>NC_053491.1:316752208-317367486 GCF_905171775.1 Rana temporaria | reverse complement strand
TTACATGCTTGAACGACATACAGACCGCCACAACACGCGTGGCCCATGAGCTGAGTGCCCTGACCCAGGCTGTGCAGGACAATACTAGGTCTGGCCAGGCCAATGCGGCTGCCCTCACTGCCTGTCTCACTAGAATTGCAGGGGCCATGGAGGGCAGGCCAGCAGGGGCGGCTCCTCCTTCCCCAGCTCACCCCCCCAGGAGGCTCCTCCTTCCCCAGCTCACCCCCCCCCAGGAGGCTCCTCCTTCCCTAGTTCACCCCCCCCAGGAGGCTCCTCCTTCCCCAGCTCACCCCCCCCAGGAGGCTCCTCCTTCCCCAGCTCACCCCCCCCCAATGGACATCCTCCGCGACGGCGTGGCCGTGCCCGTGGCCGTGGCCGTGCCCCTGCCCCTGCCCGTGCCCCTGCCCAGCCAAGGCGTAGCAATCGCCGCCACTAATTAATTAGCAGGGATACTTTTGTTTTTTTGTTTATGTTATTTTTTTTTTTTTATTATTATTTAATTTGGTCTTCTGTACTTATGATTTGATTTATGTGTGTGATTGATGTGTGAATGTGGGGGGGTGGCATTCCTGATAAATTAAGGGTGTCACCCTCAGTTTTGGTGGAGTAGGGATCCCCAGGACCAGGGAGAAGTGCAATCCCAGGTTCCTGAATGGTGTATGAATGCACAGTGACATAATTGGAGCCGTGGCGTGGCGTTACTGCTCCCAAGTCCCAAAGGGGGGGGGGTACTTGGATCTAATCCAATTCGATGTGCATGTGATGTGTCTGTGCTAGGGACCACAGTGGTGTGCATTCATGCATTCTCATTGTGACTTTATTGATGTGCATTTACAGGGAAAAGATACATTCTTATTGTGACATTATTCATGTACGTTTACTGGGAAAAAATGCCTTCTGCAAGGCGTCTCCTGGCTGCTGTGCCCTTAGCAGACCGGGTAGAGTTGGTTGGGGGGGTATTGCCTGGGTCGGGGGTCAGGTCAGCACATAAGTCAATATGCAGTCCCCTTCTCATGGCAAAGTTGTGGAGTATACAACATGCCCCGATTATCTGGCACACAAAGTCTGGGGAATACAACAATGTACCCCCAGACTTATCCAGGCATCTGAAGCGGGACTTCATAAGCCCAAATGTACGTTCAACCACTCCCCGGGTACGTATGTGCGCCTGGTTGTAGCGTTGCTCTCCTGGGGTTTGGGGGTTCCTGAATGGGGTCATCATGTGAGGTCCCAGGGCATATCCAGAGTCACCTGTAAGGGAAAAGACAGGAGGATATTAGTCATGCATGTGCCCCTTGTGATGTCAGCATCATGGGGGGGACATACCTGACACACATGTCACTCACCAATCAGCCAGCTGTCTCCATACATGTTCTG
Source organism: Rana temporaria (assembly GCF_905171775.1). NCBI lineage: Eukaryota > Metazoa > Chordata > Amphibia > Anura > Ranidae > Rana > Rana temporaria. The sequence continues at coordinate 317,366,109 of NC_053491.1, read as the reverse complement.
TTCCAAATCTCTGGAGATCTGGGTCTGCCGGAAAATATAACTGTCATGGCAGGATCCCGGAAATTTAGCACAGACGTGCCAGATGAGGCCATGGGCATCTACGATCACCTGCACATTTATGGAATGCCAGCCTTTACGATTCCGGAACATGTGCTCAGTATCATGGGGGGTTGTAGTGCCACATGGGTACAATCAATGGCCCCGATGGTGCGTGGGAATCTGGCATTGAGATAGAAGTCTGTCATGGTCTTCAAACGCTGGTCCTCCTGGGTGGGTTTTTGAAATTGATTTCCCATGCGCCGCAGGATTGCAGGGACCACTTGGTGCACACACCTGCTCATGGAGGATTGTGCCATCCCAGCCACGCCTCCACTTGTGCGTTGGAAAGAGCCAGTGGCAAGAAAATGCAGAGTTGCCAGTACTTTGATGAGTGGCTGCAGTGCATGGGAGCGTTGTGTTGGGCTGGTGAGATCATCCTGAAGGATTGTGGTTAATTCCAGGATGGCTTCATGGTTGAATCTGAAGTTGCGGAATACCTCAGAAGCAGGCATGCCAAACACATCTTGGCGTGGGCGGTATACCCTCTCCTGTGCCCTCCTCCTCCTCCTCTGTGCCCTCCTCCTTCTTTGCGCCTCTAAAGACACTAATGCAGCTAGGATCATTGATGGCCCTGGCATTTTGGCAGACAGATTGTAGTCCTGAAAGTGTGTGTGTGCTGAGCTCTTCCTCAATGGTGTTGCTTCAGCAGACATTCAGACGGCATGTGTAAAATTAGGGCTGCTTTTATAAAGTGTAAATTCCCTCCGGGGAACTAACAGGTGCGCACAGGGCGTAATCTACGGCGCACACACTTAATTCTGTGGATCGCCCTATTTCCCTCATTTGCATCTTTGCCTATCAAAAAAAGCGGCGTGCCTAGCGTAATTTGCGCCCGAGAATGCGCCGGTGTAATTATTTTAGGTAGGACGGAAAAGCCGGAATTTCAGGCGCTTCTCGTTTTGAGGATCGGGCGCAAAGATACACGCCGTGTAAATTTAGAAATCTCGAGTTAAGTCGGCGTATCTCTTTTGTGGATCTGGCCCTAGGTTCCTGTATGTCCTGTGCTCTTTTGTTGTAAAAACTCTGTTGTTTACAGAGCTCAGTAATTGAGACTAAAATCTTCAAATGAATGTGTAGAATCACTCTTATCCTTATCCCTATGTGATAGCTGAGGTTTGGATAATAGAAACAGGGGGACATTTATCAAGCAAATTAGTGACCAAATTATGCATAAATCAGGTTGTACCTTCTTCAGCAAAGTTCCTGCAACAGATTTACAGACCTTTGCATCTGTATTCCTGGGCAGTCAAGTGTGACAGTTTACAAAGTTCTGAGTCGGTTTTATTACTGAACATGAGACTTTGAAGCCCCATACACACTATCAGTTTCCCTGCAGGTTTTTCTCTTCAGGTTTTCCAAAACCATCTAATATGAGGTCAAACCTTAAGGCCCCGTACACACGGCCGGACAAAACCGATGAGAATGGACCGAGGTTCAGTTTCATCGGTCCAAACCGACCGTGTGTAGAGCCCATCGGTCTGTTGTCCTTCGGTCCAAAATTTTAAAACATGCTTCAAAATCGAACCGATGGCCCACTGCCTGATCGGTCCAAACCGATGGTTAGTACAGAAAGCATCGGTTCAAAGCCCGCGCATGCTCAGAATCAAGTCGACGCATGCTTGGAAGCATTGAACTTCGTTTTATTCAGCACGTCGTGTGTTTGACGTCACCGCGTTCTGACCCGATCGGTTTTTGGAACGATGGTGTGTACGCACTTCAGACCATCAGGCCACTTCAGTGGTGAACTGATGGAAATGGCCCGTCGGACCATTCTCATTGGTTTGGAACGACCGTGTGTACGCGGCCTCAGAGTTTCAATTTGTATGCAATCAGGCAGGCCCTTGCACTACATGGTTTTAGTAAACCTGAAGCGAAAAACCTGCAGGGAAACTGATAGTGTGTATGGGGCTTAACTCTAAACTAGGGATGGGCCCGATGTTCGACTCAAACGTAAGTCTGAGTCGAACATCGGATGCTCGTCTGTTCACCAAATAGCAAACATTATGGGGCGTTCGCGGCAAATTCGAGCGCTGAGGAACGCCCCATAATGCACTGTGAGATAACAGTGCATCGATGTCTGATGATTGGCCAAAGCATGCACCTGACCTGCATGCTTTGGCCAAATGCAGGGTGCCACGCCCCACACCATATAAGGCTGCTTACACAGCGGCCGTTTATAGTGTAACGTTAGCTAGAGGCAGGGTAGTTAGTGGCGTGCAAGCTGTTTAGTATATCTATATCTATAGATATACATATATATCTATAGATATCTATAGATATATATACATAGTAGTCAGTGTAGCTTAGACTATAAATACAGTGCAGGCAGTGTATTAATATATATATATATATATACATTCAGTGTAGACTATATGGGCCAGATTCAGGTACATTGGCGCATCTTTGAGCCGGCGTAGCGCATCTCATATGCGCTACGCCGACGTAACATTGAGAGGCAAGCTGAGTATTCACAAATCACTTGCTCCCATATTTACGCCAGCGTAACGTAAATAGGCCGGCGTAAGCCTGCCTAATTCAAAGTAGGCCGGTAGTGGTCGTGTTGTATTAAAATGAGTCGTGACCACATGTAAATGCATGGCTGTACGAACGGTGCATGCGCGCGCATTCTCAGTATCACGTCGCATATACTCCCTAAGATACGTGGGCTCAATGCTTTCGACGTGAACGTAATCTACGCCCAGCCCCATTCACGTACAACTTACGCAAACGATGTAAAATCCGACGGCAGTTCCGTCGTCCATACCTTTGCATTGGCTGCGCCACCTATAGAGGTGTTTTATCTTTACGCTGGACGTACGCCTTACGTAAACGGCGTAGCTTACTGCGATGGGCGCAAGTACGTTCGTGAATCGGCGTATCTAGGTCATTTACATATTCGACGCGTAAATCAACGGAAGCGCCCCTTGCGGCCAGCGTAAATAGGCACCCAAGATACAACGGCGTAGGAGACTTACATCAGTCGTATCTTGCCACAATTCAGGCGTATCTGATTTAGAGAATCAGCGCATAGATACGACGGCGCACATTTGGACTTACGACGGCATATCAACAGATACGTCGGCGTAAGTCTCTGTGAATCTGGCCCTATATATATATATATATATATATATATATATATATATATATATATATTTAAATATGTACAGTGCAGGCAGTCTAGTATATATGTATACATATATATACAGTGCAGTCAGTGTAGAATACATATACAGTGCAGGTAGTGTAGTATATATATATATATATACAGTATATATATATATACAGTGCAATCAGTGTACAGTATATAATACAGTGTATTAAAGTGGTTAAGGGGAACCCTATGACAGAATTTAGAAAAATAACAGCATGGATTCCCCCCCCCCCCAGTCCATACCAGGCCCTTTGGCCTGGTATGGACTGGTGACAAAGGCCTCATCCCCACAACCCTTGCCCGGTGGTTGTGGGGGTCTGCAAGTGGGGGGGGCTTATCAGGATCTGGAACACGATGTCCATTCATCTTCAATCACGCCGTCCGACGGAAACGAAAAATAGAAGACTGGACTCCTCCCATGGAGGCAGAGTATTTTCTTATTTTTTTCTATTTTTCGAGTCTGTCAGGCAGCGTGATTGATGATGTATGTACATCGCGGGAAACTTTTTTTTTTTTAAATAAAGGAATTGTCAAAAACTGTCTTTTGTTGTATTTACTTTTTGACACTTTTGATGAATGGTTAGGGGGGGGCGGGATCTGGGGGCCCCATCAACATGGGGACAAGGTGCTTTGGGGGGACCCCCCATGTTGAGGTGGTATTGTTTAGGAGGGGGTGCTTGTTCTCCCCCTATCCTGTCTTCCAGGCTGCTTGCTAGGATAAGGGTCTGGTATGGATTTTGGAGGGGACCCCAAGCCAATTAAAAAAAAAAAATTGGCATGGAGTTCCCCTTACAATCCATAACAGACCCAAACTGCATGGTATGGATTTTGGGGGGGAACCCACTCTGTTTTTTTTTAATTTTGGCGTGGAGTTCCCCCAAAGGGCCTGGTATGGACTGGGGGGGTAAATTTTTTCCTTTAGAAATGTAATTTTGTTGCGGTGCTTTAATGCACATCAGGCAGACTAAGGGGACCCCCAGGCACGATATTTAAAGGAATATTTAATTTTATTGTTTCACTTTAAGCATTATTAAAATCACTGCTTATGAAAAAACTGTAGTTTTAAAAACTATTTTTTGCATTGATACATGTCCCCTGGGGTAGTACCCGGGTCCCCATATACTACCCCCCCTAATAAAGTTTTAACCCCTTGATCACCGCCCTAGTTAACCCTTTCACTCCCTATTGCCAGTGTCACTAAGCGATCATTTTTCTGATCGCTGTATTAGTGTCACTGTTGCCGCTAGGAAGCTAATTTTTTTTTATTGGGATTTTTTTTTACTAAAGACACGTGGCTAAATAAATTTTGGCCTAAATGTTTGACTAAAATTTAGTTTATTCAATTTTTCTTATAACAAAAAGTAAAAAATATAGATTTTTTTTCAAAAATGTCGCTCTATTTTTGTTTATAGCGCAAAAAATTAAAATCGCAGAGGCAATCAAATACCATAAAAAAAGCTCTATTTGTGGGAAGAAAAGGACGCAAATTTTGTTTGGGAGCCACGTCGCACGACCGCGCAATTGTCTGTTAAAGCGACGCAGTGCCGAATTGTAAAAACGCCTCTGGGCATTTAGCAGCATATTGGTCCGGGGCTTAAGTGGTTAATAGGGCTCACATACACTTTTTGCCTGTCCGTATGTTCTGGTGCGAAACAAACCGGGGGGGTGGGGGTGTTCAGCCCATCCCTACTCTAAACAGATGACAGATGCATAATTAAAGTGGTTGTTAAGCCACATGATCACATGATCTGCTGTTTTTTTCCTCTCCCTGTCTGGCAGATGCAGTGGGTGGGGCTGAGAATCCCCCACTGATGCCAGAGAGAGAGAGCGAGAGAGAGAGAGAGCTGGTCGATCATGTGATCGCTGAGAAGAGCTGTGAAATTAGGTATAGCAGACTTTTTTTTATAAATCACTCACACAGGCACACTGGATTAGAACACAGAGGGGATGGTATGAAGATGTGAAAGTTATTTGAGCAGCAGGAGTTGCGGGGGCAGGCACTGTCACAAGCTCACAGGCAGGGAGAGAGGGGGGGAGAAAGCACAGAGGAGATAGATAGCAGGGCTGTGGATGAAGGAGGCACATAAACTGACCACGTGTCAGGGCTCAGCAGCCATGATACACCGTAGTCAGTTTACAAAGGGGAGGGCATAGCCAGGCAGGATCAGCCAGGTATTTCAGTTGATACAGGGGTCCAAATGACACAACAACAGAATCTTTTTTTTGGGGGGGGTTAACAAACGCTTTAGGGATTGATCAAGGTTGGGTTTTATTTAGTAGCAAATACGTCTTTGAAGCAACCAAAAGAGGAATTCATTACTCGGGCTGTAACCTTGTAATAAATCTCATGATGCATCTCACTGCTTCTGTTTTGCTTTATTGCTCAGCAGAATTAATAAATATCCCCTACAGTGTACAAAATGGAACTACTTATGCTGTGCTGTTTCTAAGCCACAGTAGTCTGGTAATCCAGACTAGTGTTGCTCACGAATATTCGCATTGCGAATATTCGACTCGAATATAGCATATTCGAGAAATCGCGCTATATTTCGAATTTCGCGGTGAATATTCGCAATTCCGAATATTCGCATTTTTTCAATTTGATTTTTAAAACAGATCACATCCTATCGACGTCTAAAAGCATTGCTGGTATGATTAGAGACCCTGGGCCGAGTAGCTAAGCTGAGGCGATCCTTTTATGTTGCCAAATTGAAAAAAAAAAAATTGCGATTTTTCGCTATTGCGAATGCGAAAATGATTGCGAATTTTCGATAACTGTGGTAGGAGAACTCTGATTGTCTCTGATGCAAAAGGGGGGGGGCTTTGTGTATGTTTCTGTTATGAATATTTGTATGTTTGATATTATTTTTTTTTGTAAGAAGGAAAAAATTGCGCATACCTTAAAAAAAGGGGAGAATACAGCAGAAACTCAAAAATGTTATACAACATAAATTAATACAAGACAGAAAATGGAGTCGCTCTACAAGAATAAAAAATATGTCTAGTGACAAGACATGTGGGCAAATTATAAAATAAGCAAGCGCAAATAACTTGTGAAATACACAGTGAAACAAATATATAAAGAAATATAGTCCCAATAATAGAAAAATAATCTTTCATAAAAATGTCTTTGATATGTGAAGTGAAAAAAAGTCCAAAGCATGCAGCATGAACGTGTTCAATCTTCAAGGTGTTTGATTGACAAACGGCTGTGACAGATGGATAGAGTAAAGAATCACCACCAATGCAAAACACTTTTTATTTTGTATTGTAAAATATCACGAATATTCTGAGCCAATCAGAGTGCTCCTTCCGCATTTGCCGAATATTCGCAATTATTTTGTATTGTAAAATATCAAGAATATTCTGAGCCAATCAGAGTGCTCCTTCTGCATTTGCCGAATTTTCGCAATTATTTTGTATTGTAAAATATCAAGAATATTCTGAGCCAATCAGAGTGCTCCTTCCGCATTTGCCGAATATTCGCAATTATTTTGTATTGTAAAATATCACGAATATTCTGAGCCAATCAGAGTGCTCCTACAGCATTTGTCGAAATTGCGCAATAAATATCGCATTCGCATGTTGCGATATTTCGATAAAATATCACGAATATTCTGAGCCAATCAGAGCGCTCCTCCAGCATTTCTCGAAATTGCGCAATAAATATCGCATTCGCATGTTGCGATATTTCGATAAAATATCACGAATATTCTGAGCCAATCAGAGTGCTCCTACCGCAGTTATCAAAAAATCGCAATTATTTTCGCATTCGCAATAGCGAAAAATCGCAATCATTTAATTTCGATAAAATATCACGAATATTCGAATTTAGCGAATATATCTCGAATATTCGAATATATATTCGAGATATATCGCGAAATCGAATATGGCATATTCTGCTCAACACTAATCCAGACCAGATGTTTATTTGTGAAACAAAGATTGTATACATATAGTGAAAAAATACAAAATTTAGGTTTAAAAAACATTTTTTTTTTTAATAATTATACACTTTCAAATCTTTCAACTTTTTATTGACAATACTTCTTATCAATAAAGTCTCTATGCAATACTTTCTTAGTTCTGCAAATTTGACCATACTTGGTCAAGGATGAGGCAATTTGCCTATTTCCTGGAAGGCGGATCTCTTCAGCATCTGAGAACCATTCTATAAAAGATTTTTTAGTGTTATAACATCCTGGTAGACAGAAAAGCACATGTCCTGCCAAGATGCACCTGTTCATTGGCACAATGTTCCTGGAAGTTTTTTAACAGCTAATCCTTAAGCTATGGACTTCAGAGAGGGTCCGGCTTTATACAATGTTTATTAAAACAAGGTGAGGATCCTTTCATGCTGTTTTCCTTTTACTGTACAGCTCAACCTGGAAACAATTAGTACATGTTGTATGCCTTAGAATAAAACAGTAAGGTCAACTCAATGTCATATGAAAATACACTGACTGCCAAATGCATATTTCCATCAAAAAACGAATATATAAATGCTAAGCATTACGTTATATATTTTTTAGTTTCCAACAATAAAATGGTTTTAGTAAGCTTCAAAGTAAAGTAAACCACAGAAACCATTCAGAAATCATCCTTGGTCTACCCAAGCTAATGTAAAATCTGATTGGTTGTTATAAATCAAAGCAGCTTAACACAGGCCAATTATTTGCAAATGATGCAAAAATACAATGGAACCTTGGATTACGAGCATAATCCATTCCAGGAGAATGCTTGTAATCCAAAACACTCTGGGCTAGATTCAGAGAGGAGATACGCCGGCGTATCTCCAGATACAACGTCGTATCTCTGAGTCTGGCCGGTCATATCTATGTGCCTGATTCATAGAATCAGTTACGCATAGATTTCCCTAAGATCGGACCGGCGTAAGTGTTTTACACCGTCGTATCTTAGGCTACATATTTACGCTGGCCGCTAGGTGGCGCTTCCGTAAAGTTAAGCAAGGAATATGCAAATGATCTAGATACGCCGATTCAGAAACGTACGTCCGGCCGGAGCATTTTTTTACGTCGTTTACGTTAGGCTTTTTTCGGCGTATAGTTACCCCTGCTATATGAGGCGTATCCTATGTTAAGTATGGCCGTCGTTCCCGCGTCGAGATTTGAAAATTTTACGTCGTTTGCGTAAGTCGTTCGCGAATAGGGATGTACGTAATTTACGTTCACGTCGAAAGCAATGACGTTTTGTGGCGGATTTTCGAGCATGCGCACTGGGATATTTTCACGAACGGTGCATGCGCCGTCAAATGTCAAATACGCCGGGTCAAAGTTAATATACATAAAACACGCCCACATCATTCACATTTGAATTAAGCGGGCTTACGCCGACACAGATACGCTACGCCGCCGTAACAAAGGGCGCAAGTTCTTGCTGAATACAGAACTTGCGTCCTAAATTACGGCGGCGTAACGTATCTGAGATACGTTACGCCGGGCATAAAGATAGACGAGTCTATCTGAATCTAGCCCTCTGCCTTTTTTTGTTTATAGCGCAAAAAACTAAACAAAAAAACAAATGCAGTGGCGATCAAATACCACCGAAAGAATCCTCGATTTGTGGGAAAAAGGGACATACCGTACATTTTATTTGGGTACAGCATTGCATGACCGTGCAATTATCAGTTAAATAACGCAGTGCCATATAGCAAAATATAGCCTGGTCATGAAGGGGGTAAATCTTCCAGAGTTCAAATGGTTAAAGTAGAACTAGGATCAAACTATAAAATCATGTCAATTATTATGCCAGGTAGAAAAGCGGCTCCCTGTTTTCACTCCCCCAGAACATTTTTTAAATACCTATTGATCCTGGGAGAAGAAACAATGGATATGCACTTCCTTTGATAGTCACAACTTTCTGCAGTGAAATCACTTCAGTGTTGTCACCCTTGCTGCTGTAGCTGCTGTAGCTGCTGTAGCTGCTTAGACGCTACCACTGTGGATAGCTGTATCAATGAATAGCCACACCTTGCTTCACCATCAGGTGATAGCATATTGTTCAATCTGTTGGAGCTCAGGGAAATTATGTAATAGCCTTGCTTAATCCCATTGATGTACTCCAACACTGTCTAACAGGGTGCAGAAAAATCCAACTGCCCATCTGCATTTACCATTAAAAAAGAGATCAATTATTCATGATGACAATGATTAATCTGTAACTCTCTGTAGCTATGAACAATCTTTCCAATAAAAACGACTGAAAGTGAAAGAAGTATATAGAAGTATGTTACATTTTAAAGACTTTAAATATGTAAATTTGCCTTGAAAATGCCTGTCAATCAATCTGGAGGAAAGGAAAGAAGGTTCTAGAAGGAGTTTTAACCGGTTCCCGACTGGCTCACACAGATATACTGAGGCAGAATGGCTCCTCTAGGCGAAATCCCGTACGGGTACATCCTTCCCAGCCACCAGAGGGCACCCGCTACACAGCGGGGGACCCGATGCGCGTGGCCGCAGGGCACGATCGCTGCCGACCACACCTGATCGCATGCACTGATTGCTGTATAAATGCCAATGGTCCCAAAAAAGTGTCAAAAGTCTGTGATCTGTCCGTTGGAAAAAAAAGTAAAAAATGGCATAAAAATGCCTTAAATCTTTCCCATCGTTTGTATACACTATAATGCCCCGTACACACGATCACTTTTTGTGATGAAAAAAAATTTCATTTTTTATCATGAAAAAAAATGAAATTTTTCCAACTTCATCATTAAAAATGATGTTGCCCACACACCATCGTTTTTGAAAAATGATGAACAAAGCGATGGCACTCTAAAGGGGAAGTTCTATTTGCCTTGAGGCTACTTTTAGCTGGTTTCTTGTTAGTAAAAGACGATTCACGCTTTTTTGTCTGTTACAGCGTGATGAATGTGCTTACTCCATTATGAATGGTAGTTTTACCTCCCGTCTCATAACTTGCTTCTGGGCATGTGCGGGTTTAAAACGTCATTTTTGCCCACACACGATCATTTTTTATGACACAAAAAATGACATTTTAAAAAATGACATAAAAAATTCAAGCATGTTCTAATTTTTTTTTGGTCGTTTTTCAGAAGACAAAAAATGATGTTTTGCCCACACACCATCATTTTAAATGACGTTTTTAAAAATGTCATTTTATTTCATCACAAAAAGTGATCGTGTGTACAGGGCATAACTTTTGTGCAAACCAATCAATATACGCTATTGCAATTTTTTAACGAAAAAAATTACAATATATATTGGCCTAAACTGATGAAGAAATGTTTTTTTTTATTTTAATTTGGAGGATATTTATTATAGCAAAAAGTAAAAAATATATGTATTTTTTCTAAATTTATGTTTTTTTTGTTTATAGCGCAAAAAATAAAAAACGCAGAGGTGATCAAATACCATCGAAAGAAAGCTCTATTTGTGGGAAAAAAGAACGCCAATTTTGTTTGGGTACAGCGTGGAACGTGCAATTGTCAGTTAAAGCAACGCACGGGCCAAATTGTAAAAAGTGCTCTGGCCAGGAAGGAGGTAAAAACTTTGGGGGCTGAAGTGGTTAAAGAAACCAGTGGAAGAGTCCACCAGTATTTATGTATGTATTTATTTATAGTAATTTTTGGTTGGATTGGCCCTTTAAAAATTTTAACAATCTGAACATTAGACTCTAATGCCATGTACACACGATCGGTTCATCCGATGAAAACGGTCTGATGGATTTTTTCATCAGATATCCGATGAAGCTGACTTTCATCGGTCTTGCCTACACACCATCAGTTAAAAAAACGATCATGTCAGAACGCGGTGGCGTAAAACACAACGACGTTCTGAGAAAAATGAAGTTCAATGCTTCCTAGCATGCGTCGACTTGATTCTGAGCATGCATTGATTTTTAACCAATGGATTTCCCCACAGACGATCGTTTTTTCTATCGGTTATTTAACCATCAGATAATTTTAAAACAGGTTCTAATTTTTTTCACCGATGGGAAAAAAACTGATGGGGCCCACACACGATCAGTTCGTCTGATGAAAACGATCCATCAGACCATTTTCATCAGATGAACCGATTGTGTGTACGCGACATAACTAGCTCACAGCTCTCTAGTGGTACTGATTATTTAACATCTTGGGGCAGATCCACAAAGATCTGCCCCGGAGCAGCGTATCAGAGATACGCTACGCCGCCGTAACTTACTTGTGATATCTTCGAATCCTTAAAGATTTTGCGCCGTAAGCTACGGCGGCGTAGTCTATCTCTGGCGGCGAAATTCAAATCGGTGATTAGAGGGCGTGTTTTATTTAAATGAAGCGCGTCCCCGCGCCGAATGAACTGCGCATGCGCCGTCCCTAAATTTCCCACCGTGCTTTGTGCTAAATGACGTCGCTAGGATGTCATTTTTTTTAACATAGACGTGAATTACGTCCATCCCGATTCACGGACGACTTACGCAAAAAAAAATCAAATTAAACGCGGGAACGACGGCCATACTTAACATGGCAAGTCTAACTATACGCCGCAAAACACCAGCTTTAACTATACGCCGGAAAAAGCCGACTAGAGACGACGTAAAAGAATGCGACGGCCGCGCGTACGTTTGTGGATCGTCGGAAATAGCTAATTTGCATACCCGACGCGGAAAACGACGCAAACTCCACCCAGCTGACGCCGAAGTATTGCATCTAAGATCCGAAGCCGTACAAAGCCGTACGCCTGTCGGATCTAACCCAGATGCCGTCGTATCTTGGTTTGAGGATTCAAACTAAAGATACGACGCGGGAAATTTGAAAGTACGCCGGCGTATCAGTAGATACGCCGGCGTACTCTCTCTGTGGATCTGCGCCCAAGTGTTTGCATTTAGTTGACTTTGAGAGATCTTAGGGCCAGATTCAGGTATAATTGCGGTGGCGCAACGTAACCCGTTTACGTTAAACCGCCGCAAGTTTTCAGTGTTAGTGCCCGATCCACAAAGCACTTACCTGTAAACTTGCGGCGGTGTATCGTTAACACGTCCGGCGCAAGCCCGCCCAATTCAAATGGGGCGTGTACCATTTAAATTAGGCGCGCTCCCGCGCCGGACGTTCTGCGCATGCTCCGTTTGCAATTTTCCCGGCGTGCTTTGCGCAAAAAATTCAAAATCGACGCAGGAACGACGGCCATACTTTAACATGGCTGGTGTAAAGTTAAGCAATAAAAAAGATTGCTTATCTTTGCGACGGGAAACTAAGACTTGCGCCGACGTAACGAACGCGAAAACCGTCGTAACTGCTAATTTGCATACCCGACGCTGGAAAACGACGCAAACTCCACCCATCGGCGGCTGAGGTACTGCATCCTAAGATCCGTTGGTGTAAGACAATTACACCTGTCGGATCTAAGTGCTATCTACTGTATGCGTAACTGATTCTATGAATCAGTCGCATAGATACTCTGAGAGATACGACGGCGTTTCAGAGAAACGCCGTCGTATCTCTTCTGTGAAGCTGGCCCTAAGTTCTTTGTTTCACACGGAACACAAAACTATCCAGGGATCTATATGTTAAGAACTTTTTTTCCCAGCATATCAAACTTTCCCAGGAGGCGTCTGATTTTTGCATTAGTGAAGACGTAAAAATTCTTCCAGACTTGTTCTACAGTGTAATATGTAACATCTGTGCCAAATGTCATAACATGGTGGGCCTCTGGTCATGACAGCCTAGCATTCCATTGCTTTTTGTACGTGTTGTATGACTGCACAGTATAATTCCACTGAAATTGGAGCAGGAAGTGAGGTAATAAAATACCCTAAACATTAAGCTGCTCTTTTGTACTTGGAAGCTATTTTACAGCAAAAAAGTACTGTAAAGGCTCCACAGAGTTCAATGACTGAGAAAGTAGTCACTTATTCAAGTTACACAAACCCACACATGCATACTTCTCCATCTCCCTCTTTCCCTCTCTCTAGTTTTGTGTATGGTACCTCAGACTACGCTTTTCAGGCTGTTATTGAAATGTAAATGTAAGTTATTTGAGGGTCTTTAACCACTTCAGCCCAGGAAGAATTTACCCCTTTCCTAACCAGAGCACTTTTTGTGATACAGCACTGCGTCGCTTTAACTGACAATTGCGCGGTCGTGCGACGTTGCACCTGAACAAAATTTACATGCTTTTTTATTTTATTAGTAATTGCGGCGATCTGCGATTTTTAATCGTGACTGCTACATAATGGCGGACACATCGGACACTTTTGACACTATTTTGGGACCATTGTCATTCAGTGCTCTAAAAGATCAGTGCTATAAAAATACACTGATTATTGTGTAAATTACACTGGCAGGCAAGGGGTTAAACACTAGGGGGCGAGGAAGGGGTTAAGTGTGTCCTAGGGAGTGATTCTAACTGTGGGGGGGTGGGCTACCACTGACATGACAGAGATCACTGCTCCCATGACAGTGAGCAGTAGATCTCTATCATGTTGCTAGGCAGAACAAGGAAATGCCTTGTTTATATAGGCATCTCCCTGTTCTGCAGCTCCGTGACACAATCGCGGGACACCGGCGGACATTGAGTCCGCGGGTCCTGCGAGCAAGGTCAGACAGTCAGCTACTGTGTGTGTGGTGGTTTGGGGAGGTGAACTCGCCAAAATATGGATAAACTGTTAATCTGTTTGGTAAATAGTAAAGAGGCTGGTTGTGGTATATCCACAACCAGCCTCTTTACTATTTACCAAACAGATTAACCCATGTTCAATCCCCACCTGTAGCTCATCCCTAATGTGTAGGGTGTTAGTATCAAAGTGGCCATGTTTCTTTGTACACTGGTCCAAATCATTTGGTGGATGGTGGATTATATAGTGGGGCTGTATTTCAGGGGTTGGGCTTGGCCCCTTAGTTCCAGTGAAGGGAACTCTTAAGGCATCAGAATAGCGAGACATTTTGGACAATTTCATGCTCCCAATTTTGTGGGAACAGTTTGGGGACGGCCCCTTCCTGTTCCAACATGATTGTGCACCAATGCACAATGCAAGATTGGGTGGAGGAAATTGACTGGCCTGCACAGAGTCCTGACCTCAACCCAATAGAACACCTTTGGGTGTTCTATTGGGTTCAGGCACATCAGTGCTTGACCTCAAAACTGCACTTCTGGAAGAATGGTCAAACATTCCCATAGACACACTCCTAAACCTTGTGGTCAGCCTTCCCAGAAGAGTTGAAGCTGTTAAGGGTGGGCCAACTCAATATTGAACTCTACTGATTAAGACTGGGATGCCATTAACCACTTGCCGACTGGGCCATAGCCGAAAGACGGCTACAGCACGGTCCCCCTGGGGCGCGCTTCCGGAAATATCGGATTGCGGTAGATGGCCACTAATCGCGGCCGTTTACCACGTGAACGCTCCGTCAAAAGATGTGATGATGCCGGTTTCCTCTCTCCCCTCTGTGTACCGATCGGTACATTGTGAGAGGAGAGGGGAGAGAGTGAATGGCAGCAGAACTGCTCTGTGACAATTAAAGTCACATATCCATCCATCCCTGCTCAGCCATCCCTGCCCATACCCTGCCCATACTCTGCAATACCATGCCCATACTCTGCTATACCCTGCCCATACTCTGCAATACCCTGCCCATACTCTGCAATACCCTGCAATACTCTGCCCATACCCTGCAATACCCTGCCCATACCCTGCAATAACCTGCCCATACCCTGCAATACCCAGCCATACTTTGCCATACCCAGCCATACCATGCCATACTCTGCCATACCCAGCCTTACCCAGCCATACTCAGCCATACCCAGCCATGCTCGGCCATACCCAGCCATACCCAGCCATGCTCAGCCATGCTCGGCCATACCCAGCCATACTCGGCCATGCTTAACTTTGTGTCATATGGTCGCTGGCCGTCATATGACGTCCTTGACTTTGTGGTGGTATATCTGAATGATGCCTGCAGCTACAGGCATCATTCAGATATCAGCTTTTCCAGCTACACCATAAGAATGATCATATCGGCTGTTCCGCCGCTTGATCGTTCTTACGGGAGGCGAGAGGGGACGTCCCCCCTTCCGCCTCCCTCCGGTGCTTCTACCGACTCACCGCTACGATCGAAGCCAGGATCGTTTTTTTTTTAATTCAGGCTTCCCAGCCTAGAGGTGAGATGTGGGGTCTTATTGACCCCATATCTCACTCTAAAAAGGACCTGTCATGACATATTCCTATTAAAAGGGATGTTTACATTCCTTGTAATAGGAATAAAAGTGATCAAAATATGTATTTTTGGGGAAAAAGTGTCAAACTAAAATAAATAAAGTAAAATGAACAATATTTTTTTTTTTAAAGTACCCCTGTCCCCGTGTGCGTGCATGCAGAAGCGAACGCATAAGTAAGTCCCGCCCACATATGAAAATGGTGTTAAAACCACACATGTGAGGTATCTCTGCGAACGTTAGAGCGAGAGCAATCATTTTGGCCCTAGACCTCCTCTGTAACTCAAGACATGTAGCCAGTAAAAAAATTTAAAGCGTTGACTATAGGGATTTGTAAGTAGCGAAGTTTGGCGCCATTCCACGAGCGTGTGCAATTTTGAAGGGTGACATGTTAGGTATCTATTTACTTGGCGTAACTTCATCTTTCACCATATGCAAAAACATTGGGCTAGCATTACCGTTTTTTTTTTAAACCATTAGAAAAATTGCTGCGCAAATACTGTGCAAGATACAAAAGTTGCAACAACCGCCATTGTATTCTCTAGGGTCTTTGCTAAAAAAAAACATATATAATGTTTTGAGGTTATATTTAATATTCTAGCAAATACATGATGATTTTTACATGTAGGAGAGAAATGTCAGAATTGGTCTGGGTGCTCCAGAACGCCTGAAGGTGCTCCCTGAATGTTGGGCCTCTGTATGTGGCCACGCTGTGTAAAAGTCTCACACATGTGGTATCGCCATACTCGGGAGGAATAGCAGAATGTGTTTGGGGTGTAATTTGTGGTATGCATATGCTGTGTGTGAGAAATAACCTGCAAATATGACAATTTAGTGAAAAAATTAAGAAAAGAAAATCTTGATTTTGCAAAGAATTGTGGTAAAAAATTACAACTTTAAAAAACTCACCATGCCTCTTTCTAATTACCTTGGAATGTCTTCTTTCCAAAAAGGTGTAATTAGGGGGGCATTTGTACTTTTCTGACATGTTAGGGTCTCAAGAAACAGTACTTAAGGTGTGATCAATTTTCAGATATTGGGACCATAGCTTGTACACTCTATAGGTCAGATCCACGTAGATCAGCGCTTCTCTCCGCCGGGCGTAGCGTATCTAAGATACACTACGCCGCCGTAACTTTTTTTTTTTTAATCCTCAAAGAATTTGCGCCGTAAGTTACGGCGGCGTAGTGTATCTTTGGCGGCGTAAGAGCGCGGAATTCAAATAGTTGTGATGGGGGCGTGTTTTATGTAAATACGCCGTGACCCGACGTAAACATGCGCCGTCCGTGGGGGTATCCCAGTGCGCATGCTCGAAATAAACCAGAACCAGCCAATGCTTACGACGGTGACGTCATTCTACGCAAATCCCTATTCGCAAACGACTTACGCAAACGACGTAAAAAATTCAAAATTCGACGCAGGAACGACGGCCATACTTAACATTGAGTACGCCTCATAATAGCAGGGGTAACTATACGCCTGAAAAAGCCGAACGCAAACGACGTAAAAAAATGCGCTGGCCGGACGTACGTTCGTGGATCGCTGTAACTAGCTAATTTGCATACTCGACGCGGAATTCGACGGAAACGCCACCTAGCGGCCGGCGGAAAAATGCACCTAAGATCCGACGGCGTACTAAGACATATGCAAAAAAAGTGTATATACAATATTGCGCAAACCAAATATTAGGTGTAAATCAGGCTGCCAACATACCATATGGATATAAGGTGAAAAATATAAAAAAGAAAATGTAGCGCTCAAAAAATATAGTGAAAAAAGACCCCTAAAAAAGGGTGAAATTAGGTGTGTACCCTGAAGGTAAGTGGCTCAGAGTCTAAGCCTGATACCTCACAATACACAATAGTGAGATTGTGAAATTAATTGATACAAATCCGTGCTATAAAAATCAGCAAGTAGGTATACATATGTGGAATACCTATTGTGTAGTCATATATGTGCAGAGAAATTTATAATATATACAACAATGTGATAAGAAACTAAACTGGATGTTTAGTACTAGAAAGAGGCAGAGTCAGTTGTAAAGACAATCTTCCAATGGCAACATTCCACTATTCCACTATTAATCAGGTGTGCCTCAAAGGCCACAACCCAATCCTGCAAATACAAAAAGTCCGCTGGAAGACGTGGAGTCTAAATTGTACATATAAACTTCCAGTGTTGGGTGGAGCAGGTATCTTCAATGTTAGAACTCTTCAGTATCGGACAAATAAATAGATAAATAAACGGGTGGGTACCCTTACCAGAGCTGGTGGACCCTCTCAAACACCATACGGTGGGAGGGTCGTCAGGGCTTGTATAGACCGATTGTCTGGGTCCAGGGGTCCTCACTCCGCGTGTCCAATCCAGAAATGGTTACTGAAGCACTTGTTCTTTCAAGATGGATAACTGGGATCGGTTGATCGATAATGGCTCAAATCACCCAAAGTGGTAAAAGAAAAAATAGAGGTGCTCCTCGTAGTGTAAAAACATTTAATAAAAAAGCATTGCAAATATACACTCGTGGCAAAAAATGCAATAAAATATAAAATATAAAAACTTCAAATGACCACACATGAGAAAAGTCACTCTGCTAGCAATCAAAACGAAAAAATAGCAAAAGTAAAAATACAGCAGCAAACTCCCACCTTGGATAAAGGTGTAGGGAGTGTTCCAACAAAGTTGAGAATGCAATGGGGATGCAATGGAGTAATCACCCGACCGGTTTCGTCGCTAACGGACTTCGACTGGGGTATCTGGTCCTCCTATGCTCCCCCCATTGCATTAAATACCTTGAATCCAGGTCCCCGATTGCTTGCATCTGTTCGTCTATGTCCGGCGTGCGTTCCATAACACGGAACTGCAGGCATCACCTGCGCTCCTAAGGCCGGAAGTAGCAGGGCGGGGCTTGGCGTCATAACGCCCAACGTCAAGACGTGTAATCGTCAAGACGCAGGATGACTCAGTCACTCCCCTCTGTGGTGTACAGGAGATGAGGTAGTCTGCCGACCAATGGGCATCCATCAGCAGCCCTTCCGCAGCGTCATGACGTCAGCGCCGTCACGCCGCGTTCCACGATGCGCTTCAGGCATATCACAGGCAGACGTCAGTATCAACACACAAAACGCTGCCGGACGCCTAGCGTCATATATCAGCCCAAAGATAGCAAGGAGCCCACCGGAGTTGTTAAAGATCATTCCAAGTCATCCCAATCTAATAGGACTTAACAAGGGACAAACATAAATAATATATATAATATATAATACCATATATAAACCGGATGAAAACAAGCAATCATGGTGATGGACTCAAGGACCCACTAAAAATATATACAACGAGTAATTACAGAACCAATTAAAGAGATACACACATATATATAACATCTTCAGATCTTAAAAAAGTTATTTAGTTGTTTCCTCTAGATCCCAGAAAAGTTAGCGAATCAGGGGAAACAATGTTGGCTGTAATAAAGATAGATGATCCTAAGAGTCAAAAAATTATAAAAAAGTATGAAAAATAATAATTTAGAAAATCAGGACTGATTAATAAACGCATTCACGTCCCATTCGACATTGAGTCCAAATGGGGCGTAACTTTTAAGAGTGTATATCCAATACACTTCTAACTTCGAGACCCCTCTAATACTAGGTTCACCCCTCCAGTGTGGCACAAATTTGTCAATAATCAAAAAAGAGGTGCCTGTTAATGACTTATTGTGAACCTGTAGGTAGTGTCTGGGCACTGTGTGTTTATCGTTGCCTTTCTTAATTTTTGCAACATGTTCACCTACCCTTGTGGAAAAACTGCGGATAGTACGACCCACATATTGTTTTCCACAAGGGCAGGTGATCAAATAAACTATATATGTAGAAGCACAGGTGGAAAATTGCTTCATGGGATAGTCCATCTGAGTGACACTAGACCGGAAAGAAATGCTTTTCTTCCTCCCATGTATATTTTCAAGGCATACCTTGCATTTCCTGCATGGGTGGAAGCCTTTGGATAAGGGAAAAAAAATTGGTTTTTTAGGCGGATCAATAACATTGGGGGCAACTTGGTTTTTTAAAGAAGAAGCACCCCTATAGATGACTGTGGCATTGCTTGGCAGGGAAGGTCCCAACACTTGATCTTCTTTGAGGATCCCCCAATGTTTACAAATGATATTCTTAATTTGTTTATGTTGACCCGAGAACGTAGTAAAAAATGCGTTCCTAAATTTGGGATCTGGTGATGCTCTGGTCCTTTCAAGTGTGAGTGTTGTACGGTCAACCCTTCCTATGTGTTGAATTTCTTCTTCAATTCCCTCCCTCGAATATCCCTTATCTAAGAACCTCTGTTTCAAGACCTCTGCTTGTAAGTAGAAGTCTTTGGTATCGGAGCAATTGCGTCGTATACGCAACAGCTGACTCTTAGGGATAGATTTCAGCCAGGCCGGATGATAACAGCTATCCGTAGGGATATAGCTGTTACGGTCGGTGTTTTTGAAATATGTTCTAGTTATTAAACGGTCATTCTTGGCTTCAATGACGAGGTCAAGGAAATGGATGTTGGAGAAACTTGCCTCGTATGTAAGAATAATCCCTACCTCATTGTTGTTTAATGTGGCCATAAATGAAGCTAGAGAGTCATGGTCACCTCTCCATAGGAGGAGGATGTCGTCAATGTACCGGGCCCAGAGGACAATTTCTGGTCGGTTTAAAGCATAGACGACATCCTCCTCCCATTTGGCCATAAAAATATTGGCAAGGCTGGGGGCAAACTTAGCCCCCATTGCCACTCCTCTTTGTTGCAGGAAAAAATCACCATTGTACCAGAAATAGTTATTGGTAGTCGCAAACCTCAACAGGTCCATAATAAAATATTTCTGTACAACAGGGATGTTATCATTTCGACGAAGGAAACATTCCACCGCCTGGAACCCCAAATGATGGGCGATGCTCGTGTAGAGAGAGGACACGTCTGCCGTTACGAGCATAATGTCCCCACTGTACACGACGTCATTAAGGCGAGCAATCGTATGTCTGGTATCCTTTAAATATGACGGAGCATCTTTAACCATCGGTTGCAAGTGAAAATCAATATATCTCCCTATTCGGGAGGTGATAGAATTGATCCCACTGATGATGGGTCTTCCAGGGGGGTTAGTAACATCCTTGTGTATTTTTGGCAAAAAATACATAGTGGGGATACGAGGAACCTTAGGCATCAGGTATGCTCGCTCCTTTTTGTCCAGTATCCCTTTTTGTGTTCCTGCGGTAAGTAGTTTGCACAATGAGGCTTTAATCTTAGAAGTGGGATTTGAGGGCAATTTAACATAGGTGTTAGTGTCCCCCAAAATCCGAAGCATTTCTGCATGGTAGGCGGATTTGTCCAACACAACAATGCCACCCCCTTTGTCCGCAGGGCGGATCACCAAATCTTTGTGTTCACAAAGACTTTTCAAACCAGTCCTAATACTAGGATCTGTAAAAGTTTTCTTTAGAGGTAATTCCTCAAGGTCTTTGAGGACCATATCCCTAAACACCCTCAGGTTAGGTCCCCATATACATATAATCAAGATCAACCTAGGCTGGAATACCAGGGGGATTTTCACCGGGACCGAGAAGACCATCCCAGGGGAAGAGAACCAAAAGGGGCTCGAGAGGGGGGCGACGAGCCCGGACGAAAAAAACGAAAAGTTTAAAGGGGACAGGGATTTTCAATCTCAGTAAAGTCCTATTGTCAAATACAGAGAAAGCAGTATTGGATAAGGGACTCAAATACGTTCCACCTAAAACGTTGAATAAATTTGCTACGTTTATTGACGTGCAAAAATATATAAGAAAATTAAACATACAACGATACTTTATTAGCAATCCTTGTAGACCCAATCTTCCAGATACCTCCTCCCAAATTGTTCACACAGGATTCTCTAATCCTTCCCTTTTTAACCCCTCCTGTCCTATGGCTCCTAATGTGAGGGTGTTTAGGGATATGGTCCTCAAAGACCTTGAGGAATTACCTCTAAAGAAAACTTTTACAGATCCTAGTATTAGGACTGGTTTGAAAAGTCTTTGTGAACACAAAGATTTGGTGATCCGCCCTGCGGACAAAGGGGGTGGCATTGTTGTGTTGGACAAATCCGCCTACCATGCAGAAATGCTTCGGATTTTGGGGGACACTAACACCTATGTTAAATTGCCCTCAAATCCCACTTCTAAGATTAAAGCCTCATTGTGCAAACTACTTACCGCAGGAACACAAAAAGGGATACTGGACAAAAAGGAGCGAGCATACCTGATGCCTAAGGTTCCTCGTATCCCCACTATGTATTTTTTGCCAAAAATACACAAGGATGTTACTAACCCCCCTGGAAGACCCATCATCAGTGGGATCAATTCTATCACCTCCCGAATAGGGAGATATATTGATTTTCACTTGCAACCGATGGTTAAAGATGCTCCGTCATATTTAAAGGATACCAGACATACGATTGCTCGCCTTAATGACGTCGTGTACAGTGGGGACATTATGCTCGTAACGGCAGACGTGTCCTCTCTCTACACGAGCATCGCCCATCATTTGGGGTTCCAGGCGGTGGAATGTTTCCTTCGTCGAAATGATAACATCCCTGTTGTACAGAAATATTTTATTATGGACCTGTTGAGGTTTGCGACTACCAATAACTATTTCTGGTACAATGGTGATTTTTTCCTGCAACAAAGAGGAGTGGCAATGGGGGCTAAGTTTGCCCCCAGCCTTGCCAATATTTTTATGGCCAAATGGGAGGAGGATGTCGTCTATGCTTTAAACCGACCAGAAATTGTCCTCTGGGCCCGGTACATTGACGACATCCTCCTCCTATGGAGAGGTGACCATGACTCTCTAGCTTCATTTATGGCCACATTAAACAACAATGAGGTAGGGATTATTCTTACATACGAGGCAAGTTTCTCCAACATCCATTTCCTTGACCTCGTCATTGAAGCCAAGAATGACCGTTTAATAACTAGAACATATTTCAAAAACACCGACCGTAACAGCTATATCCCTACGGATAGCTGTCATCATCCGGCCTGGCTGAAATCTATCCCTAAGAGTCAGCTGTTGCGTATACGACGCAATTGCTCCGATACCAAAGACTTCTACTTACAAGCAGAGGTCTTGAAACAGAGGTTCTTAGATAAGGGATATTCGAGGGAGGGAATTGAAGAAGAAATTCAACACATAGGAAGGGTTGACCGTACAACACTCACACTTGAAAGGACCAGAGCATCACCAGATCCCAAATTTAGGAACGCATTTTTTACTACGTTCTCGGGTCAACATAAACAAATTAAGAATATCATTTGTAAACATTGGGGGATCCTCAAAGAAGATCAAGTGTTGGGACCTTCCCTGCCAAGCAATGCCACAGTCATCTATAGGGGTGCTTCTTCTTTAAAAAACCAAGTTGCCCCCAATGTTATTGATCCGCCTAAAAAACCAATTTTTTTTCCCTTATCCAAAGGCTTCCACCCATGCAGGAAATGCAAGGTATGCCTTGAAAATATACATGGGAGGAAGAAAAGCATTTCTTTCCGGTCTAGTGTCACTCAGATGGACTATCCCATGAAGCAATTTTCCACCTGTGTTTCTACATATATAGTTTATTTGATCACCTGCCCTTGTGGAAAACAATATGTGGGTCGTACTATCCGCAGTTTTTCCACAAGGGTAGGTGAACATGTTGCAAAAATTAAGAAAGGCAACGATAAACACACAGTGCCCAGACACTACCTACAGGTTCACAATAAGTCATTAACAGGCACCTCTTTTTTGATTATTGACAAATTTGTGCCACACTGGAGGGGTGAACCTAGTATTAGAGGGGTCTCGAAGTTAGAAGTGTATTGGATATACACTCTTAAAAGTTACGCCCCATTTGGACTCAATGTCGAATGGGACGTGAATGCGTTTATTAATCAGTCCTGATTTTCTAAATTATTATTTTTCATACTTTTTTATAATTTTTTGACTCTTAGGATCATCTATCTTTATTACAGCCAACATTGTTTCCCCTGATTCGCTAACTTTTCTGGGATCTAGAGGAAACAACTAAATAACTTTTTTAAGATCTGAAGATGTTATATATATGTGTGTATCTCTTTAATTGGTTCTGTAATTACTCGTTGTATATATTTTTAGTGGGTCCTTGAGTCCATCACCATGATTGCTTGTTTTCATCCGGTTTATATATGGTATTATATATTATATATATTATTTATGTTTGTCCCTTGTTAAGTCCTATTAGATTGGGATGACTTGGAATGATCTTTAACAACTCCGGTGGGCTCCTTGCTATCTTTGGGCTGATATATGACGCTAGGCGTCCGGCAGCGTTTTGTGTGTTGATACTGACGTCTGCCTGTGATATGCCTGAAGCGCATCGTGGAACGCGGCGTGACGGCGCTGACGTCATGACGCTGCGGAAGGGCTGCTGATGGATGCCCATTGGTCGGCAGACTACCTCATCTCCTGTACACCACAGAGGGGAGTGACTGAGTCATCCTGCGTCTTGACGATTACACGTCTTGACGTTGGGCGTTATGACGCCAAGCCCCGCCCTGCTACTTCCGGCCTTAGGAGCGCAGGTGATGCCTGCAGTTCCGTGTTATGGAACGCACGCCGGACATAGACGAACAGATGCAAGCAATCGGGGACCTGGATTCAAGGTATTTAATGCAATGGGGGGAGCATAGGAGGACCGTATAGATACCCCAGTCGAAGTCCGTTAGCGACGAAACCGGTCGGGTGATTACTCCATTGCATCCCCATTGCATTCTCAACTTTGTTGGAACACTCCCTACACCTTTATCCAAGGTGGGAGTTTGCTGCTGTATTTTTACTTTTGCTATTTTTTCGTTTTGATTGCTAGCAGAGTGACTTTTCTCATGTGTGGTCATTTGAAGTTTTTATATTTTATATTTTATTGCATTTTTTGCCACGAGTGTATATTTGCAATGCTTTTTTATTAAATGTTTTTACACTACGAGGAGCACCTCTATTTTTTCTTTTACCACTTTGGGTGATTTGAGCCATTATCGATCAACCGATCCCAGTTATCCATCTTGAAAGAACAAGTGCTTCAGTAACCATTTCTGGATTGGACACGCGGAGTGAGGACCCCTGGACCCAGACAATCGGTCTATACAAGCCCTGACGACCCTCCCACCGTATGGTGGTTGAGAGGGTCCACCAGCTCTGGTAAGGGTACCCACCCGTTTATTTATCTATTTATTTGTCCGATACTGAAGAGTTCTAACATTGAAGATACCTGCTCCACCCAACACTGGAAGTTTATATGTACAATTTAGACTCCACGTCTTCCAGCGGACTTTTTGTATTTGCAGGATTGGGTTGTGGCCTTTGAGGCACACCTGATTAATAGTGGAATAGTGGAATGTTGCCATTGGAAGATTGTCTTTACAACTGACTCTGCCTCTTTCTAGTACTAAACATCCAGTTTAGTTTCTTATCACATTGTTGTATATATTATAAATTTCTCTGCACATATATGACTACACAATAGGTATTCCACATATGTATACCTACTTGCTGATTTTTATAGCACGGATTTGTATCAATTAATTTCACAATCTCACTATTGTGTATTGTGAGGTATCAGGCTTAGACTCTGAGCCACTTACCTTCAGGGTACACACCTAATTTCACCCTTTTTTAGGGGTCTTTTTTCACTATATTTTTTGGGCGCTACATTTTCTTTTTTATATTTTTTTGTACTAAGACATATGCCTGTCGGATCGATCCGAGATGCAGTCGTATCTTGTTTTGTAGATACAAAACAAAGATACGACGCGGGAAATTTAAAGTTACGCGGCGTATCAATAGCTACGCCGGCGTAATTCTTTTGTGGATCTGCCCCTATAAGTTTCACAAAGACCAAATAATATACACTAATTTGTATTTATTTTTAGCAAAGATATGTAGCAGTATAAATTTTGGCCAAAATTTGCTAAATTGTATAACAGAAGCAAAGAAAAATTCATTTTTTACCGAATTTCCAGTCTTTTTTCTTTTATAGCGCAAAAAATAAAAAACCCAACGTGATTAAATACCACCAAAAGAAATCTCTATTTGTGTGAAAAAAAGGACAAATTCATATGGGTACAATGTTGTATGACTGAGTAATTGTCATTCAAAATGTGAGAGCAGCGAAAGCTGAAAATGGGAAGGGGGTTTAAGTGCCCAGTGGTCAAGTGGTTAAAGTTCATATGCCCAATAATTTTGACAATAAAATACATATGCTGCCACGTTGGCCCCAGGGAAGTTACTTGGCACAAACAGTTGGAGTGATGGAAATTGCGGTGTGCATATATCATTTTTTTGTTGGTTTCGCTGCACTCTACAAACCTATTGTTGTAACCAGGGCCGCCATCAGGGGGGTACAGGCATTACACCTGTAAGGGGCCCCGGATGGCAACCCCCCTTTTTTTATTTATTTTTTATAAAAAAAATATTTTATTTATATATTTTTATTTTATTTTTTAATAAAGGGCCATTTTTTTTTTTTAGAGGTCCGGAGGTCCCCATATATATATAATATTATTATTATTATTAAAGGGCCCAGAGGTCCCCAGGGCCACGGTTGGCAACCCCCCTTTTTTTATTAATTTTTTTTTTTTTTTTATTTATATTTTTTTGTCATATATATATATATATATATATATATATATATATATATATATATATATATATATATATATATATTAAAAGGGTTTAGAGGTCCCCAGGGCCCCATGTGTGGCAAATCCCCCCTTTTTTTTTATAAATGTTTATTTTTTTATTTTTGTTTATATATATATATTTTTTTTATTAAAGGGCCCTGAGGTCCCCAGATGGCAACCCCCCTTTTTTTTCATAAATGTTTATTTTAATTTTTATATATATATATATATATATATATATATATATATATATATATATATATATATATATATATATATATATATATATATATTATTAAACTGCCCAGAGGTTTCTTTTTTTCATTTTTATTAAAGGGCCCAGAGGTCCCGGATGGCAACCCCCCTTTTTTGTAATTTCTTTATATATATATATATATATATATATACACATATATACATACACACACAAACATTTATATATATTATTAAAGGGCCCAGAGGTCCCCAGATGGCTACCCCCTTTTTTTTTATATATTTTCTTCTTTATTTCTTCTTTTTTGTGTAAAGGGCCCCCCCGCTTCTCAATCCGCGGCAGCCCCCCCCCCGCTTCTCAATTTCAGGCGGCAGCACCCCCCCCCCGGTTCTCTGCTCCAGGGGGCCCATGCCTGAAGCTGTGTAAGGGGCCCCATAATTCCTGATGGCGGCCCTGGTTGTAACACAGTGTTACTTCATTTATACTAGTGAATTTATAAGGACAGTTTTATAGTTTTAGGGCCCAATCTCACCACGTGTGTTTAGATGCATTGGTCAGCACAGTCCTATTGATGGACAAGGAAGGTAAGCCTTGTTTTATACTGTTACAGTTTGTACCAATGCACTGTGTTGATGTGGGTTTTATAAAAATAAGGCAGACCGGCAGATACTTCTGACCTATTTTCGCATAACTATCCAACTCTACTGAAGCACATAACTAACCTTTTGAATTTGTGGTCCCGACTACCACTGTCTTGGCTTGGAAGAATTAATGCAATAAAGATGACGATACTTCCTAAATTTTTATACCTTTTCAGAGTACTTCCTATCCCAATTCCAGCTTATTTCTTGAGAATAATACAGAAAAGAGTGTCGTCGTTTGTATGGGGTTCTTCCAGGCCAAGGTTAAAAGCGCAAATTCTACATCTCCCCAAAACACATGGAGGGCTAGGACACCCAAACTTTACAAATTATTACAGAGCAGCACAAATTTCAACCCTCACCAAATATCACGCAACCAAGGAATTGCCTCTATGGGTACTGATAGAAGCGTCTGAAAGCGACCCCATCCCACCAGCTAACTTGCTATGGGTTCACCCTAAACTACGTAGACACATAAGCAATCCCATTATCAAGCACTCACTCTCTCTATGGGACAGATTCAAAACAAAATACCTCCTACTATCACCACACCATTCAATGCTCTCATTTTATAAGAATCCGGCATTCTACCCAGCATGGGTCTACCCCAATACGTTCAAGGAATGGGTAAAAAAGGATTGTATATATGTATATAAATTCTTGGATTCAGCTGATATCATGCCTTTTTCATTAGTATGCAAAAAATACGGTATTCCACATACGGAACAGTTTAGATATCTCCAAATAAAAAACTTCATACAGTCGCTTATGATTTCAACACCATCACAGGTACAGATGTCCTCCTTTGAGTTCATTTGCAGAAAAGACCCGCATGCAAGAGGAATAATATCGGCTCTGTATTTGCAGTCTCTAACCCATACTAGCACGGCAAAACTATCATATGTCCATAAATGGGAGGAAGACTTAAATGCAGAGCTCAATACTTCCGATTGGAACCAAATATGGCTAAATACCAAAGCAGCCTCCTCAAACATAACAGCGTTGGAAACAAACTATAAAGTGTTAACTAGATGGTACCTGGTGCCTGCCAAAATAGCAAAATATGTACCAAATTACTCAGGACAATGCTACAGAGGATGCTCTGAAATGGGTACATACTATCATACTTGGTGGACGTGTCCGAAAGCGCAAACATTCTGGACAGGGATTTTTAACATAGCAAATAAATTAACAAAATTAAAACTCCCTAAGGACCCTAAATTAGCCCTATTGAATTTGAAACCCATTACTACAACACGCCTACAATTCAAATTACTAATGCAACTCTTTACAGCTGCAAAACAGACCGTTGCTAAAGCATGGAAAACCCCAAACCTGTCAGTCAAAGAAGTAAAGAATAGAATGAGCAATGCGATGACACATGCCAAAATGGAGGCGCTAGATTCGGACACGATTATCAATTTTGAAAAACTTTGGAAACCGTGGATTTCGTATACAATACCTGATAGTTTTAATGATGGGGTAATGATGCCATGGTAGCTTGCCCATTGTACTCAACCATTGTACGGTACAATTAATGATAATGGATCCTGGCCCATTCCTGCAGACCTTTTTTTTTTATTTTTACCCCCCTCCTCCCCCCTTTTTTCTGCCCCCCCCCCCCCCGTAAGTTCATATGTGTGAATCGTTTTCCTCACTACATTTTATATGAACGATACAGATAAAGTAGCATACTTTAGATCCTGTATTCCTACGTGTTTAAAAAATGCATTAAATAAGACACTAGTTGATGTTAAGAAACTGCTAATATGTTTACTTGGCAACACAGGTAGAACCCCTGTATAACAAGTTATAACAGCGTAAATCCTTCCTGTTGTTGCCAAAAAATGTTGATCAAATTCTTTTCTCCTTAATTTTACATACTAATAGTGATTATAGCGATTATAAAATGTCAAGAAGACGAAATGTTATTCCTTTTTAAACATTGTATCAATCAAATGCTACTTGTATGATTTCATGTTGCAATTACTAAATAAAATAATTTTGACAAGGAAAAAAAAATAAAAAAAATAAGGCAGACATCATTTTTTTTTTTTGCATCGCAATGATAAAAAAAAAAAAAAAAAAATTGCAAGAAACGTAAAACACACATCACAGCACATGCTAAAATGGTGACGCATATGTGCTGATGTGCACAATCTGGTGTGAACTGACCTTTACAAATCAGAGTTTGTGTGGAATGCTAGTCTTACTTTACCTCAGTTTTATGACCTTAGTGCAAGATCTAAATACAAGAGGAAAAATGAGAGCTATGTAGCTGCAATAGCAAAGCTTTGTGTTTTACAAGCTCTTTTTTAAGCCAAGGCATCTGAAGTGTCCTGATGGAATGAAGCACATGAAAAATGTTTTCTTTGGGAAGAGCACATGTTGTTTTTTCCAGTCATCATTCCCAACAGTAGAGTGTGAAAGGCCTTGCGGTCAGCTCCTCTGGGAAAATGGTCAGTCGTCAAGCCAGTGTCCTCTGTGGAAGCTACAAACAAAAAATATTAAACTCCAAACAAAACCAGAGATTGATTATGCTTTGTTTTCTCATTTGAAATAAGGACACACGAGGAAGCTCAACATTGAATTAAACCTATTTTCTATTTCCTTATATATTTTTTTTTACATCTAGAATGAAGACTGTAGCAAAAGTCCGGGTATAATATTTTCAGAAGTATTGTTTTTCTTAAAAGGAATGCTGTCCCACGAGCAGCATCTGACATCAATTAGACCCTACTCCCAGAATCCTCTGCTGTGATCAGAGCTTTGGTATTTCCTATATCCTTTACACTAACTTCTATTGAAGGTACTCATATACCATTTATTTTTTTGTTTTATTTTCCCTTTATTTTATTGGCATTGAACTTAAAAAAAGGCCTGTGGTATGGGGCAGCGTGATTGCATGGGATATAAAGAGTTTTCAAAGGACATCTGTCGTTTGTTGCTACTGACGTTCACTTTTGTTTATCCCATGAAATGAAACGCGGCTTCTATTTCTAAAGACTATTGTCTATTTAAGTGTGCTCCTTTTAGTTACTAGACAACAATAGCAAAACAAAAGGTAACTTTGGAAAGAACTATAAACTGTAACAACTACACAATTTTTACTTAAAGGGGTTGTAAAGGTAATTTTTTTCCCCTAAATAGCTTCCTTTACCTTAGTGCAGTCCTCCTTCACTTACCTCATCCTTCGATTTTGCTTTTAAATGTCCTTATTTCTTCTGAGAAATCCTCACTTCCTGTTCTTCTGTCTGTAACTCCACACAGTAATGGGAGGCTTTCTCCCTGGTGTGGAGTGTCGTGCTCGCCCCCTCCCTTGCACTACAGGAGGGTCAGGACACCCACTAACATGCAGCTCCTTTCTCTATCTGCAAAGTAGAGAGCGTCCTGACTCTCCTGTACTCCAAGGGAGGGGGCAAGAACGACACTCCACACCAGGTAGAAAGCCTTGCATTACTGTGTGGAGTTACAGACAGAAGAACAGGAAGTGAGGATTTCTCAGAAGAAATAAGGACATTTAAAAGCAAAATTAAAGGATGAGGTAAGTGAAGGAGGACTGCACTAAGGTAAAGGAAGCTATTTAGGATTTTTTTTATACCTTTACAACCCCTTTAAGCTTTTACTTTTAATTCTCTTATAATCAGTAGGTTCCTCCTTTATACTTTAATTTGTGTGGAGGATGCCGTGAAGTATGCAGTATAAATGTCTAGTTTGTTGGAGCATAAGTGATATTAGGTTAAAATATCTAGTAGGTACAAGTAGACCATATAGGGCAAAGCAACAGGTTCCTTCTTCTCTGGGCACACACTCACCACCCACAACCTTTAACACCACCTCCTTCTAACTAATTGTTGAAGTACAACAACTGAATCACAACAACTGAATTACAACAATTGAATTACAACAATTGAATTACAACAATTGAAGTGCAACAACTGAAGTACAGCAATGGAAGTACAACAATTGCCCGTAGATGGTCTTTAACCGCTTGCCGACCAACCGCCATCATTATACTGCGGCAGGTTGGCACGGCTGCGCGAATCATCATAGGTGAACGTCAGCTGCTTTAAGAGCGATAGAGGGCGCGCGACGGTGGACACCGCCACCCACAGTCGCTCCACAGAGAGCCAGAATGGGGATTTCTGTATGTAAACAAACAGATCCCCGTTCTGACAGGGGAGTAGAGAGAGATCTACTGTTACTAGTGATCTCTCTCCTCCTCCAGTCAGTACACTCCCCCCACAGTTATAAACGCCTCTCTAGGGAACTCTTAACCCCTTGATTGGCCCCTAGGGTTAATCCCTTCCCTGCCAGTGACATTTTTACAGTTATCAGTTAGCTCTGAATGCTGTATAAATGTCACTGGTCCCAAAAAAAGTGTCCGATCTGCCCGCCGCAATGTCGCAGTCCTGCTAAAAAATGCAGCTCGCTGCCATTACGAGTAAAAAAGAAATTAGTATTAAAAATGCCATAAATCTATCCCATAGTTTGTAGGCACTATGGCCCGGATTCACAAAGCACTTACGCCGACGTATTTCGAGATACGATGTGTAAGTGCAAATATGCGCCGTCGTATCTGTGCGCCGTGCCCACAATACGCCTAAAAATAGGCTTCCTACGACCGACGTAACTTGCCTACGCCGTCGTATCGTGGGCGCATATTTACGCTGGGCGCATTTGCCGCTTCCATTGATTTTCTATGCACATATGCAAATGAGGGAGATACGCCGATTCACAAACGTACTTGCGCCCGGCGCATTATATACGCGCTTTGCGTAAGTCGTACGTCCGACGTAAAGTTATTCCCCATATATGAGGCGCATCCCATGCTAAGGTATGGACCAGGGAACACAGCCGTCGTATTTTACATCGTTTACGTAGTACGTGAATAGGGCTGGGCGTAGGTTACGTTCACATCGTAGGCAGTGATCCGTTGTATCTTAGGGAATAGTTCCGACGTGATTCTGAGCATGCGCACTGGGATACGTCCATGGGACGGCGCATGCACCGTTCGTTTTAAGTACTTGTATGGCACTCGGCCCATCATTTGCATGGGGTCACGCCTCATTAGCATGGCTCACACCCACTTCCACCTACGCCGGCTTATGCCGAGGGAACTCAGCGCAGTTTGGGAGGCAAGTGCTTGGTGAATTCGGTGCTTGCCTCTCTGCGCTACGTCGGCGTAGCGTATATTGGATACGCTACGCCGGCATAAATATGCGCCAATGTATGTGAATCCGGGCCTATATATCTTGCACAAACCAATCAATATATGCTTATTGCAATTTTTTTTACCAAAAAATAATACATATTGGCCTAAACTGATTTCGTTTTTTAAGGCTTCATGTACATGGGACGTTTTTACAACCTCTCTTGAATGATTTAACTCAACGATAGAATGATAGTAACCCAGTTTAAAATGTCAGTTTTGCTGCGTTAACATGCCGTGTTTAGCGGCGTTTTGCCATGTTTGTGTTTCACAGCATTTAAAAAAAAAATGCGTTTAGAAGCATTTGGTGCTTGAAATGCCTCTAAACTCAGCTTCTGAACCTATTTTATTTGTGTTCCAAAAAAAGCCTCTAAACTCAACTGCATAGAAACAACTGTAAACAACCCTGTGTACATGTATTGATAAGATAGCATAGAGGAGAGTTCAGGAGCAGTTGGAAAAAAAGCCCAACTACTCCCAAACGTCTGTTTAGCAGCAGCAGTGTACATGAGGCCTTACATTTTTTTTTATATTTATTATAACAAAAAAGTAAAAAGAAATGTTAGTTTTTTTCAAAATTGGCACTCTTTTTTTGTTTATAGTGCAAAAAATAAAAACTGCAAAGGTGATTAAATACCATTAAAAGAAAGCTCTATTTGTGGGGCAAAAATGGGCATAAATTTTGTTTGTGTACAATGTCGCATGACCGCACAATTGCCAGTTAAATTGACAGTGCCGTATCGCAAAAAATTACCTGGGCATATCCTTCCAGTGCTTAAAGCGGTGGTTCACCCTCAGTGACACGATTTTACCATCGAGACAGGCATTGTAGCGCGAGCTACAGTATGCCTGTCCCGATTTTTTTACCCCCGTACTCACTGTGTACTCGTACATTATAGATTTCGGCTCCCGCGGGGAATGGGCGTGCCTATGGAGAGGGAGGATGATTGACGGCCGGCCCTGGCACGTCACTCTCCCCGAAGACAGCCGGAGTAGGTCTAGGCTCTTCACGGCGCCAGCGCACAGGCTATGTGCAGGCGCCGTGAAGAGCCAAGCCTATTTCGGCTATTTCCGGAGAAGCGTGACGCGCCAGAGCCGGCCGTCAATCATCCTCCGTCTCCATAGGCACGCCCATTCCCCGAGGGGAGTCGGTATCTTCGATGTACGAGTACACGGTGAGTACGGGGATAAAAAAATCGGGACAGGCATACTGTAGCTCGCGCTACAATGCCTGATTTTATGGTAGAAGAAATTTTTTTAATTTTTTTTGGGTTTATAGGGTGAACCCCCGCTTTAAGTGGTTAATGTCAGTCTCACACAGAGCACAGGGAAGGAGCCCTGTGTGTGTAGGGTCCAATTTGTGAGAACTGTCCCCACCTTTATGTGACACTGATGGGTGCCTAAGCAGCCAATCACTAAGCATCACTGTTGTCACATGGAAGTAAAGAGGTTAGTCGCGTTTTCTATAAGCAGAGGTACTGTTTTTTGGTCTTTGCTGCTGGACAATAAATGGAGCAGTGGAGGGCGAGGCACATAGGAGAAGATAAGTATAATCTGGTTGGGATAAGTATAATCTGGTTGAGCTGCCATTAAAGCATCCAGCTCTTGTTTTTGCCCTGCATAATTTGTTTTAAGTTCAAGCTTATAAAATGACAGCCCCATTGTGTGATTGTAAAAATACATTATCAGGTATTTCTGTATGCTTCCATTCTCAGCATAACCAACTATACTTCCTAAAGAACACCTATATTGCCCAAACCTCTATATATATGTGATACTGGGGATATATTGTATATTAGGCTGCTGTAATATCTATCTATCTATCTATCTATCTATCTATCTATCTATCTATCTATCTATCTATCTATCTATCTATCTATCTATCTATCTATCTATCTATCTATCTATCCTGTATATACATTTGAAGAGATATAGAAAGAGAGAGAAACAAAGCCTTCTCTAAAGCTCTGTACACACGATAGGTTAACCAGAGGACAACGGTCTGAAGGACCGTTGTCTTAGGTTAACCGATGAAGCTGACTGATGGTCCGTCACGCCTACACACCATAGGTTAAATAACTGATCGTGTCAGAACGCGGTGACGTAAAACACAACGACGTGCAGAAAAAAATGAAGTTCAATGCTTCCAAGCATGCGTCTACTTGATTCTGAGCATGCGTGGGTTTTTAACCAATGGATTTGGATACTAATGATCGGTTTTGACCTATCGGTTATCAATCCATCGGTTAAATTTTAAAGCAAGTTGGCTTTTTTTTAACCTATGGTTAAATAACCTATGGGGCACACACACGACCGGTTTTGACCGAGGAAAACGGTCCTTCAGACCGTTGTCCTCTGGCTAATCTATCGTGTGTACAAGGCCTAATATATTTTTATAGCTACTGAACTGATTGAAAAAAAATGTCTGAATGATGATATAAAAATTCTTCAACCTTGGACCTCTATCACTCTACTAAACCTTTAAAATATCAACACAGAGGGCCAGATTCTCGTAGTTTGGCGTATTTTTGTGCGGGTGTAACGTATCCTATTTACGGTATGCCTCCGCAACTTAGACGGGCAAGTGCTGTATTCTCAAAGCACTTGCTCCATAAGTTGCGGCGGCGTAGCGTAAATAGGCCGGCGTAAGCCCGCCTAATTCAAATTTGGAACAGGGGGGCGTGTTTTATGTAAATAACTTGTGACCCGATGTGATTGACGTTTTTCACGAACGGCGCATGCGCCGTCCGTGGAATATCCCAGTGTGCATTGCTCCAAAGTACGCCACAAGGACGTCCAGCCCCATTCACGGACGACTTACGCAAACGACGTAAAATATTCAAAATTCGACGCGCGAACGACGTCAATACCTAACATTGGTACGCCGCATGTACGCCTCATATAGCAGGGGTAACTTTACGCCGGGAAAAGCCTAACGTAAACGGCGTATCTGTACTGCGTCGCCGGGCGTATGTTCGTCAATTTGCGTATCTAGCTGATTTACATATTTCTAGGCGTAAATCAGCGTACACGCCCCTAGTGGCCAGCGTAAATATGCAGTTATGATCCGATGGTGTAACAGACCGCCCAGACTCAGAGATACGACGGCGTATCTGGAGATACGCCATCGTATCTCCTTTGAGAATCTGGGCCAGACTGCGTAACATAGGCTTAAACAGTTGCAGCAGCCATTTACTTTACAAAAACAACATAAATAACACATAAACAATTTTGACAGTGAAAACAGTTTCCCCCAGCCTATTGACAAATGATGTTCGAGAGGGACACTAACCGTTTTAGATGGATGTCATATGATGCTCTCCTGGAACATGCCTTCATCTGTCACCCACGGTGTTCAAAAGACACAATAGATGACTGATCAGAGTACCAAACTCACACACTTACTTTTTTCCCCAGAGGACCTAGCTCCTGGGAGAACCACCAATAACCATCCAACTGACCCACCAAGCTGCTGCGACAAAAAATCTATAAATATATTTGTTTTTTCAATTAATACCTCCCATGACCCTTGACTTACAAGGAACCGCAAGTCTAGGGTGGATGGTTTGGGAAACGTTCTCTTTGGCTAAACTTCTCGGAATGAATACCCAGCATCCTTCACGTGAACAACCCTTGTGGCTCTACCCTGCTCATCTGACCGTCAGCCTTCAATCCGGTAACATATACATCCCCTTATGCATAGAACTCATTTTAACCTTTTCTGATCTGTTTCACCTTTTAGCCGTGCAGCCCCTCCATCCATTTTCCCTTTTCCGGGTCTCACTTTAATATAAATATTTGAAAAAGTGTGGAATGAAATTTGTAAATACCAGTGGTATTAATAACTTTTGTGCATTATTATGACAAATTTGTGATGTTATGTGGTATGGAATAATCGGGGGGTCAGGAAGGAATTAAGCAAATTGCTGGGGTTTTTCCGCCTTCCTCTGTATTAACTGAGGATGAAAGATTGTGTATATGGGATTGTATGATTTTTTTTTTGGTTTAACTAGATGGACTTGTGTCTTTTTTCAATCTGACTATGTATGTAAAAGAAAGCACAGCATACAGGGTTGAGTGGTGTGGGGTATGTAATGTACTAAACAGTATACAGAATGGGGCAGTCTGGTGTATGTCACGCACAGCATAATATATGTGTATTTATATATTATATAGCATTATATCTATCAAATGAACAGGGAAGGATAAATAACTGGTTATATATAGTCTCCTAACAGGTATTTTAATGTTTTAGCATTGATATTAGTGATACAAGTTCCCAAACTGCTTGAGAAAAAAAGTGTCAGGGCATTGATATAAACACAGATCACTAAGCAGCTCTGTCCACAGCCTGGAAGAATGGAACTTGTTATTCACTCAGCTAATGATTTCCTGCTTGTCCCTTTGCGGATGAAGGCCATCTGCTGACTTTGTCCTTATGTCCAGGAAAACACATCTCTGTGTCTTTTATCCATAAAAATATCCTGCTTCCTAAAAAAAACAGCCTATTACACTTCCTAATGATCTCATATTCAGAAGAGACTTTAGTTGATGAAAGAGTTAAACTGGCTGACAGACAAAGTTTTTAATCACTCTTTTAAAACAAAATCCTAGACTGATATAAAGTCACAATTTAACCTACTTATGTATTAATTGAAAAATCATAAAATGAACTAGTTTAGGTAACTGAATCTGCCTCTTGCAATGCCCTGCACAGCTTCACTTGGCCTGGGACAGAGAGGGCCTGTAACAATAACCTGTGCTCTACTGCTGTGTGCAGTGCTGTCAGTGAACAGTTTCAATCAGGGCTCAAGTCCTGCGGGAACGCGTGGGAACGGAGTTCCTGCACTTTTTTCACAGCAGGAACTCAGTTCCCTTTGCATGACTAGAGCAGCCGAGAGCAGCCGAGCCAATCCTTCACTAAGTGGCGATGCCCAGCTCGAGTCACTGTCGGGGGCAGGCGAACCTTAGTAATCCTTTATGTTACTGGACGCTTGAATATGCTTGAATATGGACGATGAATATGGATTCATCAGGTAGTGTGCGGGTATTCCGTCACTTCCTCGATGCCGCAATGTCTCCTGGGAGCTTTGTCATTGTTCCCAGGAGACATTGCGGAGGTCTGCCGCGAGTTATTGCGGGATTTAGAAAGAACTTGCGGTTTAGTAATTATGCATATGAGCGTATCATTTTTTATTTATTTTTTGGTGGGGGAGTGGATCTTGGGTGGGAGTTCCCACACTTTTTCCCCCAGGACTTGACCCCTGGTTTCAATACACTTACGGGAGAAGAGAGCAGAATGGATACCTCATTAGCTTACTGTTCCTTCTTCATCCAATCACAGACAGTTGTGGCTGGTGCTAAACTTTTGGCGGGGAGGCAAACAACCCCCTGTAGGTCCCCCCGCACTTAACCCTTCACAGTGATGATCTCCCCCGCACTCACCCCTCTACGGCTTCCTCAGGTTCTCCTTCCAACCAACAA
This sequence comes from Rana temporaria, assembly GCF_905171775.1. Taxonomy (NCBI): domain Eukaryota; kingdom Metazoa; phylum Chordata; class Amphibia; order Anura; family Ranidae; genus Rana; species Rana temporaria. The sequence continues at coordinate 317,328,435 of NC_053491.1, read as the reverse complement.
CAAAAACTTGGGGAATGCCCAGGGAAAAACCAAGCCTACTTACCGACCAGCTTACAGAACAACCAATTAACCTGTCTACCAGTATGCGTTAAAAACAGGGGTTTTGTCCGCACGCATTTGCAAACGCATGAGTGAGCCACAGAGCCGCGCCATGGCACCCTGTAATCTGTTCTCCTAACACTAAACAATGAGCGTTCCCACAGTGGAGCGTCCAACCAACCTGATTGGCCGGGAGGAGAAGCCGGAAGACAATATTTTTTCGCAATTGTGACAAGTGGGTGGGTTCGGGGGGCACTGCTCTGCACCCCAAGCCTTTTTAAATTAGATCAATTAGAGCAGGGGCCACTTAAGCGACTTGTTAACAGGTCGCGGGCCCCAATGAGTGGAGCAGGTGGATGGCAGGTCCGTGTCTGCTCTGTATATGCAGAGCAGACATGGACACAGCCAACTACTTTTTTTATTTTATTTTTTAGTGGATTGTATTGTATTGTAGGTAGGACACAAGTCAGGTTATATCTTCCACTCCTTAGACGTGAATGGAGGGTCCAATTGGGTCAGACTTACCATGTGAAAGGGGCCCAAGGCTGCTTTCACACAGATGTGCTGCAGTTTACCCACACCGTGGGTGCAATGCGTACCTTTGGCTTTCCTGCACTTCTATTATATTCTGCTATGGTGCACTTTCAGAAAGCTCACCAAACTCACATGTTATAATAGTAGTCTATGGCTCAGTGCAGGTAACCCGCAGGTGCACTGCTCTGCACCTGCAGATCAGTTTGAAAGCAGCCCAGCAACCACTGCAGAACAGATATGCCCATATATACACTGTGGGCTGGATTCAGATAGAATGGTCTATTTATGTGGCGGCGTAACGTATCTCAGATACGTTACGCCGCTGTAAATTTGGGTGCAAGTTCCCTTATTCAGAAAGAACTTGCGCCCTTAGTTACGACGGTGTAACGTATTTGGTCCGGCGTAAGCCCGCCTAATTCAAATGGGGATGATGTGGGCGTGTTTTATGTAAATACACTGTGACCCCGCGTATTTGACGTATTTTACGAACGGCGCATGCGTCGTCTGTCGAATATCCTAGTGTGCATTGCTCCAAAGTACGCCGCAAGGACGTATTGGTTTCGACGTGAACGTAAATGACGTCCAGCCCTATTCGCGAACGACTTACGCAAACGACGTAAAATGTTCAAAACTCGGCGCGGGAATGACGTCCATACTTAACATTAGCTACGCCTCATATAGCAGGGGTAACTTTACGCCGGAAAAAGCCTAACGTAATCATTTGTTTGTTATCAGTACCGAGAAAGTCAGTACCGAGAAAGTTGAGGCGGTACTAGCAGCCGCCACCATACCATTACCTGGCCAATTATTTTACATGCTACAAAACACTGAAAGGTAAAACCAAGACCTGAGTGTGCATGAATATAAAAAGTAGTGCTGAGCTGTTGATAAAATGATATGCAAACGTATAAAAACGCACAAGCATAAAAGCAATGATAATAGGTGCAAAGTGCAAAATATTGTGCAAGTGGCAAACTAAATAATGTGCCAAACATTGTAGTGTCCAAATAAACCTCAAATGCTGAAGAGGTATATAACACAATGCGAAATTATCATGAAAAACATCAAATAGTACAAGTGCAAATAACATCTGCTCTGAAACAATCACATCTGCTGTGAAATATGTAAAATAAGCATGAAATGAAATGCAAAGGTACATTAAGTGAACATGGTAAATTTCATGTGGAGAACATGTTCTCTATTTTTCTCGTCAAGATTTTAGGCAGTTTTCTTGATTAGAAACCTGAAAGCCTCGTACACACGCTCTGTTTACTTGGCAAGAAAGCTCTGCCAGCAGTTTTCTTGCTGGTTCTTGCCGAGAAAACCGAGCGTGTGTACGAGGCTTCAGAGGCGGTTCACACTGCCGTGACCTGAAAGCTGGCACGACTTTGCCAGGCAACTTCGAAGCAACTTCAGGGAATTCCTGGGTAATCTTCCTGTAATGTCGGATCCAAATCACATCAATTAAGGTAAGGATCCGACTTGGAGTCAATTTCCATTGAAATCTATGGCTACAAGTTGGCTAGAAGGCGCCTTAAAGTAGTACAGGAACCTTTTCTAAAGTCGGAGCAACTTCAGTAGTGTACATTAAAACGGCTCTCAATCACTTCAAATGCAATTTCTTATGTCCAGCGACTTGGGGCGATGATTAAAAGAGGCACATCTAAGTATGTAGACATCTGAGGTAAAGCTGTCCACATAGACCATCCCCCACACCGCCAGCTCCAACCGCTGCAATCGTGACCGGAAAGACTACCCTGCAGTAGAGCGATTGAACCGCTCGTGGAGCGCAGCATGGAAGGGGCGACATTGATGGCATTGAGGAGGATGGTCTATGTGGACAGCTTTAACCCAGATGCCTGCATACTTCGATGTGCCTTTTATTAATCAACTATGTGAGTTGCCAAATGTTGTACCTTCATTAAATGTAACCATATTGCTACACTAAGGCCGCGTACACACGGTCGTTCCAAGCCGATGAGAATGGTTCGATGGGCCATTTCCATCGGTTCACCACTGAAGTGGCCTGATGGTCTGATGTGCGTACACACCATCGTTCCAAAAACCGATCGGGTCAGAACGCGGTGACGTCAAACACACGACGTGCTGAATAAAACTAAGTTCAATGCTTCCAAGCATGCGTCGACTTGATTCTGAGCATGTGCGGGTTTTGAACCGATGCTTTCTGTACTAACCATCGGTTTGGACCGATCGGGCAGCGGTCCCTCGTTTTGATTTTGAAGCATGTTTTAAAATTTTGGACCGAAGGAAAACAGACCAATGGACTATACACACGGTAGGTTTGGACAGATGAAACTGAACCTCGGTCCATTCTCATCGGTTTTGTCCGACCATGTGTACGCGGCCTTAGAGGCGCCTCTCTTCTCTTCTATGCTCAGTTGTGATGTGACGCTACTTGTATATGAAGACATCGCTTGTATATCAAGTCAAAATTTGTTAAAACATTTTTGCTTGTCTTGCAAAACACTCTCAAACCAAGTTACTCTCAAACCAAGGTTTTACTGTACACATATAAAATGAATTATCTGGGTCATGAGCAGTACCCATTTTCTGCCACCAGATGGTAATGTTGTCAATGGCTAGGCTTTTAGAGCTAATCGGTGACAGATGCTCTAATGTGCTTTTATAGATTTAGGTTTCATCCTAGTTGTTTCCTTGACAACGGGGAGTCACAGGATGCTGATCAATGCAGTGTTAACCTTCTATTTGCCGCCTGGAGGAAGGAACCGTCTCAGTTGGCAATTCCCTTTTCCTGTTCCCTCTTTTCTGTCTTTGCTGGTGACATATTCAGCTTCAGCTTCCTGCCTTTCTGGATTTCCCTGCCTGGAAGAAAACAAATGAGCAATAATATTAGCACTGGGCAGCGGAAGGGTCTATTTTTTCTTTTCTTTGGCTTAATATGGACATAAAGGAAAGAGAGCATAAAATCTGCAGCTGCTGCGGAGCAGGAATCCAGGGGTTACTGTGCTATAAAATTTCATTAGTAAGGATTTGGATGTCTGTTTACCAGTCTCCTGTTGAAGCAGAGAGCTGGGGGGAAGGGGGCTGAGTTTCCCTTTGGAATGTAATCATTAGAGGGAAAACGTTTTATCCTTAAACCTTCGTGGTGAATGCATTGTTGCGTTGCACGCTTGTTAGGGCTTAGCATTCGTTCGCACCTGTGCCTGTGCTCTCCAGGCGTAATCGGCGCACACAAGGGAGCGACAGAAATGATCAGGAACTGCGGTAGATACCAGAATGGCTGCTGCAGTCCACATTTATTTTTACACGACACAGAGCCCTCCCCATGTGTGCTGAGCCGTTCACATACTGCCTGTTTGCCAGCAATGTATCCTAGGTACTCTTGTTTGTCTGCTCTTGTGTACAACCTCTACTACACTATGTGCTTATTCAATGACGCCTGAAAATGTGGCTTAAAGGATTGTTATTGCAAAAAGCATGGTATTCTGATGACTGGTTATCACATAGAATGATGGCTTTCAGTGTATGAATTCATTTTCTGATTTATTATGTCTTTATTCTTATTTTCTACACGTTTACAAACAAGCTGGGTGTGGTCTGCATGTCAGTGTGTGGAAAACATAATTAAAGACATATTTATTACAAAAAAAAAAAAGGAATTCAAATAGTGAATGCTATCAGTTCATGTAGTAACCACATGCAGTTCTCAGTATACATATGTATACATTATTATACAGTGTGTGTGTATGTGTATATATATATTATGAGACATGTATGAATATACACATTATCGCTATACTTCCAGGGCTGCGACAGGAGAGCTACACCTCTCATAATCACATTCCACATGTTGTTTGTCTGCCCTTCCTCTTTTGCCCATTCATAGAACACTGTATTTTGTAAACCATTCATAGAATACAAAGTGGGGTTGGGGGGATTTACTAAAACCGGTTCACTCAGAATCTGGTGCAGCTGTGCATGATAGCCAATAAGCTTCCAACTTCAGTTTTTTTCAATTAAGCTTTGACAGTAAAATCTAGAAGCTGAATTCTATGCAGGGTTCTGTGAACGGACAAGGGGAAATAAGGGCAGTACTGCTGCTGCAATAGTTTTACTATCTGGCATCAGTGAAACAAAATAATACAGAGATGGCAGAGGTCATGGAGATGGCATAGACCTCACCTCACTAAACCCATCAATTTAAAGCATTTGTTACCCAAAAAAAAAAAAAAAGGATCCTGTTCTCTTAAAGCAGTGGTTCTCAACCTGGGGGTCGGGACCCCCTCCGGGGTCGAATGATGATTTGCCAGGGGTCACCAAATCCTGGGTTGTTCCTGAAGCCCACGCTGCTCTCCCAGCTTTTTCGCAGCCACCCAGCAGGGCTTTTCCTGAAGCCTGCAGCCGCCCATTCAGTTCACGACATAGCTGGGGGTCAGAGACTAGAGGTCAGCTGACTGGTGAGGAATGTGAAGTGGGAGGGGCTGGAGGAGACCCTATCTCCTAATTTCGGCATAGGTGTCACTGCTACGAGACACCACAAAGTCAGAGACACAGTGAGTAACACTACCTGTGATTATAGTTGCCATTATAAGTCCCCACTACAGTTCTCAGATCAGCAGATGACCTTGATCAAGAACACCACCTAAGTTGGCTGATCAGAACTCCCCCCAGCATTGCCACTCATTCCAAATCCCCCCAGCACTGCCACTCAGCCCAACTCCCTGCCAGCACTGCCATTTATCCCATTCCCCCCCACCGAGGAGTAAGAGAAGGAATAAAAATAGAGAATACATGGAATGGAGAGCAAAAGAGGGGGTGGAACAAAGAAAAAGGAGAGAAAGAATACGAGAAAGAACAAAAAAAGATGGGTAGAGAGAGGGATGGGAAAAAAACAAGATATTAGGATAGCAAGAAATAAAAGGGAAAGAAAAGAGAACAAAGAGAAAGAGTGGTACATCTTAAAATGTACCAGAAGGGGTTTTAATACTGTACAAGTGGAAGGGACACAAGGAGCACTAAATGTCCGTGGGGTGCAAATTACTTGTCTTGCCTTGGGTGCTGACAACCCACGCTACGAAAATAATTTTACTGTTAGGGGTCTCCACAACTTGGTACATTTTATCAAGGGGTCACGGCACTAGTAAGGTTGAGAACCACTGTCTTAAAGCATGAATAACAGCACAGTGCTTGTGCTGTGAAATCGGCCCCATGTATAACCTGAAACAGGGCTCAAAATTTTAAGTCCTGAGCTACTAGCCAGGCCTCAAGGGTTACTTGCCACCAGTGCCCCACTCAATCCCTTCCCTACCCTGGCCTGCTCATCCCTGCACCGCCCCTAAACACACCCTCATAAATTATCTCATGAAATGACACTTAAATGTTTTATGCAGTTGTGAGGAGAGGGAGGAGTCTAGGGATGGGGATGGCGCGGTCGGAGTGGAGGAGCTGCTAGACGGGAGCCCTCGCTCTCCAACCCTGCGCTGACCGTGGAGACGTGAAGGGAAGCGAGGGGCCCGGACCTCTCCCCGCTTGATCACCTCCTCCCCCCCCGGCTCAGAGATGCTGTCCCTGTGCTGTAAACTTACCCCCTACTTTCGGATCCCGGCTGCCTGAGAGTCTCCTGGCCTGCAGCGTGGACGGCGTGCACGGCTCTTCCTGTGCTGCGGTGATTGAGGCTTGCAGCGCAGAGTGGTGAGGACGGCGCTTGTAAAGCCCAAACACTCGGAGCACACAGAGCGGGAGGGGCTGCAGGGAGGGAGGCGAGGTGAACCGAGCCCTTCGTGAGAGCAGAGCAGCTCGTGCGCTCGGCGGCCCCCCCTCCCCCGTTCTCTGGGGTACGCGTGCAGCTGTACTAAGTCGCTGTGGACCGCGGTATGCGGGCCCCCACATGGGGAGCAGAAGCTGACAGAAATGAAACCCAGCACCTCGTAGCTCAAGTAACTCAAAGTAAATTAAAAGAAAGAGATGTGTGTAAGTAAGGAGCTGGCTCCTAGAAGACCACCAACAAGCGGGTAAGATTTAAAAATATTACACCAGCCTTCTCTTCAAAGTTTTTTTTTCAAAATCAATGGACCTGTGAGCACACCATATTCATCAAAGCGGTGAGTACAACGCTTTTCTCACGAACTGATATTAATGAGATACCTGCAATAGAGGTGGTAATGTTTCTTATGAGATTGGGATGAAGATAAGAAATTGGTGACAGAAGCGACAAGTGCTTAGTAAGATAACTACCAGGGTGAATAAATTATATTTGTTTGTCGGCGGTCACCTCCCTTGTTAATTTTTCTATTTCTATTGTCTATACCGATAATGCGGACACTTGGACATTTGGGCACTGGGACACGTGGATAATCAATTTATATTATACTTTGAGAAAGCTCCAGACAGAATAAACAGGCAGTAGTGGGTGCCCGCGAATAAATGTTATAGGCAACTTGAACAGCTGAATGGCATACTGGATATATATTTATGTGGCACCCAAGATTTCGTGAGAAACACGCTTGAAAAGCCTGCCAACCGGATATAAGTCCCACGGCTCACAGCAATACCTTATTGAAGGAAATACACTGAGATAAAAAAGAGTGCTTTGATAGGCATTGAAAAAAAAAAAAAAAAAAGAGGAAACATCGGTTAAAAAAAAAAAAAAAAAAAAGTGTAGCTCAACTCAGTAGAAAAGTGCTGTGTAGACGTGAGACCTATCCAAGTGACGGACTCAGTAGGATCCTCTTGGGTTATTATCCCCAAAACTCCCTGCCAGCTCCGTAACCTCAAAAAAACAGAAAAACCTCTCGGAGCTCTGTTTTTTTATTTTTTTTTTTTCCTCTGTCCTTTCCCCCCCCCCCTTTTTTTTTTTTTTTTTTTTCTCTCCCCTTTTTTTTTTTCCTTTTTTTTTCCTTTCCTTTTTTTCTCCCCTCTACTAGAGAGAGAAAGGGGGATCACATAGACTGGTTTGCCCCCCTGGCCCAAAACGAAATTACCACAAAACGTCTATAAACCTCTGGTTGTCATATCATGGGCACAACACGGGCACAGTAAAGAGCGGTTGTAAACAAGATTACTGTAAAACCAAGAGGGGAGTAAGATGACCACAAGGGGAAGGGGAGCGAAAGGGGGGGCAATCCCAAAGGCTCCCCGGTTAAGTCAAAGCCCAGGCCCGATGTGTAAATTTGTGACACATGGGACAAACGGAGATAACCAGCACGTTGAAAAACTACCAACGGGTAGAGGAAGCCAGGTAGAAAAAGATAAGAAGAGAGACAAGAAAAAAGGGGCTACTAACACACTGGCAGACTTGGAAACACTCTCAGAAACATTCTTAGAGACTAGATCTGACCATGATGGAGAGAGTGAATTAGAACAGGGAAATAAAGAAGAAACCCAGGATATGACACTCCTACCAACAAAAATGGAAATGGAGGGAATGTTTGCTGCCCTAGAAAGATCAATCAAATCGCAAATGGAAAGAATGGAGAAAAATATGGGGCATATATTGGAAAGAGTTGAAGAAGTAGAGAAAAAAGTCGACTCAAATGTAACCTCAGTTAAAAAACTAGAAGATGAAATAAAAGCATTAAAAATTAATCAACGAGAACAGGCGTATAAAGTAGAAGATCAGGAGAATAGAGATAGAAGGAAGAACATTAGAATACGCGGAGTCCCTGATACTGCACAAACTGAGGACTTGCCAGAAATAATAAGGAAAATTTGTAACCCAATATTAGAAAGAGAAATAACGACCCCCTTAAGAATAGAACGAGCGCATAGGATAAGACGAGCCAGAGAGAGATCACAGGATTATCCAAGAGATATCATTGTGCGATTTGAAAGTTGGGAAGAGAAAAACCAACTTTGGAGAAACCTGAGAGGGAAGTCGCCATTGGAATATGATCATCATAATATCCAAATTTACCAAGACCTGTCCCAAGAGACGTTAAAAAGAAGAAGAAGTTTAAAACCATTGTTGGGGATCCTACAAGAGCAAGACATTCAGTACAACTGGGGATTCCCAGCATGCTTGATAGGGAGGAAAAACGGGACTTCGGCAAGACTGAGGTTCATCGAGGAAATACCAGAATTTTGTAATAGCTTAGGCATCCCAATACCAAAAAATCACTAATGATCTTGTCTGCCGGAGAAGGGGGGGGGAGAGGGGGGAGGGTGGGGGGGGGGACGGGAGGGGCTAAGACAGTAAGCAACTAGTAGGGGATGGGGGAGAGGGGAGACCCTTAGAACACCCCTTCACTTAGTAAGCCATCGGAGTGGGACGGGGGAGGGGGGAGACCCAGAAAGCGCTTCTTCACCAGTCCCCCAGTATAGGGAGATAGGAGACCGGGCTAAAATAGAACTCCACCTCAGCCTGAAGAGCAAAAGAGCGCCAGGAGCGCCAATTAGAAAAAGCTCTAAATGACCAGTAGGTCAGGGATCGAATTGGGGGAAGGGGGGGAGGGGGTGGGGGGGAGAAAGCCCCAAATGAAGAACAAGGGGGCAAGATACGAGGGGAGGGGAGGGGGGGGGAGGGAGAAGGGAGGGGGAGGAAGAGTTCGGGGGGGAAGGGAGAGGGGAGGGTTTGGGTGGGAAGGGTTTGGGTGGGAAGGGAGAGGGGAAGATTAGAGAGGGGGGGAAAGGGATTCAGATCTGTGTGTCATGCAGCAGGAAAGAACATATACACCCAAGACAGAGGGAAAAAAAAAAAATATGACAAACATAAATTTTTTAACATACAACGTAAGAGGTCTCAGTTGCCCTGAAAAAAGGCATATGGTACTAAGAGAAGTTGAAAGGTATTCCGCTGAAATAGTTTTTCTGCAAGAGACACACATAACGCTGGACTCTAATGTCAGATTGTATTCTCGGGCAGTTCCTAGTTGGTACTACGGGGACTCCCCAAAGAAGAGAGCAAAAGGGGTCGCCATAGGAATAGGGAAGAATATCTCCTTTACAGTAGAAGATAGGAAAGTAGACCCGGAAGGTCGTTATCTGTTCCTAAAAGGAGTACTCCAAGGGAAAAAAATACACGTTAGCAAATATTTACTGCCCAAACAGCCAACCACATAAATATCTGAGGGGGATTTTGAATGCCTTAATGGACTTTAAATTGGGACATGTAATACTAGCAGGAGATTTCAATCTCTCAATGGACTATCAACTGGATAGTACATCCGGGGTTCAGAGGCGAAATATTAAACAGCTTAGAATACTAAGAAAAAAAATGCATAGCTACTGTTTAATAGATCCCTGGAGGATTACATATCCAAATAAAAGAGACTATACCTACTATTCCTCCGTGCATGGAACATACTCAAGACTGGACTATATATTGGTAGACCATGAGTTATTGGAAGAGGTAGTCAAAACTTCAATAGGGGTATCTACAATCTCAGATCACGCTCCCGTAATAGCGGAAATTAGATTCAAAGAAATAGAGCAAAGAAAAGGATCATGGAACTTGAATGAAGAACTTAGAGAGGATATAGAGGTAAACAACATAGTGAGAATGGATCTGGATCAATATTTCACCCTTAATAACACACCTGAAGTAAGGGTAGCTACCGTTTGGGAGGCCCATAAGGCATACATCAGAGGGAAATTAATCTCAATAGGAGCAGGGAAAAAAAAGATAAGGAAATTAAACACGAAAAAATTAACAACTGAGCTATTTGATTTGGAGCAAATCCATAAAGAACGAGGAGAAAATGAAATATATCATGAGATTATCGTAAAGAGGACCCAGCTTAGAGATCTGATGAAGATTGAAACAAGAGACATATTCAAAAATGTTAGAAAGGAGAGGTATAAATGGGGGAACAAACCTGGGAAATATTTAGCCAGAATATCCAGGAAAAAAAAAAAAAAAAACTACATCGAAAAAATAAAGAATCAAGACGGCCATATGAAATATAAGACGTCTGAAATAGCGGAATCCTTTCGGACTTTTTATAGTTCATTATATTCAATAAGAACCAAGGAAACACAAGAGCAAGAAAAGATGAGAAAAAGGAAAATCAGGGAATACTTAGAAGAAGCGAAATTACCTAAAATCTCTCAAAATGACATTGAATCCCTAGAGGCCCCAATAACTCAAGAAGAGGTATATAGAGCCTTCCGGGAAACCCCGTGCGGGAAAAGTCCAGGCCCCGATGGCTTGCCGATCAAATATTATAAAACATTTAGCGAACTCCTGGTCCCAGAGATGTGTAACTATTTTAACAAAATAGGAGAGGAAGAAGAAATAAGAAAAGAATCTCTTTTGGCAAATATTTCTATTATCCCTAAAACGGGAAAAGATGGAACGTTGTGTTCCAGCTATCGTCCAATAGCACTGTTAAACGCAGACCTGAAAGTATACGCGAAAATATTAGCAACCAGGATAAAAGGTTTAATGCCGCAATTAATAAATTCAGATCAGGCGGGCTTTGTAGCAGGCAGAGAAGGAAGAGACAATAGTATAAGGACCCTGTTACTGTTACAACAAGACCCGAAAAAGAAACCCCCAGTCGTACTCATGTCCTTAGATGCCGAAAAAGCATTTGACAGAGTCGACTGGGGGTTTATGATGGAAACTTTACAAAATATAGGCCTGGGACCAAGGTTCATGAAATGGGTAAAGAACCTGTACAGTCACCCGACGGCTAGGGTGAAGGTCAATGGGAGTGTGTCATCTGTGTTCAACATGGAAAATGGAACCAGACAGGGGTGCCCGCTCTCACCTCTCCTATATGTAATAGCCCTGGAACCGTTGCTAGCAAAAATCCGGGAAAACCCGGGGATAGGAGGGGTGAGAGTGGGAGATGAAGAACACAAGGTGGCGGCGTACGCGGATGACATACTACTATATCTGACCAAACCTAGAGTATCTCTCCCTAATGTAATAAAGGAAATAAAAAGATATGGAGAACTTTCAAATTTTAAAATAAACCCGATAAAAACGGTAATCTTGAATCTGGGGATAGAAAAAAAAGAAGCAGAAGAACTACAGAAAGAGTTTCCATTTACATGGGAAAAAGAAGCTATAACGTACTTGGGTATAAAAATTACATCTAAAGTTGGAAAACTCTACTCGGCCAACTTTGTCCCCTTAATTAACGACATTAACCAAGACCTGAAAAACCTAGCAAAAAAACATATCTCCTGGATAGGCAAGATTAATGCGTTCAAAATGATGATTTTACCAAAGATAACATACAAACTTCAAATGCTCCCAATAAAAATACCGCAAAGCTTCTTTAAAGTAATTAAAACAGTAATTCTGAAATATATATGGGCAGATAAAAAGGCTAGAGTAAGCTATTCATTGTTGAGCATGAAAAAAAAAGGAGGGGGGTTGGGGCTCCCCGACATAAAAAGATATTATTTTGCTGTAAACTTAGCTAGGTTGGTAGAATGGACAAACGCACATACACAAAAAAAATGGGTACGTATGGAAGAAATATTAAGTGGGACACTATTAAATAGAAACGTATGGATACCACCGAAAATGAGGGAATTTAGCACGAACACACACAACATAACAAGGAACGTATTTAGGATATGGGACACAATATTGAGACGGGAAAAATGGGAGTATAACTCTCCATTAATCCCATTAGCAGGCACAAATTTTTTTCCACCAGGTAACGGAACACGCTTTGGAAAACACTTAGGGGAGAAAAAATTAAAAGATATTGTTACACGGGGAAAAATTAAACTTAGACAAGAGATAAAAATAGGGGGAGGGGAACAAAGCATGAGTGAATGGGAGTATATGCAGTTAAAACATTTTGTGAGCACACTACCACAACCAATTAGGGAAGACAAGACACTATATCCAATAGAAAAAATATGCAGCATGGACAAGCCCCTGATACACGGTATATCAAAGGTATACGGGATACTAACAGAACTCGAGACCCAGGAAGCATTGCCCTTTTTAGAAAAATGGGAAAGCGACATTGGTAAAAAAATTGATAAAACACAAATGATAAGTGCAGTATATAACCATGCCGCGGACACTACCACCATAGAAGCAAATTATAAATGCATGGTGCGATGGCACATGACCCCATCAAGAATGAATAAGATCCACCCTAGAAATTCAGAGCTATGTTGGAGAAATTGTAAACAAAAAGGAACAACGCTACATATATGGTGGGACTGCCCGAGAATACAGGAATTTTGGAAAGAAATCTTGAAATATATTGTAGACATAACAGGAGAGACGATTCTATGTAGCCCGCTGACCTGTTTGTTTCACGGAACTGAAAAAACAAAAAAACAATATGGAACAACTTTGGTCCCAGTGTTGTTAAACGCAGCTAAGGCTCTGATCCCCAAAAATTGGCTACACCCAAAGAGGCCATCAATTAAAGAGTGGATAGAAAGGGTGGAATATATAGAAGAGATGGAGTATCTTGCCTGCAGAGAGTTAGGAGAAGAGGACAAAAACAGGATGATTTGGGAAAAGTGGAAAGTGTTCAAATCCACAGAAAAGTTCGTCCAGGGAACGATAGAAGCAGAAAGCTGAGAAACCATAAAGAAGATTGCATGGCACACAGATCCGGGGGGGGGGGAGGAGGGGGGGGGAGAGGAGAAGGGGGGGGAGAGAAAGAAGGAAAAGAAAAGGGGAAAAAAGAGGGGGGGATTAATCACGATATGCTAATTATGATATGCTATCAAAGAATGAAGTTAGATTCGTTAAGCGGGAAAATACTAATCTAATAGTTTAAAAATGTTGAATTCGTAATGTCAAAAAAAAAAAAAAAAAAAAAGAAAAAAAAAAAAAAAAGAAAAAAAAAAAAAAAAAAAAAAAAAAAAAAACTCACGAATGATGCGAAGCCGCAAGAGAGACGCTAAGGGCGGGCGAACCGTGAGCTAACCTCTCGGCTATATGTGAGCAGAGTCTGACGTGAAAAAAAAAAAAAAAAAAAAAAAAAAAAAAAAATGTTTTATGCAAAATTAAGTTACAAAAATAAATATTAACAACTTTATCAGTGCAGCCTCACCTGTGTCCCTAAACGCAGCTTTACCTGTACTCATCAATGCAGCCTCACCTCTTCCCTCCATTGCAGCCACACTGTGCCCTCCATTGCAGCAACACTGTGCCCACTATTGCAGCCTCACTGTGCCCAGTGCAGCCACAATGTGCCACCTTATTGAAGCCTCACTGTGCCCCCTATTGCAGCATCGCTGTGTCCCCTATTGCAGCCACACTGTGCCCATTGCAGCCTCACTGTGCTCATTGCAGCCTCGCCTGGGCAGGGGAAGAGGAGAGCCATGGAAAGCACGCTGTTACAGCTTATATTATAATTGTCTCCGCTCTGCTCGACACAGCCCCTCCTGACCCCGTGCCTGTAATAGATAGAGCGCATCCCAGCATTGGACCGGCGTTCTGTCTATCACAGGTGCAGGTCAGGAGAAGGCAGGACTGTGTCGAGCAGAGCGGAGACAATTATAATATAATGTAAGCTGTAACAGCGTGCTATCCTGCGGCTTTACAAATCACAGCAAAATAAAACCTGACCGATGACGCGTTTCGCACTGGAACTAGTGCTTAGTCATAGCTAGTCAGGTTTTATTTTATTTTGCTGTGACTTGTAGTGCTGTCCTTCTTTTAATAAAAGGCTACAATTTGTTCAGACTGTGGCTGTCCAGAGACAATCTTTGTTCCTGCTTTACCATAATTTCATAGAGTATATGGATCTGTTCACATACGTGTTAGTCTGCCGAAGGTGGGAGCCAACTAATCAACAAGTGTGGTTTTGAATTGTGGGAAGAAATCTACAAAGAAAGGCAGTCAGTGTGACATCTGCATGTCCTTGATACTGCTGGGGCTCTCTGGGGTTGTCTGCGTTATCAGGCTTATGAGCATGGGGGAGCTCATGTCCATAATGAGGATGAGAGAGCCACAAATTTAGACAGAATAAAGGTGGATAAAGCACCTGTACCAGATGGCATCCACCCATGGATCCTAAAATAATTTAGCTCTGTCATTTAAAAGCCATTGTTTCTAATATTTAGGGACGTTTTAATGGCTGTTATAGTACCACTGGATTGGTGTAAGGCTAATGTGGTGCCTATATTTAAAAAGGGAACAAAGTCTTTACCAAGTAACTATAGACCTGTTAGTTTAACTTCTGTAGTTGGGAAGATACTGGAGAGATTAATAAAAGACCACATAGAGGAGTTCTTGCTGGAAGAAAGTATTTTAAGCAACAGATAGCATGGATTCATGAAAGAAAGAAGCTTTCAAACAAACCTGATTTCTTTTTATGAATAGGTAAGTAAAACCTTGGACAGAGGCGTGGCTGTGGACGTGGTATACTTGGATTTTGCAAAAGCATTCAATACAGTTCCCCACACACGGCTCATGTGTAAGGTAAAGTCTACAGGATTGGAAATATCAGTTTGTAAATGAAAAGAAAACCAACTTAAAGACATAATTCAGAGAGTCGTGGTTAATGATTTTATCAGTGGTGTACCCCAAGGTTCAATGTTGGGACCCTTACTTTATTTATAATTTATATAAGATCTTGGATTAAAAGTACCATTTCTGTCTTTGCAGATGACACCAAGCTATGCAGTGTAATAACGTCCTTACAGGATGTCTCCAATTTACACAACAACCTCAATGCACTGTTTAATTGGGCAACTGTGTGACAAATGAGGTTTAATGTTGATAAATGTAAAGTTATGCATTTGGGGGCTAAAAACACGCATGAATCATACATACTAGGGGAAGTACAACTGGGGAATCAATGGTGGAGAGGGATCTGGGTTTTTTGGTAGATCATAAGCTTAATAATACCATGCAATGCCAAGCTGCAGTTTCCTAAGCGAGCAAAGTCCTTTCTTGTATTAGGAGAGGTATGGACTCTCTGCAAATCATTAGTAAGACCTCATCTGGAATATGCAGTTCAGTTTTGGGCACCAGTTCTCAAAAAGGATTTCGGGGAACTGGAGAAAGTGCAGGGAAGGGCAACTAAACAACTAAACTGATAAGAGACATGGAGGAGTTCAGCTATAAGGAAAAATGAGAGGAACTGAATTTATTCTCTCTTGAGAAGAGGAGATTAAGGGGGAATATGATCAACATATATAAATACATAAGTGGTCCATATAGTGAACTTGGTGTTGAGCTATTCATCACAGAGGACAAGGGGGTACTTTTTACATCTGGAGAAAAAGAGATTTATTCTCCAAATACGAAAAGGTTTCTTCACAGTAAGAGCTGTACAAATGTAGAATAGACTCCCTCCAAAGGTGGTTCTATCCAGCTCAGTAGATTGCTTTAAAAAAGGCCTGGATACTTTCCTAAATGTAAATAATATAACTGTATAGTGTATACTAACATGTATAGGTAAAGTTGATCCAAGGAATATCCAATTGCCTCTCGGGGGATCAGGAAGTCTTTTCTTCCCCTGCTGGATCAAATTGAATCATGCTTTGCTGTTTTTCTTTTGCCTTCCTCTGGATCCACTTTGGGTATAGGATTGTGTATAAGGAATTGTATGATTTTTTTCCTTTTTTATTGGTTAAACTAGATGGACTAACTATGTAAATATATATGCAGCCAAGTAATGTAGACTTTGTATAGGAAGCATTGAAAGATCCACTTCTTGTCTAATCACTGCAGATGTTACTAAGATATGGTTAGAATTGGACCATGCATGGCCACCATTTACTTAAAATTAAACATTGTTATACTGTATCTCATTTACTGATAGTGAGCACAGTTGTTGGTTAGGCAACCTATGACCCAAGACAGAGAGTGGACTCTGTATTAACCACTTCAGATCCGCGCTATAGTAAAAATACGTCTGCAGCGCGGACCTGAAGTGCCAAGTGGCCGTTTTTAAACTTTCTGCAGAAAACTGTGTTGGCCGTGTCCCTCGGACACAGCCAATCACAGATCGTGCTGAATGGCCAATCACAGTGGCCATTCAGCATTCGATCTAGCCGTCCAATGAGAGATGATCTCGAATGTAAACAAATGAGATCATCTCTCATCGCCGGCTTTCTCTCCTTACACACAGACCGCGTGTGAGGAGAGAAAGACTTTTACAGTGCATCGATCGATCGTTACAGTCAAAAAAAAAAAAAAGTGAGTGACACAAACACTACACACAGTCCCTGCCAGTGCCACCTTCCAGTGCCACCTTCCAGTGCCATCAGCCAGTGCCACCAGCCAGTGCATTTTCATCAGAGCCACCTGCCCCTGCCATCAGTGCCACCTGCCCCTGCCATCAGTGCCACCTGCCCCTGCCATCAGTGCCACCTGCCCCTGCCATCAGTGCCACCTGCCAGTGCCGCCTGCTCGTGCCATCTGCCAAAAGTGCAATCTGCCAAAAGTGCAATCTGCCAAAAGTGCAATCTGCCAGTGCCACCTGCCCGTGCCATCTGCCCGTGCCATCTGCCCGTGCCATCAGTGCCGTCAGCCATCAGTGCCATCAGTGCCACCTGCCGCCAGTGCCACCTGCCCGTGCCACCTGCCCGTGCCATCTGCCCGTGCCATCAGTGCCGTCAGCCATCAGTGCCACCTGCCATCAGTGCCACCTGCCGCCAGTGCCACCTGCCGCCAGTGCCACCTGCCCGTGCCATCTGCCCT
Organism: Rana temporaria; assembly: GCF_905171775.1. Lineage (NCBI taxonomy): Eukaryota > Metazoa > Chordata > Amphibia > Anura > Ranidae > Rana > Rana temporaria. The sequence continues at coordinate 317,311,298 of NC_053491.1, read as the reverse complement.
TGCCATCAGTGCCGTCAGCCATCAGTGCCATCAGTGCCACCTGCCATCAGTGCCACCTGCCATCAGTGCTACCTGCCATCAGTGCCATCTGCCATCTGCCCGTGCCATCTGCCAGTCCCATTTGCCGTCAGTGCCACCTGTCAGTGTCATCAGTGCCACGTGCCATCTTTTGTCATGGCTAAAAGATCTTTTTCACTTACGGAGGCATACGAAATTATTGCGGCCGACGAGAGCAATGGGGAGCTCTGCGATTCGGATTCCTCCGCAAGGTCAGACGCCGGATCTGATGTTGACTATGAGCCGGTAGTTAGCAGTGAAGAGGAAGAGGAGGAAGAGGAGGAAGAGGAGGAAGAGAAGGAAGAGGAGGAAGAAGAGGAAGAAGAGGAGGAAGAGGAAGAAGAGGAAGAAGAGGAGGAAGAGGAAGAAGAAGAGGAAGAAGAGGAGGAAGAGGGTCTGCCCGCCAGACGAAGGCGTATTGCTAAGGAGGCAGTGCCATCCACCAGCACTGCTGTGCCATCCACCAGCACCGCTGTGCCATCCACCAGAACCGCAACACCTCGTCAAGCAAGGTCACGTACCAGTAGGTCCCATGCCAGCCTTCTCTATTCCCTTCAGTACCCCTTGTGGCTTCCTCCTAATTCAGGAGAAGCCAACATTCCCCCTTTCACTGCCCAGCCAGGAGTCCAAGTGGACACAGAAAATTTTGCCCCAATAGATTTTTTCAATTTAATTTTTACTGAGGACTTGCTTTCCTCAATTGTTTCCCAGTCCAATCTCTATGCCCAACAATTTATTTCCAGTCACCCCACATCCTATTATGCCCGTCCCTTCCAATGGAGACCCCTTACAGTGGAAGAGTTTAAAAAATTTTTGGGCCTCGTATTCTGTATGGGACTAAACCACAAAAACGAAGTACGTTCATATTGGTCAAAACGCCCCATATACCACATGCCCGTCTTTTCCTCAAAAATGCCCAGGTCCAGATATCAAATGATCATGCGATTCCTACACTATAGTGACAATACCCAGTGCCCTCCCCGAGATGACCCAAATTTTGACAAACTTTATAAAATTCGGCCACTACTAGATTATTTTTCCCAAATTTTCCCCCAGTTGTTTACCCCGGACCAAAACATCTATGTTGACGAGTCACTTGTCAAATTTTCTGGCAGGCTCGGCATAAAGCAATTTATTCCCTCCAAAAGGGCCCGCTATGGAGTGAAGCTCTACAAATTATGTGACTGTGCCACCGGATATACCTATGCCTTCAACATATATGAAGGAAAGGACAGCCAGCTACACCCCCCTAATTGCCCAGACTACATAGGAACCAGCGGGAAAATTGTTTGGCAACTCCTAAACCCACTCATGGAGAAAGGTTACCACTTGTATGTGGACAATTTCTACACAAGTTTGCCCCTTTTCCGAAACCTGTATAGAAAGAAGACACCCGCATGCGGCACCGTACGGTCGAACCGGAAGGGCTTTCCTCAAAGCCTCGTCACCAAGAAGCTAAGAAAAGGGGAGACGGCGAGTGCACGCAATGAGGAAGTTCTGGCCGTGAAATGGAGGGACAAAAGGGATGTGTATGTGCTTTCTACCATCCACAACAATACATGCGTTACCATCAGAAGGAGGAATGGGCAAATCCAGAAACCTAAATGTATCCACGAATACAATAAGTTCATGGGGGGTGTCGATTTCAATGATCAAATGATCGAGCCCTACCTTTCCACAAGACGATCATACCAGTGGTATAAAAAAGTTTCAATTTACTTATTCAATTTGGCCATATACAACACCTACGTATTATATCGAAAATCCACTCCAAGACCCAAATCCTACCTTTACTTCCAGGAGGAAATCACCACTGCCCTTTTATACACCAGCAACCCACCAGCAACCATTCGATCCGATGTGGTAAGCCGACTCTACGAGCGCCACTTCCCAGATAAAATCCCTCCCGGACCAACAGGCCGAAATTCCCCAAAAAAATGCCGGGTGTGCTCCAAAGATGGAGTGAGAAGAGACACCCGTTTTTATTGTGCCCAATGCCCTTCCCAACCAGGCCTCTGCATAGACGGCTGTTTCCGCCGTTATCATTCCTTACTAAATTATTAGTCACTTCCTGCCATTTACCTTTACACCCCTTATGCCTCTGCTTGCTCTGTATTTGACCCTGGCTTGTTATTTGACCACGATTCTGCCTACCGATTTTGTTTATACCTCTGCCTGATATGGAACTGACCCTGGACTGTTATTTGACCACGCTTTTGCCTACCGATTCTGTTTATACCTCTGCCTGATATGGAACTGACCCTGGACTGTTATTTGACCACGCTTATGCCTACCGATTCTGTTTGTTTATACCTCTGCCTGATCTGGAACTGACCCTGGACCGTTTGACCATTCTTTTTGCCTGCCTCTTGGACTGATCTTTTACCCTGCCAGTGGACTAGTGGGATTCAAAGCACAGGGGTCTCACATGTGAGGGGCTCCAGAATTGTTTTTCTGGATGAAGAAAACTATTGTTTTTGTTTTCTCATTCTAGATTAGGGTCTGGTTGCCCGGAGGCTTCAAAGAGATTTGGGTGGGAGAAGCCTCTACCCCTGTCCCCATTCTGTCCTGAACGAGGCCCTACTTCTGCCTGCTGCCTGTAGGACCTATGCCATCATGCCTGTTGCCTGGACAATTGCATTTTCTTTTGCTGACCAAGTCCCTGCCTGCTGCCTGGACCAGTGCTATCGTCCCGTGGACAACTGCGCTACTAAAACCACAGGTACATTTTTTGTTTACCCTTTGCTTAGCATAATGTATTTTGGGGTGTAATTCTTGTCATGTGTATGCTATGTGTCCCTAGAACACCGGTTGGTCTTCCTTGCATGTTGGGCCTCTGTATGTGGTCAGGCTGTGAAAAAGTCCCACACAAGTGGTATCGCCATACTCAGGAGGAGCAGCAGAATGTATTTTGGGGTGTAATTTTTGCTATGTACAGGCTATGTGTTGGCAATATCTTATAAATGGACAACTTTGCATAAAAAAATTGCGTTTTCATTTTTTTTCCACATTTTCCAAAAACGTTTGGAAAAAAATGAATCGTTCAAAAGACTCATTATGCCTCATAGATTATACGTTGGGGTGTTAGCTTTCCAAAATGGGGTCACTTTGTGGGCATTTCCATTGTCCAGGTGCTCCAGGGCCTTCAAAAGTGTAATAGGTAGTCAACATGTTAGATGTGTAATTTATGCTCCTAGAACACCTGATGGTGCTCCCTGCATATTGGGGCTCTGTATGTGGTCAGGCTGTGAAAAAGTCCCACACATGTGGTATCGCCATACTCAGGAGGAGTAGCAGAATGTATTTTGGGGTGTAATTTTTGCTATGTATAGGCTATGTGTTGGCAATATCTTATAAATGGACAACTTTGCATAAAAAAATTGCGTTTTCATTTTTTTTCCACATTTTCCAGAAACGTTTGGAAAAAAATGAATCGTTCAAAAGACTCATTATGCCTCATAGATTATATGTTGGGGTGCTAGCTTTCCAAAATGGGGTCACTTTGTGGGCATTTCCATTGTCCAGGTGCTCTAGGGCCTTCAAAAGTGTAATAGGTAGTCAACAAGTTAGATGTGTAATTTATGCTCCTAGAACACCTGATGGTGCTCCCTGCATATTGGGGCTCTGTATGTGGCCAGGCTGTGAAAAAGTCCCACACATGTGGTATCGGCATACTCAGGAGGAGTAGCAGAATGTATTTTGGGGTGTAATTTTTGCTATGTACAGGCTATGTGTTGGCAATATCTTATAAATGGACAACTTTGCGTAAAAAAAATGCGTTTTCATTTTTTTCCCACATTTTCCAAAAACGTTTGGAAAAAAATGAATCGTTCAAAAGACTCATTATGCCTCATAGATTATACGTTGGGGTGTTAGCTTTCCAAAATGGGGTCACTTTGTGGGCATTTCCATTGTCCAGGTGCTCCAGGGCCTTCAAAAGTGTAATAGGTAGTCAACAAGTTAGATGTGTAATTTATGCTCCTAGAACACCTGATGGTGCTCCCTGCATATTGGGGCTCTGTATGTGGTCAGGCTGTAAAAAAGTCTCACACATGTGGTATCGCCATACTCAGGAGGAGTAGCAGAATGTATTTTTGGGTGTCATTTGTGGTATACACATGCCATGTGAGAGAAATAACCTATTACAATGACAATTTTGTGAGGGGGAAAAAATAAATAAAAAAAATATTCATTTTGCAAAGAATTGTGGGAAAAAATTATAACATCAAAAACCTCATCATGCATCTTACTAAATACCTTGGAATGTCTACTTTCTAAAAAGGGGTCATTTGGGGGGTATTTGTACTTTCCTGGCGTGTTCAGGGCCCCAAGAAATGAGATAGGCACCGGTACAACAGGTGTGATATTTTTGTTTATGATTTGCACCATAGCTTGTAGACTCTCTAACTTTCACAAAGAGCAAATAATATCCACTAATTTGGGTTATTTTTACCAAAGACATGTAGCAGTATAAATTGTGGCCAAAATTTATGAAGAAAAATTAATATTTTGCTAAATTTTATCGCATAAACTAAGAAAAATTCATTTTTTTTCAAAATTTTCCGCCTTTTTTCATTTATAGCGCAAAAAATAAAAAGTCCAGAGGTGATCAAATACCACCAAAAGAAAGCTCTGTTTCTATGAAAAAAAGGACAAAAAATTCATTTGGATACAATGTTGTATGACTGAGTAATTAACATTCAAAGTGTGAGAGTGCTGAAAGCTGAAAATTGCTCCGGGAACGAAGGTGGTTTAAGTGCCCAGTAAGCAAGTGGTTAAATGATAGTGCCAGGATTAGTCGTTAGAAATCGTAGAAATAGCTAATATACATTCTTTAAAACAAAAAATCAATCAAAAGAGTTTCGAAGAGAGAACAGTGGGGTTTGCGTGCTCTCACAAAATGTGATTAAATCTTCTTGGCAGGCACAAGACTATGCACTTTATTCTAGGCCCCTGTTGTCAGTTCTGAGGGTGACAGAGCGTGCCAAGGCTCAGTGGGTGATACTTTGTCAGAGCAATAAAGTGGGTCATCCTGGATTCTCACAATCTTACATTTGATTTGTGCTCCAACCTTTGAAGTATTTTTTATTTTAGTTTTTATTTGCATCTGGTGTTTCCTGTGAGGGAAAAAAACTAAAAATATCCCTTCCTCTCATCTGACAGGAGAGGACAATGCTCCATTTGATTTTTTGCCTCACGATCAATAACACATGAGGAGTGTGATAATTAGATTAAAAACAGGAAGAGCTTTTACTTGCCAGAGGACCTGAGGCTGGAGCCTAGCAGGAAGCTGCATTTCCAATACTGAGATAAATAAATAGCATCACATTTTATTATAGCTGTACAGTAATCGGGAAGCATGTGTGCTTTATTTGAAAATTGTGTTTTATTGACTCCAGGTTGGATTTCATTTTAGTATTTATTAATAAACAGAAAGGTTTAATTAGGCAAAGGTAAGGCTTATATGTATAGATATTGGTATCCTAAGACATTTAGAGGTCTATTTATCAAGGTTTTCAACCAAGATCATATTTTGTTAATTGAAAGTTGTTTGGATCTCAGGTGAAAACATTGATAAATAGACCCCTAAATGTAGGTTGACAGCTGGGCAGTTTTTGTTAAACACATAACTACAACAGACAATTTTAAATCAGCACCATAGCAGAAAGTGTTTAATTCAAATAATTATTTTTAAAGTGATGCTGTTGATATGTTAAACTCCAGGCAAGGCATTACTGTAAAAAAACATCACGCTGTTCATTAGGAATTGTCCCTGGAAGTCCAATGGGAATCTGCACTTTTGGTAGTGTCCTTCCAGGAATGTCTATCCCCTAGGTCCCCCGAAGCCCCCACTGGTTCCTTCTGCTGAGAGCTGTTGGAGACCTGGGAGATTGAAACTTCTGGAAGTGTGGCTTCCCTGAGGACTTCAGGGGTGAATGCATATGAATGGAGCAGTGTTCATGGTGTGGGTGACATAAGAGGAATTTACTATTTTTTTTCCTACAGTTATGCCTTCTCTGGAGAATTTTTATTTAGTATAGCAAAAGGGTCTCCTTTTATGCACAAAACACCCTTAGAATACTCAATGAGTGATTGGCTAAATGCTTTTCCCAGGATTATGCACAAGCATGTGATAACATTTCAAGAACAACCACAACTTTCTTTAGGGCCAACTCTGGGTATCCAGTTTAGTGCATTGGGGTACTAATCAGAATGAAAGGCATCTCAATTTACCATAATGCATAGTTTTAAATGCATAGTTCTAAGTGGCACCATAATCCATAGTTTTAAATGGGCCTTTAGAGAACTAACGCCTTTGTCTCCTATAGTGTTCTTTTTGGTTGCCCTTTTTTTTAAATTTCAATAAAAAAAATTCCCAGCCAAATGTCATTAACAATATATTTTTTTTGCCCGTATTAAGCTTTAAACCTTGTCTCCTTTTTCTCTTAATTTCTGGGATTTCAAATGTGTTTGTATTCCTATTTATTAATTTATCCAAAAATTGGTATGCAAACATTACTATGTTTACTATAGTGCAATCCCAGCTGCTTACTAAATTTATTTAAATTTAAATAATCTTTTCCTTGTAAAGTTAAAAAATATCATTTTTTTTCACTACCGCTGATTTTTCTTTAAATTTTAATTTGATTTAAGTGTAGTCCCTGGTACTATCTGGCAGCAGGGACTGGGCTATTCTTGCTGCTACCTCCCCTGCCCTTTTCTTTTACCCTTGGGCAGTTGCAGAGCAGAGGAACTGCTGTGGGGAGAGAGGGCAGAGTCTGCTGGGAGCAACTTTGACTTTTCTGGAATGTTGTCCCCAGGAAGATTGAGCCTGCACTGCAGATTGGCTCTGGGACTACATATTTCAGCATTACCAGAACTCTGTGGGCAGTAAAAGGCAGGACTGTTCTGGAATTCAGGGCAGTCAGACAGGACAGGGTGGAACACACACAGTATAGCAGGCTGCTGTTGGGTAGTTTGCCTCAGTGTTGGGGATGCACAGAATATCTTGTTTTGTGGGAATGCCACTGTTGAGCCTGGTGTCACGTCTGATCGTGGAGAGAATGTTACGGCAGCTGAAATTGCTGAGCCCTGGACAGAGAGAAAGGAGACAGGTCATCACTAGTCGTTGGTAAAAGACTGTTGGTCATACCCTACCACACCCTACTTAAAAGAACAGCATTGCTTATTGGGTACACCATTAAGACACCTACATCCAAGTTCTAAGGGACCTAATTTTAAGCGCTTCAATGCTGGATTTGGACCCCAGTAAACTAGCCAGTAGGGGAAGGTTTTCCAAAGACTGCTGGACCATTGTACTTGCATCGCCCCTTAGACAGGTCCTCCCATATAGTATTGGGATAAGGGCTCAGTCCCTGGTCTGCTTGTTTATTACCAAGTACATATGTTAATTTGCAACTGTTTCACATATTTGTTGTGTGTTTATTGCTATTTTTAATTCTTTTCTTGATGGATTATGGTGCATAATTGCAATAAATATCCACCCTTTTGCTTTGGTATGTCACAGTGTGTGGTGCTGCTTTGAGAGTCGTGGGCACTGGAAACAGGGAACCCAAGAAAACAATTGGGGTAAGCTCTATACAAATACACGCCCCAAAGTAATGAGACACTTGAAGGCAAATGTTCAGTGACATATTACCAATGCAAGTTTTGTTCCTTGCCAGTACACCTGATAAGGGTCAAAAAATGGTGGTGTGTATTCTGGTGGTTTGATATTTTTCCATAGCGGGCTTTCTGGCTCCATATAGTCTAATTGCACATAAACAATACAAAAAAATCTTACTCTTTTCTTGAATTCCTTCTAAAAATAACATGAGACTCATAATTGTATATCTGCAGTAAGAGATCATCCAAGGAATTGCTGCCTCTATTAGTTAGAGTGCCTCTGTTAGTTTCAGAATACTTGGAGTGGGATTTTGGGATGGTACCTTTTGTGCTGCTTACTATGCTCTTTGCTGTAGAAGATACAAAACCTGCAAACTTGCAGTGCAAAGATCTCCCTGTTCTGCTTCATTTATTCTGTGGATCTGTGCTTCCTCAAACTCTCCTGCTGCTTCCTGGTAATTCACCCCTACCAGTCATCAGATCAATGGTCATGAGGGAAGCAGCTAAGAGAAGGCAAAGCCTTGCCTCTAGCAAAAATGCTACCTAAATACAGAAGTGCAAAACAAGGCATGATAAGTCTTTCCTGTGGAAAATATTAATTGTAGAGAGACAACAGGCAATAACGGTTGCTAGTTCTTTCTCTTCTGCCTGCCTAATGCCACATATACACGGAATTTCCAACAAGAAAAGTTCGATGTGAGCTTTTGGTCGGAAATTCCGACAGTGTGTAGGCTCCATCTGACTTTTTCTGTCGGAATTTCCGACAGCAAAAATTTGAGAGCTGGTTCTCAATTTTTCCAAGAAGAAAAGTTATTGTCAGAAATTCAGATCGTCTGTATGCAATTCTGACGCACAAAAAAACACGCATGCTCGGAATCAAGTCGATGCATGCTCAGAAGCATTGAACTTAATTTTTCTCAGCTCGTCATAGTGTTGTATGTCACCACGTTCTTGACGGTCGGAAATTTTTGTGACCGTGTGTATGCAACACAAGTTTGAGCCAAAGTTTCATCTGAAAAAAATCCATGGTTTTCTTGCCGGAATTTCTGATTGTGTGCTTATTTTATGCCCTGTACACACGATCGGATATCTGATGGAATCTAATCCGATGGATTTTTTTCGTCGGATATCCGATGAAGCTGACTTTAATCAGTCTTGCCTACACACCATCAGTCAAAAATCCGACCGTGTCCAACTCAGTGACATAAAACACTGCGACGTGCTGAGAAAAATTAAGTTCAATGCTTCCGAGCATGCGTCGACTTGATTCTGAGCATGCATGGATTTTTCTCCGATGGACTTCCACACAGACGATCGTCTTTTTCTATCAGTTTTTTATCCATAGGAAAATTTTAAAACATGTTCTTTTTTTTTTCACCGATGGAAAACAAACCGATCGTGTGTACAGGGCTTAAGAGTTCCACAAATCAGGCCATCTTGAAAAAGTCATGAAATGAAAATTGGAAACATCACAGAAATTGCTCTTTCTAAATACCCCAGGGTATTTATCATAGCATTATTATATACATTTTTATGAAGAAAAAAAAAATAGATTTTAATTTTGGAGCGGACAAAGTTCTTTTGTACATTTTCTGTAATAACTAAAAAAAATAGAATTTCCTTTAAAAACAGGGATTTTAAATAAAAGTAATTGCAATAATAAATTAAGCAGTAGTTAAGTAACATATATTTAAATAGTCATCATTTTGTCAGCCTTTACTAAAATTTTAATTGTATGGATTCCCACAATTTATTAAGGCGTCCAAATTGGAATTTAAATATTGATCATGTAAAATCTGTAGATTTCGATTACACATTTTATTTCCCAAAATGTGAGGAAGAATGTCTTTTTAGCTTACTGAAACTATTTATTTTGATTAAAGAGTTTATCATTTATTTCCTTTTAAACTGGTTAAGGGACCTTTAAAGAGGAAGTAAACCCCCGATTTTTTTCTTTTTCTTTTTTTAAATATTATCATTTAGCAATGTATATAGATGCCTTGCACATTACAATGTCATTAAAACAAGGTTTGCAAATACCTTTTTTTACTTTTATAAAAGATACAGTCCTGATTAAAAAGTTTAAGACCACTTGAAAAATGGCAAAAAATCATATTTTACATTGTTGGATCTTAACAAGGTTCCAAGTAGAGCTTCAACATGCAACAAGAAGAAATGAGAGTGAGACAAAACATTTTTTGAGCATTCAATTTAATGAAAACAACGATTAAACTGAAACAGGCTGTTTTTCAGCTGATCAAAAGTTTAGGACCACACCTCCAAAAAAAAACAAAACCCCCCAAAACAGAAATCCAACTTCCAAACATGAACTCAGTAATGAGTAGCTCAGCCGTTATTGTTGATCACTTAAAAAATTCGGTTCGGCATGCTTGATGCAAGCATTTCCATGAGGTGAGTGGGAACATTTCTCAAGTGGTGAAGACAGCCGCACGAAGGCCATCTACTGTCTGGAACTGTTGTCCATTTTTGTAAACTTCCCTTGCCATCCATCCCCAAAGGTTCTCAATTGGATTTAGATCAGGGGAACACGCAGGATGGGGCAAAAGAGTGATGTTATTCTCCTGGAAGAAGTCCCTTGTCCTGCGGGCATTGTGTACTGTAGCGTTGTCCTGTTGAAAAACCCAGTCGTTACCACACAGACGAGGGCCCTCATTCATGAGGAATGCTCTCTGCAACATCTGGACATAGCCAGTGACCGTTTGACACCCCTGCACTTCCTGAAGCTCCATTGTTCCACTGAAGGAAAAAGCACCCCAGACCATTATGGCGCCCCCTCCACTCCTTATACAGAGACAAGTTGCTATTAACCAAATTTTTCCATTGCGCCGAGGGAGCTTCTACCTTCTTCCAATTTAATACTATTGCCATTCTTGCATAAAAGACCAACAGGCCTACCTGTGTTCTTCTTTCTATAGGGGCCATGTTTTCCTCTACCAATCCCAATAGGCAGACCTCTGCCTCTAGATCGAGCTGAACTGACGTCACTTTATCAATTACTCTCAAGACCTCTCTCCAAAATAGCACTATCTTCGGACAGGACCAGAATATATGAATACAATTTCCTGGGGTGCCTGCACATCTCCAACAGTTTTGAGAATTTGATGGAAATATTTTAAACATTTTATACGGTGTATAATAACTCCTATGTGTTATTTTGAATTGAATTAATTTGTCTCAAAGTGAGACTAGAATCTGGAATGGAAATTTATATATCTTTCCCCAGTTTTCTACCGATGGTTTTTGAACATCTCTCATCCACCCTTCACATAATTTATTCATATCTGACGCTTCTGTCTCTAGTAAATGGGTATATAAGATTGAAATCATCCCTTTTTTCCTTTTCTTTCTCACCGTTTTTTGCAAATCTGATTCTATTAATTGTGGGATGCCTTCGGAAAACTGAGCCAGCAAGGCATGTATATAGCTCTCAAGTACATTCCAGTTTTTTCTCATTTCTGTAAATGATGATATTTTCCCCTCATGTATTACTTGTGATATTTTTTTTACTTCATATTTTGCCCATGCTCTAGGGTCTTGGACAAACTCGGGATTTGGGGAAGTGTGATTGAACATGTGGCCCAAATGCAAGACAGAATTGCCCAAGTGATGCCGATTGTGAAAGAACATTTAGCCCAAGCCTAGTTTCCTTACAATTATGGTGAGCATGTATATTTGTAAATAGTCTACATAAATTAACATCTGTTGTTTTCTGTGGCATAAATCCTGTCTGATCTGAATCTATAATAGTTTTTAATAATGGCTGTAATCTTATTGTTAGTATTTTTGTTAATATTTTGAAATCTATATTCAAAAGTGCTATCGGCTTATATGAGGAACATATTTTTGGATCTTTCCCTTCTTTATATATTAAAGTTATATGTGCCTGCCTCATTGAGTCTGGTAGTATCCCTCTGCCAGTTTTGGAGCTAATAGAGCTTTATATTTCTTATAAAATTCGACAGGAGTTCCATCTGGGCCTGGTGCCTTTTCTCCCAAAAATGTCTTTATGACCTTGATTATCTCTTCACTTGTAATTGGATTTATCAATGCCTCCCTCTCCCTATCCGACAGCCAACCGAGGACCACCCGGTCTAATAGATCCGACATGTTCTCAGGTTGGAAATCGGAGGGCAGAGAGGAGGCATATAACCCACTATAGTAGTCACTAAAGGCCTTCAGGATCTCCTCATGTTCCTTTACTCTCCTTCCTTCTGCCGTCTCTATCTCTGCTATAGTTGTAGCTTGATTCTCTTGTTGTGCCAGTCTAGCCAAAAAGCTCCCACTTTTATCACCTTGTTCAAAAATATTTTGTCTCTTTCTATATATGTCCAACCTTGTTATCTCCTCCATGTGTAGTTGTAACTCTCTTTGTGTGGCCATCGTTAAATCAAAATTGGGATTACTTGAATCTTGACTATATTTTTCCTTACTACGTTCTACCTATATTTGTAGCTCCTGTACCTCAACCTTCTTTTTTTTATTTACTGCTGCAATATTTGAAATATATTGTCCTCGTAGGTATGCCTTGAACGCATCCCAGACCATATCCACAGAGGATTAACCTTCATTTTTTTCCCAATATTAATTTTTTATAGTTATCATCTTTTCTGCTATTTCTGGATATAACACCCATTGTGGGGATAACCTCCAACACGCTGCACCTCTGGAAATAGGAATCCTTATTGTAAAAAATAGGGGGCATGATATGACAAGCCGCTCGGTAGGTATACCGCATCTGTCCATTAACATTGCAGAATCTGCGAATGCCAGATCTATCCTAGAAGCAGTTTTATAGGAGGTAGAGTAGCATGAATACATTATTTTTTACATCTCCATATCTCTGTTACCCCTATTGCTTGTGCCCAACTATATAAATCAGCTGAGTGCTGCTTTGGAGGTCTAGGTCTATCTAGGTCGGCTGACAACACCGAATTAAAATCTCCAATGAGCAGCAATTTTGCTGGAAGATATTGAATAATTTTTTCCATGATTTCATTCAGGATTCCAACAGAGAAGGGTGGTGGGATATATACTGCCACTATAATACACCTTTGTTGCCCAATCGTATATATTAGAATCACATATTTCCCTTGTAAATCTATGTATGCTTTTTCCATCTTCCCCGGGAAGGATTTGTTGACTAAGACTGATACCCCTCTGGCATAGGATGAGTAAGTGGCATGATATTCTTTTTGTATCCAGGCTTTTTTTAGCGTTGTTATTCTTTTCCCCATTAGATGTGTCTCCTGAAGTATGATCAATTGAGGGCTGTATTTTCTTATATACTGAAACATCAGAGCTTGTTTAAACTTAGAGTTCAATCCTCTGACATTCCACAATATTACCGAATAACTATTATTTTTACCTGGCATTATATTTAGAGCTCATATAGCTGCCTCCTACGCCTTTCAGTTTGGGGGGGGAAGTACCTTGTTGAATCCTGAACTACACCTCTGAACACTTACACCCATCATTCTTAACCCCATCTTCCCTCCCTCCTCCCCTCCCACCCTCCCTCCCTCCTCCCCTCCCACCCTATCCGTCTCCACCTCCTCCTTTAATCTAAAATCACATCCATATCTGGACGAGAGTGGAGAGGCACTTTGACTATCCCTTTTTCCACTGATCATAGTATCTATTTCATGATCAGTACCCACCATATCTCAAACTCCACCCTTCCCAACACAGAATACAATTGCCCTTTTATTCTGCCGTGTGATGGGCTCAACAATATTTATATTTCATACATTTTACCGATATCTTATTTATCCTTAGTGTTTTTCCATATTAAATATATCAATATAAGGGAAAAAAATCTTTACCCTTCCTTCCCTCTCCCTCCTTCCCTCCCCTCTCTTCCCCCTCCCCCACCCCTCCCTTTTTTCCCCCTTTTTTTTCCCTCTTCCCTCTCTCCTCCCCTCCCCCCTCTTCCCTCCACCTCCTAACTCACCTCTCTTAGTGAATATTGTTTCCGGCTCCTACATGGCGCAAAATAATTAAAATATGTGTAAATATATGTGAATCCTTTCTCTTTCCCTCCCCCCCTAAACTCCACCACCTCCTCTCATAATTTAATTTGTGCACAGTGATTTTGGCGCCTACTTGGCGCAACAAATATAAAACTCAATGTGTTTAAAATCTGTAAAAAAAATATATAAAATAATCTCTTGTGCTTCCCCCCAGTCCTTCATCCAACAAGAACGAGCACAAAAAAAAATGGAAAAAAACACTGTCTATTTAGAGTCTAGCCATTCTGCAGCCGCTGTTGATGTCTCAAAAAAAATGTGTATGGTCTCCATCTATGACCCTCAGTTTACTGGGGTGAAGGAGACTAAATTTAATTTTTTTTCCCCCGTAGCCTGTTTTGTACTTCCGTGTATGTTTTGCGCTGTTGCTGTATCTCAGGTGGATAATCCGGAAAAAATAATATTTTGGAATTTTCATATTGCAGTTCTGATTTTAGTCTAGCCATTGTTAATATATGGTCGTGATCTCTGTAGTTTAATAGTCTGAAAAGAAAGGGGCGAGGGGGAGGTTCCGGTTTTGGTGTACTGAAGGAGATTCTATGAGCTCTTCCTACCACAAAAGTTGCAGACATATTCGAAAGGTGCAAAACATTTATCAATAGATTCTCTATAAATTCCCCCGGTTTATCTCCCTCCGCTCTCTCTGGTAGGCATATAATCCTTATGTTATTTCTCCTCAGACGCCCCTCCGTATCTACTGCCCTTTCTTACAGCATATTAATTAGTTTTTTTAACGCATTTAACTCCTTATGGTCCGCTCTTGTCATGTCTTCCACCTTTGATACCACTACTGAGGTCTTTTGTTTAACTTTTTCAAATTCATGTCTCATGATGTTAATATCTATAGCTAATGCATCAATTTTTACTGTAAGGCCTTGTACACACGACCGAGTTTCTCGGCAGAATCCATCAAGAAACTTGCTGTTTTTTTTTTTTTGCCGAGGAAACTGGTCGTGTGTAAATTTTTCGACGAGGAAACTGTCGAGGAACTCGACGAGCCAAAAAGAGAGCATGTTCTCTTTTTCCTCGACGGGAATGGAGAAAATTGGCTCGTCGAGTTCCATGACAGCCTAACAAGGAACTCGACGAGCAAAACGATGTGTTTCGCCCATCGAGATCCTCGGTCGTGTGTACAAGGCCTAAGTGTTTCACTACACAATTTATTAGCTGCCATATCTTTCCCAGATGGTACATGTTCCTGTTCCATTTCTTTAGCTATAGCTATAACTTTCTGTGTATTTGCTGACAGTCCGGTCTGAGGAGATCCAACCACTCCATTTTCTGCTGCCTTAGCTAACTTTTGAGAAGGAGAGGTGCAAGGCGTAATAATTTGAGCTTTGCGTGTTTTGCTTGGAGCCATCTGGCTCTATTTCCTCCTATAAAAGCTGTCCGTCCAAATATTTCACCCTCACTCCTTTCTCTGAATGTAGCTGTATCTATAACTTTTCCACAACACCGTGGATCTTATGGAGGGGGGTCAGTCGGTACCAACAATAATATTACGAAATGTTCTATGTCCGACGTCTTTCCCCCTTCCAACCAAAGAATGCAGAGTCTTTTAAAACCGTGTAGTGGTAGGGGGAAAAAAAGGGAAGGGAGACCAACCACGGTTTAACTGTCCCGTCTTGTCACCTGAGGGTTAACTTGAACTTACAAATTTCTGTATGACCAAAGTCTTATAGCAAAACCCAGAGAATAAGCAGAATACTACAGCAGCTTATACTTTCAGCTCAGTAATTTAACAGTACTCAAAAAGTGTTTTTTTTTTATACTCACTCTGCCTTGCTCTGTTTCAGCGCCAGTTTTTTCTAGGCTCCTGCTGTTTTCCAAAAAATGTAAAAAAAAGTCACCTACTGTTGTTGTCTTCAGGGATCAGCAGGGGAAACAATAATTGGGAGCCGTCCACCGGGAGTACGAGGACACTGCAGCATGGGCCATCCTAGAGCAGGGAGAGCTGGAAAGTACAGCCACCCGCCAGGACCCAGGAAACAAGCAGCGGGGATCTCAAGACTGCAGCCACAGAGCACCGAGGACCAGAGCTCCGGAGCCAGGCACCACGGAGAAGAACACCTCCGCTCCTCCACCCCAACAACCAACCAGCGTGAGCAGACCAAACAGTATGTCCGTAGCCGCTAAATTAAAAATAAAAAAAAATCTTCACCACGCTCCTCCGAGATTCAGTGGGCACTCCATAGTAGAGATGCTGTGATATCTCCAAAGTCGATCTAAGAGGCGGGCGGGATTGAATCCCTTGGCACTTCAGAGCTGGCGTTTCTCACTCGCTGGGAGCTGCTGGAAGCCTGCTAAGAACCTCACATAGGAAGAAGGAAATCCCTCGGTACTCCGGCACTTCAGAACTGGCGTCACACACACGCTGGTGGTAGCCGGGAGTCACTAGAAGCCTGCTGGCTGTCTATGGCCAGCTTAAGAGGGTAATAGTAACAGTCATGCGTACTCAGCTAACGCATAGCTTTGTGCGTACCAGCCATTTTGTCATGTCTCAGATTTCCTCAGCCATGTTGTCTTGTGAAGAGCACACCACAGTGACATTCTTTCAGTTATCCAAATACACAAACTGGTAACCGAGACCAGGACCCTATCAGTCCAGTGATCAAACACATAGACTTTTCCATTACCCAATCCACAATTTAAGGCTGGAAAACCTAATAAAATTGTCACCCTCTCAATCCAGAGAACCAACAGATACCTGTCATAAATACCTCAATCCATATAGAGTGCAGACAGTTTAGTATAGTTCTGAAACTTCAGCATGTTTTATAAGTTCCAACATAATAATGGCACAGCCATAATATGGACATATTTAGTTCCCATATAATTTGTAATGTTTTAAGTCCAGACACTCCTATGTCAGATCATATGGGGAACCCCTGGTACCCCTTCTTTCTCCTAGGCAAACTAGACATTGGAAACCTGCCATGTTTATATTTGTTTTGAAGCAAATGTCACACTGGGCCATAATATGGATGTTGGCAGTCTGCAAACAGTAGAGATGCAGAGATATGAATATTTACCACAAACTATACCTGGGACATGGTTATGAATGT
Source organism: Rana temporaria (assembly GCF_905171775.1). Classification (NCBI taxonomy): domain Eukaryota; kingdom Metazoa; phylum Chordata; class Amphibia; order Anura; family Ranidae; genus Rana; species Rana temporaria. The sequence goes on along the minus strand of NC_053491.1, from coordinate 317,294,503 downwards.
AGAGACCTCCCAGCAACCAACCCCTTAATTAAATGACCAGACGATTGGTCATTGATATCTGTCAATACCCATTTGATCCCAAAGAAAGGGGCAATGCCAGGATAATTTGACAGCTTTCCTTTACCATCAAATCAGGAACATCTGACAAGTTTGAGAGCCGATTGCACCTGGCTCATCGACCAAACTCTGATCAACCCAAGAACATTGATTGAAAGTATGCTTCCTCCTCAATTCTACCTTTTTAATTTGTTTCTGCACATTGTCTTTATTTCCTTGAAACACCTTGTTCTGTAATTATTTTATTTGTACCAATTTTGACCATTTCTTTATTAAAACCTTATTTTGAAAAGTGTTAACCTTGTCCCTAAGCTCTTAATGCAAGCTAACCAAGAACCTGTCTCTTAAAGAGTGCTACTGTATAGGATAAACTTTCTGAACATACCTGTCTGTGGTGACAGTGTGTGTTACAGATGATTATTCTAAAATTATAATTGTAATGGTAAATTGGTGGAAGTTCTGACACTTCAGTAAACAAACGTCAGTGATGACCGTTAAAGGGTTAATTGTTTGATTAGCCCAGTGACAATCGCTCTCAGGCTGCTGACACCTAGATTGTGGTCCCTCATGGCTCAAGCTGGACAATATTTGTGCTGGGTGCAGCTGAAAGTGGCATTGTTACGTTAGTGACAGCGCAGTGTGAGATTGACCAGTCCTTGTCACGAGGCAGGGATCTGATACCCACGTTCATCACAGTAATATAAAAAACAAATGCTGACAGGGGGTTTAACCCTTCCATACTTTTTACAAAGCAAAAAAGAAATACAATTTTGTGGTGCATACATTTTAAAGCAGTACCCTGAAATATCTACCCTTTTTCTTGAATTCTTCCTGAAAAACGGCAGTGCACTTACCAGTATGTGAGGGTGACTCATTGTTGTATATTTGCAATGTAAAATCTGAGGCAATGCTGCCTCTGCCTGCAAGTCTAGGATATTTGAAGTGAGGCTTATGCCCCGTACACACGAGCGGTTTTCCCGACGGAATTCCTCTCAAGCCTGCCTTGCATACACACGGTCACACAAAAGTTCGGTGAAATTTTGACTGCCAAGAACTTGGTGACATAAAAGACTACGACGAGCCAAGAAAATTAAGTTCAATGCTTCTGAGCATGCGTCGACTTGATTCTGAGCATGCACAGTATTTTTGCACGTTAAAACTGCATACAGACAAACTGTTTTTCCTGCTAGGATTTTTTCCTGATGGGAAAAAAGAGATCCTGCTCTCTTTTTTTTCCCGGCAGCTTTCCTGTTGAAAAAAGTCAGATGGAGCATATACGCGGTCAGGATTCCCAGCCAAAAGCTCTCATTGGACTTTTTCCGACGGGAAAACCAGTCATGTGTACGGGGCATAAGCGTTGTTACTGCTGTGCCACTCACTCTTCTCAATGCTGCATTCTTTAACACGAGTAACAAAGTCCTCTACCAGGATGGCCACCTCCACACAGAGACACAAAACAGAACAAAGCATGGTAAGTTGTAATAGTGACATAATAAGCTTAAGGGAGATCACAGGCAATACTTACTGACTAGTTCTTTGCCCTCTGCTTTCTTTTTACTGGTACAATTTTCATTTCCAGTTTAAGACCTATTATTTGTTCAACATGATGTATTTTCAATGGCATGTCACAACTTATACTATACTTACTACATTTTTAAAAATGATCTCCATTGTTTCCTCCTCTTTCCCTTTGTAAAATTCTTTGAACTACCTGATAGATTGCAAATCAGTGTTTCTCTTTTATAATTAAAAAGCAGAGCACAAAACAAACTCTGGACTCCCCTGCCTCGGGTCAGGGAGTAATTTAATCAAACTCTAACTATATGTCATGAACGGAACTGTGGCAAGATTATCTAATCCCTTTTCACTCATTATTACATCAATGACTAATAGGAAGTAACATTTCCTATTAGTCATTGATCTACTAAAAGTGACAGGTATCAGCGAATCATGCCCTGCCTACATTCATAAAATGATTTTTTTTCTATTGTCCATATTCATTTTTTCTTCTTTCACTTTAATGACATAACTTGGTGTTTATTAATTATCAAAAACCACGATAAAATTGAAGTCCAATTTTGGTGATATTAATTGAAGCAAAATAGCTTTATTTTACTTCAAAGTTAAGCACTAGACAAACAGTTAAATACAAAAAAGAAAGCATATAGAAGAGCTGTTGCACCTACAAAAAAAATTTGTATTTCTATCTATACAGTTCTGAGATATACACAACTCTGACCCACAGCACAGCACCAGTTAAGTAACATTTACTTGTCTCTGCCCCTCCAGCCTTTGACTGGACAGTGAAAGGAGAAGCAGCAGACTGACAATCACATATTTATGTTACTCTTCTCACTCCAATAAGCATGTTCTTTTTTAGCACATGTGCACTGCAGCACAACAAACTGACTCTTTGTGCTGTTTCTCTCTCACAGTCTGAGCTATGCTGTACAAAAACTGCACAATGCTCCTACCAAGTCAAACTTATGCCTCATACACACAAACGGAAATTCCGCCAGCAAAAGTCTGATGTGAGCTTTTCATCGAAAATTCCGACCGTGTGTATGCTTCATCAGACTTTTGCTGTCGGAATTTCCGCCAGCAAAAGTTTGAGAGCAGGTTCTCAATTTTTCAGATGGAAAAATTCCTATCGGAAAATCCGTTCATCTGTATGGAGTTCCAACGGGAAAAAAACATGCATGCTCGGAAACAATTAGACGCATGCTCGGAAGCATTGAACATCTTTTTCTCGCCTCGTCATAGTGTTGTACGTCAACGCGTTCTTTTAAAGGTGTTTATTTTAGATTTTTGTACGTCACCACGTTCTTAACACTTGAAAGTTCAGTGAAATTTTGTGTGACCATGTGTATGTATGTTTGTCTGTACAATGCATAAGGTACTTACACTGACAGCATTAAAAATACATTTACAGTAAATTGTATGTAAATTGTATGTAAATTCTATCAACAAACTTCTTCTATTTGCTCCCTTTTGGTCCCTTAGATCTGTTAAATATAGCATAACCACTGTATAGTATATCACAGTGGCGATGCGTCCATAAAGGGCACACGGGTGCCGCTCCCTCTCTCCTGGCACCTCTCTCTCACCATAGATAGATTCATGCATTTTTTTTGGGCACCTGATTAGAGCCATAGGAATTTGATGGGCACAGTGGCTGTGTTTGATGGCACAGTGGCTGCAATTGGTTACCGTGGCTGTGTTTGATGGGCACAGTGAGGCTGCAATTGATGTTTTTTTTTCAGAATCTTTCAGTTTGTTTGCGCTCCCAAAAAAAATTTGAGCACCAGCCGCCACTTAATATCACGGCTGCGTGGGACCGCTCTTGTTGTGCATGCTTCTATGATTCTCAACTATGCTTCTGCCTGCCATCTGCGTTGTTTATCCACCACGTTTCTGCCTTCTAAGTTAACTGCTTAACGACCGCTGCATGTACATTTACGTCAGCAAAATGGCACGGGCAGGCAGAACGACGTGCCCGCACATCGCTGCCTTTCCGCGGGTCGGGGGTCAGATCGGGACCCCCCCGGCACATGCGGCGGTCGGTAAGCCTCAGGGAGCGATCCGGGACGAGGGTGCGGCTATTCGATTCTAGCCGCCCCCTCGCGATTGCTCTCCGGAGCTGAAGAACGGGGAGAGCCGTATGTAAACACGGCTTCCCCATGCTTCACTGTGGCGGCTGCATCGATCGTGTCATCCCTTTTATAGGGAGACACGATCGATGACGTCAGACCTACAGCCACACCCCCCTACAGTTGTAAACACACACTAGGTGAAGCATAACTCCTTCAGCGCCCCCTGTGGTTAACTCCCAAACTGCAACTGTCATTTTCACAATAAACAATGCAATTTAAATGCATTTTTTGCTGTGAAAATGACAATGGTCCCAAAAATGTGTAAAAATTGTCCGAAGTGTCCGCCATAATGTCGCAGTCACGAAAAAAATCGCTGATCGCCGCCATTAGTAGTAAAAAAAATAAAATAAAAATGCAATAAAACTATCCCCTATTTTGTAAACGCTATAAATTTTGCGCAAACCAACCGATAAACGCTTATTGCAATTTTTTTACCAAAAACAGGTAGAAGAATACGTATCGGCCTAAACCGAGGAAAAAAATTATTTTATATATGTTTTTGGGGGATATTTATTAGAGCAAAAAGTAAAAAATATTGTTTTTTTTTCAAAATTGTCGCTTTATTTTTGTTTATTGCGCAAAAAATAAAAACCGGAGAGGTGATCAAATACCACCAAAAGAAAGCTCTATTTGTGGGAAAAAAAGGACGTCAATTTTGTTTGGGAGCCAATTGTCTGTTAAAGCGATGCAGTGCCGAATCGCAAAACCTGGCCTGGGCATTTAGCTGCCTTAAGGTCCGGGGCTTAAGTGGTTAAAGTGGTTGTAAACCCACTTTTGCAAACTTTTACCGAAGGTGCGCTCTCGTCTCATACTTTATTCTGAGCATGTGCGGGTTTCTTAGCATACACACGAACGTGTTTCTCGTCGAAAACCAGCCCGACGAGGAACACGATAAGGAAATTGAGACTCCTGTCGAGGAAAAAGAGAACTTGTTCTCTTTTTTTCTCGTTGAGTTCCTCGACAGTTTCCTCGATGAAAAACATACACACGTCTGTTTTCCTCAGCAAAAAAGCTCTGCCACCAAGTTTCTTGATGGATTGTCAAGGAAAACAGTCGTGTGTATGAGGCCTAAGTGTAATATATATTAGTGTAACGCTATTGGTAACCTGTCCTGGCACATTTTGCTCTACTGATGCCCATTAGATACATGTAAATGTCCCAGACCCACTTACTTGGTGATAAATGTCCCAGGCACATTTCTTCTCAGGGTGAAAGTCCTTTTGCCTGTGTGGTGGTGGATTAATTAAAGGCACCAGTCACTTTGAGTACATTTTAGATGTTTTAATGATGTACGCGCATGAAGAGTGGGAAGGAGGGTGGAGGGAACACGGGATACCTGAGGGTTCCGTTAAGAATACACAGTCTCTGGTCACATACCTGGTCTTCTCACTAAGACCAATCCTGCTGTCACAGAACTCTGCTGTCTGGAATACATCTCATAAAAGTGGCTCCTTGTCAACTGAGGTGCCTGTGTATTCTCAGTCTTGGAGTACAAGGCAGGACAGCAGTGGAAAGGTTTGTGTGGTGCTTCCAAGCTCGGTCGGTCACCCACCATTCCTGTGGTAGGACAACCGCAGCTTTGCTTCCCCAACGACCAGTAGCACTTCATCTCAGCCAACAGCTTAGGGACACCTCCCATGACAGGAGATCCCTAAACCCTAAGGCCTAAGTAGATCACACAGACAAAACAGACAGACAGACCAGGAAGTGACTCAGATATTTAACCTCCCTGGCGGTATTCCCAAATGTGGCTTGGGGTTAAATATCAGTACCATTAGCAGTAACCCCGAGCCACACTCGGGATTGCATTGCAGGATCCTGGTGCAGTATACTCACCCTGTGCCCATGATCCTGCGATGTCCCCTTGCTATGTCCACGAGCTGTGTCCTCCGCCCGATGCCTGTGTGCCAGGCTCAGTTCCCTGCGAGCATTGTGACGCATGGGGGCGGAGCCTGGTGGCAAATTCAAAAATTACAAAATTCACAATACATACAGTACACTGTAATCTTAATTATTTCATATCCCATTTGTCCCTAGATGTCCCTGGTGTTTTCTCCAGTGCCCTGCATGCAGTTTTATATTATATATTCTGTTCTTTCTGCCTGGAAACTTGAGATTGTCCATAGCAACCAAAACGTGTCCCTTTATGTCAAAAGTGATTTGAGACCAGCTAGAAAACAGCAATAGTAAATAAGAACACTTGCAGAATTGAGCGATGATTTTCCCAGCATGCACAGCAAGCTCCCCAGGCCTGCTGATTGGCCAGGTATTAAATATCTATAATGTGCAGTAATATCTCTAGAACACCCTGCTGGAGAACACTCAAACAGCATGTGACTGAGAATAATCACTGGACACTATGGGGTTGATTTACTAAAGGAAAATATACTGTGCACTTTGAAAAGTGCAGTTGCACTTTGCAAAAGCAGTTGCTCCAGAGCTTAGTAAATGAGCAGAAGCTTCACTGAGTCCATCATCCAATCACATGCAAGCAAAAATGCTTTTTTTTTCATTTACTTTGTACTTGATTGGGTATTTTCTTCCAAGTATAGCTTTACCTCATTTACTAAGCTATGGAGAAACTGCACTTGCAGAGTTTGCCTGTTTGCCTTTAAATCAACCCTGTAGAGTGTACACATCTAAGCTGACTAACACTGCACTAACAAGTCACAACACACAGCAAAAATTATTTAGGAAATCACTACATCCCTACATTAGATTTTGTACTTGGGTTTAGATATACACTTTATTCATGCATTGATGAATATAAAACCGCAATGAATTGTGTCAAATTTTTGCCTTGCATTCAGAAAAAGTATCACTTTAAAATGGCTAAAATGACATCACTCCTGCACATGCGCAATAGTTCATTTACCTTGGAAGATGCTGAAATTGTACACTTTGGTGTTTACACACAACTCTGTGTACATCATAAGGAAGCAGGTAAGAATAACTAAATGCAGTTAAAGTATGTGCTGGCAAACGTTTTTAAAATAAAAGTTCCACTTTAACATTTTTTACACCATTCACAGCCCTATAGGGCAAAGGCACAACATAAATAGTTCATCAGTCAAGAGCATGCAATATACTGTGTATGTTACATACTCCTTACCCATGCACTCTGTATTTATAGTTACGTTACATAGTTACATAGTTACATAGTTAGTCAGGTTGAAAAAAGACACAAGTCCATCCAGTTCAACCACAAAAAAAAAACAAAAAAAAAAAAAAACACAATTCAGGGCTGTATATTACATACTCTTGGCCCCCAATGTATTTGTCATTTTTCTTATAGGCATGAATACCATTGGATGCCATGCCATTTTCTTATTTGCCCAACGGGGCTACAGTCTGCATATTGTTAAACGGTAATTGTTTATTTTATAACATTACATGTTTATATTGTGACCAAGCAATTCTCCCTATGGAATGACTTCTTCTCCTGGCTTCTCCTCTTATACCTCAGCAGCAGGACAGCACCAATAAAAACAAAATGGTTAGAACCACCCCAGAGAATCAGTAGCAAGAACATGACTTTTTTCAGTTTTCAGTTAAATCTAAGCCTTCATTTGTGTGATTTGGTTAAGCTATAGTTTGACAGTTAATGTATACGACCTCAAGATAAAAATAGCCAGCCCCTGAATGCTGTGTTTGTCACATATTATGCTCCTGGTGATAATTATAGCACAGTGACTAAGCCTTGTGCTGAGATGAAGGGCATCACTTATGAGCACTCTGAGTAAGATTTATTTCATGGAAAATTTACTATTTCCAAATATAGAAATTCTAAACATTTTGTATTCTTTCTTTTCATTTAAATAGATGGACAAAATGAAGAAAACATTTTTTTTACTTTTCAGCATTGGACTGTTATCCCCCCTCTTGCACTTGATAAGCCTAATGTGCTGCAAAAGGAATTAAAGAAGCGTAGAGGATAATTCAAGTATTAGTTGAGTGTTGGGGTCAAAAGCTAAGAGGTTAGGGTTACAGCCCCTCAATAACCTATTGATTCCTCCAGGAGAACCATTATTTTTCTTTTTTCTTTAACAAGTCAAGCTTTTAATCAGAAGTGGCAGTTAGAGGACTTAGAACAAACCACTGACAGCTTTTTCCTCTAAGAAAAGAAAGTTGCTGTAAGTGCTTAAAAAAGGTTAACTGAAGTATAGAGTTTAATTATCTGCTCATCTAAAGTCCATCTAATGCCTCGTACACGCGACTGGTTTTCCCGTTGGAAAAGCTGCGGATGAGAGCTTTTGATAAGAAATATAGGGGGCGCTGTGCCAATTATTTAAAGTGATTACATTTTTTTTTTTTTTCACTCGTGAAAATAGTTCATGTGATATTCATATCTATTATAAGTCCTAGATACAAATGCTATGATGAACTCAGTCCCAATATAGTAAACCAAAATGACAATATAATCCAATGACGAAAATAATTGCAAAAAAAAATGGTGAATGAATTATAGCAATAAAGTCCAATGATGAAAGTTTTTGCAGAGAAAAGTGGTGATTCCTATGTTCCTATTCAGAATCCTTCACCAAACATAGCAACACCCAAAAGTGATTGGTATGGAGATCTGCTTACCAGATGTACAGGTAATTGACTCCTTTAGTGAAAAAGAAAGTCAATTATCGCTTGTGCAGTTTAATGCCTGCTAGCATGTCAGTACAGTCTGGAGATATACGCTGGAACCTGCCTCCTCAAAGTTGCAGACGGGGTATATGCAAGAAATAGGGCATCCATAGCATAATATTGCTTTTTTATAAAAAACCATTAGCCAAATGGCTTCTTAAATTAGAAGGTGACTACCCGGCTTTGGGGCTGCTGGTGTGTAAGTCAAAAGCGGGGCGAGATGAACAGACCAATGGGAAAACTGCTGAAAAAAAAAGAGAGCGGGATCTCTTTTTTCCCCATCAGGAAAAAATCCTAGTGGGGAAAACCGTTCGTCTGTATGCTTTTCAGACGAAAAGAAAAAAAAATGTGCATGCTCGGAATCAAGTATGAGATGGGAGCGCTCGTTTTGGTAAAACTAGTGTTCATAATAGAGATAGCACATTTGTCATGCTGTAACTGACTGAAAAGCATGAGGCTGAAAAGCGCGAATCGTCTCCCACCAACTTTTACTAACACAAGGATCGGCAGCAGCCCAAAGGGTGGCGCCGTTGGAATTTAACTTCCCCTTTATCGTACCGTCGTACGTGTTGTACGTCACCACGCTTTGGACGGGTGGAATTAGGTCTGACCATGTGTACGCAAGACAAGCTTGGCCGGAATTCCGTCGGGAAAACCATCAGGTTTTTATCCGATGTGAAAACGTGTGTATCGTGTCCCCAGGTCAGCAATGCTGCTGTGTGATATTGCTGTAGAAGAAAAGCCTCTTCCCCACTGTCAATCACAAAGTGTTGAAAGCTTCACTGGTGGCTGTGGGACACCCTGGTGGGCCAGAAGCCAGAGGAAGAGAATAGTGTGGCTTTACAGAACACATCGCTATTATTGACAAAAGGCATCAATGATGCAAAGGCATAATTTTGAGAAAAAAATTGATGATATTGTTTCTTTAACTGCAGAAAAAGTCAGCTTTCCAAGTTGTCAGTGCTTCCTGACCAGGCTGTGTAAATCATAGGACTTAAAGCGGGGGTTCACCCTAAAAAAAAATTCTAACATTACATTGAGCTCACTTCCGACATTGACAGTATGCTGATCTTTTTTTTTTTTTTTTGTCGTACATACCATTGTATTGTTATTTTCCACCCGACTTTCAGGTAGTGAATCCCGCGGGAGTGGGCCTTCCTATGCACAGGCTAAGTGATTGACGTATGACATAAGCTTCCCCTCGGCGCATACGGCCACGTCACGAGTTGCCGAAAGAAGCCGAACGTCGGTGCGCAGGCGCCGTATAGCGCCATATAGAGCCGACTCGCAGTCTGGCTTCTTTCGGCAACTTGTGACGTGGCCGTATGCGCCGGGGGAAGCTTTTGTCTTACGTCAATCACTTAGCCTGTGCATAGGAACGCCCACTCCCGCGGGATTCACTACCCGGAAGCCGGAAAATAACGATACAACGTTATGTACGGCAAAAAAAAAAAAGATCAGCATACTGTCAATGTCGGAAGTGAGCTCAATGTAATGTTAGATTTTTTTTTTAGGGTGAACCCCCGCTTTAATAAGCAGAAACATAAACTCAAATTGTATTTAGTTGTTTGCCTGGTGTTCAGCTTTATCCTGTCACCTGAGCATTTTCCCCTCCTGCCTGTCTTTTCATATTTTAATGAGATGGGCACCCTCACTGACCAAAGGGAGACTCAGGTTGCAGGGTGAAGCCTGAATCACAGGAGCAGTTCCGACTTGCACATAAATTCAGCTACCTCTATCTTTTTTACAGCTGAACTCCGGGATAAGCAAGTATTATCTAATTACAAGAGTTATATGTATTCTGACTTGGCGATATTTGTATATTTCTTCCAGATCTGTGCAGTAATCCAGTGTAAACTATTGCCTCTGTGCAGGAGCTTCCTGTAATAAAGACCGGTCACTGTTAGGCCCCATACTCACGACCAAACATGTTTGCTGAAACTGGCCCGCGGACCAGTTTCAGCATACATGTTTGGTCGTGTGTAGTTACGAGCGTACAGAATTTCACCGTACATTTGCCCGCCGGGCCGTTTTTCAGCAGACATTTATTTCCAAACTTGTTTTAAAACCGTCCGCTCAAATCCTGTCCGAACGTACATGTTTGGTGGTGAGTACACAAAACCAACGTACAAAAACCCCGCGCATGCTCAGACTAAATGAGGCCACGGGAGCGCTCGTTCAGGTAAAACTCACGTTTGTTTGGGATATGGCACATTCGTCAATAGAAAGATAAATTCTAGCAATAGAACACTGAAGCAAAACACACAATAACCAACGCTTGATGCCGTCGTTTTATTCATTCTTCTCTTGCTATAACTAATCAGTTATTTAGCTCATGTTATTTCAACTGAGTTGTTCCATACTGAAAAGTGACATTTGTTAGCTGTGATGTAGTAAGATTTTTGCAAACTTTTATTGGCCCGACGTATCATATTTTTAGTGGTCCTCCACATTTCAATTTTTTTGCTTTTAATGTTTAATGGTTATCTTTCCCACTTTCTTTAGGTGTTTATAGTTATGTCACCATTTAGAATATTATAATAGGAAATTGTTTTGATTTAGCTTTTGTTTGTATATTTAACAGGATTTTTTTGAAGGTTGTTTAAATTGTCTACCATGTTGGCACACCAAATGACCCCCCCCCCCCACATGAGTTAGTGAATATTTTAGATTAAACATTTTATTTGTTTGTAATGTTTGATGCCTAAAATAATACCCACAGTATTACAAACAATAGGCACGTTTTTCAAATCAACAGAAAGGCTTTTATTTGAGCAAATTATAAAAAGGATCAAAAACAGAATGGCAGCACTTGAACAGCTAGCAACATACATGCAAACTTGCATTTGAAACATGGTGAAGGATAAACTAGCCAACCTCAGGAAGCACACAAAATAAAATCTGAAGCAGCAGCACATAACCAAAGGAACCCAAGCTGTGGTAGTCCAAACAAGATGCCATTTGTGGGGGATCAAATGGAAGGCAGGGCATCAACGTCTCCTCTTCCTTGCAACCTTCCTTCCAGGCTGCCTTCCAGCGGGTCTTCCCTGGGCCCTTGCAGGTGGGGATGATGTGGCAGCAGGAGTATGATGTTCAGCAAGCCGGGCCGGGTCACATAGCCCAGTGTCTGGGGTCAGCAGCTCCCTCTGCATCCACCAAAGGGCCTGGTTGATCACGCCCTTTGCCAGTTGCCTCTGCTCCTCCGTGCCTTTATTCAGGTCATGTGCCACGGAGGCACTGTAGGCCTCAGTGGGGTTGAGGGGGGCCCTCATGATGGCACTCGCCTCCCTAATCATTTGGAGGCTGGCTTCCTCCACTGCCCCCAATTTCTTCTTACGGCCTGGTGGCCTAATATAAAGGGGAGGAGCCTGGCTGGTGGTGCTTGTCCTGGGGAGCTGCTGAACGCCACTGGGCCCGGCCTCCTCCTGGCTGCCACTGACCCCTTCGTCCTGGCTGACAGTGAGGAGAGGATCTGCCACCTCCTGGCTGGTCTCTTCTTCCTGTGTAAAAAAAAGGGACATGTTGTAATATATTTAGGAATATACTCACTCACATTTTCATGCTTGAATCTTATTTTTTGCCTTGAATTTAAACTTGAAAACAGACTCACCCTCTGACCCCTGCAGTTGTCATCCCTGACACCTATTTGTTTGCCCACGATTTTAGATTTTTACTTCCCAGCTTGTATTTTATTAACCAATATCAAGTCAAGAATCAAACAATAATTAAGATTATTACATAAATAGTTATGAAACTACTATACCTCATCATCGTAGAGGCGCAGATCTGCCTCTCTGTCAGCCAGGCCCTCTTCATCTGACTCTGCAGGGCTGTGGTGATCTGGGGAAGTCCCGCTGGGAGGTAGCGTGGAGGAAAGGTTGGGATTCAGACTTGACATTGATGGCCTGCCTTCCAGTTGATCCCGCAAAAATGACATCTGGTTGTAATACCACAGCTTGGGTTCCTTTGGTGGTCTTGCTGCTGCTCCAGATCTTAGCTGCTTTTGGTGAGCTTTGTACGCTCTCCTATATGTGCCCCTGAGGTTGGCAAGTTTATCCTTCACCATGTTGGCACTGCATTCTGGCACCCATGTCCTCATGTATGCTGCTAGCTGTTCAAGTGCTGCCGCTCGTACGTCCTTATTGTGGTAATGGTCCTGCTTTGAATCCCACAGGATGGGCATTTCCCGAAATTTATCCAGCAAGTGCTGGATAATCTCTTGGCTCTGCAGGAGATCCATTAGGAAATTAGGATTTACTCTTTTTTTTTCTAGATTGAAAAAATAAAAAGAAACCAAAAACACTATTAAAAAAAGCCTCAGCATTTACATTGATAGAATATGTTGTTTAAAAAGTAGTACCTATATAGAAATACAAACACAGTGTCTCTTGTTTAGAAAATGCTGGCCAGCTCTGCCCCATTGGTTTGTTTTAGCTAACATTTTTTTTATACATGCCGCCCCTTTGGTTACATTGCAGGAAATAATAGAAATGTACAACCATACACAATTATTACAAATGACATCATTCATCAAGGCACTATTGCATGTGTAGATATCCTGCCCCTCAGCATTGATTACATGAAAGTAACTTCCTAATGACCTCTGTCCAACCAACACAGAACAATACTTGGCCTGATCTGAATACACCCTACATAATTGATAATGAGTCACAGCATTTTTGACCTCTCTATTTTGTGATGTCTACAAAAGCATTTGGGTACGAAAATCACATTCTGTTATCCAAGAGACATAATAGCTTAATAAAACTGTGCAACCAACAGACCAAACCCCCATCCCATTGCTCTACATTTTACAGCCCGCTGCTGATCCCATGTTTAAATTTCTTACCTGCCTCTCTCACAATCCTCGTTTCTTCCGCTCGCTGAATTAACACGTAACCTACGTAATCACGTCAAGCGCCTTTTATCCACTCCGCGTATGTATGAAACGCCGCCCTCGTCACCTTTGCCATGCCCCTAATCAATTGAAAAAGTAAATTTGGCGTTAACTGTGTAGGTTCTGGAATCGCGCGAATATTCTCCGCGTAACCTACGTCAATACGTTGTTGGCATTCGCGACACTCCGCATATGCAAGAATCCCCGCCCTCATCTCCGCCCCTGACGGGACATTTCCTCGTTTCCACGCCCCTAATCTCTGTGGGAAGGAAAGATGGCGATGTCACACGAGCGGGCACGGAGCTCTCATGGCGCAAGTGAAGGGACAGAGGCAGGACCGTCCCGATCCAGGCCTAAAAGATATAAAGCCACTAATATGGCGTTCGAAGAAATGGTGGAGTTGGTTTACATCATGAGGAGGAAGGATTATGATGGTGAATGTGGGCCCTACAAAACACCGAACCGGAGAAAGTCACACATAATGGACAAGGTGGCAAGGAGAATGAGGAGAATGTTTGGTGTCACCAGGTCAAAGGAGCAACTACGGAAGCGTTGGTCCGATTTAAAATTGAGGGAGCCACATCACATGAAGAAGATACTCAAAATTCTGCGTAAAAGTAAGTCCATATTATTTAAGGGGGGGGGGAATGTCTGCAATAATGTGTTGACATGTATTTTTTCACATCTGCCTCCTTGGCCTGCTTGTACTTTTTAACACGTGTAGATACTGTATTGTGTTTATGTCAAATAACAACCTTAAACAAATTTTGTGAAATAGTAAACACGCGTAGTATGACATTGTTTAGCAAAAATGTGACGTTACTCCAGGAACAACACACCTGGACATGGCTGACTGGCCCCAAACTTGGTTTTCCAACATTGTTGAATAGCAAAATCACAGAAATTAAATTGAGTGAATGTGACAGGCAAACAAGATTCATTCTCCAAAATGCAAATAAAGCTGATGTTTTAACATCTGGAAATGCAAAGCACCTGTGTCTCAAAAATCAAAGTATATTTATTTGGAGGGTCGACGAGAATTAATGTTTTGGGGGGACATCCATTTGTGTCACTTCTTAGCAAAAAAGGGGCAGGATCAGAGCTTGGCCTAGAACTACGCCAAAAATGGAGGATTGCTGAAAGAATAAACAACAAAAAATCATCATTAATGTATCGTCTATGCAATGTGTGCGATTTATGATATCCAATATCTGTGTGCTGATGAGTATCCCTTTTGTTTTTTATTATTTCTTATAGGGGAAAGAAGACGCCAGCAATTGGAGGAGGCAGAGAGGGCCAGACACCCGGAAAATCAAACACCTCCACATGTTGAGCAGGAGGAGGCTGGGGAAGGAAGAGAGGAGGATGTGGAAGGAGAAGAGGATGTGGAAGGAGAAGAGGAAGGAAGAAAGGAGGAAGGAAGAGAGGAGGAAGAAGTTATTTTGGACTTAGAATTTATATCAGATGAAGGGCAAGTGGCGGAAGAACAATTTGGCGAATTGCAAGAAGGTGGATTGATGGATGAAGGAGGAGTCGAAGATGATGGGGAGGTGGTGGAAGAAGGAGGAGTGATAGAAGATGATGGGGAGGTGGTGGAAGAAGGAGGAGTGATAGAAGATGAAGAAATTGGGGATGTGGAAATTATCAGGCCATCAGGTCAGTGTCACCCCTATATTAATAGGGCCAAACATATGCAGATAGGCTGGAAATTATTTACATATTTTGAATGCCAATTTGTTTATTTTTAGGGGATGAAGATGGAGTAGCACATTTTTCACGTGCAAGTGCTTCTATAATTGTACAGCAACTAATGGAGTGCAGCACGGAAATGGACATTATGCGGGAAAGGATGGTCGTCATGGAGCAGAATGTGCGAAATGTGATTTCAGAGTGTAGCACGGAAATGGAGAACATGCGACAAAGGATGCTAGTCATCGAACAAAATTACAAAAATATCATTGACATGATGGGCCGTGTCAAAGACTGAACCACAGAAGCCCATCCCCCGCCCATCCCCCGCCCATCCCCCGCCCACAAAACCCTTTTTAATTTTTGTACGTTATAATACGCCAAAATTTCTAAATGCACACACAGTGTGCCAATATGTGCTATCTGCCATCACAGACTATCTATTGTCTGTGCTTTGTGGGTACAAACCCCTCCTCGATCCTCAAGTAGTTGAGAGAAAGGGTTTGCTCCCACAAAACACAGACATTGATCACCCATGATGTCAGATAGCACATGTGGCCATTTGTCTGTTTAACCAATGACATTTGGCGAGTTTTCACTGAATGTGTGCATTTAGAAATTTTGGCGTGTTCCAGTGTGAAAGCACACCATCCATATGACTGACTGCTGTCCTTTTTTTAAATTTTTGTTTGGTGTTGATCTTTTTTGGTTTGTAAATGTTTCCAGTTTCAGATCACAAAACGAACAAGAAATCTCACCTAAAGAAAGAAGTTAACTAATTTTTGTAATTTTTGTAATTCGATTTAGAAGTGTGTATATATGTATATATATATATATATATATATATATATATATATATATATATATATATATATATATATCTAGAGATAGATATATAGGAGACAAGCCAAAAAATTCTTGCGTATAGTTTCAGTGAAATTATTCTTACATTGTGTTTCGATCATTATTATTGGTAATCACTGTCAATAAAGACAAAAAAATAAATAATTAAAAGCAAATATTTTGTCTCAAAAATTTGCAGGAAATGTTTTCTGCCTAAAAATACACATTTCTTGTTAAAAAATGACTAAAATAAAAAATGAGACATCAAAAGCAGAAAAATGAGTGGCTTCTTATTTCTAGACTGAATACCCAGTTAGTAGATGAGTGAATAATGTGCAAATGTGGTTAGTTAATACATCTGAGTAAGTAAATCTGGCACTAGAAGTGCACTATTTTTGGAGATAACCTGGAAGACAGAAAAATAGAGAAAAAGCAGTAATGACAAACAACTGTATAAAGTCCAATGGTCTAATTATTTATTAGTTGTGAGAATATTCCTTTCTTTGGGGGCCGAATTAGAAAGAAATATGATCTGGCATAGCAATGGCCCCCCGACCCATGAAGTACTCAACATATTTGTCGCGTACCTCACGAGCAGATTGGGGGGCCAAGCCAGCGCGACCAGTGTCCAGGCCAGGAATGTTCTCTGAGGGTAGTCCTGCCTCAGAGCCCATGGAGGCTAGGTACGTCTGGGAGTGCCTGCGTAGAAAATTGTGCAAAATGCAGCAGGCAAATATAACGGTGTTCAATTTATATTCCGCCAAATGTATCGATGTCAGGAACAGGCGGAACCGGTTGCTGAGGATCCCAAAGGCATTCTCGACTACCCTCCGAGCCCTGGACAACCGAAAATTGAACACACTCCTCTCTGAGGTGAGGGTCCTCTGGGGAAAAGGCCGCATTAGGTGAGGTCCAAGGCCGAAAGCCTCGTCCGCTAGGAACACAAACGGAAGTCCTTCCACATTATCTTCATCTGGTGGCAATGCCAGACCACCAGTTTGGAGACGATCATAGAAATCAGTCCGTGCGAACACTCCCCCATCTGACATCCGGCCGTTCTTCCCCACGTCCACATATAGAAACTCATACTGTGCCGACACCACCGCCATCAACACGATACTATGATAACCCTTGTAATTATAATAGTAGGACCCCGAGTGGGGTGGGGGCACAATGCGGACGTGTTTCCCATCTATTGCTCCACCGCAGTTAGGAAAATCCCACCGCTCGGCAAATTGGGAAGCCACAGACTGCCATTCCTGTGGTGTGGAGGGTAGCTGTGGGGACAAACAAAAAAAGAGATTTAGTACTTTGGCACATAAACATTGCAAACATAATCCTACAAGCATCCTTGTGCAACTTTACATTTTTAAAATAGCATTTGCAAATTATGAAGTGAGAATTTCGGGGCACAAATAGATAGGCCCACTTAATTAATAAGAGACTCCACAGCCCTCTGATGGGGACAAAAACACTTTGAAGGGGGGGTGGGGGGTGTTTAAACTGTTTTTAGAAAACAATAAAAAATAAAAAAAAGTGGCATGGTGGGGGTTGGCCCGAAGATAGCATGCTGGACAGGTTAATATTGGGTAAGATCAAAATATGCAGGTAGGCCAAAATAAAAAGAACATGTAAAAGCTGATATCAACATGCATAGTGAGAAAAGGGAACGTTAGTTAAACACACAGCATATCTGGGAAATAAAATAAAAAGTTAGTTTGCCACATTATTAAAGACACATTGTGAGGTTAAAATGAGGAAACTTACCTTCATATACTCCTCGTGCATAACTTTAATGATGGCAGCACACGTGTCCGGTATGATGACCCCAAGCGCCTGCGGAGAGATGCCTGTCGAGAACTTGAGGTCCTGCAGGCTCCTCCCAGTCGCCAGGTACCGCAACGTGGCAATAAGCCTCTGCTCGGCCGTGATGGCTTGGCGCATCACAGTGTCCTGCCTCGTGATATAGGGGGACAGAAGTTCCAGCAGACTGTTGAATACGGGGTCCGTCATGCGGAGAAAATTCCTATAGTCATTAGGATTATTCTCCTGGAGTTCCCTAAGCAGAGGCATATGAGAGAACTGGTCACGCTGGCGCAACCAATTCTTGGTCCAGAAACGCCTCCGCCCCCTGTTTCTGGCCAAAGTACTGGAATAATGAACATATCCAGCAGCCATCCCATAAACAGCACCAACTCGCGAAAATTGACGCTGCTGCTCCATCATGGCTTCAAACCGGCCGGCTGGTCAGTCAAGAACACACTCCAACAGAAAGCACAATCAAATCCAGCGGTACCTGCAAAGAACGCACGACACACAGATACGAACGCACAGTACGAATCTGCTAAGCAGAACGAACTGCACGCCTGTACCCGAATGCCAACTACGTACCCACAAGCACACGCACTGAACGAGAAAATACTACCTGCTAAAGCCTGGAGACCGAGAAGCGCGAATCAGCTCTAACCAAACCTTCACTAACACGAGCAAAGCCGTAACTAGCAAAAGCGGAACAGAGGGCGTCGCCATTGACTTTGGCCTTTCCCTTTATAGTGACGTCAAACGTGGATTACGTGCACGCGTTCAGGTCCGCAGGGAAATATCGTCCGCTGGTGTGTACAAGCCAGCGGGCCAAATGAAAAAACAGCCTTGTACGCCGGAAACAGCCCGTCGGGCATTTCGAACGGACATGTTTGGTCGTGAGTACTCGGCCTTACTTTGACCACAGCTGTGGACCACACATGTGGACAATAACAATAACAATGCTAAAGTTCTTCTTATATTTTGCTTTCCCTGGTTCTTCTTTTCCCTCGTCTTCAACAATGCTAACAACATTTTCAAATAAAACATTTGTGCTTTAAAGCAGAGGTTCACCCTAAAACATCTATGTACCATTACATGCAGCCTTCTTGCGTCAGCTACAGTATGCTGGTATTTTTTTTTTATCGCTGTACATACCGTTATATAGTTCATTTTCTTTTTTTTTTTACTCCCGCGGGGAATAGGCGTTCCTATGAAGAGACGTAGACGATTGACGTGCGGAAAAGGCGCGTCACACGTTCCGAAAATAGCCGATCTGAGACTCGGCTAAATACGGCGTCTGCGCAGTCAGCTCTGCACGGCTCCTAGTCTGTGCGCAGGCGCTGTATAGGGCCGTGTCCCAGATCGGCTATTTTCAGAACGCGTGATGCGCCTTTTCCGCACGTCAATTATCTACGTCTCTTCATAGGAACGCCTATTCCCCGCGGGAGTAAGAAAAGAAAATGAACTATATAACGGTATGTACAGCGATAAAAAATAAAATAAAATACCAGCATACTGTAGCTGACGCAAGTATGCTGCATGTAATGGTACATAGATGTTTTTTTAGGGTGAACCTCCGCTTTAATTACATACCTTATTTCAGACCAAGTGATATCATCATAGGATAAGGCGACCAGATTTTTCAAATGAAATCCGGGGACACATTCCTCTAGTAATGGTGGCAATCAGCGACTCTCTGCCCGTCACCGCCTCTGCCCACCTCACAGCCTGTCAAGTCTCACTCTCTGGGCCCATGGCTACTACTGGGTGGGGAGCGGAGGAAGATCACTCCACCAGTGAAGGCAAGGAGATAAAACAGGTGGCTGGCCGGGACTTGAGCCAAGGCAGAAAAACATGCGAGGGGAGCTAAATGGGCACCCGAAACTGAAGAAATATTCCCTCCACTCAGACCAGCACATGATCATCAGAAAGGGGCACAGATAATGGAAAAAATACACCGACCTAATGTAGTAGGAGCAGCGGAGTGGGGGGGGGGTGTAATTCAGATTTTTTTATTTTATTCGGCACTGACTGTCTTTGAAATTGCCTCAGCCCCTGTTCAAATCCAATCTGGGGACAAAACCAGGGACACACTTCATCCGGGGACAGTGTCCTCAATCTGGGGACTGTCCCCTGAAACCGGGGATGTCTGGTCAACCTATCATAGGATCTCTGTGCTTCTCTATTTAATGCAGGCATATCGTGGGTGGCGGGAAGTTCTGGTAGGGTGCTGTACATAGCTTCCTGAAAACATTACAGCACCATTAGCGGCTGGTGACAAATACTCTGGGGGGAGGGGCGGCAAACAACCCCCCAGTGGGTTGGACAGGAAGGCAGCGATACATGCCTTATATTCTGATGACGAGGTGTTGCTGGATCCTGGAAGCGGCTGTTGCTGCCCCTCTGCCCGCTGCTCCTCACTCCAGCTAGTGATGGGTTGCCAATTCTGATGGAACACTGGGCCATTGCTTCTCCTCCTGAACGAACGGGAAGTGCGTTCTAAGACTCCCTGGCCAATTGGGTCTCAGGACCAGCTTCCTGATTGGCCGGGGGGAAGAAGCAGGAAGACATCAGCGAATAATAATATATTACTATTAATAAAATGGCCACTTGTGATGCTGAGTCTCTGTGATTGAAATCATTAAATAACAGGGCCAGCCAGGGACATGCAGGCTGGGAAGGAAATGGAAAGGTTCTTGATGTCCTCAAACCAAGAAAAGAAGCAGGCTGTATCTGCCTTGCAAAAACTTCTAAAGCACATTATAAGAATCTCAGACCGAAGGTAAAGCTCAGCTATAGTTCAGCTATAGTCATTCATCCCTGGACTTTATCAGTAGTCCTAAACATCTAGAACAGTCATGTAAAACTGGTTTATAGGCTGCATGTAGCCCCCTCAATACTTCTCTGTGTCCCTCAGTGGTTTAAGGATGAAAGAAACCAATTCAACCCCAGCTGTTCTCCAGCTGATAAGTTTCACTTTCTTACATCATTTTGCTAAATATTTTAGGAAAGCTACAACTTTTACTGTAATGTTAGTTTCAAAGTGGTATGATATAAAATGAAATAGGTGCAGCCCTTAGGCTCTTTTTACACTAATGCGTTTTTTGATGCATTTTGCAGATATGCAAGGACATTTTGTAACATGGATTCCTATTGAGCATGTTCACATCAATGCATTTTTGTGCCTCTGCATCTTTGGAAAGGGTCAGGGACTTTTTTTACCGCAAAATGCAGCGTTTGCATGTAATAGACTTTAATGGACCCGCATCCAAAATGCAAGTAGTGCGTTTTTAAGATCTATGATGCGATTTTGCAGCGATTTGCATTTTTTTTTACACTATATATAGCTGGTTGCTAAGGAGGGGGCCAGGAAGCCTCCATAACAATCGTTAAGTCATCAGCTGGCATGTGAGCTTCCCACTGAATGTAAAAAAAAAAGAATTGCCAACTAAAAAGAAATTGTGAAAAAAAAAACAGCATTGGGTCCTCCCCCAGGTCCATACCAGGCCCTTGGGTCTAGTATGGATTCGGAGGGGACCCCCATGACAACATTTTAAAAACGGTTTGGGGGTCCCCCCAAGGTCATTACCAGACCCTTATCCGAGCATGCAGCCTGGCAGGTCAGGAAAGGGAAGGGACAAGTGAGCGCCCCCCCTGAACCATACCAGGCCGCATTCCCTCAACATGGGGGGATGGGTACTTTGGGGCAGGGGGCTCTGCCCCCAAGGTCCTCTTCCCAACAACCCTTGCCTGGTGGTTATCAGAGTCTGCGGGAGGGGGTGCCCTCAGATCCCAGCCCCCCCTATGTGAATGAGTATGGGGTACATTGTACCCCTACCCATTCATCCCCAAAAAGTAGTGTAGTGTTAAAAAATACAGTAGACAGTTTTTGACAAGTCTTTTATTAAAAATGTCTTCTTCTTCTCCGCTTCTTGCTCCGGTCTTCCTCCATCTTCTCCCACATCTTCATCCTCCGGTCTTCTCCTTCTCCCCCTGCTTCTGCTTCCGCTCTTCCTCTTTCTTTTGTCTTCTTTGTCCAGTGTCCTTCTTCCTCTGCCACCGCTCCCACCGACGACCCTTCTCCGAAGCTGCGTCCCGCTGATCTGTCCATGTCAAGCATTTCTAAAATAACGATTGGTGCTTGGTAATTGGATTACGTCTTTTGGAGGCCACACCCCTTGTGACATCACTGACCCATCATGTGCCCAGGTGGTGATGTCACAATGGGTGTGGCCTTCGGATGATGTAATCTAAATGCCACACCCCCATCTTTATTTAAGAAATGCTTTGGGGTGGGCAGTGCCGATCCTGACCTCCCTGGGGCCCTAAGCAAAATGACATGGCACAAAGTTGAGAAGCGGGAGGAGGGGGGGTTTTGCTGTCGGAAATGACATCTTACAATAAAGTGAGAAGCGGGGGGGGTCTAACTTCTTGTGGAGACAATATACAAACATATATATATCACCGCGCTACCTGTGTATACATACAAATTAATGACAGCCAACACCACAGAATTAGATCAATTCTGCAGAAAACAAACATACAAAGCAAAAAAGTGTAGCGCTAATTAAATATAAAGCAAGTGAAAAGACTGTAAATACAGATCTAAATTGATAAAAAAACATAAGTGCTCAAAAAGTCCATGGATGGTGAAAATATTAGAAGTACATGTATAAACACATAAAGTCCCATGTGAATCAATAGGTCCAACCAAAATTAACTCAGTGTTGGAAAATTATTAAGGATGAGAATTTGATAGTAGGTCCACCACCAAGGTAAAAATAGGAGGCTTACCAGAGGAACTGGACCCAATTAAGCGTATACCTAATGGGTCATGCAAGCTTAAACAATATTGATGTCTTGACTCCAAGATGACTTGAATAGCAGACTGGGAGTTGATTTCCACTATAGTGCTGTGCACAATATAGTGCTGCAGGAAGAGCAGCCAGTAACAGCCAGGGATGATAGTAGACTTGTTCCTTCTTTTTGAGCCTTTGGATTTAATGATACTGGCACAAGTCTACTATCATCCCTGGCTTTTACTGGCTGCTCTTCCTGCAGCACTATATTGTGCACAGCACTATAGTGGAAATCAACTCCCTGTCTGCTATTCAAGTCATCTTGGAGTCAAGACATCAATATTGTTTAAGCTTGCATGACCCATTAGGTATACGCTTAATTGGGTCCAGTTCCTCTGGTAAGCCTCATATTTTTACCTTGGTGGTGGACCTACTATCAAATTCTCATCCTTAATAATTTTTCAACATTGAGTTAATTTTGGTTGGACCTATTGATTCACATGGGACTTTATGGGCCAGATTCAGAAAGACTTGCAAATACGCCGATTCACGAACGTACGCCAGGCCTGCGTATCTGTTTACGTCGTTTGCGTAAGACTTACGCCCGGCGTAATGTGACCCCTGTTATAGTGATACGCAGCCAATGTTAAGTATGGACGTCGGGACAGACGTAATTTACGTTGTTTGCGTAAGTCGATTCACAATTGAGCTGGGCGTAAGTTACGCTTACGCCGCTTTCATTGACAATTTGCGACGTGATTTGGAGCATGCACACTGGGATTCAGTCGCGGCCGGCGCATGCGCAGTTCGTTCGGCGCGGGACGCGCTTGATTTAAATGATACACACCCCCTACCCGCCGAATTTGAATTCCGCCGGGTGATTTACGCTACCCCGCCTCAACTTTACAGGCAAGTGCTTTGTGAATAAAGCACTTGCCTGAAAAACTTGCGGCGGCGTAATGTAAATGACATACGTTACGCCAAACTAAAGATCCGCTCTCCTACCTGAATCTAGCCCTATGTGTTTTTTACATGTACTTCTTATATTTTCACCATCCATGGACTTTTTGAGCACTTATGGTGTTTTATCAATTTAGATCTGTATTTACAGTGTTTTCACTTGCTTTATATTTAATTAGTGCTACACTTTTTTGCTTTGGGTGCTAACTTCTTACCTCTTCTCCCATGCAGCCAGCGAGTTGAGAAGCGGGGTGAGGGGCCGAAAATGACTTCTCACCAGGCAGGGCCTCTAGTAATTTGGGGGGCCCTTTGCAGCTTTGCGGGGCCCTAAGCGGCTTGCATAGTGAGCCTATAGGGCGGATCGGCCCTGGGGGTGGGGGGCGCAGAGCCCCCCTTCCCCAAATCACCCATCCCCCATGTTGAGGGCATGCAGCCTGGTCCCCTCCCTTCCCTGACCTGCCTGGCTGCATGCTCAGATAAGGGTCTGGTATGGATTTTTTTTTATTTTGGCATGGGGGGTCACCTCCAAACATATACTAGACCCAAGGGTCTGGTATGGACCTGTGGAGGGACCCCACGCTGTTTTATTTCACATTTTTTTTTTGGTTATTCTTTTTTTTTTACATTCAGCGGGAAGCCCGCTGATAGCTAATGACTCATCGGTTGTTAAGGACGCGGCTTCCTGGCCCCCTCCTTAGCAACCAGCTATATGCAGTTTAAAAAAAAAAAACGCAAATCGCGGCAAAATCACTAAAATTGTGGCTCAAAAGCAACATGCATAGATGTGAATCAGGCCATAGGAGACATTTTGTGGCCTCTTGAACATTTTGCTCTCTCTATTTGGTCCACTGTTTCATCTGAGTTTGGCATGAATATACTGTACATATGGAGAGCATAAGGCCTGGTTCACACTTTTGCAGATTGCAGCTTGCATCTTGCAGGTGAATATTGCATTTTTTTAATACATTGAAGTCTATGGTACCAAAAACCAGAAAAACTTTTCTGGCCCTTTCCATAAAATGCACAGATGTGAACTACATCCATACAACATCATGTTAAATGGACTGTAGTGTGTTTCTGTAAAACTGAAAACGCACTAAAAAATGCATAGGTGTGAATCAGGCCTTAAAGAATGTAAAACGTTGGGGGTAGGAGAGAAAAGTGTGATTAAGTAGTTTGTACTTAACATATATTACATTTTATTTTATAGCACATTATTTTTTCAAGGTCCATCTGTAGATTACGTTGTATGTATTTCTTAGAAGCTGAAACAAAAGAGGTATTTTTATCCTGCAACACCATTTAGCGTATCGAAAAATAAACACAGCTCTGACACAGGAAATTGATCTGCACTGCAGCAAACAGTGAACAATCTGCTGAAGGTCAGCAAGAAATTCCCATAACTCATTCCCTTTGCTGTGGATCTGGCACCTCTCCCATCCGCAATCGTTTTCCTGTGTGCAGCCTTGCTGATTATAATACGTAGCAAAGACACTCTGTACTCTGTGTAAAGCACTGTTTTTTTACCATCATTAGCACAATGTACAGCTGAACATAATGACCTCGAGAGATTAAAAAAGAAGAAGAAAAAAAAAAGCACTGTCTGTACAATTTTTTCAAATTGTTTTGCTGGAGGAGAGTCTTACAGTTATATATCCATATTGTGTGTGTGTATAGAAAAAAGGAGATACATTTTAGATTTAGTATTCTCCAATGAGGGGAATGGGAGACCAATGAAGACCATAATGCGTTGCTAAATGCATTAGGGAAGGCACTGGAGAAACAAGTGCGTACCTTGTGGGACATTTCGACCTTTAAACATTATTTAAAGGAGAAAATTATAATGGGTAGTCTAAGATGGGAGGTCACTCCACAGGATGGCCTAGACGATAAAGAATCTGAAACTGAGTGGTTGGATTTTTTTAATTGGGTAGGCTTTAAACTACAGCAACTTGTACTCAAGCGTAAAATTAAAAAAAATGGCACTCCTTGAGAGGACAATAGCATAGACAATAGAAATAGACAATAGAGTTAAAAGTCAAACTAGACCCTTTAAAAGGAACACAAGTGGTAACCAACTTTGATAATGAAATAAAAAAAAAGTTGGATAAAATTGATAAAGAAACTCAAATTTAGAAGGGATCTCAATGATTTCAGGAAGGATACAGTGTATATGGCAGATGGGGAAAAGTAACGTACCGCCTCTGCAACAACAAATAAACCCTTTAACGAATCAGGAAAATGCCAACATTAGAAGGGCTCCACCAATAGCCCAAGTGACTGAACAGAGACAAGATGGTAGATCATTACCTAATCCTCCACAACAACGAGTAGAGGTAATAAATCATTGTTGAGGGGAAGGAATAATGGACAAATAAGGTCAGGGTATGATGCAAACAATTTAACGTATAACAATGATCATTATCGGGTGACTACCCAAAATATGTACGATCGTTTATCAGGACAAGAGTGTTCAGATAATACGTACCGAACACAATCACCACACCCGGCTCCTTTTTTAGGGAGAGGTATGAGGGGACATCCCCGAGGACGAGCATGAGGCAGCCGGCCATGGAGAGGCCTCCCACAACAGTATCACAATCCCAATTACACTCGGGATTGGTGGAACCCTCCAGTAGGGGAAGCCGCATACAGCCCAATAAGGAACAACAGGCCCCCACACGTAGAGGATGCCGAGCAGGGCAACGGGTCAAACAAAAAGAGGCCAAGGCATGCCAACTAGGTGGCATTTATAATTTATCATCAGTGACTTTAACGCAAAAGGAAACTAATATTCTAAATGCAGGGCTCAAATGTACTTCTACTAAGGCACTAAATAAGTTTGGAGTATACATTGATATACATAAATACATAAGGAAGGTAAACAATAAAAAATACTTCCTGGCAAACAATTTTGGTAGCAGAAGTAACAAATATTCGGAGGTTGTAGGGGTGGACAGCGGCCTTAAAAATAGATCTCTGTTCAATCCCCCGCAACTGTCTAATCACCATGTAGAGGTATTCAAACAGTTGGTATTGAAGGATTTGGATGCCCTTCAGGCGAAAAAAAGCCTCAACCCTAAACATATAAAAGAAGGAATTCAAGCCTTAGAAAAGCGAAAAGATATTATTGTGCGACCAGCAGATAAAGGAGGAGGGGTAGTGGTAATGGATAAAATCTATTACCACACCCAACTCCAGGAGATGCTAAATGATGAAAATACATATTTGCATCTGGCTGGTGACCCGATCAAACAGTATAGAACGGATTTACACAATCTTGTAGATTTTGGGTATTACATGAGAGTATTATCTAAAAAAGAAAAACAATTCTTATGTCCTAGTTTCAGCAGGACACCAACAATCTATACAGTCCCAAAAATGCATAAGCATCTCACATTGCCACCAGCTAGGCCAATTGTTAATGGCATAGAATCGGTAACATCGAGAGTTGGCCAATATCTGGATAATTTCCTACAAAGTAGTGTGATCACCACAAAGGCTTATTTAAAAGACACCACAAGCTTTCTGCAAACACTGAAAGAAGTTACCATCCCGCCTGACACTACAATGTTTTTGGTCACAGCAGATGTCTCATCGCTTTACACCAACATACATCATGAAGATGCAATATTAGCCCTGAATTGGGCTTTAAGTAAAAGGGATGAGTTACCTTACAATCAGAAGAAATTTCTAAAAATGGCTTTAGAGTATTGTCTAACGCATAATTACTTTTGGTATGGGGGCCACTTTTACAGCCAGAAAACAGGCGTAGCGATGGGTGCAAAATTTGCACCCAGCCTTGCCAACTTATTCATGAGCAAGTGGGAGGATAAGTGGATCTTTAATAATAGACGGAAGGAACTGGTATTTTACCAGCGCTACATAGATGACCTGTTCATCATATGGCAAGGATCTGAAGAATTACTACAACTCTATTCGGACTGGTTGAATACTAATAAAAATAATATCAAATTAGAATTCAAGTGGGACCAACAGCATGAATGGGGGTTCATATCGGGTTACCATGAACAATATAGGGAAATTGAAGTCATCTTTAAGAAACACTGGGGCATACTAACAATGGACAAAGTATTGAATCCTTGAATCCACAGTTACCAAGTGTTCCCCCGTTTATATATAGAAAAACACCATCTTTTGGGATCATATTGTTAAAAAGATATTGGACCCACCAAAAAAGATTCAGATGTTCTGGGAGAGATCAGGTTTCACAGCTTGTAGGCGCTGCAAAGCATGCCATCAAGTATCAACCCATTTAAGAGGCCTGACCCAGTTCTCCTCTACAGCTAACGGCAAGCAATTTGAAATTAAGGAGTGCATAACGTGCATATCAACACATGTGGCATATGCCTTGGAGTGCCCATGTGGGCTGATGTACATTGGCCGCACTAAAAGAACCCTATCCAAAAGAGTGTCTGAACACATCTACAATATCACAATTGGATACAGGGAACATAGTGTATAATTGCATTTTAGGGAAAAACATGACAAAAACCCAATAGGACTAACATTTTGGAGGATAGATAAGGTTGACCCCAATTGGAGAGGGTCTAACATGATAAGAGAAATATCAAAACGTGAAACGGAATGGATATTTCTCACCAATACTCTCAGCCCCAATGGTCTCAATATAGACCTAGACCTAAATTGCTTTATAAGCAATCATTAATTAATTAGGTCAAGGGTACAGCGGGGAAGATATGTAATATATCTTTCAATTTATTTGATTTTATTCTCAAATTTTTATTTACATTTTTTATTCATATTTTATCCTATATATAAGGTCAAGTAGTATTACAGTGGATGATTATAGGGACTACTAATGTATGGCAGAGATAATGAGCCTAATGGCAAGTTTTACAGTTTTGAATGCAGATGGTCTGCTGGATGTGCAATCTACTAATTTTTAATGATCTAATTTTCAATGACATGATTAATATACATGAGATTATAAATGATATATTTTACTGTTTGTCGTGATTATAAGGCTGCATATCAGTTTATTTGTACTGAATGAGGCAGCTGAAGATCATATGATCACTATCTAACAACAACTAAGTGAAGATATAAAGAGCAAGCACGTTTGTTTTTTTCACTTTAGTGGCAGTGATATCCAAATGTCAATATGTGCGGGAGTGTAACTCTGTGTTCTATTGTCTTTCTACTCAGTATTATTACATATGGGTTGTTGTTAATGGCTTCTGTTCGGGTGTCAGCAATGAAGGACCTCTTTGTATTGTGTGCAGAGAGGAACGGAGTATGCTGACATATGGAACATAGGGTAGTATCAGCAGTGAAGGGCGGGCCATTGCGTAACAGCAGAGGGGGGGCGAACTACACTGACAGGGATGTGCTAAACACGCCCTGCCATATAGCTTATCATAGATAGGGGGGCGGAGCTGATCGGGCGGTCCGAAGCTTAACAGCAGTACGAGCCATTAGGGGCGTGGTTAACACACCCATGCAAGCAGCTGATAACAGGCGAATGGGCGGAGCCGACCAACCCCATCCGCCTATTTATACGATAGGTCGCTTTGTGTAGCCATGCCCTCTGAAGACGTGAACCAATCACGAAATGCGTCAGGGCGTGGCTACGCGACGCATCGTAATCACGGAGGAAGCTGCAACCGGGACTTACCAGCTGGAGACCTGTTTTGGAGGCATATCCACCTGAGTGAGCTGCTGTCTTTTATCTGATGTGCATTCAATTTTAACACACCTTGTAAGCATATATGCATTGCGGGGGAATGATTTTACAATAAAAATGGTTTTACACTATGTTATGCCTCTCTGCTTCACTTACATGACCGCTTATGCTGCATGCATGCACCCACTGTATTGAATCAACACGCACTGGGAGGAGAGTATCTGACGCTGTGCTGAGTTGGGGCCAGGAGGAGAGTGACTGATGATCCCTGGTTAAGTGGAGAGCATCATACACCACTGAAGTCTGGTGAGTAGGACATCTTAAGGGGGACAGCGTTTGAAGGATTGTCTGGATATACTAGGAATGATCATTATAAACACCCAACATTAATGAAGCAATTTGAAAAAGAGACCATATGATGTTTAAACACTAATTTGGGACTTTTTTTGGATTGTGTTTATTTATTTATTTTTTCGCTTTGGAGAATCATAGGTATGAACCCCTGTGAGACTATTGCCCTTGATTATAGCAGATTGTGAACACTTGGTTCAGTTGAATTATATCATTCACATAGCACTGTTAATGTTTCAATGAGACATACCTTTTCACTTCAGATGTTGTTTACATACATTATAAAGCAGATATGCTTTGCACAGTATATATGTCCTCTTCACCCTCCTGGAAAGTTACGTTGATCTGTTTGATTATGTGTGCAGTTAAAAGCTGATTGAAAATTGCCCAAAAATTGCCGCTGTTGGTCACTGTAGCTATGAGGACCATGTCCATGTTAGCCCTGTCCACACCAGGTCATTACGGTAGTGAACAATAAAATGTGTGTGTTACAGCCACACACTGTAAGGCCTTGTACTCACGACCGGATCTGTGCGCTGAAAACTGTCTGCCGGACAGTTTCCGGCGTACAAGGCTGATTTTTGTTTGGTTCCGCTAGCTTGTACACACCAGCGGACCAAATTCCCGTCGTACCGGAATGCGTGCACGTAAACCACGTACGACGTCACTATAAAGGGGAATACCAAACTTAATGGCGCCGCCCTCTGTTCCTCTTTTGCTAGTTACGGGTTTGCTCGTGTTAGTGAAGGTTTGGTTAGAGCTGATTCGCGCTTCTCGGTCTCCAGGCTTTGACAGCGTGTATTCACGGGTTCAGTGCGTGTGCTTGCGGGATCGTAGTTGTCATTCGGCTATAGGCTAGCAGGTTGTTTCTGCTTTTGCAGTTGCATTCTGTGCGCTCGTATCTGTTTGTCACGCGTTCGTCGCAGGTAGTGCTGGATTTGCGAGTGCTTTCTGTTTGAGTGTGTTCTTGACTGACCAGCCGGCCGGTTTGAAGCCATGATGGAGCAGCAGCGTCAATTTTCGCGAGTTGGTGCTGTTTATGGGATGGCTGCTGGATATGTTCATTATTCCAGTACTTTGGCCAGAAACAGGGGGCGGAGGCGTTTCTGGACCAAGAATTGGTTGCGCCAGCGTGACCAGTTCTCACATATGCCTCTGCTTAGGGAAATCCAGGAGAATAATCCTAATGACTTTAGGAATTTTCTCCGCATGACGGACCCCGTATTCAACAGTCTGCTGGATCTTCTGTCCCCCTATATCACGAGGCAGGACACTGTGATGCGCCAAGCCATCACGGCCGAGCAGAGGCTTATTGCCACGTTGCGGTACCTGGCGACTGGGAGGAGCCTGCAGGACCTCAAGTTCTTGACAGGCATCTCTCCGCAGGCGCTTGGGGTCATCATACCGGACACGTGTGCTGCCATCATCAAAGTTCTGCATGAGGAGTATATTAAGGTAAGTTTCCTGGCTGTAATAATGTTGCTAACTAACTTTATTTTTAATTTCCCAGATATGCTGTGTATTTAACTAACGTTCCCTTTTCTCCCTATGCATGTTGATATAAGCTTTACATGTTTTATTCTTGGCCTACCTGCATATTTGTCCCTTACCCAATATTAATCTGTCCAGCATGCTATCCTAGGGACAAACCCACCTTGCCATTTTTAAAAACACGACTTTTTGGTTTTTGTGCCCCCCCCCCCTCCACCTTTAAACTTTTTTAGTCCCCCATCAGAGGGCTGTGGAGTCTCTTAATTAAGTGGCCCTATATATTTCATTCCCCAACTTCTCCATGCACTTTTTTCTAATGCAATTTTAATACTGTGAAGTTTCACAAGGATGCTTGTAGGATGTTTATGTGCCAAAGTACTAAATCTCTTTTTTTGTTTGTCCCCACAGCTACCCTCCACACCACAGGAATGGCAGTCTGTGGCTTCCCAATTTGCCCAGCGGTGGGATTTTCCTAACTGCGTTGGAGCAATAGATGGGAAACACGTCCGCATTGTGCCCCCACCCCACTCGGGGTCCTACTATTATAATTACAAGGGTTATCATAGTATTGTGTTGATGGCGGTGGTGTCGGCACAGTATGAGTTTCTATATGTGGACGTGGGGAAGAATGGCCGGATGTCTGATGGGGGAGTGTTCGCACGGACTGATTTCTATGATCGTCTCCAAGCTGGTGGTCTGGCATTGCCACCAGATGAAGAGAATGTGGAAGGACTTCCGTTTGTGTTCCTAGCGGACAAGGCTTTCGGGCTTGGTCCTCACCTCATGCGGCCTTTTCCCCAGAGGACCCTCACCTCAGAGAGGAGTGTGTTTAATTTTCGGTTGGCCAGGGCTCGGAGGGTAGTCGAGAATGCCTTTGGGATACTCACCAACCGGTTCCGCCTGTTCAGGACATCGATACATCTGGCGGAATATAAATTGGACACCGTTGTATTTGCCTACTGCATTTTGCACAACTTTTTACGCAGGCACTCCCAGACGTACCTACCCGACATCGGTTCTGAGGCAAGACTACCCTCAGATCCCCTTCCCGGGCTGGACACTGGTCGCGCTGGCTTGGCCCCCCAATCAGCTCGTGAGGTACGCGACAAATATGTTGAGTACTTCATGGGTCGGGGGGCCATTGCTATGCCAGATCATATTTCTTTCTAATTCGGCCCCCAAAGAAAGGAATATTCTCACAAATAATAAATAATTAGACCATTGGACTTTATACAGTTGTTTGTCATTAATGCTTTTTCTCTTTTTATCTGTCTTCCTGGTTCTCTAACTAACTTCTGCAATTTTAGTGCATAATTGATTTCTCCACTTTTAGTAAATAACCACATTTTGCACAGTATTCACTCATCTACAAACAGGGTATTGAGTCTAGAAATAAGAAGCAACTCCATTTGTACATTTTGAGGTCAAGTGTTTTAATTTTTGCTTGTTCATGACCACAAAAATTTTAATTTTGTTTTTTCATTACTCCCTGCTTTTGTACTTAGGAGTCTCCAATATTTTTTGGACTTTGTGTATTTTTTTTTAAGGTAATTAAACAAAAAATATTTTCAAGAATATACATTTTTGAACAAGTTCACAGTTTTGTTTATCAAATATAGTTCGATTTATTGTTTACACATATATATATATATCTATATAGAATATTTTTGGTGGGGTGTTTACCGCCTTTGTATTTTTTCTTCTCGCCATATTTTTTAGTCCCAAAAACAGATATTTTTATATTTTTTTTAGTTTTCTTATTTTTTTCCATTTTTTTGTGTGTTTTTAAATAGGAATATTTGTGGGGGAGATTTAGGAGTCAAATCTCCACTTCACTAAATTCAGTGATTATAGAGATTTATAATTCTATATATATATATATCTTTCATTTTTTTGGGTGTTTATTCTTTATGGTCTAAACTTTATAGTATCCAAAAATGTACAACATGGACCAAAAAAAGAACTTAAAACTTATAAAAATATAAAAAATCACAACAGCAGTCAGTCATGGTGTGCTTTCACACTGGAACACGCCAAAATTTGAAGATACACACATTCAGTGCAAACTCGCCAAATGTCATTGGTTCAACAGACAAATGGCCACATGTGCTATCTGACATCATGGGTGATCAATGTCTGTGTTTTGTGGGAGCAAACCCTTCCTCTCAACTACTTGAGGAGCGAGGAGGGGGTTGGACCCACAAAGCACAAACACTAGATATTCTGTGATGGCAGATAGCACATGTTGGCACACTGTGTGTGTATCTTCAAATTTTGGCGTATTCATTATTAAAACAGTAAAAATGTTTGTGGGGGCGGGGGATGGGCGGGGGGTGTTTCAGTCTTTGACACGGCCCATCATGTCAATAATATTTTTAAAATTAGATTCGATGACCATCATTCTTTGCCGCATATTGTCCATTTCCGTGCTGCATTCCAAAAGGACATTTGTTACATTCTGTTCCATGACAACCATCCTTTCACGCATATTGTGCATTTCAGTGCTGCACTCCATTACCTGTTGAATAATTATAGCAGCACTTGCACGTGAAAATATTGACACACCATCCTCCTCCCCTAAAAAAAAAAAAAGGGCATTTTACAATATTTTATTTGATGAGGCCTATCTACATATGTTTTTTTTTAATCAAGCTAGGGTGACACTGACCTGATGGGCTTCTCCTTTCCACCTCTTCGACATCTTCTATCACTCCTCCTTCTTCCACCACCTCCCCATCATCTTCTATCACTCCTCCTTCTTCCACCACCTCCCCATCATCTTCGACTCCTCCTTCATCCATCAATCCACCTTCTTTCAATTCGCCAAATTGTTCTTCCGCCACTTGCCCTTCATCTGCTATAAATTCTAAGTCCAAAATTACTTCTTCCTCCTCTCTTCCTTCCTCCTTTCTTCCTTCCTCCTCTCCTTCCACATCCTCTTCTCCTTCCACATCCTCTTCTCCTTCCACATCCTCTTCTCCTTCCACATCCTCTTCTCCTTCCACATCCTCCTCCTCCTCCACATGTTGAGATGGAAGATTTTGGCCTTGTCTGGCCCTCTCTGCCTCCTCCAAATGCTGGCGACTTCTTTCCCCTTAAATAAGAAAAAAAAAAATGTATACTCATCAGCACACAGATATTGGAGAGCAGAAATCGCACACATTGCTTAGAAGAGGCTTTCATTTATTTACTTTTATCTTTCACCAAAACTACATTTTTGAATTAGTTATATGGCAAGCTCTGATCCTGCCCCCTTTTAGCAAAGTGACACACATGGATGTCCCCCCTAAACTGTATTTCTGGGAGACCCTACCAAAACCCATTTTGGATTTGGGGAGACACAGGTGCTCTGCATTGCAGCTGTGAAAACATCTGCTTTATTACCACTGTTTTAGAATGAATCCTGTTTGCCTTTCCCATTCTCCGAATTCTATTTTTTATAACTAGCTTTTACACAATGTTTACCAACAAAGTTTTTGGCCAGTGAGCCATGTCCAGGTGTGTTGTTCCTGGAATAACCGAGCCTTTCTGAGAAACTATGTGATGTTAGGTGGTTTACTAAGACCACTATTTGTAAATATGTAGGTATTTATGTCCTAAAAAATAAATGACAACATGTCTTTAGAATTACAAGCAGGCCAAGGAGGCAGATGGTGAAATATACATGGCAACACATTATTGCAGACTATCAACCCCCCCCCAACCCCAAAATATATTTACTTACTTTTACGCAGAATTTTAAGTATCTTCTTCATCTGATGTGGCTCCCTCAATTTTAAGTCTGACCAGCGTTTCCTCAGCTGTTCCTTGGACCTGGTGATCCCAAACATCCTCTGCATTCTCCTCGCCACCTTGTCCATAATATGTGCCTTTCGGCGATTAGGGGTCTTGTATGGCCCTAATTCACCATCATAGTCCTTCCTCCGCATGATGGAAACTAACTCCACCATTTCCTGGAACCGCATATTAGTGGCTTTGTATCTTCTTTGCCTTGACGGGACGTCCCTGCCTCTGTCCCTTCACTTGTGGCATGAGAGCATCGTGCCCGCTCGTGTGACATCGCCATCTTTCCTTTCCCACAGAGTTTATGGGCGGGGAAAAGATGAATTGTTACGCCATGGGCGGAGAAGAGGGCGGCGTTTAATACATACGCGGAGTGTAGAGAATGCAAACAAGGTGTTTACGTAGGTTACGCGGAGAATCTTCGAGCGCATCCAGAACATACACAGTTAACGCCATATTTCCTAAACACATTGATTAGGGGCCTAGCAAAGGTGACGAGGGCGGCGTTTCATAAATACGCGGAGTGTTTAAAAGGTGCACACCGTGATTACGCAGTTTACGCGGTAATTAGGCGAGCGTGAGAAACGAGGAGCGAGAGACAGGAAGGTAAGGAAATTAAAAATGGGATCAGCAGAGGCCTAGAAAATGGAGACCCATGGGATGGGGGTTTGGGATGTTGGTTGCACCCTTTTTAAGCTATTCTGTCTATGGGGTACCACAATGTTATTTTGGTGTCCAAATGCTTTTGGACACCTCACAAAATAGAGATGTGAACAATGCTGTACCTCATTGACAAGTTTTTGAATGGTGTATTCTGATCAGGCAAAGTATTGTTCAAGTGTTGGTTGTACAGAGGTCATTAGGAAGTGTCTTTTATGTCATCCATTGTCAGGGGCATTAGATTTACACATGAAAGAGTGCCTAGATGAATGAATGATACTGTCATTTGTAATCATTGTTTCTTTTTCGATATTAAAAATAGTTACTGCAATGTTAAGAATGGCTCTGCATCTAGCAAATCAATGTTTGGTACAACCAATGCGGCCGAGCTGCCAATCATTGTTTAAACAAGAGAGACTGTGTTTGTAATTAGATATAGGTAATAAATTTGAAGACACATATTATATCAAGGTCAACGCTGATCATTTTGAATATCTATTTTTCTTTGGTTTATGTTTTGCGAATCTAGACTCAAAAAGAAATATCATATTTAAAAACGGGAAATGGACCTCCTACAAACAAAGGAAGCTATAGAGGCCTTACTCCAAAAATATCAGGACACGCCCATCCTGTGGAATTCCAAACACTCTTTATATTGTAATAAAGATGTACGAGCGGCAGCACTAGAGGAGCTAGCAAACTATATGCAAACATGGGTGCCAGGATGCACTGCCAACATGGTGAAGGATAAACTTGCCAACCTGAGAAGCACATACAGAAGAGCATATAAAGCTAATAAAAGCAAAAAATCGGGAGCAGCAGCAACACAAGCAAAGGAACCCAAACTGTGGTATTACAAACAGATGGCTTTTTTGCGGGACGAAATGGAAGGCAGGAAAACGATGTCTAGTCTTTCTTCCAACCTTTCCTCCATGCTACCTTCCAGCGGACATTCCCCAGATGACCACAGCCCTGCAGAGTCGGAGGAAGAGGGCCTGGCTGACAGAGATGCAGATCTGCCACCCTTCGATGAGGAGGTATAGTAGTTTCCTCTATATTTCTGGCGTAAATAATTATTGGTGGATTAATGATTTGATATTGTAAAAGAAAAGCCAAGCTGGGAAAAAGCAAAAAAAAAAGGTGTACAGACAAATAGGTGTCAGGGATGACAACTGCAGGGGTCAGAAGTAGAGTCTATTCAAGTAATAATGAACAGAAAATGCTAAACGAAAAACATGAAAATGAGTGTGGTTTTATTTAGCGAAATTGTAAAAAATTTCCTTTTTTTTGCACACAGGAAGAAGAGATCAGCCAGGAGGTGGCAGATCCTCACGTGTCTGTCAGCCAGGAGGAGGCCGGGGTCAGTGGCAGCCAGGAGGAGGCCGGGGTCAGTGGCAGCCAGGAGGAGGCTGGGCCCAGTGGCCTGCAGCAGGTCCCCCCGGCCAGGAGAACCACCACCAGCCAGTCTTCTCCCCCCCAGGTGAGGCCATCAGGCCGAAGGAGGCAGTTGAGGCCTGTGGAGGAGGCAAGCCTCCGCATGATACAGGAGGCAAGCGCCATCATGAGGGCCCCCTCAACCCCACAGAGGCCTTCAGTGCCTCCTTGGCACATGATTTGAATGAAGGGGAGGAGGACCAGAGAAGACTGGCAAAGGCCCTGATGAACCAGGTCCTTTGGTGGATGCAGAAGGGCCTGCTGACCCCAGAGACTGGGCTATGTGACCCGGCCCGGCTTGCGGAACACCATCCTCCTGCTGCCACATCGACCCCACCTGCAAGAGCCCGTGTAAGATCCGCTGGAAGGCTGCCTGGAGGGAAGGTTGGAAAGAGGAGGAAACGTTGATTCTCTGCCTTCCATTTCCTTCCACATAAAGGACATATTGTTTGGACTACCACAGTTTGGGTTCCTTTGTTTCTGTGCTGCTGCTTCATATTTTTGGGTTTGGCTCCTGAGGCTTGGAAGTTTATCCTTCACCATGTTGGAAATGCAAGTTTGCATATAGTTTGCTATCTATTTTAGTGCTGCCGTTCTGTTTATTTTTTTTATGACATTTGCCTAAATAAAAGGCTTTTTGCTTTCATTTGAAAACATGTCTATTGTTTGTTATACTGTGGGGATTATTAGGCAGCAAACCTTTAATAAATATACAATGGGTCATTTACAAAGGACACACTCCTTGGGGGGGGGGGGGACATTTGGTGTGCCAACATGGTTCAATATTCTCAAATGAAACAACAAAAAAACAAAAAAAAAAAAAAACATGTAAAAAATAAATAAAGAAAATGGTGACATAACTAGAAACAACAGAAACAATTAAAAAGATGCACATTCCTTTAAAAAAATGACTACAATAAATTATGGAGGACCACCAACCAAAACACACGTCTGGCATAGAAAACATTATTAAAAGATTACATCACAAGCAAGAAATTGACATTTCAGTATGGGACAACTCTATTGAAATTGCATCAGCAAGAGAACAGGGTTATTATAGCAAGAGAAGAATTAATAAAACGAGGCAAGAAACTGTGGTTTAGTGCGCCTTTTTAAGACATTGTTCTCTTGCTAGAATAAAAGGTTTCTAATGACGAATGTGCCATATCCCAAACAAACGCGAGTTTTACCTGAACGAGCGCTCCCGTCTCCTCATTTGGACTGAGCATGCGCTGGGTTTTTGTACGCTGCTTTTGTGTACAGACGACCGAACATGTCTGACGGACACGATTCCAGCAGACTGTTTTAAAGCAAGACCAGGAAACAGTTGTTCGTTGGAAAACGGTCTGGCCGACGAATGTTTGCTGGAATCCTGTCCGTTACTGCCTACACACGAACGAACATGTCCGCTGAAACTGGTCCGCGGACCAGTTTCAGCAGACATGTTTGGTCGTGAGTATGGGGCCTGACACACAGTATGTATGTTGATGGTTTCTGATGCTATTGATTGTGAAGGGCACCCTCATGCACCTCAACACGGTACCTTGTTCTGCATCATTTTTGTGCATTGAGTTGCGTTAGAGCTCATTCATTTTGAATAGGATCTTGCACAGCATGGCCTAGTACACCTTAACATTCAAAAATGCATGTCTTGTGGTATGAATGGACTGTTAAAGGTCTGCTTGTATGTTTATGTACTTACAAACCTTCCCAGATCCAAAATGAATATTGAGTAGAATTAAGTTAAGCCCCCACAACAGTCCCAGTTTCTCATTTTTTTTTTGCCCACTCCTGTTCTCTGTAAAACTTTCCTTGGCAGAATATCCCCGGCCTTAAAGTGGTTGTAAACCTTCACATATACCCAGTGAATGGAACAGCCTCAGATAATACACTGAGATTAAACAAATCCTTCTACATAGGTTTTACTTGTTTACCTGCAGTCTTCTCTTGTCTACATCCCTTTAAAGGGCAGACCATGTTAAAAACTTTTCCTCATCTGTCAGGAGCACAGAGGAGGGGGTGGAGAGACTGCACTTGCAGTGTTTGGGAGCTGATTGGAAGAAAGGAACACACCCCCTTCATACAGCAGAAGAACTGATTTGTGAATAGACAAGTTATGTGCTGAGCTCCCCCTCCCCCTGACACAATTTTATCTCATGTGTTGGGAAAACTTCTCAGAAGCGACTCTGCTGATAACAGAGGAATGAAGCACCAGAGAGAAAGGACACTGTGAGCTTTGAAGAGAGGTAAGTAAACACTACAGATATATGTACTTTGCTTGGATTCCATGACTGAGGTTTACAACCACTTTAATAGCAGTGATGGTGAACCTTGGCACCCCAGATATTTTGGAACTACATTTTCCATGATGCACTCTTCCTGCACTCTTCAGTATAGATGAGCATCATGGGAACTGTAGTTCCAAAACATCTGGGGTGCCAACGTTCACCATCACTGTCCTATAGTCTAAATTAAAGCCTCTGTTAAAATAAATTAATAAAATAAACACTACAGATGTATGTGCTTTGCTTAGATTCCATGACTAAGGTTTACAAAGGCTTTAAAGATTAACATAAAGACAAAAATAAAGCCTCTGTTAAAATAAAGGAATAAAATTAAAATTCTACAGTGTATAGCATATAGGGCTGCAACTAACGATTATTTTCATAATCGATTAGTTGGCCGATTATTGTTTTGATTACTCGGTTAATAACCTTAAAAAATTGTGTGGCCATAAAACAATGTCCAACCGTGTGAAAGGGACCCAAGTCTGTCATTAAAGTGTAACTCTAGCCAAAAAAAAAAAACATTTTAGTCTTTCAAAGAGTGGGGCAGGGGTAAATCCTCTGTAACAGCTGTCTGGCTTTACCATGTATTTAATTACCCTTAGTCCCTTCTAGATTATTATTATTATACAGGATTTATATAGATTGTAAGCTCTAATGAGCAGGGCCCTCGAGGTTCCCTCCTATATTGATTTGTATTGTAACTGTACTGTCTGCCCCTATGCTGTAAAGTGCTGTGCAAACTGTTGGCGCCGTATAAATCCTGTATTATTATAATTATAACAGTCCCTTCTTTAAAGATACTGTCTCCGGGACAT
Source organism: Rana temporaria (assembly GCF_905171775.1). Classification (NCBI taxonomy): domain Eukaryota; kingdom Metazoa; phylum Chordata; class Amphibia; order Anura; family Ranidae; genus Rana; species Rana temporaria. The sequence continues at coordinate 317,254,677 of NC_053491.1, read as the reverse complement.
GAATTCAAGGAAATCTCTCTAGTGATGACAAAGACAGTATTAAAAAACTAGCAAAAGTTCTAATTCAGACCATCTCTACTAAAATTAGCTTTTCTCACTGACCCATTGAAAAGTTTCCCCTCACTTCCTGCCTCGCTGACCACACTCTCTCTGATGGGGAATGAAGGAAATCCTTTCCAATAGATACATAAACATCAAAAAAAACTCTGACAGAGGTTCTCAGCCTTTCCCAGTTTATCTAAAGGCCCGTAAACACACAATACAAAAATCAGATGGAAAAATTCATACGACGAGCTGTCTTACAATTTTCGGATTGTTAGTATGGTGATTTCGACAGCCGATTTCGCTTTTTCGTCAGACAAAAGCTGGATAAGCAGACTATACATTTTTAGTCAGATGTAAACTCAACCACCGATTTGTCGTAAGAGCAAGACAACGCATGTTCAGAAACGAAAGAATACATTAAAATCTATTATTGACATTGTATTTTGTTGCACGAAAATTTTCGGATTGTGAGTAACCTCTTCACTTTGACATGGGACTAGCATGCCACAAAAAACTGAAGTTTGGTTGTCCAAAAATCTAACCGTGTGTACGAGGCTTAAGAATAAGGAAAAACTATTTTTGGCTGAAACTTTATACTTTAACAGCTGGAGAAGTGTGGATTACCTTAATCTGCTGTAGGACATGTGGTTCTGATCTTGTTTGTTCATACCACACTTTGTAAAACAACTTAGCAGTTATAAAGTGCATTACATGAGGAACCTACATGATATATCATGCACTAGTTTCCCATCTGCCAGCTTGCGGAACAGGATAAAAAATTGGACAGAGTATACAGCCAAGCTGCTCCCATGGCCTAAAGGGACCTTAGCATACGCATGGCTACATGTGTATTCATACAGGTCTCCTATTCCCTTATCAGTACAGCCTTGACATCATGACTGGGTCATTGGCTATTTAGGTCACTAAGTTGTTTTGTGTTCACCAGCTCTCAATGATTAAATCAGATTTTTATAACTAATTTCTTCCTGTGTGGCTGTGACTCTACTGTAGAAGCCATGTAGGATGGTGTGGGAGCTCATTGCTTCTGTGTGGTTGCTGTGAGTAATATGAGAACTGGGAAAATGTCCCAGTCCCCCTACATTACTTTGCTTTTACTTGACTTTGCTTTTCAAATGAAGCTGAAAGACCCATATGAATAAATAATCATTCAGACTCGCTATATGCAAGAAATTTCTAATGGCAGTTTAACCAAAAATTATTTATTGAGAATAAGTAACATGTTCAGCAGGCTTACTTTAGTTAACTATACTATATTCTTGTTTTAATATTAAAGGGGTTGTAAAGGTACAATTTTTTTTACTAAATAGCTTCCTTTACCTTGGTGCAGTCCTCCTTCACTTACCTCATCCTTCGATTTTGCTTTTAAATGTCCTTATTTCTTCTGAGAAATGCTCACTTCCTGTTCTTCTGCCTGTAAGTCCACACAGTAATGCAAGGCTTTCTCCCTGGTGTTGAGTGTCGTGCTCGCCCCCTCCCTTGGACTACAGGAGAGTCAGGACGCTCTCTACGTTGCAGATAGAGAAAGGAGCTGTGTGTTAGTGGGTGTCCTGACTCTCCTGTAGTGATTTGCATATCATGACCTAGCTACATACTCATTTATAACAATAACTAGGTATAGTACAACCTCACAGTCTCTGAAAGAACAGAGAGAACAGAGACTAAGCAGTTAATGAGCTCAGTAGCTTCCAGGATGGGATACACATAGTTTTCACTAACAACCTAAGCCATTTGCCTACTGTCACATTATTTACGTTATGTCATGTATAATCTACTTCAATCGGCACATGTTTCTGTCCGTATGTTTATTACAGCGGCTGCGTCCGCATTTATGCTTTCAATTGTTATCTTTTATACCCACAATAAAAGCTTCTTGAACACACACAAATAAATTGCCTCACAGCTTAACCCCCCTGGCGGTATTCCCGAGTCTGGCTCGGGGTGGAATTTCAGAACCAAAAGCGGTAACCCCGAGCCAGATTCGGGATCGCCTCGCAGTGTCCACAGGCAGGGAAATTCTTACCTTGTCCATGGATCCTGTGATGTCTCCCCGCTGTGTGATCGAGCGGTGTCTCCTCGCTCGATTCACAGTGCTGAGCTCCGTTCCCTGCGACGTTACGACGCACAGGGGCGGAGATCGGCGCCAAATTTAAAAAAGTCAATAAACACAATACATACAGTATACTGTAATCTTATAGATTACAGTACTTTATGAAAAAAATACACATCCCCTTTGTCCCTATTAGTCTGCCCAGTGTCCTATATGCAATTTTATATAATAAAAACTGTTCTTTCTGCCTGCAAACTGGAGATTGTCCATAGTAGCAACCAAAAAGTGTCCCTTTATGTCAAAAGTGGTTTTAGACCAGCTAAAAAACAGCGATAATAAATTAGAATCACTTGCAGAATTGAGCGATAGTGATTTGTGGGGAAATTCGTCATCAAAAAAATTTAAAGTAATAATTTCTATTAATATTATATTATTTGTTATAATTATTTATATTTATTTATTATAATTTATGATTTTGTGTTTCAAATTTTATTAAACCCGGGATGTCTACTAGACTCTTGTTTGGACAGATTTAAGTGTGTTATTCCTAAGAATTGCAGGCCTACAATATAAAACGCCAAATTTCCATGCAAAATAATGGTACCACTTTCAGCACCTAAAATCTGAAATAATCATACCGCCAGGGAGGTTAATGAATGAGGGGAAGCTCTACTGTCTTCCATCATCTAATTGTGTGCAAGTACAAATATATTTTTTTTATTTTCCTGCACGTGATTGGGTATTCTTTGAAAATTGAAGCTTTACCTCGTTCTGGAGCATCTGCACTTGTGAAGTGTCACTGCATTTTACAAAGTGCACAGTCTATTTGCCTTTAGTAAATCAATCCCTGTGTCACTACAGGACACACTAGTGAAATAGGGCCACTGGATGGATCCACAGGTGCAGCAGGTGGCACAGACGTGCAAAGTGTGTTGGATGCAGAAGATACTTTGAACATCAAAGCTCTTCAAAAGAACAAAGGTCTCAGGCACCGGAGGAGGAACGGGTAGATAGTTTTGGTATATGAAACTTGGCCACATGCCCTAAGCATTGTTGCAGTCCATTTGCCTTTAGTAAATCAACCCAATTGTGTATGAAAAACATTGGCATTATAGTATACCATAAGACTTTTTGTTCCCTATTACATAAAGAACTGCTATATACAAACTGGCTTGGAACACTCAATCAACAGATTTTTGTTATTGTACAGTATCACTCCTTATTTGTGCCACTACATTGTTCAGTCTTAACACAGTGTTCCATTGCTGACTACATGACACTACACAGCTGAAAGGGAACTGAATTTGTTATAATTATACCATAGGCTCAATGTTGGATAAACTATGGCAGCTGTGATTCATCTCCAGTATGAAATAATTAAGTCAGGAAAAGAGATTATGTAAAGAATTAAATTGGATTGGAGGAGGCACACAGCATTTGATATGTTAAGTAATCTATTGAAATATGCATTTAGTCAGAATCCTTAAAATTTCCAATTAATTCAACAATCTTCATCCATCCTACACACTGTGTTCTGAGTTTGTAAATGATTCACTGACATTAGGCAAGGACAGATATACCTGCTGAAGTATGGATGATAGGCTGAAGTATGTATTCATTACTTCCCACTTCTATCATCTGCTACACCACGCACATTATTTAATATCATCCTCTTGCCCAGGCAGATACAGTACATAAATGTTTCCACTAGTCTTGATAGAAAATACCAACTCTGCCCACTGGCATAATCCATTGCCAGTTCAACCCACTCCCTCAATGATCTCAGATATTGTCAACTTATAAGAACACAACATGATGGAATATTATTAATTATTTGGTAGAAGAACTTTGGAATAAAAAAAAGAAGATACTTTAAAATATATCAAAGAAATACATTAATTTAATATCCCTGCAATGGAAAAGGAGGTAATAGGTAAACGCAATAACTACTCCCCTTCCAAATATACAGAAATGTGTTTACGAAGCACAACTCAGAGAGCAGTCTAGTAGACGGGCCATTCATCACTTTAACCAACCAATAGGAAGAGGGGAGGGACAACTTTCCAGTTTTTTCCAGGGATTCAATTGGAGGACGCATACTGTCCAATCTACCTCACAGTGCTGCCGGCTGGCTGAAAGATCCCGGTACTGGGTAACTGTGTCTTTGGAACCTTTGCAAAGTGTGTGTGGTTACACAGTCCTGTGGCAGAGGACTGTACAATGACTCATTTACACTCATCAAGTCTGTGGCAGAGACCTTTGAACGAGCTTCGCACCGGCTGCTAGGTCAGTGAGAGAGGCCTATCCGGGGGTTGCTGAATCTAGTGTGGAAACGGTTTGTCCTCTGGATCCAAGAACGTACCTGTGATCCGCAAAGCAAGGTACCTGAATCTCCCCTAATCCTCCATCCCTCTGGCTGAGTTTGTTTAATAAAACCTTGGAAAAGAGACTAAGTGTTGGCACAGACATTTGTGAATAACTCTTCAAGGAGGACCCCTAAGATGAACATGGTAAGGTAATGGCAGGCCCAAATTCAAACCAGCAGCTCCTACAGGGGTAGTGCTACACATGTTTCTAAGCACTTTCTAAACTTTGTAATGAGTACTGACCTGTCCTCCTACCCTCCTGCCACAGGCAATCTGACAACAGCTGGGAAAGAGATGGTTGATTAATAGCTGCAGCCGGTCTTAACTGTGAACACTCCCCTGAGACAAATATTGGCAAAAGCAATGCAGAAGGAGCGCATTCCTCCTGTGGTTGCTTGACACAGGAAAGTGTTCACAGCTGAGGCAAACTGCAGTTATAAATCAACAAACTCCTTTATAGCTGTTGTTGGATTGGCAGTCAAAACCACATTTTCAGTAGAAGTTTATGAAAGTGTCCCTTGTGCTTGTCTCCTGTGCACTGCCCGAGCCTGTGTTTCTGTCCGTGACTCTCCTAAAAAGAGGAACAGATTTGAGAGGGGAGTTCTCAGTGTGTTATTCTGCCTCTTTTGCCTAATTTCCAAAGATGTGCTAACAGTGCAGTGACATCAAGAGACAAACTTCTGTACTGCAGCAATCCATAATCATCATACTGTTTAGAGGATTCTGTGAGCCTGTGTTTCTCCCATCGCCTTCCAGTCAGCTGACACAGTGGTCAATCTACCAAATTCTGGAAGGAAGATATATCAAGTGAATCTAATGGTGAGAGATCTTCTGCCACCCTTGTGTGAGTGGATCTTGCTTAATCCTGCTAGGTCCTATATACCGCTAATGCAGCTCTATCTGAAGGTGGATCACCACATCATTAGTAAGACCTTGTCTGGAATATTTAGTTCAGTTTTGGGCTCCAGTTCTCAAGAAGGATATCGGAGAACTGGAGAAAATGCAGAGAAGGGCAACCAAACTGATAAGAGGCATGGAGGAGCTCAGCTCTTGAGAAGAGGAGATTAAGGGGGGATATGATCAGCATGTACAAATATATAGGAGGTCCATATAGTGAACTTGGTGTTGAGTTATTCACTTTACGGTCAACACTGGGGACAAGGGGGCACTCTTTACGTCTAGAGGAAAAGAGATTTCACCTCCAAATACAGAAAGGTTTCTTCACAGTAAGAGCTGTGAAAATGTGGAATAGACTCCCTGCAGAGGTGGTTCTGGCCAGCTCAGTAAAGTGCTTTAAGAAAGGCAAGGATACTTTCCTAAATGTACATAATATAACTGGGTACTGACATTTATAGGTAAAGTTGATCAGGGGGAATATCCGATTGCCTCTCGGGGGATCAGGAAGGAATTTTTTCCCCTGCTGTAGCAAATTGGATCATGCTTTGCTGTTTTCAACTGTGGGCATAGAATTGGGTATATGTGATTGTATGATTTTATTATTATTATTTTATTTCTCATGGTTGAACTTGATGGTCTTTTTTCAACCTGACTAACTATGTAACTATGTAACTATGTAACCACATCTGTTAATCTTTGTTACCCTGTGACACTTTGCGAAGATACCTCTTTCCATGCTGTGGATTACAAGTATTGCTTCACAGAAGGCTAAGTACTTAATCACAGGATTTAACTTCCCAACGCTGGCCGACTCTCTGTGTGTGTGTGTAAATAGAATTCCCACTGGCCAGTGGTTAGCTAGAACCTACAAGACCTAGATAGGCTTTTATAGTCAGTAATATCACTTTTGGGTAATCGTTGAACATTATTTTTTTGTATTATGAAACTGACAGTATTCGTTCACCACTCACTCAGGCAAGGGTTCTCACTAGCAGTTAACAGGAACGAACACCAATCCTGTTTTAATTTGCTGAGTGCTCGTTGCCCTGGTACCCTGTTAATCAGTTTATCTCTTTCCAGGGCTTATTGCTAGTTCTTATAAAGTCCAGCTAAATATTTAAACGGTGTATTGTTGTTACTTGAATCCAGGTAAGGCTGAGGGGTAGATCCACATACAAATACATCGGTGCAGCGTATGTGAGATACCCAAAGAATTTGCGCCGTAAGTTACGGCGGCGTAGTCTAACGCAAGCGGCGTAATGGCGCGGAATTCAAATCGGCGATTAGGGGGCGTGTTTCATTTAAATGAAGCGCGTCCCCACGCCGAATGAACTGCGCATGCGCCGTCCCTAAATTTCCCGCCTGTGCTTTGCGCTAAATGACGTCGCAAGGATATAATTTTTTTAACATAGACGTGACTTATGTACATTCCGATTCACGGACGACTTACGCAAAAAAAAAATTCAAATTAAATGCGGAAACGACGGCCATACTTAACATGGCAAATCTAACTATACGCGACGAAATACCAGCTTTAACTGTACGCCAGAAAAAGCCGACTACAGACGCCGGAAAAATATGCGCCGGCCACTCGTACGTTTGTGGATTGTCGGAAATAGCTAATTTGCATACCCGACGTGGAAAACGACGTGAACGCCACCCAGCGGACGCCGAAGTATTGCATCTTAGATCCGAAGGCGTACGAAGACGTACACCTGTCGGATCTAACCCAGAAGCCGTCGTATCTTGTTTTGAGGATTCAAAACAACGATACGATGCGGGAAATTTGAAAGTACGCCGGCGTATCAGTAGATACACCGGCGTACTCGCTCTGTGGATCTACCCCTCAGTCATCACTGGGGTGGGAAAGAACACCCGTATATTACAGCGGCCCTTGCAGGGGTAGCCCTACATTCAGCACTGGCACAAAGGACACACGATTGAAGAACACTTGTCACTTTTTGCAAAAAAGACTTTGTGTTTACTAAATGACTGTGTTTATCAACTTGTTCACTTTAGCACTAGTCACTTTAAATAAGATTGTATTTTTTGTCACATTTATGAATTATCACATTGTTATTAGCTGTATTTAGCACTAGTGACTTTATTTACTTCAATTTTTCACATTAGATGGTACAGTTTCATATACAAGTTAAGCCTCGTACACACGGCCGAGGAACTCGACGTGCCAAACACATCGAGTTCCTCGGCCAGTTCAGCACTGAAGCCGCCGAGGAGCTCGGCGGGACGAGAGCTCCCATAGAACAACGAGGAAATAGAGAACATGTTCTCTATTTCCTCGTCGAGCTCCTCGTCGGCTTCCTCGGCCGAAAGTGTACACACGACCAGTTTCCTCGGCAGAATTCAGCCAGAAACTCGGTCGGAAGCTGAATTCTGCCGAGGAAACTGGTCGTGTGTACGAGGCCTTAGAGTGCATCATTGGAGCACTCAGATCCCTGGTATAGGATTCTCTCTTTAGAACAGCGCCACACCTACTGTCCTAATCCAATTAACACTATACTCCACTTAAGTGGCTGTATTAGTAGGGGCAGCAGTTCAAATGATATATTCAGCCATCTGCACGGGACCACCCACAATCTCTTCTAAATAAGATTATATTCATCCGCACCGCTGGCTATGGCTGGCGGGGCTGAGTGCAATACTGTATCCTGGCCTAGACGAACAAGGCCCAGGTCTAGGGCAGCACTTTGCAGGGGGGTAGCATGGAAAAAGTTGTTAGTGTAGCGCCAGTCTTATTGGGGCAGACAGGGCTGAGAGGCAAATTAGTCTAGCGTCCCCATAAATCGTCCGTACTGCTTCCGTTATGCGAACGGCCGGCATTCCACAATTGCGGGAGGGGGGACACTGCTTCTAATTTTGACTGACCTATCATCCTGGACCACAAACCTTCCTCACTGTGCTATATATTTTCTGCTGCACCATTGGCATGGTTATATCTTCTTAGTCCTCTCCATAAAATTATCAGAAATTTGTGCTTAAAGTAGAATTATAGGCAACGCTTTTATTTTTATTTTGGATAGAGTAAGGGAGGGTTATAGCCCCTGTCAGTTTATTTTTTACCATCCCTGTCCCATTGCAGAGATTTCCCTTCACTTCCTGCCCCGTAGCCAAACAGGAAGTCAGAGGAAATCTATGCAAATTAAGGGAATTCATTGCCCCCCCCCAGGTCCTCAGGACTAGTGTCCCCGCTGGAAAATTTCAGGGCGGGTCTTAAACAGCAAGGGGTGGGGCCTTGACAGAAAGGTTTGGGTAATTTTTAAATTAGGAGGTGCACAAGTTTAGTCAGGCCTAGGGCAGCACAAAACCTAAATACACTACTGGCTGAGCGAGAGACAATTTTCCAACAGGCTGCTTGTACACAAGTTGATCAAGAGATTGACTGGTGTACAACCAGCCTGCCCATATATGGATTTAAATTTGGCCAGTCCCTGCTGACCTGGCCAGATTGCGATCTATGTATGGCTGTCTTTAAGAAGGAATGGTTGCTGTTTTACAGTTGCATCTATCTTTTATTTTAGGGCACACTTTTATCTATAGCTATGACTTGCATTTGAAATGAAATGTTTTGCTTTAATGCTGACACTTATGCCAAGTACACACGATCGGTTCATCCGATGAAACGGACCGATGGATTTTTTCATCAGATATCCGGTGAAGCTGACTTTCATCAGTCTTGCCTACACACCATCAGTTAAAAATCCGATCGTGTCCAACGCGGTGACGTAAAACACAACGACGTGCAGAGAAAAATTAAGTTCAATGCGTTGACTTGATTCTGAGCTTGCTTATGTCGATTTTTGACCGATGGATTTCCCCACAGACGATCGTTTTTTTCTATCGTTTTTTTAACCATAAGAAAATTTTAAAACCGGTTCTATTTTTTTTCACTGATGGGAAAAAAAAACAATGGGGCCCACACACGATCGTTTCGTCTGATGAAAACGGTCCATCGGACCGTTTGTCAGACGAACCGATCGTGTGTACAGGGCATTAGGGGCATATATTTATGAACCAGTGAAGGTGACTTTCACTAAACATTCACTGGCGGTGAATCAATCACTGTCATTTAAAATACATGCATTAAAAAGATTAACCTGCAGTGAATGTTTGGTGAATGTCAGATTAATTGCTTCATAAATATGTCCCTTAGCTGAGGTCCATTGTTTTTTACAAAATCACAGGTGCAGATTAACAGTGCATTCAGTATATTAAATAGGAACATAATTTAAAGGGTTTGTAAAGGTAAAAGTTTTTTTACCTTAATGCATCCTATGCATTAAGGTAAAAAAACATCTGACAGCACCGCCCCCCCCCCCCCCGAGCCCCCGTTTTACTTACCTCACCGTTCGAAAGTCCCGGGCGCGTGCTTGTCATCTTGCTCGGTTCCCAGCCTGGCCGTTGATTGGCTAGGCTGGGCGGATTGATAGCAGCGCAGCCATTGGCTGGCGCTGCTGTCAATCACAGCGGATGACGCGGCGCGCCGGGGGGCGGGGCCGAGTGATACAGTCGGCGGCTATGGCCGCTGCTGTATCACGGGAGCGCGCTCGCAAAAGCTTTCCACCATGCGAGGGAGCTCGCATGAACGTGGAAAGCTTTTGCGAGGAGGAGCCGAGACAGCCGCCGAGGGACCCCAGAAGACACAGATCCGGGTCACTCTGTGCAAAACGATCTGCACAGTGGAGGTAAGTATAACATGTATGTTATTTTTTTTTTTTTTTTAATTGTACCTTTAGTGTTCCTTTAACATTTCATAAGCTTCTTCAGGATGCTGATTTGTGAATCAGGAAAGGGTGTGGGATCAGCTGAGAGCAGCACTACAGCAGGCATGTCTGTGCTTATTCAGGACATTTAGTAATTAGACTGGGTATTGACTGAGCTAAGTCAATTAGTATTTGACTAATTAACAACATAGCCATGTTTTTCTAGGTTGTAGAAATCATTTATTATTTTATTACTTATTCTAGGGTAAACATCTGGTAATGAAATTTTTATTAATCTGGACCTGTCTTTGGTCCTTACAAAAAACTAAAAAAAATAATACATAATAGAGTGTCTTGTGCATTAGGGGTTGATTTACTAAACCAATCAGCTTCCAGGTTTTTTGTTGTCAAAGCTTAATTAAACAAGCTGAAGTAAAGGCCCGTACACACGATCAGATTCTCCGACGGGAAAAGTGTGGTGACAGGCTGTTGTCGGAAAATCCGACCGTTTTTATGCTCCATCGGACAATTGTTGGATTTTCCGCCAACAAATGTTGGATAGCATGCTTTAAAATTTTCGGACAACAAATGTGTGTTGTCGGATTATCCGATCGTGTGTACACAAGTCCTTCGGACAAAAATCCAAAGTACAAACACCCTGTGACCTAACACTATCCCTCACTCTAATTTGCATCAATAATTTTATATACATTTGTATTTATGATAGCGTTACTGTCCGATCAGAAATACTGTATGATCAACAGTTAAAAAAGATAATTTGAAAAACCATACACTTAAAGCGGAGTTCCACCCAGGAAAACAAAATTTGGCCAAAAGTCCTAAAAAAATAAAATAAAAAAAAGTGAAAAAAAAAAACATTTATACTCACCCGAAATACCTGTTGCTATGCGGAAGTCCGTAATCTGCCTCTTCGGCACTGCGGTGTGTTTTCTTCTTCTCCTTCTCCTAGTGAATGGGGCGCGCTGCTTTCTGGGAACTGTGTGTGTTCTCAGAGAGCAGCCGCCCATTCACAAGCCGGCACGAGACTCACACAGGCTTAGTAGGAAATGGGCAGTGAAGCCGTAAGGCTTCACTGCCTGTTTCCCCTAGTGTGAATGGCGGCGCGGGACCTGCATCAGTCGTGGGATCGGCATCGGGGGCCATCAGCGTGGGCAAGTAGGACAGGTAAGTGTCCTTAAAATTGCGGGTGGAATCCCGCTTTAAAGTGTTACTAAACCCACAACAGTAAAATCAGTCTGTATATGCAGTAAAGCATGCCTGTCATACTCACTGTGAAAGGGGTAATCCTCTGCATGATGTAAAAAGGCTGTTTGATCCTGTATGCACAGATCCTTCCCTTCTTACATCGCCCCCAAAACATGTCCAGAGTTACTCTGAGTTACATGTTACTCTGAGTTGCATGTGCAGAGTGGAAAACCAGATAAAGTGAATGCAGGGTCCTGGGTTTAGTAACACTTTAATGATCTTATATAGAATTATCTACTTTCCTATGATCGTATTTTCCGTCCAGACTAATCATAATAGTTTTGACTAAACTGATTAGTTTTGCTTAAAATGGTTGTAAACCCTGTTACACCACTTTTACCTACAGGTAAGCCTATAAAAAAATGATGGCGAACCTTGGCACCCCAGATGTTTTGGAACTACATTTCCCATGATACTTGTGCACTCTGCAGTGTAGTACATCTGCAGAGTGGGGTGACATCTGGGGTGCCAAGGTTCGCCATCACTGGCCTACAACAAGGCTTGCCTGTAGGTACCTTGGATATCTCCTAAACTTGTACAGGGACATATTCAGTATATGCGCTGCTGCCGATGTCATTGGCGCATGCGCACTGAAGAAACAGGCTGATGAGCAGTTTCTTCAGGAGTCGTGCCGTGACTGGTATCTCCTGCACGCATGAGTGACGTCATCACGGCTCCGTCCAACCATATCGCCGGAGCCGCGAACCCGAAAGTAACAGGTGAAACATGTCTGCGCTGTACTTAGAGGGCCGACGCCGATCTATGGCATCATTCTAAGGTAAGCATTTCATAATGAGCTAGTATGTGATGCATGCTAGCTCATTTATGTCTTTGTCTTGCAGGGTTTGTTTTGTATTTAATGTGTCTTTTTGATATTTCATGGTTCCTAACATATTATTTGATTCTTTGAACAATTGTTTGATTAGATGATTATGTGTAAGGACAGATTGGACCCACTGAACCTGGAGGCCTGTCCTAGTGAGTCTACCCATAAATGTATTCTACAGCCTAAATAACCAGATCCTGTAAGTATATTATATTAGATGTTTGGTGTAGTGTACAAGTATGTCAAAATGTGACATACAGTAAATGTTCAGTTCAATTATTGTTCATGCTGGGATACAAACTAAATTTTTATGCAACTTGAAGGGCCCAAATTATATGATTGCATGAAATGCTACATAATAAAACAATATAACAATAAGGTCCCTGAAGAGGACATGTGGTCACGATTTGAGGCTAAAAGAAAGTTTAAGCTTAGTCCCCGTACACACGATCGGTCCATTCGATGAGAATGGTCTGATGGACCGCTTTCATCGGTCCAAACCGATCGTGTGTGGGCCCCATCGGTTAGTTAACCTTCGTTCAAAAAAATAGGAACGTGCTTTAAAATTTAACCAATGGACGCCTAACCGATAGGTCAAAACCGATCGTTAGTACGCACGACCATCGGTTAAAAATCCACACATGCTCAGAATCAAGTTGACGCATGCTTGGAAGCATTGAACTTCGTTTTTTTTCAGCACGTCGTTGTGTTTTACGGCACCACGTTCTGACACGATCGTTTTTTTAACCAATGGTGTGTAGGCGCAACGGACCATCAGTCAGCTTCATCGGTTAACCGATGAAAACGGTCCGTCGGTCCGTTCTCATCGGATGGACTGATCGTGTGTACGCGGCATTAGATTGTGGAAAGGGTTTTTTACTGCAGCTGCAGCACAAATGATCAGCTCATTGTATTGGTTCTCCCTCCCCTAGTCTCAGCTCTGCTGTACAGGGACTGAAAGAGAAAAAAAACAAAGCCAAATTCAGGTATGTACCCTGCTTGCATTTAAAAAATTAATTTACAAATGTATTTATAAATCAGACCTGCATTGATTTGTATATTTTTTATCTGCATAGAGTTCAGCTTTAAATGACATGTTCTATTGTGCTTTACAAAGAAAGGCAACAGTTTTATTGTCCTGCATTAATAATGGTATTTAATGCTTACAAAAGAACAGATGGTTTAAAACATCTGGGCATTAGGTTAATAGCAATTTCCTTTATTAGAATGCCTTATATTCCCATGCCACACCCAATTCAATAGAGCTTTGTAATATTTGTTTTCACGTTCCCTATGCCCTTGCAGTTCATTGCTGCTGATGACATACAGTGAGATGCAACAGATCTACATTAGTCACTAAGCTAGCCCATGGAATTTAAATTCTTCATTTATATTCCCTAAGTTTAGAGAGTCTGACAGAGCTTGTTGCTCAACAAAGATAGTAATTGTCAGGGTCAGTGGGATGATTGTTCTAGACAGTTCATCAGAGAAGATAAAGAAGTCTTTAGCAGCAATGACAGCGATGGTTTTGTGCTCATTATGTACTCTTACAATGCGCCAGTATTTATCCATAGTCACCAGTCTGAGCCAATGATTCATAATGCTCCGGATGTGGTTTTCTGAATCAGTCCTTTAAATCACATTGGCCATCTGCACTTTAGGCCTTGGTCATAGATAAAAAAAAAGGAACCCTTCTTAACAGAGCTGATTATAAACTCCTAGGGCCAGATTCACAGAAAAAGTACGCCGGAGTATCTGCCGCGTCGTATCTTTATTTGTAATTCACAAACCAAGATACGACGGCATTTGGCTAAGATCCGACAGGCGTACGGCTTTGTACGCCTTCGGATCTTAGGATGCAATACTTCGGCGACCGCTGGGTGGAGTTTGCGTTGTTTTCCGCGTCGGGTATGCAAATTAGCTGTTTACGGCGATCCACGAAGGTACGCGCGTTCGTCGCTTTTTCTTACGTCGTCGCTAGTCGGCTTTTCCCGTCGCAAACTTAGGCCTGCTATTTCATGGCTTAGATTTAGACCAGCCATGTAAAAGTATGGCCGTCGTTCCTGCGTCAAATTTAATTTTTTTTTTTTTTTTGCGTAAGACGTCCGGGAATTTCGCACAAAGCACGGAGGAAAATTTCCTAACGGAGCATGCGCAGAACGTTCCGCGCGGGAACGCGCATAATTTAAATGGTACAAGCCCCATTTGAATTAGGAATTAGGATTTTTTTTTTTTTTTTTCACATCAAAGTTTATTAGGAAAAGGAAATAAATGTACAAGTACAAATGGAAGTCACATTCCGACAGTATTTGAAAAGTAATCAAACATTAATGAAATGCATAGCTGTAAAGCATGTAACAATGTATAGATGTAAAGCATGTATCACTGTAAGGGGGGTATGCTTAACTAGGGCAGTACCGGTGTAGGGCCAGGTCCCTGGGACCGGTTAAATGAGGAGTTTCCCCTTCACAAGATCTAAAGAATCTTCCATGTGGCAATGATAAAAAATAAGAATAGTGGGAAGAAGGATAATAGGGGGGGGGGGGATAGGGTGGAGGGGGGGGGGGGGGGGGGGGAGAGTAGAGCATGAAGGGTGGTGAAGTATTATTCGTTAAGACCTCATTGCATGTAGGAGAGTGGGTATAGACGTATATCAGAGATCGTGATTACAAAGAGGCAGCTGACCATAATTCGGACAGTTATGCATCTTTAGAGGTCATTAGGGTCACATTAGTGGGTGGTTCATTAAGCAGTGAGGAAAGACATACAGATAACCAAGTATGGGGTTAAATAAAAGCAAGTAACATTACACATGTATAGTGGGACCTACAGTCCTGTCGATCATTTTTATTTCTGTAACAGGAGGTCGTAATCTTGCGAAAACCTGAAGGCGAACCAGGGAGACCAAGTTTTGTGATATCTCTCCACACATTCGGTGGATTGGGCTGTGGTGTCTTCCATTTCGCAGACGTCTGCGACTTTGCGTAGCCAATCAGACACAGTGGGGACCTTTGTGGACTTCCAGTGCAATGGAACCAGTGATTTGGCTGCATTGAGTAGGTGTCTGGATAGGGATTTTTTATAAGCTCCAAGGGATAAGTGAGAGACGTGTAACAGACAACATGCCGCGTCCAGGGAAAGTGTGGTCTCCGTGATCCGCCTCACTACTTCCCTGACCTCCGACCAATAAGGTGCTATCATGTCACACTGCCACCATATGTGCAATAAAGTTCCCTTCTCTCTATGGCACCTCCAACACTCATCCGAAGCCTGTGGGAACCACCTATTGACCCTCTCCGGTGTGGCATACCACTGTGTTAAGAGCTTGTATGCCGTCTCCTGTAGTCTGGTGCTAATAGAGCATTTGTGAGACAGGACACAAGCTCTGGTCCACTGTGCCTCCGTGATCTGAATGCCCAAGGTGCCCGACCACTTCTCCCTATATTTGTTCGAGTCGGAATCTGTCACCTCCTGTAGCCATGAATAGGCCACAGAAGTTGATCTATGGACCTGTTCCCCCTTGTCGCATACCTTTTCAAGTTCGGTAAGGTCTCTGGTTAGGTGAGTTTCGTGAGCGTGGTTGGTTACGAAGCTACGTATTTGAAGGTATGACCACCAGGGCAGTAGGGGCAGGTTATTGTCCGTCCTAAATTGTGTCATGTCTTTCATTGCTTGGTTGTTGAAGCAGTGCCGTGCGAGCAGAGGGACTTTAGCAGCATTGGGACCTAAGAATCCCCTTTCCAATCCCGGTAGAAATCCAGGGTTATTCGTCAAGGGGGTGAGTGGACTCAGGGGGGATGAGAGTCTAGCATGTTTAGTCAACTGATGAAAAATATTGAGTGTGGTACTGACCAGGGGATGAGCCTGAACTGACTGAGGGTAGGAGGTCTTGGGTATCCATGGTGAATACTTCAGGGGAATAGATATGAGGAAGGACTCAATCCCCACCCAGTCCTTGTTGTTGGAGTGGCAGTGCCAATCAATAATCCTGCCGATATGGGAGGCGTGATAGTAAGCCTTAAAGTCAGGAATACCTAGTCCCCCCTGTGCCTTGGGTTTAGTCAATAGATTCGATTTTATGCAAGGGGGTTTGTGCGCCCAGATGAATTTCATCTGGATGGAGTGTAAGTTTTTGAAGAAGCTGATGGGGATCCTGACCGGCAATGCCCTGATGAGATAGAGGACCCTGGGGAGGATCGTCATCTTACAGACGGCAGCCCTACCAAACCACGAGAGATGGCCTGGGTGCCATGTCTTCAGGTCTCGTTCAATGTTTTTGAAGAGAGGGGGAAAATTCCGTTCAAAAATCGACTGGAGCCTAGGGGTTAACCAGATACCAAGGTATTTTATGGCAGAGGGTTGCCACGTGAAGGGGTTATTGCTTTGGGCCTGATTCAGGACAGCATCTGGTAATGTGATGTTCAGTGCCTCAGACTTAGAGTAATTGATTTTAAGGTTTGCTAGTTGGCCGTACCGCGAAAATTCCTTCAGGAGGGACGGTAAGGTAGTATGCGGGGCCGACAGAAAGAATAAAAGATCGTCGGCGTAGGCCGCAACCTTAAATTCCCTCCCCTCCATTTGGAATCCCTTGATGTCAGTATTTGCCAGGACCCGTCTGATGAAGGGTTCCAGTGAGAGTATGAAAAGTAGAGGTGACAGAGGACACCCCTGCCTGGTCCCGTTTTTAATGTTGACCCTGTCAGATAGTGATCCGTTGATTTTAAGTTTAGCCGAGGGGTTCCTATATAATGCTGAGATCCATGCCATCATATGCGGGCCTAGGCCCACGTGACGGCATGTCCCCAGCATGAAGTCCCAGTCTACTCGATCGAAGGCCTTCTCCGCATCCGTCGATAGGAGAAAGCCCTCGATCTTTCGTACTCGGGCCGCATAGATAAGGTTGAGAGACTTGGTTACATTATCCCTGGCCTCCCTACCAGGCATGAAGCCCGCCTGGCATGGGCCTATCAATTTGTGTAGCAAGGGTCTCAACCTGTTGGCAACTATCTTCGCCACCAGCTTGACATCCAGATTTAATAGGGATATCGGCCTGTAGCTTGTGCAGTGGAGTGAATCCTTACCCGGTTTGGGCAATACCGTGATGTAGGCAGACAGAAAGTCAGGGGGTATTTCCCTATGAGTGGATAGCGAGTTTAGGGCGTCTTTGAGGGGGGTAAGGAGTATGTCTAAAAATGTCTTATAATATATAGCGCTAAACCCGTCAGGACCAGGGCTTTTGCCCGCCTTCAGGTCTTTGATTGCGGCCTTCAACTCAGAGGCGTCTATTTCTTTCTCTAGGAGGGCGACATCCTCTAAGGAAAGTGAGGGTAGAGCGGATTCTGTCAGATAGTCCTTAATTGCCTGCGTTCTATTCTCCTTGGGCCCAGATGTTGTATGGTGTGTTGGCAGGTTATATCATTTGGTGTAGAATTCTTGGAAATGTTGCGCGATCTTGTTTGTTTCCCTGTCAATTCTACCACTTTTGTTCTGAATGCCCGCTATGGTGCAACGTGAAATCGGTCCCTTTAAAGCCCTAGCCAGCAGGTTACCAGGCTTATCCCCATGCTCATAGTATAGCTTCCTTCGGAAGAAAAGGAATCTCTTGGTCTTAGCGTCAATGATCTGTCTCAGGGCTTTTCTTGACTCCAAAAGCGAAGTCGCTGATTGGATAGACAAGGATTGTTTGTGCTGGGTTTCTAAAAGACGGATCTGATTGATCAGCTTCAGGATTTCCCCCTCTCTCTCCTTCTTTTTCTTTGAACCCATCCTGATTAATTCCCCCCTGATTGTACACTTATGGGCCTCCCATACCATCAAGGGGTCTGATTCTGGGGTGACATTGTGTTTGAAGTACTCAAGGAGGGCTGAGTTCAGCCCAGGAAGTAAGGTCGGGTCCGTCAGTAGAGAGGCATTCAGCCTCCACATTGAGGTCTTGGTCTGAGGTGTTGCCTGGTTTAAAGTGAGGGAGATCGGGGCGTGGTCAGAGAGACTCTGCGTCCCTATGTGGGCTTCCGTCACTACCTGTAGGTCTTGTTGCGAAATGAATAAATAATCGATCCTGGAGTATCGATTATGTGGATTCGAGTAAAAAGTGAAGTATTTGTCATCTGG
The DNA here is from genome assembly GCF_905171775.1 of Rana temporaria. Lineage (NCBI taxonomy): Eukaryota > Metazoa > Chordata > Amphibia > Anura > Ranidae > Rana > Rana temporaria. Next base: position 317,236,377 of record NC_053491.1, on the reverse strand, counting down.
GTGGAGGAAGCGCCATGTGTCTACTAAATTGAGAGAGTGTAATAGTGCCTTAATCCTTTTTAAGATCCTGTATCTGATACATGTCTTGCCAGCAGAGGTGTCTGTTAGGGGGTCCAGGGGAACGTTAAAATCTCCACCTAGGATTAAAAGGCCAGAGCTGAAAGCCTTCAGCTCTCCTACTAGCCTCTGACTGAAGGTCAGGTGTGATGTGTTGGGGAAATATGCGTTGGCTAGCGTGACCGGTGTTCCTCCATACTTCCCTTTAATGAAGATGAACCTACCCCCAGGATCTACCAGTTTGTCAGTTAGTTCGAAGGAGGCAGTCCTACTGACCAATATGGTCGTCCCTTTAGTCTTAGAGACATCATTAGTGGCGTGGTGGGCCTCTATGAAGTATGAATCAGTGAGTTTCGGAATCTGTCCCGTCTTAAGATGTGTTTCCTGTAAGAAAACGAAATCGGGCCTGCTTTTTCTGAGTTCCCTCAGCAACGCCGAGCGTCTCTCCGGGATGTTCAGACCTCTAACATTGTGGGATATCACTGAGGGATTGCGTCCAAGACCGGAGTAAGCCATATTTAAGTCACAGAGAGGAGGGGGGGACTCCCTCACCAAAAAGAGGGTCCCAGGCGACCTGTCTGTGCACTGAATACTATGTTCACCACTCGCTTCTAGGGGGGGGGGTGAGGTAGTAAGGGGAGGGAGGGAAAGGATCAATAGATCCCAAGTGGGACAATGAGTAGAGAGGGTAGGGGGAAAGCAACAGAATGTGAAATAGGAAAAGAAGGTGTGAGGATAACTTCTCCCAGACGTATATAACGTCCCGGGAGACTCTAATTAGTGTACTGAGCTAAGCCCAGAGGCCCGCTCGTGTACCCTATGGGGGGAACACGGAATGCGCGCCGAAACAGACGGCTAACGTAACCCAGTCCCGTATACGATATCAATACGGGAGGCGGAGTTAGGTATATGAATTCAGAATGGTCGGGCAACGGCCCTATCTAAAGGCTAATTGTAAGCTGAAGAGTCTACTCTGCAACGGAAAAGACAATTTAAGCAGTGGTCGCAGGGTCAACATACACGTAGTTATGTGGAAGCAAGGTCACCAAAGGGGAGCGATCGAGTGGTCAGGCCACCCGCCAGAGGTATCCCGGACCCGTCCATCGCTCCTCGTACGCATCGCAAGATAATTGTATAAACTGGCATCGTATCAACATGGAACAATAAGTAAAAACATCTAATTATAAACTGATGAACTATTGATTAATGGTAAGTCATCCTTCTAACAGACTGCACAAACCCCAAAAGCTACTGACAACCCAGCCTAAAACTGCGCCCAGGAGTAGTTACATGTAAAGCGAAAGTGCTTGACCAAGTACCCAGCAGCCAGCCCCGCAAGGTTATAGGCCCGCCAATCTCTTCTCTCCCAAAAAGCCCATAGTCAGTGAGCTGAGTAACACATATAGTTAAGATGTTGGTGCGTGACAAAACAGCTGAGTGTGAGACAAACTGACGTAACAACTCAGCCGGTCTTAAGACTCCACAAACCAGCTCACCTGATCCCAGGTAGAGCGGTCGCTGTAGATGGAGTGTGCATGAGAAAAGGATTACTGTTTTTATCAAATGAAATCAGGTAGTTACCCAAAGGGCGGGCGGTGGGGCTTCAGCGACTGGCTTGTCTGCCCCTCTCGTCTGGTCGTGTAACAAACGGACATGGCGCGCTTGATAGTTGCTTAACCACACGGTAGTCTCGTGTGGTGCGGGCCAGGTGCTCGGTGAGGCTAGCGTGGGGGAAAGGCCGAAAGGCCCGTTGTGCAGTGAACAAATGATGCGTCAACAACATACAGAACGGTCTGCGACGAGGAGCGAGTTGGATCATACTCAGGGGCTTCATGCTTCCATCACGTTCCTGGAGGGGTGGGCTCGGATGCCAGGGGATCCCAAATGTTGACCTTCATGACGAGCTGGTTTCTGCCTCTTGGATAGTTGTTTCTCTGGCGTTGTCAGTGGGGATCTCGTTGGGCTCCTGTCCCTGGGTGGTACTGCATATTCTTGGTACCACTCTGGCAGGTCAATCCGGCCAAGCTGCAGTGCCTCACAGAATTCGGGGAGGTCGATAGGGGTACGGAGCGTATGCTGTCTGCCTCCATGAGTGACGAGTAGAGCAAAGGGGAAGCGCCACGTGTAACGAAGGTCCCTCTCCCTTAACTTATCCAACAAAGGTCGCAGGGCCCTGCGGTTTTTTAGGGTTATCTGGGAGAGGTCCTGAAACAGTTTAATGTTCTCCCCATTGAATACAATGTGCTCGTTTCTGCGGGCTTTCAGCATGATTTCCTCTTTCAGTCCAAAGTGCTGCATGCAGCAAATGATATCCCGAGGTGGCAGCGTGTCTGGGCCTCTGGCTCTGAGAGCCCTGTGCGCTCTCACAAAATCTATTGCCGTGTCTTCAGGTCTCTCCAATAGGCTATTAAAGACCCTCTGGAGGACCGGCACTATTTGGTCAGTGTCCACCGATTCCGGTATGCCGCGTACCCGAATATTACTCCTCCTCCCCCTGTTGTCAAGGTCCTCCAGGTGTCTGCTTACCTCAATAAAGTGCAGGGAATGTGTGGTAACGACCCTGTCCAGTCTCTGGATCGCCCTGTCCCTGTGCTTCCCCTCCGTTTCTGCGGTAGCCACTTTCTCCTGCAGTACAATGAGGCTTGTTTTCAGATCTGTGATAGCTGCCGAAAAGGATGCCTTGATATCCGCGGCAAATCCGGACATATCTGAGTATGTGAGCGGGTGGTCAGCCCTAGCATTCTTTCTGCCATTGTCTTCGGCGGCTGATTGGGAATCCTCGCTGTAATCTTCGTCCGCGTGTACCGGCGCCATCTTGCCTCCTGCTGTATGCTTCAAGGCCTCGGCTTGATTGCGGAACAAATCCGAGATGTTCCGACTTGAACTAGCCGCCGATGATCGCCTGGAACGGGTGTGATGAGGATGGCGACCTTGCTTGCTCATCCTCGGGTGATTTCCGTGCAGAGAGACGGGTTAGGGCCGCGATGCCGACGGAGCTCTCGAGCTAAGCTGCCATCTCCCTCGCGCGCCAAGCCACGCCCCAGGAATTAGGATTTTACGCTACGCCGCCGCAAGTTTACAGGCAAGTGCTTTGTGAATCAAGCACTTACGCCGAAAACTTGCGGCGGCGTAACGTAAACGGGATACGTTACGCCGCCGTAAATCTACATGAATCTGCCCCCTAGTGTTTATAGACTTAAATCAGAAAGGGATTCTAGTACTTGTGGTATGTTGGCTACTTATAAACATTTCACATTGTGGTTATTTTCCCATTTTTAAATATAAATGTGTGGCATTTAAAGAACAGCAAATAAAGAGTAGCATTGTTTTTCTAAGTATATGCGTTACGATGACAATGCAATTAAACTAAAAGCCTTTATGATGTCATTATACCCCTGGGAACCATTGTGCATCTACCTAAAAGTCAGCTGTAAAAACACTCTTATCTGAAACTAGAAGGACTAAATAGGAAATACTACAAGAGCTTGATTTTCCAGCAAGTCAAATATTTTAAGGTGGGAGAAAAAATGAATCAACTTTGTAAAATGTCTTTATAACACTGTGTATATGCATTTCTATGCACATACATTTACATGCCTTTTGAAATATCATGTGTACAATTGTTTTCATAGTATTTGGAAGCTACAGACACTTGAGGGGGTACATTTATAAAATGATGGCCCTAGTCTACCCATGTACAATTTTTTTTTATAGAATTTGGAAGCTACAGACACTTGATGGGGGTTACACTTATAAAATGATGGCCCTAGTCTACCCATGTACAATTTTTTTTAATAATATTTGGAAGCTACAGACACTTAATGTGAGTACATTTATAAAATAATGGCCCTAGTCTACCCAGTAACAACTCATACTTGCTCCTACGTGTCTAGTCACAAATTTTTATGGGTTTACAGTACATATTTTTGGTATTCACCGATCATCACATTCTAGCTATACACATCCATAATTTTTTCTAGACACTTTTGGAGCCATTGCCCTGCATTACTAGCAACGTCAACATGGACCTCCCCATCCTTTTGGGAGTTTTAGGCTCACGCCCGCCTTTTTTGTGTGTCCTCATCCACTCAGCTCCTAGGATAGACACTCAAGATGGTGAACATCTTTCCAGCACCACGTGTTCACACTCTGAACCAATATGTAAGTAGGGAGATGGATAATCTCCTTCCTCCTGACTCCTTTTGCTCCTTTTCTTTTGTCTATCTTCCCAATTGATGGGGTTCAACATTAGATTATACTGGCTCTTATATATTTTTTCTGTAGATTTGTCACATGCATCCATTCCTGATGAGGTGGAACAATCCCTGAAACGCGTTAACTACGATGCATATATGTCCCGTACATACAATATGGTTTACACTGTTTATTTTCGCCTTTTAAGATCTCCTACTGTAAATGGAGCAATTGGCTAATGATATTTAATACTGTTTAATTCCATGCTAATACCCCTATACATCAATGTCCTATAAGGGCGATTGGAGTGTTGACTAACTAACCATTTATATTTATACATGTATAAACTGGATGTGTTAAATGTACTTGTTTTAATAAATTTGCTTTTTTGATTAAACAATTGAGGTTTTTGATTGAGTTTGAGGTGGAGGAACTGTATTGGCCTGCACAAAGTCCTGACTCCCACCTCCAATAGAACACCTTTGGGATGAATTGAATTACTGAAATAAAATTAACTTTTTGATGATATTCAAATTTTATGAGATGCACCTGTATATGTATCAGCATTTCCTGTCTCTGGGAGGCTGGCTTGGAAACACTAAAATAAGGAAGTGGAGAGAGATGAGCTGAAACCACTTCCCCATGGAAGAACTGTTGCTATTTCAGACAAAAAGTAGGGGTTATTAGGCAAGTGTTTTTATGTTAATAGTTTATTGTTGCCCATAGCTTCTGGGTTTATAAATTTATATTTTTAACAACCAGTGACCAGAAATGTATATCTGTCCTTTTGTTGTTATCTCACATGCACTATACCAGACAGTTTGGTCTGTGACACAGTGTGCATGTTTTGTGGTCACCTTGCTGGATGTTAGTAGGCGAACCTGTTTATTGCAACTTAAAATACAGCTTCTGTTAAGCTGGCTAATAACTTAAGGAAAATTTTAAAAGAAAGTTGTATAATGTGTAGCCAGCTTTAGTCTAGTTAACCTTGTTCGATTCTACAAGGGACTGATAGGCTGGCTCTGAGTTCCAGTAGTGCCACACTAGTTCTGCTGGTGAAAAGCTGTGTTTAGGCTGGTTGGACAATGGCTGGAGGGTCTCACTATCATCACCGATTTTGTCTTCAGGTCTCTGACACCAAGACGAATGGCATGATCATCCTCAGGAACCCCTGCAGCTGGTCTTTGCTGCAACAATAATTTGGAGGTATCTCTAATAAGGAATATATATACTCAGGTATATGTGCACAGTACCACCAGGACTCTTATTGGGCACTTTGCTGATAATATCAGTTTGTACTTTGAATGTACTGTATGTACTATTATAATCTTTTAGTAAAGCTTGTATTATTCCCATAATGGCATGCATCTGTATCCATATGGTTAATGTTATATCCTGATTGCAGTAGTCCCTCAACACCCAACTTTGATTGGATTACTGGTTAATTACCCAGGAAGGGAATTCCCTCTGTTCCCTCTGTTCACAAAGGCAATGTTCTTGTTGGAGGCATGGCCAACTTTATTTTCAAACCCACTTCTACTTAGTGAAATTTCTGATTCTCTTATTGACCTACAGGTTTCGCACAATATCCTGTTTGGGGAGGGCTGTTTATCATAATCCCCCCTCCCCAACTTAGGGTTACACATATGCTACATTAAACATACAAATAATTTGATAAGATTTTGTCTAAATGAATGGTCTGACAGCAGGGTCTCTTTAAAGGGGTTGTAAAGGTTTGTTTTTTATTTTCTAAATAGGTTCCTTTAAGCTTGTGCATTGTTGGTTCACTTACCTTTTCCTTCAAATTCCCTTCTAAATGTTTTGTTTCTTTGTTTTCTTTGTCTGAATTTCTCCCTTCTTCCTCAGTAGGCTGTTCAGTAAGCTGTTCTGGCTGACTAAACACCGCTCAGATGATGGGGGAAAGTTTACTGAGGAGAAACAGGAAGTGAGAAATTCAGACAAAGAAAAAAAACATTTAGAAGGGAAATCGAAGGTTAGTGAAACAACAATGCACTAGCTTAAAGGAACCCATTTAGAAAATAAAAAAACAAACCTTTACAACCCCTTTAATGTCCTATTTTTATTTTTTGATATTTTGCGATATATTTTTCACTTTTGTGATATTAGGCATGTATTTTCACTTCCATTGAACCCAATATGTAGAGAAATGTGTTCTTGCAGTTTGCTCTTTATTCATCCTTAGGCACACAACCCTCCTAAATTTCATACAATGAAATCCAGGAATAAGAAATTGTTAATGGCACCAGCAGAAGATAATCACCATTATATTGTTCTTATAGATGAGTAGATGTAGTCAACACAATGAGTGTAGTTTTTGTGCAGGCATTCATTTTCTTGTGATTCATCAGTTATTAGCAGAAATCTCTCCATATGTATAGATAATTACTAAGACCTGCTCAATAGATCTTCATTTTTTGCTTTGCTATCCATGCCATTAACTTCTAACTTCCTTTGCAGCATAGAAACCCCCGCAAAGAGAACTTTCCTGGAGCTAATTCTAGAAATAATTACATATGAGAGCGGAGAGCTATTGAAGGAGGTTGGTTCACAAATCCACCCACACAAGTTGGCTGCGGGCTTGAAACAACAGCTTTCTTTCACAGGATTTCACAAGTATTCTGTTAGAACAGCTCATGTGTGCTGTGTTAAATTACATCAGCTCTTCTCTTTGATATTTATATAATGTAACAGAGCAACAGAATGTATAAGATGCCCATGCTTAGTCTCTAATTTCAGTACTCCAAAACAGTAAAAAAGGTTAAGAATGCACTAAAACATTATATTATTCTCCGCTAAGAGAGTCTCACTTCTCCTGTTGAATTCTTAATGTTCTTGCTCAATGTAGTATGTAATATACACTATGTAAACTCTTGCAGGGAATTTGACATTGTCTTGTAAATGTTATGGCAGGTGATCATTGCTGAGAGTTCACATGTAGAGGCTGAATACCTGTTGGTGTAGTGGTGTTGGTTGAAGTCATTTAAGGGATCTGCACAAAACAGTTCTGAATGAATCTATTCTTTAAAAATATATATTTTTGTATAATCTTTACTTTTATTAAAATGAAATTTCACAAATGTTATTGACTATGCAGAAATATAATGTGCCCTTCATTGTTAGCAGCATGTGAGAAGGTAGCCTCACAAAAAAACTGTGTAAAAGTTATACATTGATAAAGGTATAACACTAATCTACATTATGTTGACTCTAGATTCATTTAAACCATGCAAAAAGTAAAATGTATTACACTTAGAAGTATATTGAAAATTAAGTGAAATTTTTGGACCACTTTCACACTGAGGTGCTTTACAGGCGTTTTAGAGCTAAAAATAGCGCCTGCAAAGCGCCTGTAAAACGCCTCTCCTGTCACTCCAGTAAGAAAGCCTGACGTTAGAAAAAGTCCTACAAGCATGAAATGAATGGGCAGACCGGCCGAAGCGCCTGCAAAGTGCATTGGCAGTGGCCCTACACAGGCGGTATTAACCCCTTCTTCGGCTGCTAGCGGCCTAAAAACGCTGCTAAAACAACGGTTAAGCGCAGCTAAAATGAACAAGACAATGTAATTGAAACTTGACAAAACTTGACAAAAAAAGAGCCCATCGTGCCATTCTGGGAGAGAGGCATTTAGCTTCAGACAAGGATGTGAGATTCCTATGGCCAGTAAGAATGAGAACCGGCAAAGTGGTACCTTCAAGGAGATGTCTCCATTCTTTCAGGGCAAAAATGATCGCTAACAGCTCTCTGTCACCAATCTCGTAATTGCACTCCGCAGGTGACAATTTCTTGGAAAAGTAGCAACAAGGATGTATAGCGCTCTCAGAGGTAGGACGTTGAGACAGAAGGGTACCAACTCCAGTCTCAGAAGCATCAACCTCAAGGATAAAAGGTAACCTAGGATCAGGATGTGCCAACACAAGACCAGAAACAAAGGCAGCCTTGAGACTCTCAAAGGCCTTAATGGACTCTGGAGACCAACTCAGTCAGGGGCTTGATCAGAGACGAGAAGTTACGAATAAACTTCCTATAATAGTTGGCAAAGCCAAGAAAACACGGCAGAGGATGTAAACTCACGGGTCAGGGCCACCTTAGGACTTCTGAAAGTTTCTCTGGGTCCATTGAAAAAACTGTGGAAATTACATAACCCAGGAATTTAACCTGTTCACAATGGAATTTGCACTTCTCCAATTTACAATAGAGATTGTACTCTCTTAGTTTCTGAAGCACACAACAGACATCTGTATGGTGGCTCTCCAGGGACTTTGAAAATATGAGGATATCGTTGAGATAACAACAAAACTGGGGAATGCCCAAAACTGGGGAATGCCCAGGGAAAAACCAAGCCTCCTTACCGACCAGCCTGCAGAACAACCAAATAACCTGTCTAACAGTATGCGTTAAAAACAGGGGTTTTGTCCGCAATCATTTGCAAATGCATGCGTGAGCCACAGAGCCGCGCCAAGGCACCCTGTAATCTGTGGTCCTAACACTAAACAATGAGTGTCCCCATAGTGGAGGCACATACATTCTAATGGATAGATAGGGGCAGGTGAACTGAAGGGGAGCCACCCCTCCTTAAAGGTACAGGAGCACACCAAACACGCAGCATATAGCACAATGGCTGCAAAGATGTTGGTGCACTGCTGGACCAATATAAGCACCACAGGTGAAACATAAACGTGTCCACCCCCCCATCTATAGCTGGCAATCACAGTAAGTGGCATTGGAAGGGTAAAGAAGATAACAACAAAACCTGGGGAATGCCCAGGGAAAAACCAAGCCTCCTTACCGACCAGCCTGCAGAACATCCAAATAACCTGTCTAACAGTATGCGTTAAAAACAGGGTTTTTGTCCGCACGCATTTGCAAACGCATGCGTTGAGATAAACCACCACACATAACTGCAACAAATCTGAGGACATCATTATTAAATTCCTGGAAAACTCCTGGAGCGTTACAAAGGCCAAAAAGCATTACGAGGTAGTCATAATGGCCTGTTCTGGTATTAAACACAGTTTTCCACTCGTCGCCCTCCTTAATCCTCACAAGATTGTCTGCCCCTCTCAAATCAAGCCTCATGAAAACCATTGCTCCCTTGAGGCAGTCAAATAACTCCGCAATCAACGAAATCGGATAGGCATTCTTAATCGTGAAATTATTGAGACCCCTATAATCAATACAAGGTCTCAGTTCACCACTCTTTTTCTTCACAAAGAAGAAACCAGCACCAGCAGGAGATGAGGATTTGCAGATGAAACCTCAAGAAAGTGCAACAAACTCCTCCATGGCTTTATCCTCAAAGACCAACAAAGGGTTAACCCAGCCACGAGGGGGTATGGCACCAGATTCAAGGGAAATTGCGCAATGATACGACTGGTGTAGAGGAAAACTACCGGATTGACCTTTGTCAACGACATTGCTAAAATCACGGTACTCCTCTGGCATGAAGGAGAGTGAAGAGGTGCACAGGACCTTGACTTGACATCTGGAAGCATGTCTTACTGCATTGTGGCAAAAAGGAGAGAAGCTCAGCACAGAGCCAATCAAAAGAGGGGTTGTGCCTCTGTAACCAAGGAAAACCAATAACCACAGAAACTTAGGTAAGGAATTAACTTAGCATTGGAATATCTCATAGTGAAGTGCCCCTACGACCATGGACAAGGGAACAGTCTCATGGGTAACATGGGCAGGCTGTAGAGGTCTCCCGTCAAGAAACTCACTGGCAAGTGGAGTGTCAAGCAGCTGCAGCGGAATTGAGTGCTTCAATACAAAGGCAGCATCAATGAACAGTCAATCAGATCCTGTATCTCGATGGATGACTCAGCCCAAGAAAGGGTTAAAAAAAACTAGGGGCTAATTCTTCTGGATAACTGGGGATGAAAAAACGCCACCTAAGGCCAATCGGTTTACCGGACCTCAAGGTTCGGGCGTTCCCTAGGTGGGTAGGACAGGATTTCAAAAAGTGACCTGCCTGCCACAATAAAGGCACAATCTCTCCCTCCTCCTAAGGGCTCTGTCATCCGCAGAGAGACACGTGAAGCCCAAGTGCATGGGTTCACCTTCACTGACCGACTCGGTACCAGGATGCATGGAAGGTGAGGGAGGCAAGGGTAGGACTGCAAAGCTCGGAGACAAATGTACAGGAGGCTTTCCGCAAGCACTCCTTAAAAGAGTCTTTCTTTGGTCTGGAGTCAATGAGGATGGCACACGTGACCAACTTCTCCAGCTCAGTGGGTATATCTCAGGCTGCTATCTCATCCTTGATGGTTCCGAGAGACCATGAGAAAAAGCAGCCATGAGGGCCTCATTGTTCCAAGCAACCTCTGCTGCCAGAGTACAGAATTCAATGTCGTTATCGGCAACAGTTCTTGTACTCTGTTTGATGGACATGATGCACTTGGCAGCACAAGCGGAGTGTGCGGGAACGTCAAATGCCATTTTAAAAGAAGCCATAAACTCAGGGTAACTCAAGACAACAATGGGAAATGGGACAATGGGAAATGCGTTTCCCATAGAGGGTTTTCCCAGGCAAAGGCTCTCTCAGAAAGAAAAGATATCACAAAGCCTACTTTGCTTCTGTCCATGGGAAACGCCTAGGACAGCATCTCAAAGTATATCTCAATTTGGTTGAGAAACCCTCTGCAAGCGGACTGGATCAGCCAAATCACTGGGAAAGCGGGAACGGAGCCAGACATACCTCCTTATAGAGGTAATACTTGAGGCGGGTGCCTGCCCAGAGACTGGAGCAGCAGCAGGGATGTCCTGCAACACAGGTTATACCAGAGGAGCCACAGTGGGAGATTCCAGGTAAGTCATGCGACTCAGGAGCGTTTGTAACACCATGACAAACTGATCCATGCAGTGATCCTGCTCATCCAATCTGGAAAAAATCTTACAAACAAGTGGATTGACTGCATCTTCTGAATTCATGGCCTTTGCCTACTGACAGAAACCATGAATCAGACCGAGACAGAAGTACAGTTAAATCACGCTTGTTTAATAATATAAGTAAAATAGTACAAACGTAGTCAAAACATAGCCAAAGTTTGGTAACCGGAACGGATAGTTAGACAAGGCAGAAAGTCAGGAAGCCAGGGATCAGCGTAGTAGAAGAGCAAGCAGGATCTCGAGCCAGAAGGAATGTCAGCCAAGCAAAGTCTTTAACAGGAATGCAGGACATAGTCTCTGTGGTGTTGATGGCGAAGGCAGAGATCATTTGGGCTGGATGGCTTAAGTAGACAGGATTGATGAGCAGAATATCATCAACAGGTGAGTCACTGTGGAGAGATAAGAGCTGGCCAGCTCAGAGAAGGAAAGGCTCAGCCCTGACACTCACTACCTATCACAGTTTCAGAGGAAACAAAATGCCAAGATAGCACAACCCCCCCAAATGACCCCATTTTGGAAAGTAGACACCCCAAGATATTTGCTGTGAGGCATGTTGGAATATTTTATATTTTGCCACAAGTTTCGGGAAAATTACAAAATTGTTATTTATTTTTTTTACACAAAGTTGTCACTAAATGATATATTGCTTACACATGCCATGGGTATGTGCCTAGCCACGTATAGGACCTTAAAAATCAATCACCACCTTCATGCTTTCTAAGGGCGTACATTTTTGATTTCACTCCTCACTACCTATCACAATTTCAGAGGACATGAAATGCCAATATAGCACAAACTTCCCCCCAAATGACCCAGATTCCTCCATTCACATGAATTGAAAAGTCCACCCCTGCCCCTATGCTTTGACATATATGGTCTTTTTTAGCTGTGGTGGTGAAATCACCTCCTACAGCACAGGAGTCACGGATTTACATATTGTGAGAGCAAACCATATTGCTGTCAAAATAAATCAGTGCTGCAGCTGAATGGCGTACATGCAAAGCAAACATCAATAAAACATTAATCCAATAAAACAACTTTTTTTTATTGCAATCTGTGCCAAAAAAAAGGGCAAAACATAAATGCTGAAACATATGGGCAATACTCCCCTATGTCCACCCCTGCCGTTAGGCTTCGGTATATATGCTCTTTTTTTAACTTTTTTTATTAACTGTAGTGGTGAAATCACCTCCTACAGCGCTGGAGTGGCGGATTCATGTATTGTGAGAGCAACCCTGTTGCTGTCAAAATAATTAAATAAATAAATCCATGCTGCAGCTGAATGGCGTATCTGCAAAGCAAACAACGGTTAACAATAAAATACAGTAACAGTACAGTATAACAGTAGAATGGTATACCTGTAAAGCAAACATGATAAAACCCAGTAAAAATAACGCATTGCAGTTACATAGTTACATAGTTAGTCAGGTTGAAAAAAGACACAAGTCCATCCAGTTCAACCACAAAAAATAAAAAAAACAAAATAAAAAACACAGTAAAATCCTATACACCCAACTCCATACCCACAGTTGATCCAGAGGAAGGCAAAAAAACACAAAAACAACATAAAATACAGTAAAACAGTCAAATAAATAATTAAACACTTTTTGGCTTTTTTATTATATATATATATATATATATATATATATATATATATATACAGTATATATATATATATATATATATATATATATATATATATATATATATATATATATAATTTATGTTTTTTTGCGCTTTTATTTGTAACTGTAAAGGTTCCAGGTTGGGGTCTCTCATAATGCGATGGCCATCTCTCATCTTTCGAGACCATGTGTGAAAGTGTGCCCAACGATTGCACCCTGCTGTACCCTATTCTAATACTCTAGTGTGTGATAGCAACGGAAACATTCCCTGATGCAGAGACCAGGTGGGTCAGGATAGGATGAACATATAATATATGTCCACGTTTTCTACAGACAGGACATCTTTGGGCTGCTCGTTGGGTAGGGGTACCAGGGAGGATATCTGAAAAATGGCTCTCATTCAGTCGGCTCACTGCATTTGGATTGGGAAATTGGGCCACAACACCTTCTGGATACAGAAGGGCAGTGATGATCTCTTCCTGAAATTTTAGGAAGGATCCAGTTCATCCAGGCGCTTTGTATAGTTCTCAAGCATTGAACGGAGCCAATTGGAATAGGTATACAGACACTTTTTTGTACCAGCATCTGGCCTTACGGGCAATTAAGCACCATATTCTGGTCGTTAAAGTCCACCCCTCCCATATTAAGGTTGTATTCGTGGACACAGAGGGGCTTCTCAAGAACACCAGTCGCCGTAGTATTTGGACTGCTGTGTCTGCATGAATGGAAGACAGAACGAAAACCTTCCATTCGTCCTTCCATCTCACAGCAAGCAATTAGTTCGACCTCAAGCAGGCTCTCTACCCCATCAAGTCGGGTATCTACAAGCTGGTAGGGGAAGCCCCACTGTGCCACATGAGCCAATTCCTTATTGAAAGAGGTGTTCATTTATAATTGGTACTCCTTTTTGAACAAGGGTGACACCAAGTCCCAAACAATCTTGCTGCTGCTCCCTATTGTAATCTGGGCAGTTGGGGGGCTCCACGCTCCTAACTTTTCCCTGGTAAACCAGATAACTATGAGGGTGCCATATCTGGCATGCTGGCTGGGGAAAAACTGTTTAAACACAAGGCGGCTAGAACATGTAATCAGGGCCTCATCAATGCAGACATCTTGATCGAGAATAAACAAGGTGGCAAATTGTTGGTTGTAGTGGTTTTCAAGGGGCCAAATTTTGTGGAGCCGATCATATTTAGGGTCACCCCAAGGACGACAGAGTTCATTGTCGTTGAAGTGCATGAACTGCAAGATTTGCTCGTATTGAGTCCTGGCCATGGCAGCAGAGAACATGGCATATGGTGAATTGGGTCAGTGGACCAATATTACCACAACTCACTTGTGAACCAGGCAAATTCTCTGCCAAGGGTCAAATTTTGATTTGCGAAGATAAATTGACCAGCATATGAATTGATTTGGTCCACAATAGATCTGTACAGATCTTCAACGAAAAACAGTTGAGGGAAGTAAAATCTGCTGTTTTCATCTGAATTCCCGGTTGGCCAGTGAATGGGGGAAGTACGGATGCTGCAGAATGGTGGGCTGCCAATCAGAATCTGCAAACGCATCAGTAAGGGCATTATGGACTCTACAGGCCTGTGTTCGAATTCTTGGTGGTTGCGGGGCACTACTTATGCTAGCCACCACACCAGCTTGAACTGCACTTATGGGACTTATGGCCACATCACCAAGTGTTACTGCAATGCTGGTTTGTCTATGACCATTATGTACTAGGCCACTGGTGCTTGCCAGTTCCCCAGAAGGTTGCGCGGCACTAGTACTGGTTCTCTGCTGCATACGAGAACCATGCGATTGTTGCACCTCAGCAACAGAAGAATGGGGTTGGGTACACCTGACCTTAGCAGGTACCTCTATCTTGTCGTCAGAGCTATCTGTCAGGGTGCCATTGCTCTCTACAGGTTTGTATAGTGAGCCTGAATCAGATTGTTATTCTGACAGTGAGGCTTCCCCTGCACTCTCATCTGTCATGCTCAGTATCCTGTAGGTGTCTTGACTAGAGTACCTTTCGTTTGACATTTTGGCCACTAAATTTACAGGTACCTAGTGTGACTCACAGGTAAAAAAGCACCTGTTTGTCAGAGACTGCTTGAATCTCTACGAAAAAAATAACTGTTAGTGCTAGCAGGGATTAGGCGTGACTGTGCTAATGCTGCAGTTTTGTGTGCTGTGTTTTGGAAGTGACAGCGTTCTACTGATCCTGCACTTATGGTGGGCTGGGTAGAGGGGCTAGAGGACACTAGTGTAGATCTGATCAGATCAAATATATTGATCCGTTCAGACACTATACTAGTAATGGAGTTATATAGTGTGTGTGTGTGTGTGTGTGTGTGTTAGTGTTTCTGGCAATCAAAGGGTTAAAATCTGACGCTGTCTGGGATTGAAGCTACCACTAACTGATGCTAACTGATGTCATCTTTGATACTAATACAGTGATTAGAAAATTGATCTGTACACTATACTAATGACACTGTGAGGCCTCGTACACACGACCGAACATGTCTGCTGAAACTGGTCCGCGGACCAGTTTCAGCGGACATGTTCGTTCGTGTGTACGTCCGACGGCGGATCGGACAGGTTTCCAGCGTACAAATGTTTCTTAGCATGCTAAGAAACATGTCAGCTGGAAGCCTGTCCACCGGACATGTTCGGTCGTCTGTACGACTTACCGAACATGTCCGCTCAGCCGAAAGCCCTTACATGCGTCAAAGTGATTTTGGAAGCATTGACCTTCCAGGGTCGCGCACGTCACCGCGTCATCGTCGCGGCGACGGCGCGGCCACGTCACCGTGTATCCTGTCCGCGGGGATTTTGGTTTGATGGTGTGTACAACCATCAGACCAAAATCCGGCAGCAGACATGTCCGATTAAAACGGTCCGGCGGACCGTTTTCATCGGACAGTCCGTCCGTGTGTACGAGGCCTGACAGGCAGTGAAAAGGTTAACTAGGGGGTGAGCAGAGTGTTAAATCTTTATTAGGGAATATATGGCGCTATACAAGACTATACAAGACTAGCGCTGACACTAACTAGCTAACAAGCATCATCCGTGACACCTGGGCCTACCACTAACTGCCCTAACGCTGTGATCAGTAAACGCTGTGATATGTAAAACATCTGAAAACTGCACTTTGTGACACTGTGCACGTAGCTGAGTTGCTAAAAGTGGGTGAAGTACATGCTGTATGGGCTATATTAGCTCCCAAATCTTTGCCAGAGAGAAGAAGGAGGTCCTATTAACTGGTGGGGTCAATAAGTAATTTCTATCAATAGAAGATTCAACTAAACTGAGGTTAGAAAATTATTGCGAAGGTGTTAATTTTTTGTTTTTAAGTTTACGACCACTTTAAAGTGTAAAGCTAAACAACCTTTCTTTGTCTGTATCCTATTTGGGAGATTACCCTTGACTTCCTGTCCCAGTGGCACAACACAAAATTAGATGACATCTCTGCAAAGCAAGGGAAAATCCCCTCTTAGACAGTTGTTACAAGAGCAGGTGTACCCATGAGAAAATATCTTATCATCGCCTGTTCAGTGACAACTCTAAAACGTCTGGACTTTCATTACAAAAAACAGTGGTCACCAGGACAAGTAGAAAGGGGAAAATCTCATAAGCGGGCATACAGACAGCCATAAAATTCTGACAAGGGTTTTAACTACGGTATTCCACACTCTTAAAAACAAAATGAAAGTATTACAAACCTTATAAATAAAAGTTATTGCTTTTTTTTTTAATTTTCTGATTTTAACGACAGCTCTCTAAATGATTACAGATGAAAACCTCCTAAATCAATGAGTTAAGAACAACTTTCTTTGAATGTGCAGGTTTCTCTAACATTTTGTCTATTAGGTTTTGCCTAGCAACTGTATAGCATATTACAAAGCAATTTTTTTGGCATTATAATTAAAAGATCCTAAGAAAAGGTCCTGCAGGCCAGTTTCTCCTCTTATGATTGGAGAACAGAGACCTTCATTCTTGTGTATCAGGCACAGAAGGGACAGTTACAATAGTAAAGAGACAGACTGTATTGAAAATAGTCAAGAATGTACTTCTCCTGCCAGTACTCAGCATTCATTTTGGCACCCTTGCTTTCTCATTTAAAGAAGTCCTAAGTTGCTCTTTATTTCATTACCTTCCCACGCTCTTCGGGAAGTATGCCACTAAGAGCCCAACTTCTTAATTCTGGTCTCCTAATTCATGAACTAAAGATGAGCTAAAAATATAATTTTAACCAAGACTTCTGAACAAATTAGAGAACATTTACTGAAATGAGAAAAAATAGAACACACCTACAAACAGTAAGGCCGCGTACACACGATCGGTTAAACCGATAAGAACGGTCTAATGGACCGTTTTCATCAGTCCAAACCGATCGTGTGTGGGCGCCATCGGTTATTTATCCATCTGTTAAAAAAAAAGCCAACTTGTTTTATATTTAACCGATGGATTCCTGACCGATAGAAAAAAAACGATCGTTAGTAGGCACAACCATCGGTTAAAAATCCACGCATGCTCAGAATCAAGTCGACGCAAGCTTGGAAGCATTAAACTTTGTTTTTTCAGCACGTCGTTGTGTTTTACGTCACCTCGTTCTGGTGTGTAGGCACGACGGACCATCAGTCAGCTTCATCGGTTAATCGATGAAAACGGTCAGACCGTTCTCATCCGGATGGACCGATCGTGTGTACAGGGCTTTACTGTGCATTTTTAATTATATATATACGTTAAATTGGTAACTTGGATGAAAATCTTATCAAATTACGTAAATGATTTAAAATCTTGGTTTTATGTTTTAAATTAATTGAATGCAAGAGAGCAACCATATTTTTTAAGTGGGCTTTACTTTCTACCAATTTCGTTTTCTTATCAATAAGGTCTGTTATTAAACAGAAAGTTCTGTGCAGTTTGTAATGATGTCGCACACCCACAGTGCACCAGTTAGTCAAAAACAATGTCATGTTTGCCTAGGCTTTAAGTTACATGATGGAGTTCAGAAGAGGGTTTTTAAATAATTGCAAAAAAGCCATATATTTTACACCCCTATATAACGTAGTTTAAACGTTTTAAAGGGAACTCCGCGCTTCACCCCTTCTGAACCATACCAGGCCGCATGTCCTCAACATTCCAAAGCATCTTGCCCCCATGTTGACAGGGACAAAAGCCTCTTTCTGACAACCCTGGCCGGTGGCTGTTGGGGTATGCAGGCAGGGCAGGGCCTTACCGGAATCTGCAAGCCCCCTTTAACAAGGGGGCCCCCAGATCCCGACCCCACTATGTAAATGGATATCGGATACATTGTACCCCTACCCATTCACCCAAAAAAGGGTGATCCCTCACATGTGACATCATGTAATGTCAGAAGGGGGTGGGGTCATCTGGTTATGTTACTGGGTGGCCCCTGCCCTTGCCTATATAACAGCTGTTAAAGTGAAGAGACAGCAGTCATCGAGAGGCCTCCCAACAAGGCAGAGCTTTTTTAAAAATGTTCTATTTTTTGGGTCCGTCAGGCGGCGTGATTGACGATGGATGTACATAAGCACCCTCCAAAGCACCCTCCCCATGTTGAGGGAAAGCAGCCTGGTATGGTGCAGGAAGGGGGACGCTCGCCCCTCCCTTTCCTGGCCTGCAAGGATGCATGCTCGGATAAGTGACTGACTGCACACTACACTAACTACCTTCCTAATCTCCATTCATTCACTATATACGGCCGCCATTTAAGCATCAACCTCAACCCTGCCTTTGGCCAATCATGGCTCTCACAGCACATTGCGCTGTGATTGGCCAAAGCATACAGGCCAGGTGCATGCCTTGGCCAATCAGCAGCTGTTAATGCACTGCAATCTCACAGTGCATTATGGGGCTCTCCGGGGCGGGTGAACTTCCCGCGAGCGCCCCATAAATTCATTTTGGTCTACGAACAAACGAACACCCGATGTTCCAGTCGAACCTACGATTGGAACATCGGACTCATCCCTAATGTAGACCAGTGACCCTCTATGATTTTGCCCTAGGCAGCAGTCCACAGGGTCGGTCCAGATTTGTCATCTACGGTTTACAATTAAGTTTGTCATTAAGGCTCGGCTTCCAAAATGCAATGTTTTCCCCAATCTTGAATTCACAGATAAAACATATAACAGCGCGCAATTTGTGTGAAATGTGGGCTTCTAGTCAAGTAAAGGGAATTATTAGTTTGTTTTCAAATAGTACTTAGTATATTCATTGCAAAAGTAGATTCTAGCAACAAGATTTTTTCTCTGGCGTATTTTGCTGCAGGAAAGTAAATTTTCAGTGCAGAGGATCCCAAAGCAAGACATATAAATATGCAAATGAGGAGTTTACGGTTAGTGTAAGGGGGGCCTTATGATAGGGCATGTCTTTTTGTGTTGATTGCTTATTATCGGAAAGCTAATATATCATATTGCTCTGGATTTTAGCTTTTACTATCCTTCTCGCCAAAGCTTGCAAATTTATTATAATAAGATACATGATCCACAATGTTAACATCACAAATTTTCACGCATGATGACAATTATTTCACTGTAATATGTTAATATTCTCCTTTAGTTATGTGTTTCACAGACCTTTTTTGCCTCTATATCCCACCTCTTGTATTCATTTTCGGCAGCAAAGCTGCAGCAATACATCATCTACATTGTGGGAGTCTGACATCTCAATCTACCCTCTTGCAGCATCAATTATTGAAGTGCTCCTTCCCCCCCTCAAAGGCTTTTAACTCTTTTTCTGCCTCTGTGATAATGCCTGAGAAGAAAATAATGGGTTTTCCTGCCAGAGGTGACTTCTGCCATTAGAGGTTCTGCCCCTGCCATCTCCTGCAGCGAAGACATTAGCCACTCAGTCATTACCTCTCTAGTCAAACATTTCGCTGGAGTGGAAGCTGTCTATTATCTCTGCACTGTAAACTGCTATCAGAAAAAAAAAAACATTGCTGCTGTTGTCATTGGATTTATCTGTATATTATGACTAGTCTGAGCATGTCGTTTTTTTTTTACATTATTACTAACAGTATCAAAATATATTTATTTTACGTGGAATAAAACTAGGACAGATAGCTTATAGCAGCTCATAAAAATGAATTTATTAATTTGAAAAGTGAAATTCGATTGGCGGCCAAGTGCAATACTGTTTTATGTATGTATTGCTCCAGTTCTTGCATATCTTCTCTACAGTATTTATGAGAACAATACATGAATTGTTGGATAAAAGGACTTCCATTTATTTAATTGTTATTATTATAACTAAAATTATTTTTTATTTCACAATTTTCTTTTAAATTGAATATTTCTATCTTAACAGGTATTTATCATAGTTCATAGCTTTGGGGTGTAATTGATTTCCATGGTGATGTTTGATTTAGTTTAAGGTGATAATCTTCAGGTTGTTGGTAGTTTCCAGATTTGTATTGTTTCTCTCAGTTTATTTATCTGTCTCCTCCTGCAACTGATGTAAATTAGGAGGTTTGGAGGAGCGTAAGATAGAGAAGAAGGGTTAGCGCTGAATTGAGGAGACTGGTTTGGGGATAGGTAGAGGCAGGGCTGGGACAAGGGGTGAACAGGAGGGTCAGCTGCCCTGGGGCAGACAAGCAAGGGGACAATGAACAGACACATGGTGGTACTATTTCTATGGCATGTATCAACAGTGAGAGGGGGGGTGCAATTCTGGATGCTTGCCCTGGGCGCTGAATGACCCTGTTTGGGTAGAGGGAAGATTTATAGATATAGGGTGAGAATTCAAGCCCTTTCCTGGGGAGAAGACTTTCTCTGGGTTCCTATATTTTGATATGTACAGTGGGCCAGATTCACGAAAATTTGCGGCCGTGTAACGTAACCCATTTACGTTACACCGCCGCAAGTTTTCAGTGTAAGTGCCTGTTCCTCAAAGCACTTACCTGGAAACTTGTGGCGGCGTAACGTAAAGTCGTCAATTCAAATGGGGCGGGTACCATTTAAATTAGGCGCGCTCCCGCGCCGGACGTTCTGCGCATGCTCCGTTCGCAATTTTCCTGACGTGCTTTGCGTGAACTTACAGAGGCCCGACGTGTTTGTGAATTGCGACGTGCGTAACGTACTTACGCCGGAAAAAAAAATATTCAAAAGCGGCGCGGGAACGACGGGCATACTTTAACATGGTGGAGTAATTTTACACCATGTTAAAGCACACCTAACTTTGCGGCGGGAAAAAAAGACTTGCGCCGACGTAACGACGGGAAAAACCTTTGTGGATCGCCGTAACTGCTAATTTGCATACCCGACGCTGGAATACGACGCAAACTCCCCCCAGCGGCGGCCAAAGTATTGCATCCTAAGATCCGACGGTGTAAGTCAATTACACCTGTCGGATCTTAGGGCTATCTATGCAGAACTGATTCTATGAATCAGCCGCATAGATAGGACAGGAGATACGACGGTGTATCAGTAGATACGCCGTCATATCTCCTCTGTGAATCTGGCCCAGTATTCCTAGGGCCAAGGACAAGACAAGACTTTCTTAAATCTTTACCAAATGCACTGCTATTTGTGCCCACCACATGGCTTCACCACAGATAGCTTTTCAGCAGTGCTAGGGTCTCCCTGCCCATCCACCACCTTTAGACAATTTCTATGTAGACAGTTAAAATGTCTCCATGCGTTAAAACATGCTATTTGCTTTAGCATCACTCTGGAGCTGTAGCTGCTCTTCATATGCTGCCCAACCACTATTAGAGTGCTTACATTCTGGACAGAGGAGCAAGAGAGACACCTTTGGACAGCAACATTGTTAATCTGGGAAGAAGGAAATGTTAGATGTTCTAGCAGATTTGGATATACAAACAAATTAATGGCTCATACATTTCAAACAGTTACAGCAACATTTTATGTTCTTTTGGGATAAGGTTTTACATACAAGCTGACCGCTGTAACCAGCCTTGTCAATAATAAATGGTTTGCCTTCTAACTGCTACTGGATAGTTTGTTCTTTTGAAAAACAATAGACTTACAGGTCAGATCACCAGGTGTAAAGAAAGAAAGCCTGAAAAAGAAAACCAATGCAGCCATCATATCTAAGAAATGGTAAGCTGCGATATAATAAATGTTTGTTTTGGGGTTTATTACCACTTTAGGTGCTTGTTTGTTCCTTCAGTTGGATAATCCAAATGTCTAAAATTCAAAACTTAGTTACAGCACTTATATGTAAATTATTTTCCACTATCGTGGCTATCAGTATAGTAGGAAGTGGGATTAAAGGAAACGGTACATACCAAAACAATGCCTATTGCTTTCAGTCTGATGTGAATGATAGACTTTTACTAAAAGAACAGTACAGTAGTAATTACCAACCACTCTATGAGAGTGGCAGCAGGCATCCGAGCAGGCAGGGAAGCAGAGATAAAGGTATGTATAGGCACCACAGTCTGCTATGCACAAGATGTTTTTTATTCACAAGTTTCACTTTCAGCTGACCAAAATAATATATTTGTTTTACTATATTTAATGGCGCGTACACACGATCATTTTTAATGGTCTAGAAAAAACAACGTTTTTTTTCAACCTGATTATTGTAAAGCCGGTCTTGCCTACACACGATCTTGAAAAAAAAATGCTCTAGCAAAGTGCGGTGACGTACAACACGTACGACGGCACTATAAATGGGAAGTACCATTCGGATGGCGCCACCCTTGGGGCTGCTTTTTCTGATTTTGTGTTAGTAAAACTTTGGTGAGAGACGATTCGCGCTTTTCAGTCTGTTACAGCGTGATGAATGTGCTATTTCCATTACGAACGCTAGTTTTACAAGAGCGAGTGCTCCCGTCTCATAACTTGCTTCTGAGCATGCGCGTTATTTTCACGTCGTTAAAGCCCACACACGACCATTTTTTACGACTTTAAAAATGACAACGTCAAAAACGACGCAAACATTTAGAGCATGTTCTAAATTTTTAATGGCCATTTTTAACGTCGCGAACAATGCTCTGGAGCCCACACACGATAGTTTTTAATGACATTAAACAAAAAATTCATTTTTTCACATTGCGAAAAATGGTCGTGTGTATGCGGTATAAGATTTCACCTTAATTTTTAATAACGTATTGGGTTGAATTTGGTATGCTAGAGCACATGCTAAGGTCTGTTGTGCCTACAGAGCTGAGGTGCTCCGAGATGGGACAATGCTGTAAGCTGTCACCATTTACACCACATTCTAATTTAAGCATAGCTGACACAGGTGCCTGACATATATACGTTAATTTTATCCCAAACTATTTGTCAGAAGCTATTGTGGACTCCATAAATCATTATGCATTAATGCTGTACTGACTATTCTTATGTTCTCTAAACCGAAGAATGCAATGCACAGCATATGTTTTATATAACTGCTAAAAAGTATTCATGTAAAACTATACCTAATGCACAACCTAAATACACGGTTTTCCTGACATGCCAAAACCCAATGTTTTTTTACGACGTGATTCCTCTCAAGCCTGCCTTGCATACACACGTTCAGTCAAAAAAACGCTTGACCAAAGCGTGGTGACGTACAACACGTACGACGGCACTATATAGGGGACGTTCCATTCAAATGGCGCCACCCTTTGGGATGCTTTTGCTGATCCTCGTGTAAGTAAAAGTTAGGTGAGAGGCGATTCGCACTTTTCAGCCTTGTGCTTTTTAGTCCGTTACAGCGTGACAAATGTGCTATCTTCATTACGAACGCTAGTTTTACCAGAGCAAGCGCTCCCGTCTCATACTTGATTCTAAACATGCATGTTTTTTTCCCCTCGGAAAAGCATACACACGAGCGGTTTTCGCGACAAGAAAAAATAGAGCAGGTTTCAAATTTTTTTGGGGGCAGTTTTCTCATCTGGAAAACTGCTGAGGAGCATATACAAGAAAACCGGTCATGTGTACGAGGCATAAGAGTTAGAAAAAATGTAACATTGCACATTTTTACTTTTTGTTGGCAAAGATCATTCCATTCTATATTTTTGTCAGTAGCTGAGAGATATAATATACCACATTAATAAATCCCAAAACCTACATTTCATAAACTCTTTCATATATATTTTATAAGGATGTAAAAGTTTAAAGGGAAACTATATAGTTTTTGGTCAATAGGTATACATCACGTCTCATTTTGTTTTGTTGGCACAGAGTTTCCTTGATAACACCTTCCCACTGTGCTGGGTGACGTGGCAGCATTGCCGGGCCACTATGTTCACTTGACCTGACATCTACAGTATATGTGACAACACCAGTGTCAGAACTCAATGTGCTGCCGCCAATATGTGATGAAAACTCAGTAAGCACACACAACGCTGTCATGAATACAAGATGACACTCTCAGCCTCACCCTGCACAGAGATTTTCTAGCTCTTGTGACCACACTCTGGGTGCCAGCATACTAAGAGTGATGGACATTGGTTTTAGTTAACCATGCAGTTAAGCTATTACACACCAAACAACCATGTGTTTTATCGGAAACACAAACTTTTCACAATACCCGTGTTAACAATTAAGACTTTTAAGAAATGTCTGTAATACACACTGTCACGACAGACAGGAATATTTCAGAGATTTACAAATTAGTAGTGCTCTTCAAAGAGAAAAGGATTCTTTAAAGTGGTTCTAAAAGGCTGAAGCTTTTTTACCTTCATTCTTTTAATGCATGAAGATAAAAAACTTTCTTCCCCAGCCCCCCAAATCCTTACCTGAGCCCCCTCTGATCCAACGATGTTCAAGATATTGGCTGAGACAGCAGTGGGAGCCTAATTGGCTACCACAGCTGTCAATCACAGCTAGTGAGCCAATCAGGAGAGCGAGCCACAGCTCTATGTGTCTTATGGACACAAAGAGCAATGGCTCAGGAGCAAACATGCAGCAGTGCCCCCAGGCAAGTGGAGAAAGTGGCTTTCTCTGGGGGAACTGCTTGAAGGGGGGGAACCAGGAACTCCGGCAAAAGACCTGAAAAGAAGGGGATCGGGCTGCTTTGTGCAAAACCAATGCACATAGCAGGTAAGTATAACATGTTTGTTATTAAAAAAAAAAAAAGCTTTAGTATAACTTTAAGTTCTGGCTTAGTGTATTTTTTGGATCTTTTTTTATTATTTTAAAATCATTTGGAAAGAAAAAATGTAATATTTAAAAAAAAGAGAAAAAAAAGTATTGTAAAAGAAAAAATATAATAATACAACAAACACAAAAGATGATCAACTTCATAAAGTTACTGGGTTCTCGCAATGTTTGGGCAAAGTGGGCAAAAAAATGGGTACGAGTGTTGGCTCTCATAAAACAGACTCTTGGCTGGTGTTCTTCATTTGATGGTAATGGGGAACTTCAGACTGCTAATGCAGACACTTTTTTTTGTGCTTAAAGTAGTAAAGGCAAAAGGTTTTTTATCTTAATGCATAGAATACATTAAGATAAAAAAATAAAAATTGTGTGTAGCAGGCCCCCCAGCACCCCCTAATACTTACCCTGAGTCCCATCTCTCTCCAGCGATGTCCACGATTTCCTTGGCCATCTTCTCCTGATTGCCTGGGGCACATCCGCGGTGCCATTGGCTCTCGCGGCTGTCAATCAAAGTCAGTTAGCCAATCAAGGGAGGAGAGGGTTGGGGCTCTGTGTCTTAATGGATACACGAAGCTCTGACTCGGCTCGGGTGCCCCCATAGCAAGCTGCTGGTCTATGGGGGCACTCATCAGGAGGGAGAGGTCAGGAGCAGCGAAGAGGAACCTGAGAAGATGAGGATCCTGGCTGCTCTGTGCAAAACCAACTGCAACAGGGCAGGTAAGTACATCATGTTTGTTATTTTTTTTTAAGCGATACTTTACAATCACTTTAAGAAGAGTGTTGAGGGATATGCCCTGAACAATTAAGAGATCAGAGGACTGGTTGACTGGATATTTGCAGCTGCCACTACCTCAGATACAGTTTTCTAAATGTTTTAATATCTTCAATTTCCTACAGGTTACATTCTGATAGCCCATATATTACTGTCCAGATGTCCAGAATGAAATTGCCTTGTGAATGAATACAGATATGATAGTTATCAGATGCCTATACCACCCACGAGGTGGGATGTGCCTAACCAGACTCCGGTACCACCTCCTAATGTAGGCATGTTTGGTCTTAAAATGTTGGTAATTAGTTAATAAATGTACATTTTTTTATTTCTTTTTTGATATTATGTCATCAGTGCAGGAGTTATGAAACATATTTACCTTTTAAAAGAGAGATATTGGGCAAGGAATGTGTACTCTGTTTTCTGCAGGCTAAACTTTTTTTTATGGTAGGGCAATAAACCTGGCCTAGCAGGATGTTAGAATGGATTAGAAGATGTTAATTATTGTATATACTTTAAGCCTGGTACATTCGGCCCTGGTGTACAGCAGCCTGTTTGGCTTCTGTCAAAAAGGGTATGCTGGAAATACAGCAGCCGATCGGCATCTGATCAGTGCTCGCAGCCAATGACTGTGAGTGCTGACCAATGTGCTCTGGTGGAGGGGCAGTTCCCCTGTCAGTACACAATAGCTCAGCGGGGAGATCGCATAGGTAGTACAGTGAGCTCCTCGCAAGCTCCTCAGTATTTTTCTGTTCAGACTGCTAAATTGAATTAAAAAAGCCTGTCAGTGTGTATCAGGCTTAAGCCTGGTTTCCATACTTCCTTTCCATTGGACTTTAAAAAGGGGATCTGGTTGTATAACCAAGGTCTGTATGTAAAGTGCCATGATCCAGCCAGTAATGAATGCCCACTTTTGGCTCATCCTGTATATATAGGGACAGATCCACAGAGCGAGTACGCCGTCGTATCTACTGATACGCCGGCGTACTTTCAAATTACCCGCGTCGTATCTTTGGTTTGAATCCTCAAACCAAGATACGACGGCATCTCGGTTAGATCCGACAGGTATACGTCCTCGTACGCCTTTCGGATCTAAGATGCAATACTTTGGCGTCCGCTGGGTGGCGTTCACATAGTTTTCTGCGTCGCGTATGCAAATTTGCTATTTCCGGCGATCCACGAACGTACGAGCGGCCGGCGCATTTTTTTACGGCGTCTCTAGTCGACTTTTTCCGGCGTATAGTTAAAGCTGGTATTTCGTCACGTATAGTTAGACCTGCCATGTTAAGTATGGCTGTCGTTCCCCCGTTTATTTTGAATTTTTTATTTTTTTTGCTTAAGTCGTTCGTGAATGGGGATGGACATAATTCACGTCTAAGTTAAAAAAAATGATGTTGTTGCGACGTCATTTAGCGCAATGCACGGTGGGAAAGTTTGAAACAGGGCATGCGCAGTTCATTCGGCGTGGGGACGCGCTTCATTTAAATGAAACACGCCCCCTAATCGCTGATTTGAATTCCGCCGCCAGAGATACACTACGCCGCCGTAACTTACGGCGCAAATTCTTCCAGGATTCGATTTAAATCCAGGTAAGGTACGGCGGCGTAGCGTATCTCTGATACGCTGCGCGGGTGCATATCTCTGTGGATCTGCCCCATAATGTATATGTGTGTGTGTGTGTATATATATATATATATATATATATATATATATATATATATATATATACATATATTACATTCAATCTGTACATTGCAAATGAGCATTTAATATTTACAGGTTGCATCCAATACACAACCATTACAGAACATTTGGAGGTTTCTGACAGACAGTTTAAATCATACATCCAATATGATTTCCTTGGCTAGCTCAACATCAACACTGTAGGCTCGGCATCTTTGTGAGGAAGACATAAAAAAAAGAAAAGAAAACTGCAGAGTGTCCATGGCAACTGGACCTCTTTGATGGTGAAACATTGGATATTATTACAAGACCTGCAAAAATGAAGCAAGCTTTTGAGGGTTAAATGAAAAACCTCTGTTAACTTTGACCTGAAAGAAATGTAATCTATCAACTGATTTTATGGACCTTAGGATGTTTTGTCCCATTAACTTCAGTTAAATATTTGACTTCATATAAGACATATGTGCATTTTGAATTATATTCCCTGTGCTCTGAATAGGATTATATCATATCCTAGAAAATAGGCGAAGCATACTCCTTACTGTACAACAAAGAATGCTATTTTCATTCCCTAGCAGACAATAGGTTATATGAGCCATGTGGCTTCAGGTTCAAAGAGTCATCCAATCCAAAAAAAGATTGGAAGATGGAACTTGTTAATATGACAAAAAGGATAATTTTGCAATTGTTAGTCAGCAAAGGAAAAGGTCTTGCAAAATCTATACTGTATTTTCAGGGTAGGTGGTATATGTAGCTGCATATCTTGGTTTATGCTCTTTTCTTTCTAGATTTTGGCAATTGATATATTGTGGATAGTACTGAAAGCAACAGACCCCACTGATTAACAAAAAAAAATGATAATTCACTCTGTAAGAGCAGCAAGGATGTGGAATTCCCTTCCATGGGTGATGGTTTCAGTGGGGAGCATCGATAGTTCCAAAAAACGATTAGATAAGCACCTGAACGAACACAACACAACATACAGGGATATACAATGTAATACTGACATATAATCACACACATAGGTTGGACTTGATGGAATCAACCTCACTTACAATGTAACTATGAATGTAACTATGTGTTATCACCATTTTGTGCATCTATGGCACAACTATAAGCCCATCCCCGCATGCCAAGGTTCTAGGTGTAGTCTTGCACTCTGAACTCTCCTTTAAGCACCACATCCAATCACTGTCCAAATCTTGCCGCCTCAAGCTCAGCAACATCTCCAAAATACTCCCTTTCTAACCAATGACACAACAAAGCTCGTAACTCACTCCCTGGTCACCCCTTCAATCCATCATGAATGCTGCTGCCAGACTCATCCACCTTACCAATCGCTCTGTAACTGCTACTCCTCCTGTCAATCCCTCCACTTGCTTCTGCTTACCCAAATAATTAAATTCAAAATACTAACAACTACTTACAAAATCATCCACAATTTAGCCCCCAGCTACATCACTAGCCTAGTCTCTAAATACCAACCTAATTGTCCTCTTCATTCCTCTCAAGACCTCCTGCTCACTAGCTCCCTCGTCACCTCTTCCCATGCTCGCCTCCA
This sequence comes from Rana temporaria, assembly GCF_905171775.1. Classification (NCBI taxonomy): domain Eukaryota; kingdom Metazoa; phylum Chordata; class Amphibia; order Anura; family Ranidae; genus Rana; species Rana temporaria. Next base: position 317,207,502 of record NC_053491.1, on the reverse strand, counting down.
GGACTTTTCCAGAGCCTCTCCAATCCTATGGAATGCCTTACCCCAATCTGTCCACTTATCTCCTACTCTATTAGCTTTTAGACATCCCAGAAAACCCTTCTCTTTAGAGAAGCCTACCCTACCCACACCTAACAACTGTATTTTCATTTTCTCCATCAGCTCACCCCACACAGTTATTACCTTTAGTTCCACTTGACCCTCCCTTCTAGATTGTAAGCTCTAACGAGCAGGGCCCTCTGATCCCTCCTGTATTGATTTGTACTGTTAGTGTACTGTCTGCCCTCATGTTGTAAAGGGCTGCACAAACTGTTGGCACTATATAAATCCTGTATAATAATAATAATAATAATAATAATAATAATTTTGACCTGTTGTTATGATCACGTAAAAAAAAGGGGAACATTTTTATGTGTGGGCTTATTTTTTTTAAATTTTTTTTAATATAAAAAAATGAAATGTGTTATACAGTATCATTCTTTATTATATACTGTATATAAAGTTTAGATTTTACAAATCACCTTCTAGTGGATGCACTAATGACACTACTGTATATATGACACTCACGTATATATATACGTGATTTGGCATTTCCACTAGCAGGGGGCATGTCTCTTTTGCTATCAATATCTACAGCAGAAGCCGATCTGCAGGTTCCGGGCACTTGATGTCCTCCAGATGTAAGTCTACACATTTTGCGGGACCCCCTGCTTCTTCAGGACTTCGGGAGCATATAGCTCTGTAAGTATACATGGTAGTCATCAAAAGCAATGTGGATCCAGTATAAAATCAAGAGAAAAAAGAAAATCCCCAAGTGAAAGTGTGCCCATGGGACGCATTTCAATATCCCTATAAATAGGTTGACATATTTGATGATAAAGATGGACACAAAAGTTATGTCTCTCTGGTTGTTAAATATAGATGGATTAGTAAGAATGAAATGGATCAAACATCTATAAATGGCATATATTTCTTACGAGCAGGGCCCTCTGATCCCTCCTGTATTGCATTGTTTTGTAACTGTACTGTTTCCCCCATGTTGTAAAGCGCAACGCAAACTGTTGGCACTATATAAATCCTGTATAATAATAATAATAACAATAATAATAATAATAATGAGGAAAGACTATCATCCCTGGGAGAGAGGATTGGTGTTCTGGAGAAGGAGAGAGAAAACTATATGGAAACAGTATCTCATATGCAGCTCCAGATTGAGGAATTGGGGGACCACAGCCATCACTGTAACCTGAGGCTGAGGGGGTTCCAGATCAAGAAAACCTCCAGGAGAAGGTAATGACAATTTTTCATATAGTACTAGAAGGTAAAGCTAATATGGACATGGATAGGGTACACAGGGCAATGGACCCCAAATCAACTGACCCCAAGAGGCCACGGGACATAATATGCCGCCTACATCGGTATGCGCATAAAGAGACATTACTGAGGAAAGCATGGGAGGCAGGCACAATTAAAGCTGAGGGGGTGATGGTGAAAATCCTACCTGATGTCTCCCGTGCTACATCGCAGCGTAGAGCTATGATGAGGCCAATCTTGGATTGTGTAAAGCGGCAAGGGGGGACATACCGCTGGAGGTACCCCCTGGCGGTGGTGATAAAAAAGGACTCGGCCACGTTTTTGTTACAAACGCACAGTGACCTACCTAAACTGTTCGCATTTTTGGGGGTGGAACCGCACCTGGTCCCAAATTGGAGAAAATCATTGTGTAAAGTGTGAAAGTGTCTGCGCTGTAGGAAACCTGGACTGGGGGGGGTGGCAAGGAGAGGGGTGTGGGGTGAGTGGTCGGAAATCCGTGGGTCAGTGGGATATTGAGTATATAAACACAGTAAGGGTGACCCACAATAAAAAGAAAATAGGTGTGGTCTGGCCTGATAGGTGTGGCGAAAAACACATAAAAAACTCTTGTCACTGATAAGTGAATATTACAAACAAATGAACTTGTGAGGTGAGTGGAAAAAATCAACAAATAAAGTGGGCGAAGCCCAAATGATAGTGGTAGAATCCAATGAGCAATGGTGAAAAACAGTCAAAAAACAAGGAAAATGGAGATTGACTGATGAGTAGGTAAGTGGTTAAGTGTGGGGAATACCAAACTCCAGTGAGTCGTGGTGTGTGGTCAGGTAGGTCCACACACCGTGCACCCTTCACCAGTAGTGAATCAAATGGCTTACCTCTCTACTCACGTATAAGCTCAAATCAGTCACTGTACCAGCTAGTTGTTGAATGTATATTTGCTTGTTATAGTCTCGGTGCATACATGTAAAGACAGCGATACAAATGTTGTTGCTTGGACTTCTTGCAAACAGCAAGGAGACAGAATTACCACAGTCAGGGGTGGCTAATTGTCCACTTACACAACTTACAGTGATGTATAAGGGGCGTGTGCCTATCTCCACGAGCGCCGAACTCGTATTCCAATCTTCCTACTACTGCCAGTTTCCTCTCAGCATCGAATGGAGCCGTCCGCTCGTGATGAGACAAATAGGCAGGGATAGAAAGGAGAGGGGGGGCACATCGCGTGAACCAGGCAAAAAATGAATTTATTAAAACAAGTGTTAAAAATAAAAGACTCACATAGGGCAGTTTACAGGCGGTTCCGTAGCTACGAGCGCCGCGCTCGTCCACTGTCCGTCAGGTACTGCTCCTGGTGTGTACTCTGTATTCCCTCTGGAGAAAATCATTGTTACAGTCAAAAAATTATAAAGAAGCTTAAAAAAAAAAGTATAAATGAGATGCAATAATCAGCTGACCTATGTTAAATATTAAAGTGGCTTCTGTCGGAGGGAGAGGAGAGGAGAAATAATTACAAATAAGGGTAAAGGGGGAGTCCCAAACCCCCGCTGTGTTGGGTTGGGGTGCTGGTTCCCCCGGCCCCGCCCCCCCCATCGGGGCAAAAATTCTTTCTCTCTGAAGAAGTACATATTGGAGAGTCATTGAAATAATAACATAATGATGAACTAAGAAGAAGAGGAAATATATATAACACTCATATTGTGACTGACAATCCCTTTTGGATGGTGTTTTTTTTTTCTTCTCTCAAATGATGGAGTTCAACCCAAATTGGTCAGTTGACCGAATAGGATAATGGATGGAAATATATAAAAATCCGGTCTGGGTTATTTGTATGAACTTTATTTAATGTACTTATTATTTGAGAAGGGGACTAAAAAAAATAGGGATGAATTATCATATTTGTTATTTTTGGTTATAATGATCAATCCTTAGTTATGGTTATTGAAATATTTAAAAGTTAATTATGTAGTGGTGGTGGAGGAAGGAGTAGGGGGAGTTAAAAGGTGGATAGGTTTCACATAAAAATCACATTAAGGGAATAGAAGTGGCAGAGGCGGCTCTAGGCTTTGCGAGGTCTTAGGCAAAACTTAGACATGAGGCCCCACTCACGCCCATAATGGGAAAAATAATTCAAGCTATAAAAAAAATAACGCCATTTTTACGAGGCATCAGAGACCTCCCAGCCCAGTCCACCCCAACCTCCTAGCGGGTTCAACAGCTGCTGTATATGAATTACCAGCCCGGCCCGCTCACCCTGCCAGCTTGGGGACACTGACCGGGGACATTCCCTCCCATTCTATCACATACATCAGTTAAATTAGGTGGCTGCGAGGCCCCCGAAAGCGCGAGGCCTTAGGCAACCGCCTTCTTTGCCTAATTAGAGAGCCGCCTCTGAGAAGAGGTATAAAAGGGAGGGGAGGGGATGACTTTTCTTTTGGCTTTTTTTTGTGGTTTTTGGATGGGAAGCGGTGTGAGAAGGCTTTCCCTTATAAGGTGGGGGGGTGGGGGGTAATAACACAAAGACGATAACACAGAGAGGTAGGGGAGTACATAGGGGTGGGAGGGAGGGGGGGAGAAGGAATATGTGATATTATAATATAATAACACAGTTATATAAATCATTCTTTTTTTTTTTTGATGTTTGGATTATGGATGGAAAGCGGTGTGAGAAGGCTTTCCCCTATAACACTAACACTGGGGAGGAATTGGACGGGGGGAGAAGGTGGGGGGGGGGAATAACACAAGATGATTACATAGATGACACAGAGAGGGAGTGAGCACATAGGGGTGGGAGGGCACGGGTAGGGTACATATATAAAAGGGATGTTTTTTTTTCCTTCTCCTTTCCTCTCTCTCTTTCTCCCCTGTGTGCCCTGGTCCATCTGTCCTCTCTATGGTAATTAAATATCCCCGAAAAACGTCGGATTTTATTATAGGACCTCAAGAGACAGCATATTGACATTGCTTTCATTCAGGAAACCCATTTAAAGGAAAAAAAACCTTTCCATGCTGAGGAATTAGAGATTATTTAGTGGTGTACCATGCAACTAACCAGGGCTGGACTGGGACAAAAATTTGGCCCTGGACTTCATCCAGACTGGCCCACTTTGACAGGTCTCTCCCATGGCGGCCGGACAACTCCCGCAACCCCCCCGGCCACCCAAGCCCCCTCTCCCCCTTCACTAGCCAGTGGCGAAGCTAGACATTATTTTACCCGGGGAATCAGTTTGGTGCCCCCCATTATGGGACAAGATTAGGAAGAAGTGAGAAACCCCCAGGCCATAGCTGTTGAGTCAGCTGTCTGTCTCCTTCCCCATGCTCCTCTGCCGTCCCTCCTGCTCCTCTGGTCCTCCCCCTGCTTCTCTGTTCTCCCCAGGTGAGCGCTGCAGGGAGGGAGAGGAGGTGAGCGCTACAGGAAGGGAGAGACAGAGGAGCGGAGGGGGGCGGTGGTCTGCTGTCACTAAAGTCGGCCCACTGAGCCATCGGCCCACTGGGAAACTCCCTGTAGTCCCAATGGCCAGTCCATCCCTGCAACTAACCCAGTCTTTAAAACAAAGGGTGTATCAATTTTGATATCTAATAGGGTGGCCTGGGTCCACAGAGACTCCTTGATAGATGGGGAAGGAAGATATCTGTTTTTAAAAGGAGCAATTGGAGGGATAGGAGTGACGTTGGCGTCCTACTATGCCCCCAATATACAACAAGATGTATATGTTAAAAAAATTATGAAAAGATTAGTGGAATTCACAGAAGAGCAGTTAATTCTGGGAGGAGATCTCAATGTTCCGTTAATACCTAGTGAGGATACTTCATCAGGGAAATCATCAGTACCACCTAAAGAAAGGAAGGGGATTACAAAGGCAATGATAGAGGCAAAAATGGTGGACATATGGCGAATGCTGCATCCGAAGGAAAGAAATCTTTCTTGTTATTCTAAATCTCATAAGGTATATTCACGAATAGATGTTTTTTTTATTACTCACAAACAATTACATTCAGTCAGGGAAACCACTATTGGTATGATCACCTGGTCAGACCATGCACCGATCTTTCTGAGATATGATTTGGCAGAGAGAAATCATTCAGCACCAATAATGTGGAAACTTAAAGGGGTTGTAAAGGAAAACATTTTTTTCATAATAAGCATCCTTTACCTGCAGACATTCCTCTTTTCACTTCCTCATTGTTTGTTTTTGCTCAGAAGTTGCTCTATTTCTTCTCAGGGAGGCTTTACTGCGGTGGTCAGTAACGTGCTCGCCCCCTCCTGGATACTACATCTGTGCAGCAGGACGCTCTCTATGTGTTAGAGACTTCAAGGAGGTGTGAATTACTGGGCGTGCCGCAATTCATATTGGGAAATGTAGTTCTTACATGAATGAGCGCCACAAACCAGGAAGTGAATGAGAGAACAGAAACTAGGACGCCGGAGGTGATATAGATGAAGGAATTTAATAGGTATTTACTCATTTTTTAACAGAATCATTACACTATTCTGTCTGTCTACCTTGCAGACTTTGGGCTAGATTCAGCAAGAATTTACGCCGGCGTATCTATAGAAGATGCGTATCTTCTTTCTGTATTCAGAAAGCAAGATACGCCAAAATTAGGCTAAGATCCGACAGGCGTAAGTCTCTTACGCCGTTGTATCTTAGGGTGCATATTTACACTTGCCGCTAGGTGGCGCTTCCGTCGTTTTCGGCGTAGAATATGCAAATGACCTAGATACGCCGATTCACAAACAAATGTGCGCCCGGAGCAATTTTTTACATCGTTTGCGTAAGGCTTTTTTCGGCGTAACGTTGCTCCTGCTTCTATGAGGCGTACGCAATGTTAAGTATGGACGTCGTTCCCGCGTCAAATTTTTTGAATTTTTTACGTCGTTTGCGTAAGGCTTTTTTCGGCGTAACGTTGCTCCTGCTTCTATGAGGCGTACGCAATGTTAAGTATGGACGTAGTTCCCGCGTCGAATTTTGAATTTTTTACGTCGTTTGCGTAAGTCTTTTGCGAATAGGGCTGGACGTAATTTACGTTTCCTGGCGAAAGCAATGACGATTTGCGGCGGAATTTCGAGCATGCACACTGGGATTCTTTCACGAACGGCGCAGGGTCAACAATAAATTAAATAAAACACGCCCACATCATCCCCATTTGAATTAGGCGGGCTTACGCCGGCCCAAATACGTTACGCCACCGTAACTTAGGGCGCAAGTTCTTTATGAATACGGAACTTGCTCCCTAATTTACGGTGGCGTAATGTATCAGAGATACGTTACGCACGCAATAAATTACGCAGGGCTATCTGAATCTAGCCCATAATTTTTAGGCAATTTTTTTTTTCCTTTACAACTCCTTTAATGAAAGCTTACTGCAGGACCCAATGGTGATGGAGGATATTCGGAAAGAGGTGAAATGGTTCTTTCAGGTGAATGATAACTCAGAAAGTACACTGGGAGTAATTTGGGAAACACAAAAAGCTGTAATACGAGTTGTACTGATTAAACATGGTGCAAGGATTAAGAAAGAGAGAGAAGTTAAATTAATAGGTCTATTAGGAAAAATTCAAACCCTAGAGGCACGACATAAGCATTCCCAGACTACGGAAGTAGAACAGGAATTATTAGAAACCCGAAGACAAGTAACTGAGCTACTACAATATAGAGCTAAAATGGCATTACAAATAGGACGTAAATGTAGCTATGAATCAGGTAATAAGTGTGGAAGACAATTAGCAAGAGCCTCACGGGAAATACAGACAAGGACATATATAACCTTTGTTAAAAAGAAAGATGGAACTGAGGTTTAATTTCCTGGAAAAATTGCAGAGGAACTTGGCAACTACTACTCCTCACTTTATAAACTAGAATTGAATGAGCCAGATCAAGTAGAGATGAAGGAATATTTAATTTCAAGTGGCATGCTGAGTTTGACGACAGAGGTTGGTGAGGAGTTGTAGTCACCAATAACATTGGAAGAAGTTCAAGATACAGTAAAATTAGCAAAAGTAGGTAAAGCTATAGTCCGCTGGAAGCCTGTCCGTCGGACATGTCCGATGGTCAGTACGACTCATCGGACATGTCCGCTGGCCCAAAATCCCACACATGCGTCAAAGTGATTCGACGCATGCGTGGAAGCATTGAACTTCCTGGTGCCTGCACGTCTCCGCCACGTCACCGCGTATTCTGTCCGTGGGGAATTTGGTCTGATGGTGTGTACACACATTAGACCAAATGATCCCAGCAGACATGTCCGATGAAAACGGTCCGCGGACCGTTTTCATCAGACATGTCTGGTCGTGTGTACGAGGCCTAACAGTTGCCTGCACAGTAGAACCCTGCATTTTACCATAAGGGCCAGGATGTTTGGGCCCCAAATGTGGGGGGGTGGACGTGCACAGGAGCCTGTGATGTGAAGGATCTGAGTCATAGCACCAATATGACACTCGGACCTCCGCTGGAAGAAAACATTTACTGACTGGACCCCTGAGGATATTAGTTCAGTACCCCTGGTCTATCACATACAATCCTAATAAAAAACATTTAAATTTTTGGTTGAAACGTGACAAAATTTGAAAAATTTCAAGGGGTATGAATACTTTTTCAAGGCGCTGTGAATCAGGTTTTGGTACATTGACTGTTTAAGTTTAAAAGCAACCTCAATGAGGAACATTCTCATATAAACCATTTTTATGCTCGTTTACTACTGAGGGATTCCCCGCCTCTTCGTATTCTGGTGAAGTCACAGGAAATAAAGAGGGGGGTTCCCAACAAAGACACAGATGACAATAAACATCTGTACTAAATCTTTGGCTGAAGTTTTTGCCCTTTCCCCACACAATGCCTAGCAGCAGATGGGATATCAAAGGGCCAAATATAAAGGAATGGCTGACCATTATTATAGAAGTTAATAAAAAATTCTTAGAGACATGTGTAATAAAATGCTGTTGTAATGATCCATAAATAAACAGAAAACAATTGACATAAATGGAAATAAAATGGTATTAAATATACCAATAACCAAAGCATGTATATAAGTTATATAAAATATTTAAATGAATGTCTGATAACAAAAAAAATTACACATTACACATAATCATTCCTTTTGTCTTTATAAATAGGAACCCACGTTTCTAATGAAGTTAGAACAATGACCAATTCTATATTTTAAATAATACTAATTTTAGAAGAAATGTTAAATGTTTACATTTAACATGAGCGGCTTATACAAACCAGCCCTATAATGTATGCGAGAATATATCAGTAAAGTCTTTGTGAATATTATTGTAGCTGTGTATTTAGATGGCTCCAGAAAGGTTGATACGTCATAGCATGCTGCACTCTGGAATTTAACAAGTGGGACCGTTTGTTATATGCTGGGGTTTTAGTAAAGCACACAGATTACTAGCAGATGTTGGTTAAGCTTTATCTAGACTAAAAGACCAAGCTCTGCAGTGTTATCACACAACATACACTATTCCTTTTCTCAACTGGACATCAAAACAGCATTAGAAGATCCAAAACCAGAGACACATAGGATGTGAGCTCTAATATTATCCCATTTTTTTTTCTTTTTTGAACGCTTGTTCTTTAACCCCAAGCTTTCATAAATAGTTTTAAAGATAAGGAGCAGTTTGCAAAATTCCACAATAATAACAATCAATCATCTTCTTTCACTGTTCTAATTAACCACTTCCTTACTGGGCACATATACCCCTTCCTGACCAGGTGAAATTTCAGCTTCCGGCACTGCGTCGCTTTAACTGACAATTGCGCGGTCATGCGACGTGGCTCCCAAACAAAATTGACGTCCTTTTTTCCCCACAAATAGAGCTTTATTTTGGTGGTATTTGATCACCTCTGCGGTTTTTATTTTTTGCGCTATAAACAAAAATAGAGCGACAATTTTGAAAAAAAAACAATACTTTTTACTTGTTACTATAATAAATTGCCCAATTTTTTAAAAAATAATAATTTTTTCTCAGTCTAGGCGATACGTATTATTCTACATATTTTTGTTAAAAAAAAAAAAAAAAAATCGCAAGAAGCGTCTGGTTTGCGCAAAAGTTATTGCGCTTACAAAATAGGGGACAGAATTATTATTTTTTATAATTTTTTTTTACTACTAATGGCGGCGATCAGCATTTTTTTTCGTGACTGCGACATTATGGCGGAGACATCGGACACTTTTGACACATTTTTGGCGCCATTCACATTTATACAGCGATCAGTGCAATAAATATGCACTAATTACTGTATAAATGTGACTGGCATTGAAGGGGTTAACACTAGGGGGTGAGGAAGGGGTTAATGTGTACCCTGAATTGTGTTACTAACTGTGGGGGAAGGGGGGTGACTGGGGGAGGTGACCGATGCTGTGTCCCTATGTACAAGGGACACAGATCCGTCTCCTCTCTCCCCTGACAGGACGTGGAGCTCTGTGTTTACACACAGAGCTCCACGTCTTGTCCCTGTAGCCGCCGATCACGAGTCCCCGGCGGACATCGCGGCCGCCAGGCACTCGCATCGGCATCTCAGCGATGCGGCGAGCGCGCGCGCGCCTCCGCCGGACGCGCGCGCGCAGGCCGTAAAAACACGGCCTCCCAGAGATGTAGAGCCACCCTGCGGCCGTACAAAGTCGTACGGCCGTCGGGAAGTGGTTAAACTTGTTAGAGACAAAATTTGTCCAGTATGCTTAGCACACAATTATTGCTTTTTTCATTGGCTCCTGAAGTTGAGCTCTGACCTGACCTCTCCTGTACCTCATCTTTGCTCACTCTAAATACCCATCGCAGTTATGAATGGTAAGGCCCCTTTCACACGAAGCATCCAATCAGATCCATCTGTCAGTTTTTCAGGCAGACCTGATCGAACAGTCCATTCACCCCTATGGACCAACGGGTGAATGGATCCCCTTCGGTTTTTTTTTCCAGCAGACTGGATCAGATCGGAAAGTAGGTGAGTGTAAACAGACACAAGAACCAATTCAAAGTTATTGTACTAGATAACAGTAAACAATAAAAGCAACAATCAGCGCACAAATAATACAGTTAAACTAAAAATATTGCAAGCTGAACACAAAAAAAGGTAACCACGACCTCAAATGTAGCAAATTAAAAAAATATGTAAGTGCAATAAAAGTCCATATAAAAGTAACTGAAGATGACACCCAGTGATACAGTGAAAACTCTTCAAACGAAAGTGATGTAACAGCCAAAAACAAGAGAAATGCTTCCTTACCAGATGGGATGGACCATTTGCATTAACGACTGGTCAAAACAGCTTGGTCTCAGCATAGGAGAGAAGATGCGGATGGATAACGCAGAATGGTAGGTAATCCGATCAGATATAAAAGAAACAACAGAAAACACGATCTCAGTGTAGACTGTTTGTATTTTATTCCAAGGGTAAAAAAGTTCACTATACAGCAAAAATCCTGGACTGGACAATAGGCACAGGGAAATCCACTGGAGGACTACCGTCTGGTATAGCGAATGAGATTAAAATCATAAAAAAGCATGGCGTGTAGCCGTGGTGTACAGCTGCAAACAGCAATTTGAAAAGGACGCGGGTGACGTCACAAAGCTCCTCCCCCCTACGCACGTTACGTCCGATTGGACTTCGTCAGCGGTGGGTGGGGCTAGATAAGCAAAATGATCCACTGCAGACAGAGAATGCTGATGAACAGGCAGCTTTACTCAATATTACAGTTAAAGCAAATGTAAGAGCAGATATCACAAGACACTCACAAGACACTCACTATTACTTTTTTAGTTAGAAAATGTTCTTCTATGCAGAGGTGTAGCTTGAAACTTGTGGGCCCCAATTCAAAAGTTGGCCTGTGCCCCTCCCCACTACCACCACTACTTCCACCGTGCATGCAGATACACCCACCGCAAGATATTTAAAGTGGATTAAGAGGTTTGAGTTTTCAGAGTTCCTCCTAACATCAGAGGACAGGGATCACCTCTGGAGAATCAGAGGACAGGGACCCCTGGCAGGTCACTTGGCAGAACTCCTTTCCCAACCCAGCACTGTATACATTCCCCCCCCCACACTACACAGGGCTGAAATCACATCCCTTTACACGCAGTCTGTCAGCCTTCACAGGGTGTAGCTGGCTTTTATGTTGCCATTCTGACATGTAAAATTCTCTGGTTGAAATGACAGTGTAGTTGCAGTAGGCAGATACACCCTGTGGAGATGGTGGCTGACTGGTTGTGTTGTAAAGGAATGTGATTTCAACCCTGTAGAGGGGGAGCAGTATAGGGTGCTGTAATAGAAAAGGAGCTCAGCAGCCAGGCATAGCATCCAGGGCAGAGGGGTGGTCAGGGGGCTTTGGGGGGGGAAGGCGCAACTTAGATCTAGGGTGGGCAAAGCCACGTGACACAAAATCTGGAGCCTGTAGCTCCACAGGGGCCCCTAAGGAGGTGTTAAGGGGTTTTAGCAATTTCTGAAGGTTCTCTGTCAGTGTTGGCAGGTGTTGGGGGGAGGTCACTTCCCGGAGGTGTGTGTCTTTTCCCCAGTTGTCAGGGAAGGGGGTAAGCGGACATCCTTGGGTGGGGGGGGTACAGAGAATCCCAGATGGTGACTAGGAGACACTGAGCAGTGTCTTACCTCACCAGTGACATTGGTCCCATTGTGGCTACAGGATGGCACTCTCCTCCTCTTGCCTCACTGAGATTGTTTACCATTCCATGTTGACTGCACAGACACATTCCCGTCCTGGGCTGTTCTCACCCCTTGGACCTCTCCATTTAGGAAATGTCTCGCAGCTTCTCCCCAGCCAATGAGAACGGAAGGGTGTGGACTGTGGAAGGCAAAGTGGAAGCCCAGTACTGGAGCTGGTCTTTGTGGAGGATATGATAATATGACAGGTAGGCTGCAGGGGCCCCCTGCAGCTAGGGGCAGGGGTTGCGATTGTGACCCCTGCAACCCCTTATGCTACGCCCATGCTTCTATGCTCCTCTTTGATTTTGTTTCATGTTGTTACTGGTGTAGGCACGTGTTCTGCTGCAGTAATCTGAAGGTGATACTGTACATTTATTCAGGTTGGCTATTGAAGTCTAATTTGTTCTCTGTTGTGGGCTCCAGGCAACCATCATGGGATGAATGGCATCTGTTATTCGAAATTCTGCATCAATCAGGGAGTCCACATTGTGGGAGTAGGTTAGTAACAGAGATTTTCAGATTGGGGAGAGAGTAGGAGCAGTGATAGGACAAGGTACCTGATGGGAAAGGAAACAGTAGGTTTACCCTTACTAACATCTTCCTGGAACAGCATTTGCAAAGGCCTTTGGCCTCACAGGGTGGCCCAGTATTTCCATGGCCCTTTCATAGAGAGTGATTCTCAGACATTCTGTGGTCTGTTAGGGCATGTAATATTACTATTGGAGAGTGCCTTCTTGATAAAAAATCTCTTCTGCCTGAAGATGTATATAACCTGCAATATATGTAGTGGCATTACTGAAAGCTGCTTTATTTCTGTGATAATTCAATTGTTATCTACAGTAAAAACAATGCTTAACTTGACTTTGTCTCTAGTTACAAGAATTAAAAGTTCTTATAAAAATCAACATTTTGATGCCACACCGATTCTTTTTCTCAAGTGCAATCAAAGATGCAGAGTTGCTATACATGGTATTAAAGTGTACTTCTATAGTGTGCATTTTCCTATGCATTTGCATACACAGATCCATGTACAAGTTCAGAGGCACATGCAACCTTCCTTAAAGTGGTTGTAAAGTCAAAAGTTTTTTTTACCTTACTGCATTTTATGAGACTTTTATCTGTGTGTGGCCGAAGTTAGACTGACTTCTGTTGTATGGACACTCCGCTGTCAGAATACAGTGTTCTGGCAGGGGGATTACTCCATCCACCTATGCCCAACTTTAGTCCCTAGTCAGTGTCTCGGCAAGCACTACAGCTGGAGGCAGCCAGGCAACTAAGGCCCCTTTCATACAGGCATAATCTGATTAGATTAGCAGGGAATCTGTCAGCTCATCCCCTGTTGATCAGAGCAGAGCGGGAGGATGACAGTTCTGTGTCCGCTCAGTTTATGCAGAGCAGACACGGACTGAGTCTTCTCTGCACTATGGACCGGCGGGTGTAAATGGATATTGCTGTCTATTTACACTCGACTTTCCACTGATCCAATCCTAGACAGAGGGGGATGGATCTCCTTCATTTTTTTAGTGGACTGGATCAGATTACAGGTAGGCAGGTGTAAATGGACATTTACACCTGCTGGTCAATTGGGGTGAATGAAGGGTTGGACCAGCAGACCTCATCAGATCTTTCACATAAATAGAGAATATTATTTAAAAGCTAAAGGTCAACAAGGGCATTCTCTGTCTTTCTCTTAGTATCATCTTTTATATGTCTAAAAGTAGGGTCCACAAATATATAAGAAGCACCGCAAACTAGAGTTTATAGCTAAACTCCTTTGCCTTTAAGGGATTACCATAAGATCTTTTCATCAAACTGTATATTGCAAACTGTACACTAAAATTGTAGAATGATTAGAAAATTTAACAAAAAACAACCGCAAAATGTTAGCAAATCAAGCACATGTTTATTTCAGTACAGGCATACAATTCAAAATGTAAAATCTACATAGTTCTATTAAAAACATCTGTTAATGAAACTTCTTTTAAACAAAGGCACATCTGCATTATATTCTACCGTGAAAAGGGCGGGAATTTTTTTTTAACCATGTCATGAGACTCCAGCTTTAATGAACTGGCAGTTACAGTACTGTTGCCTGATAACAGAATGGACTGTTCATGCTACAGAAACACATATATAATGCTATCCTTATATGCAGGCTCCACCCCTGGAACATATGTTATTATTAAGATTTTGCAACAACTGCTGGTTATATGTTATTTTAGCTGCAGTCTTAGCAGGTCTTGCAATGTTATCAACCCCTTCAGTTGTGCTGCTGGATGTATTTAAAGTTAAGCTAAATGATATCCGTTTTCTTTACAAATAATCCATAAACATCCAATACTTCTTGGCCCTGAAATCTATTTCTCAAGATCGGGTCTGCCAAGGACCTTCCAGGTGCTGGGTAAGCCTCCACAATCTACATACACTGTCAGCGAGGATCATATGGGGCCTTTCCAGGACCTTGGTTGATGTCAGGGCTAAGGATGGGGAACAGCTGTGTGTGTTTGAAACACAGAGACTCTGATATTTCCTCTAATACTACCAAAAAGGTACTAAAAAACAGCAGGTCAAAAAAAAAAAAAAAACAGCAGGTCTGTTTTTAGCACAAGGGTCCAAGAAGAGGTCAAGAGGGTGCAACAGCCTTAGTGCCGGTTCACACTGGGGCGGCTTCAAAGTCGCCCAAAACTGTAGCCACCTCGTACAGCGCGACTTCAGCACGGCTTGCAAATGACTTCTGTAATAGAAATCAATGCAAGTCACCCTGAAGTCATCTCCAAAAGGTACAGGAACCTTTTTCTAAGCCTGAGCAACTTGAGTGGCTCCGATTTAAATGGTTTCAATGCACTGCATGTAGCGCGACTTATCAGGTGGCTAAGTCGCCTGGCAGGTCGCCTCAGTGTGAACCGAGCCTTATGCATAACCTTTATAAATGAAACAATGAAAATGTTTGTACTCACAAAAACAATTTGGCTATTAATCTACAGCAGGGGTCTCCCAATATAAACAAAGGGCCAGTTTATTGTCCTTTAGACTTAGGGGGCCGATCTAGGGCCAGTGGGAGTAAAACATGTCTTGCCATCCAGTGGGAGTAAAACATGTCCTATCATTGGTGTCAATGGTAGGAATCGGGCCCCATGTTGTTGTCAGTGGAAGTAATTGTGCCCTTTTGATGGTGTCAGTGGGAGGAACAGTGCCCCATTGTTGGTGCAATTGGATGGAATAATGCCCCAAGGGCCAGATAAAGGCAAGCAAAGGGCCACATATGGTCCCCGGGCTGCATTTTGAAGACAGCTGATCTATAGGTAGAAGTATAATCTCAGCTCTGATGAACAGGGTACACCACTCAAAACGCTCTTGATTCTGCTTCAGTGAGGGCTCAGTTTTATAGTGGACTTCCATTTCCTTCCGAGTCGTATTTGTACCTATATGTTCATAACCATATGGCTATTGTGAGAACATACATTTTAAATAGTTTCATTAATAAATGTTTTTTAAGGTATGCACAAGTTTGTTGTACCCTTCTTGTTATTTAGAAGTAAAGATTCCCTATTTGGAAGAGGGCGGCATACTGTAGCTTAAAGTATTGTCTTTGCCATATTGAAGTTTCTGCTCATCAAACTCTCTTCTTCCGGGCTGCCTGTTTTTTCACAGGACTTTAACACTGATGTCATATCTCTATTTTGTCTGGTCTTATCAAAGAATTAGCAAATGACAGACAACTTAACATATGCTTTTGTGAGTACTTAAACTTGAAGGGGCAGATCCACAAAGATCTGCACCCGCGCAGCTTATCTGAGATACGCTATGCCGCCGTCACTTACCTGGCTTTTGTTTGAATCCTGAAAGAATTTGCGCCATAAGTTACGGCGGCGTAGTGTATCTCTCGCGGCGTAAGGGTGCGGAATTCAAATGCAGCGAGTAGGGGGCGTGTTTCATTTAAATGAAGCGCGTCCCCGCACCGAACGAACTGCGCATTACCCATCCGTCAAAACTCCCAGGGTGCATTGCTCCAAATGACGTCGCAAGGACGTCTTACGCAAACGAAATAACATTTTTAAAATTTGACGCGGGAACGACGGCCATACTTAACATTGAGTACGCCACCAGATAGCAGCTTTAACTATACGCCGGAAAAAGCCAAACGGAAACGACGTAAAAGAATGCGACGGCCGCTCGTACGTTCGTGGATCGTCGGAAATAGCTCATTTGCATACTCGACGCGGAATACGACGAAAACGCCACCAAGCGGATGCTGGAAAATTGCATCTAAGATCCGAAGGCATACGAAGACGTACGCCTGTCGGATCTAACCCAGATGCCGTCGTATCTTGTTTTGAGTATTCAAAACAAAGATACAAAGATACTTTCTTTGTGGATCTGCCCCAAAATGTTTATCCTTAAAAGAGAAGTACAGCCTAGGCTTGTTTGGCTGGGCTTCTCCTATGGGTCACAGGAGAGCAATTAATTTCCCACTCCTGTAATCCATTTTCAGCAGAGAGAGGACTGAAGTCCGCTCTCTGCTAACGTCACAGGAATCAGTCCAGGCACGATCGCGACAATGGAAGTTGGGATCTGAAAGGTGCCTGGACTGATACCCGTCTCAGCCTTTTAGTGAGCAACTTATAGCCTGAGTCGCCTGCTCCCTATCCCTCCACAGCTCAGCACTCCTGTGAGCGTGGAGGATCAGAGCAGGAGAGCTGCTGATTGACAGTCAGCAGCTCTCTGCTCGGGGAGCTGTGAGAACCTAGCCATCGGCGATGATCGATCACTTAGTTCTCAGTGTAGAGGTGACGGGTGACAGGTGCAGTATCAGACCGATGCTGCATCCACCTAGGTAAGTTTGATGGGGGAAAAACCCCAAACCCATACTTCTCTTTTAAAGGCATGGTATGGTAACAAGGTCTCTTTAAAGCCAAACTCCAGGAACTGGCAGTGCCCCCATGCTTGTTATATTTCGGCTAGGGTTGTAGATGCTGTTTCAGCTCCAATGTTCTCCACCTTCGCCTGAAGCTCCATTCTGTGAGCGGAGCCTGGTGTTATTAGATACCATACAGTGGACATTAAAACGTTACTAAAGGCTAAACTTTCTTATATTCTTACCTGCTCTGTGAAATGGTTTTCACAGAGCAGCCTCAATCCTCCTTTTCTGGGGTCCACTGTATGCGCTAAATGCTACTCCTCTTTTGTGTCTGCCCACATAGCAAGCTGCTTGTTATGGGGACTGACATTATGGGCTCAAACCTAATGGGGCTTGGCAGAGAATGAATTAAAGGGGTTGTAAAGACAAACATATTTTCCTCTTAAATTAAAGTCTGACAGTAGCTGATAAAGTAAAAAGTAATGTTTTGCATTATAACTCGTTTGATACCTGTTGAAATTGAGCTGTTTTATTCACCTCCAGCACTCCTGAATCATTATTCTCACTGACTTCCTGGTTTGCGGTGCGCATTCATTCTTGCTACATCACGGCCTAATGGGAACTACAGTTCCCATTAGGCTTAGCCTCCATGCCTGTGAGGGATAAGAGCGCATCTTCACACAGGGCGGTAGTCATAGGGAGGGGGTGAGCACATTCTGCTTTCCACCATGCAAAACGTCTCAGATGCTGATGGAAAGCAAGAAGAGGAGAGACAGGAAATGGCATTTTCAAACCTGGATTACTGTATTTTGGAGGTCAAAAGGAAAAACGAGGTAAGTGAAATTTAAATGCTCTAGCTTACAGCAATCAATTGATCTAATAAAAAACGAACCTTTAGTGTTCCTTTAAAGAAAAAAACCTTTAGCCTTCACTTTAACCCTGTATAGTACTATGATAAGAACTGGTGGCAGTGCTAGAGGGAGCCTGCAACTAACCATTGAAATGCATGGGCCCTGGGGGTCCACAATATAATGGTGTATATTTTTTTTCAGGAGTTGGGCTTTAATATATCTATACGTCGAAGTCTGTTATTTTTCAGTGTGTCAAAGCTATTGTTCCAATTTTGGGAATTTGTTTGGCCTCATATTTGTAAATTAATATCATACAGCATAAATAATAGTTCCAGTTGGGCCCTAATAAATCAGCAGATTAAAAGAGTGAATTTTACAAAAATTCTCAACTTGTCTGATGGTTGGCAAGGGGAAATTGTTGAATAGTTGTGTGAAATTAGTTTGAATCATGTGCCAGTTTAGCTCTGTGGTGCCAATTTGTGAAAGATGTAGGAAAGAAAATGAGTGGAAAAGTTATTCTACTGTCCATCAAATTCAGCTTTCCAAGTAGGTGCCTGCAGGACACTGAAAAGGAATGGCTCAGACTTTTTTTCTTACCGCAGATCAGAGTTAATAGAAGACAAACTTCCTTATTTTTGACAGTTTGAAGATCAAAAACCCTGTCTGGTTCTGAAGTTGGGATATAAAAGTTATGGAAAATTCTTGCATTCAAAGCAGCAGACACCTAATATAATCCATGTGGCAATTCTTTTTTAGAAACTCAGCTCTGTCTTCTGGGTTGAATTGTCTTTGTTATAATCTAAGTTCAGAACAGTGATGTATTCATTTTATAATTGACATTTGGTTTACGCCTCACAATCAGGAGACTATTGGAACCAACACCGTCAGTATACTGCATAGGACTAGAACTATAAAATAGCTAAACTGATCCCACCTGTTAGGTAGTCTTGGATGTTAAATTATGCCTTGTCTTACATACAGGTAAAAAACTCTTTCTGGTTGTTTTCAGCTAGTCATAGATGGAATGCGCCAATTTACACCATTGACCGATGTGGTTTATCTGATGATCTTGGAAAACCTTTTGTTTAAAGGGCCGTACACGCAAGTCATCATCAGCCGGCTTCTATCGAAGGGGCATGACCATCCGATCAGCTCTCTAAGCCAATGGGTGAAAGCACTGATCGGTGTGTTCTGGCGCCCCCCCCCATCAGGACACAAGAACTCAGGGGGGGAGATGGATGTACTAACATCAGGTATTTAGTACAGCAGTTTCTGCTGAGCTCTTCAGTTTGAACAAAAAAAATGAGTAGTGAATAGTGTGTACTAGGCTTAACTTTACAGTGGAATACCGCCCACTGAGACATTTAGCTAGATTCAGGTAGCCGGGCGCATCTTTGAGGCGGCGTAGCGTATCGTATTTACGCTACGCCGCCGTAAATCAGAGAGGCAAGTGCTGTATTCACAAAGCACTTGCCTCCTAAGTTACGGCGGCGTAGCGTAAATGGTGCAGCGTAAGCGCGCCTAATTCAAATGCGGATGAGGGGGTGTGTTTTATGTAAATGATTGGTGACCCGACGTGATTGTGCTACGTCCGTGTACATATCACAGTGTGCATTGCTCCAAAGTACGCCGCAAGGACGTATTGGTTTCGACGTGAACATAAATTACGTCCAGCCCCATTCACGGACGACTTACGCAAACAACGTAAAATTTTAAAATTTTGACGCAGGAACGACGGCCATACTTAACATTGGCTAGGCCAGCTATTTGTTGGAATAACTTTACACCGGAAAACGCCTTACGTAAATGGCGTATCTTTACTGCGACGGGCGCATGTACGGCATATATAGTAATTTGCATATTCTACGCCGAACTCAATGGAAGCGCCACCTAGCGGTCAGCGTAAATATGCACCCTAAGATACGACGGCGTAGGAGACTTATGCCGCTCGTATCTTAGCCTAATTTAAGCGTATCTGGTTTCCAGCAAACGCTTAAATTTACGACGGCGTAGATTCAGAGTTACGACGGCATATCTACTGATACGCCGGCGTAACTGTTTCTGAATCTGGCCAATTGTGAACACAAGACAGTGGCTCCCACTAATGTCAGAATACATTGATCAACAGCTGAAGTCACTGATCCAGAAAAGTTTTCCAACTTATTCTTACAACAGAAGTCACTCAAATGATCAACGTCCAATAAGAGGAGACTGTCACACACTTGTCAAAATTTTTGTGAAAGGCTGACCGCAGGTCAGCCTGTGTTTGTAGGAGGAGTCGGGAGGTATTTAAACCCGCCCTCCTTCCTCCTTCAGGGCGTCGGTGTTCTGGTGTGAGCTGCTGCTGCACCCGTGTCGTCATTTCCGGGCAACCCGTCTGACGTCACTTCCGGGTTTCCCTCGCGGTCAGGAAGATCGGGCGGGTGTCTTGGTGGCTCCGAGTCTCCCCGCGGGGTTCAGGTTTGGTCAGGGGGAGGTCCACAGGGGGCCAGCTACCCCCATCTGCTCGGTCTCACTGGGTGGTGACTCCCTGTTGGGGGATGACGGTCTCCGGCGGCAGGGATCTTGTTTGGCTTCGGCTGCGGTGTTATCAGGCAGGCAAAAGTTCCAGCGGACCCACCCCCCCTCCTCCGGGAGTTGGTATATCTTAGGGGGCGGGGGGGGCAGAGCAAGGAAACTCCACATGGTGTCAGGGGAGGAGTGGGATCTGTGGCTGCCAGCTCTGGGAACTTGCAGTATACCACTGGCACAGCTCCACCATATGTCACATGTTCAGCCTTTTACTTACTCCTTACTACACATAAACATTCCATGCTACACGTCAGCACTGTTATGCACTGCTGTCCATGTGTCACCTGTCATGTGTCCCCCCCCCTGTCTCAGGACTCTGGTTGGAGTGTGTGGGTGATCAGTATTCAGTTGGCAGCGCAGTGGTGTGTATTCAGTCAGATTCGGTATGCATTCATTTCACGTTTCTCATGTGTTTTGGTTTCTCATGCAATTTCCTCTTGTGTTTTTGTTTCTCATGCGATTTTCCCATGCGATCACGCTTCTCATGCGATCTCGTCTCATGCGATCACATCTCTCATGCGATCACGTCTCTCATGCGATCACGTCTCTCATGCGATCTCGTCTCTCATGCGATCACGTCTCTCATGCGATCATGTCTCTCATGCGATCTCGTCTCTCATGCGATCACGTCTCTCATGCGATCACGTCTCTCATGCGATCACGTCTCATGCGATCACGTCTCATGCGATCTCGTCTCATGCGATCTCGTCTCATGCGATCACGTCTCTCATGCGATCACGTCTCTCATGCGATCTCGTTTTTCATGCGATCACGTTTCCCATGCGATTTTTTTCATGCGATCACGTCTCTCATGCGATCACGTCTCTCATGCGATCACGTCTCTCAGGTGATCTCGTTTTTCATGCGATCACGTTTCCCATGCGATCTTTCATGCGATCACGTTTCCCATGCAATCTTTTCATGCGATCACGTTTTTCATGCGATCACGTTCCCCATGCGATCTTTTCATGCGATCACGTTCCCCATGCGATCTTTTCATGCGATCACGTTCCCCATGCGATCTTTTCATGCGATCACGTTCCCCGTGCGATCTTTTCATGCGATCACGTTCCCCGTGCGATCTTTTCATGCGATCACGTTCCCCGTGCGATTTTCTCATGCAATTTAGTTTCTCATGCGATTTTCTCATGCGATCACGTTTCTCATGCGATCATGTTTCTCATGCGATCACGTTTCCCTATGCGATCTTCGCATGCGATTACGTTTCCCATGCGATTACGTTTCCCATGCATTCACGTTTCCCATGCATTTACGTTTCCCATGCGATCTTTTTATGCGATCACGTTTCCCATGCGATCTTTTCATGCGATCACGTTTCCCATGCGATTTTCCCATGCGATTTTCTCATGCGATTTCGTTTCTCATGCGGATTTTCATGCGATCTTCTCATGCGATCACGTTTCTCATGCGATCTTCTCATGCGATCACATTTCCCTATGCGATCTTCTCATACGATTACGTTTCTCATGCGATTACGTGTCTCATGAGTCATGTCCTCTTGTGTTTACGTTTCTCATGTGTTTACGTTCTCATGCGATTACGTTTCACATGGTAGTTCTCGTGCAATTACGTTCACATGCGATCACGTTTCTCATGCGATCTTGGTTTTTCACGAGTCTTGTCCTTGTGTTTACATCTCTCATGCGATTACGGTTCGCATGGTGGTTCTCATGTGACTACATTTCGCATGGTAGTTTTCATGCGATCACGTTTCTCATGAGGCATGTCCTCATGTGTTTACGTGTCTCATGCGATTACATTTCTCATGCGATTACGTTTCACATGGTAGTTCTCATCCGATCACGTTTTCATGCAATCACGTTTCTCTTACGAGTCATGTCCTTGTGTGTTTACGCTTCTCATGCGATTACGGTTTGCTTGGTAGTTCTCATGCGACTACATTTCGCATGGTAGTTTTCATGCGATCACGTTCCTCATGAGTCATGTCCTCATGTGTTTACGTTTCTCAGGCGATTACGTTTCACATGGTAGTTCTCTCGCGTTTACGTTCTCATGCGGTTACAGTTCACATGGTAGTTCGCATGCGATCATGATCATGTTTCCCAGCATAGTTTCTCAAGCGATTACGTTTCTCATGTGTTTATGTTCTCATGCGACCACATTTTTCAAGCCTTATGTTGTCTCATGCATTTCGTTTTTCATGCTCATGTCCTCATGCGATTACGTGTCCTCATGCGATTACGTGTCCTCATGGGTTACGTTTCTCGTGCGAGTGATGTTCTCATGCAATTTTTACATTTCCATGTTTCGTTTTACGTTACGTTTCTCATGCTATTCATGTTCTCTAACATTTACGTTTCTCTGGCAGGTTTCAGTTGTGATACAATTACATTGGTCATGTTTTCATACGTTGCGCTTTTCTTACGTTACGCTTTTCACACAAGTTACGCTTTTCATACGAGTTACGCTTCTCACACAATTACGATTTTCATGGTATTTTTATGTTCTCAAGTGTATTTTCGTTTCTCATGCAATCATGTTCTTGGGTGTTCACGTTTCACATGCAATTTATGTTCTCATACAATTTATCTTCTCATGTTTTCATATCTCATGCTATTGATGTTTCTCATGTTTTTTTTTTCGTTTCTCATGCTATTCATGTTCTCGAATGTGTTTATCTCATGCAACCTTACGTTTCTCATGCAGGTTCCAGTTGTGTTAGTTTTCAGTTGGTAGTATTAGCATGTTCTTTTTAGGTTCATGGCGTTCCACCGCTGGGGGGGGGGTCACCCATCACGTCGATGGGTGCTTACGGATTGAGATGATCGTTTTTAATTGGCTTGTACGGTGGCAGGTCTCCTCATCCGTTTCTAATACGTTTCATGCATCTTAACTTTTCGTTTCTCACACAACGACCTGACACGTCTTCAGGTTGCGTCAGGCCTGAGTGTACGTTTTTAATTTGCCTGCTACGCCTCAGGTTGCTCGGCCTTCGCATTTCATGGGATTGTCACATGGTCAGTCCAGCTGCACTAGTCCTACACTTACCTACATTTTATTGTCATAGTCTGGGCATACATGTCACGTTCATATCCTCACGTTAGTTCATGGCCACTCTCCACTGCTGGGTACCGTCACGGTTAAGGGTACTGTCGGATTGAGATGTACGTTTCTAATTGGCTTGTACGGTGGCAAGTCCCCTCATCCGCTTCTCACGACTTTCATTTCATTGCATACGTCTTGTTATCTTTTACTTACATCACTTGCCTGACACATCTTCAGGTTCATAGGTTTGAGTGTTACGTTTTTAATTGGCCTGATTTGCCCCAGGTTGCTCAGCCTCGCTAGGTTCTTCAGACTGACACGTTTCAGTCCTGTGCTACGTATTCGTTCCTGCTCCACGTTACCGAGTGTGTCGATCACGGACACCTGCGTAGGTAGGGGTTAGGGAAGGTTAGGGTTTTTTCTTCCTTTTCCCTAGGTAAGTTATGGCTCGTTGGTCATGTTTTGTTTTTAAGGATGTTGTTCTTGTTTGCAGATTTCATGTCACAGGCAGCAGACATCGAGTTTTTGCTGCCATTCGTCCTTCTCCGGTTCGGGTTCCATACATGGTAGCACGCCCTCTTTGATCCTCCGGATACGGCCTTTTCTTTTGTTACAGACGAAGCTTGTTCTTTAAGTCCTTTTCAAATTCAGCCTAGGAAGCTCTGGACTCAGCCTGGGATATCTTCCAGGTGTTTCTTTCTCAGTATCCTGGGTCCTTTTCGCACCAGCATTCAGTTCCTACTTGAGGTCGTTTTCTTTTGCCTCTTTCAGCTCAAACAGGTTTTCAAGCCGGTGCCCAGTACAGTCTGGGCACCAGACTTGTGTGGATGTACTCAGAGATAGGCCACTTTCCTTTCCCCTGGTACTCCCTTCTCTGCTAGCACAGGGCATGACACGTAGCCATTCCATGCTGCCTAACTAGGGTAGCATCTTAATGTTCACTCCGGGCCGGAATTTCGGTACAGGTGCAGTTTCGGCTGCCATTCATCGAGGGGGTCTGTATTCTCGTTGTTGAGGAGTTAGTTCGGGGTAGTCGGCTTTCTTTACCGGTCATATCCCAGTTCCACATGTCGGTCACTGGCATTCTGGCATTGGGGGCTTGTGGTTACATACAGTTACTTTCATTGCATCTCTTTGCTAGCTCATCCTACTGTTTTGTTTTTTGCCCCCTTTTAGGCATACTGACCACTTGACCCTGGCACACCTCAGGTCATTTTCCCACCTTACGTCACTTTCCCACCTCAGGTCAGTTTCCCTGTTTCCTCTCAGTCCTTTCCCTAGCACGATTACCGAGACTCTGAGTACAAGTGAAAGGCTGACCGCAGGTCAGCCTGTGTTTGTAGGAGGAGTCGGGAGGTATTTAAACCCGCCCTCCTTCCTCCTTCAGGGCGTCGGTGTTCTGGTGTCCCACCCACCCATCCCCTTTTTTCTGGCATTTCTTCTTTTACTTCTACTTGGGTATGCCCCCTTTTAGGCATACTGACCACTTGACCCTGGCACACCTCAGGTCATTTTCCCACCTTACGTCACTTTCCCACCTCAGGTCAGTTTCCCTGTTTCCTCTCAGTCCTTTCCCTAGCACGATTACCGAGACTCTGAGTACAAATTATATTGCTGTCCTTGTCATTATTTGCTATTTTTGCCCTTATTTCCTGCCTCTGTAATAACACAGGAAGTCAAGGGATATTTTCGCAACATAGACACAATCGGTTAAAATTATAGATTCTAACCCTTCTTCTACACTCTAATCCAATGGAATATTATTTTAGGTTTGGCAAAGGGAGGTCATCAACAGATGGCGACTGTTTCTACATTGCTCTTTACATTAGAAAAAGTGTTAATAGATTTATTTTACACATTTACAAGAAAATCATATTAACAGTCGTTTTTTAATTGTTGTTTCTTTTATTATGAGCATATTGTAATACCATTTCTTGTTTTATATGCATGACCTCCAAATCTTTAAGGACTCTGAAATAACATTGTCCATTTTGCACATTCTTGGAACTCATCCATGCCTCAGTTCTTTGACAGTTGGAAGTTTAATGGTTACAGTATGTTTTATACATTCTTTGATATTTCAGGACTTGTTACATGTGGCAATGGGAATTAGATTTGTCTTTAGACTGCATATGGGAACAATAGTCCCGTTCTTCTTGTTCAAGTTTTGGAAAAGAGCCTGATGCTTCTGCAAATAAAAGTTTAGTCATTTTTCTTTACAAGCAAATTTTATAATTGGTGCATCTTCTTGCTGAAGAAAGTATAAAGTCTCAATTACTTTGAATTCCCTTTCCTGTGATCCAGAAACTCGACCAGTTTTTTTAAGGAAATTAGACATCCTTCCTTACCCCTTAAAGAAACTCTGTTAGAAAATAATAGCAATACAAAATAATTACTCAGTAATTCTCAGCAAAAGAACAATGATGATATACTATAGGCAGCAAGTCACGGCAAACAATCAAATTTCACTTTACTAGAGTTACATGTGTTCATTTTGATTGGTTGTGTTGCTTAAGGGTTTATTCACACCAGTCTGGCCTGCTGTGCAGTAAACATGTATGGCTAACCCATAGGATCCCCTGGATAGGGTGGGTCTTCTATTCATTGAATCAACATTTTCCAAAAACCTCAGCTCCTCTAGCACACCAGGTTGAGTGTACAAATATAAAATATCACAGTAATTCATTGGAAGTAATATTTAGCACACAATAGTAGCTCTATATATTGTCCAAATCAGCAAAAATAGTAGCAAGGCCACCTCATGCGCACCAGTGAGCAGTAGTAAAGTTTAATCTACCGAGTGCTGGAACTATACTGCTCAAGTGTATTTATGGTGGCGATGCTAGACTTAGCCTGACTGGGTATGCACTGTCCAAAAGAAAAGAAGGATGGTACCGGAAGGGGCTCTCAGAATAATTTTTACAGGAGAGGCAGTTATTTAAGATCTTCTTCCAGCTAATTAGGTCCATTTAGGAGTGTTGGTGCACTTAACAACAGCCCCAGTTAACCTGCATGCAGTATAGGTACAGTATAGATATGTTATAATCTCAGCACAGGTAGAAGGTAGATGTGGTTCAGATGCAGTAAAGGTTTGGTATAATGCAGTGTAGTGTTGTTAAAGGTTCAGTCTAGGTTTGGAATAGGTGCAGTATAGAGTGCACTAGGGGTACAGTATGGATTGGGTACACTTGGTGTCCTGTGACTCAGCCCCTGCTAACAATATCAGCAATGAATGAATAGCCTTCTCACCAGTCCCCAGGATACTGCAGTGACCTCTCACTCACTGTAGAAGGGGGTTCCCTTGGTTTCTCTCTGAAGGCTTTCAGTTATGAACAGTGGGAAGCAGAGGGTGAGTTGATGCTCCAGTCTCCCTGTGACAGCGATGCAGGTACTGTGATATGGGCTGTGCCCCCAGATGTCCTCACTCCCAAGCTCAGGCTGAGATCTCTGCTGGTATAGTCTCCCACTGGCAGGTGAAAATACAGACAGAGGTACTCTCTCTTTCTTTAATTCCCTCTGTGCCAAGAGAAAGAACTTTCCTGGGCAGTTTAATAAAAACTCTCTCCACTACTCCTACTTAGAGGTGGTTCTGGCCAGCTCAGTAGATCGCTTTAAAAAAGGCCTGGATTCTTTTCTACAGTAAATGTATATAATATAACTGGGTACTAACATTTATAGGTAAAGTTGATTCAGGGAATATCTAATTGCCTCTCAGGGGATCAGGAAGGAATTTTTCCCTTGCTGTAGCAAATTGGATCATGATTTGCTGGGGTTTTTCGCCTGCCTTTGGTTCAACTGTGGGTGAAGGATTGTGTATATGGGATTGTATGGTTACATAGTTCCATAGTTAGTCAGATTGAAAAAAGACACAAGTCCATCCAGTTCAACCATAAAAAAACAAATAAAAAAACAAAAACAAAATAAAAAACACAATACAATCCCATACACCCAACTCCATACCCACAGTTGATCCAGAGGAAGGCAAAAAAAACCAGCAGAGCATGATCCAATTTGCTACAGCAATGGAAAAAAATTCCTTCCTGATCCCCCGAGAGGCAATCAGATTTACCCTGGATCAACTTTACCTTTAAATGTCAGTACTCAGTTATATTCTGTACAATTAGGAAAGAATCCAGGCCTTTCTTAAAGCAATCTACTGAGCTGGCCAGAACCACGTCTGGAGGGAGTCTGTTCCACATTTTCACAGCTCTTACTATGAAGAAACCTTTCCGTATTTGGAGATGAAATCTCTTTTCCTCTAGACGTAAAGAGTGCCACCCTTGTCTTCTGTGTTGACCATAAAGTGAATAACTCAACACCAAGTTCACTATATGGACCCCTTATATATTTGTACATGTTGATCATATCCCCCCCCCCCCTTATTCTCCTCTTCTCAAGAGTGAATAAATTCAGTTCCTCTAATCTTTTCTCATAGCTGAGCTCCTCCATTCCTCTTACCAGTTTGGTTGCCCTTCTCTGCACTTTCTCCAGTTCTCCGATATCCTTTTTGAGAACTGGGGCCCAAAGCTGAACTGCATATTCCAGATGAGGTCTCACTAATGATTTGTACAGGGGCAAAATTATATCTCTGTCTCTGGAGTCCATACCTCTCTTAATACAAGAAAGGACTTTGGAAACCGCAGCTTGGCATTGCATGCCATTATTGAGCTTATGATCTACCAAAACCCCAAGATCCTTCTCCACTACAGATCCCCCCAGTTGTACTCCCCCTGTATGATGCATGCATATTCTTAGCCCCCAAGTGCATAACTTTACATTTATCAACATTAAACCTCATCTGCCACATAGTCGCCCAATCAGACAGAGCATTGAGGTTGGCTTGTAAATTGGAGACATCCTGTAAGGACATTATTAAATGTTGTTTTTTTTTTTGGTTGAACTAGATAAACTTTGTCTTTTTTCAACCTGAATAACTATGTAACTACTGTATATACTGCACAGTGTCTGTTGGGATCTGTAGTGTAAGGAGTCTATTTGTCCCAGTATATTGCTGCCATCTCAAACTACAGTCCCAGGATTCTGCGCTATCTGCAAAGAAGTCTAAGGGCTTTCTTGGCTTGAGCTCTCCCCTTGCTAGCCGGAGGAGAATGGTGCAGCATAATAGTTCACTATCTCAGTAAAGGGAGAGAAGAATAATAGGTAATAGGGCTGGTTTACTAAAACTGGAGAGTGCAAATATGGCGTAGCTCTGCACAGAAACCAACCGGCTTCCAGGTTTTATTGTCAAAGCCTAATTTAACAAGCTGATTAGCTACCATGCACTAGATTTTGCAGTTTTAGTAAACAAACCCCTTTGTCTCATTCTCCATATTGCTGTAGCCCAGCACCTGGCTACATACTCGTAATGTGCTGTGCATTAATCTGTAATGCATTAGGACAGTGGTTCTCAACCTTTGTCAGATCAGGTCCCTGTAATTTTTTTCAAAAAGAAGCTTCCATGCCAAAACAAATAAATAAATATGGGAATGAAAAATGTGTGTTCATTTTTATTTGATTTTGTCAGTAACATTTGTTTGTGACATTCATTTGTTTTATTGATCTAGCCTGGCAATCTTGTCATTTGTTGCTAAAGACAGCATTGTAAACGTGACATCGACCTAAAATCACACCACAATTGCATTTTTGTAAACGTGCAGTTGATGATTGTGGTGTATGCATGTGTGGAGTAGAAATATAATGTCATTGTGCATCTGTTTTCTACAATGACAATAAAATCTATCTATCTATCTATCTATCTATCTATCTATCTATCTATCTATCTATCTATCTATCTATCTATCTATCTATCTATCTATCTATCTCAGAGTCATCTGAGAGGTTCACTTTTCGTTTGCCAAAACTCAAACCTTTTTTTATAACCATAAAGGAGACAAGGCCCCTTTTAACTCTTAGCTACCATCTTCAGATATTAGTGCCCTCACAATGCTCCTCGGGTAAACTTAGCAACTATCCTGACTCAGCGTGACTATGATCCATATCCTAATTTCTGTTAGACATTATTAGCTAAACTATATACAATAAATGCATAATGATTATTTTAAGTCTAACTACCCCAAGATACAGTTACACTTAAATGTCCATTGAGCATGTGCTGAAACATATGCTGAACTGAAATGAAGAGAGTACTTTTAGACTGTTTAAGTCTGACTCTGCTACTACACTATGAAGAGGAGACAAACTGTTATCTGAGGCTGTAACATTCAACACTCAACTCAGTTTAGGAAGAAATATACACACTGGCCCAGATTCAGGTAGATTTGCCCATTACTTACACATGAGCTGCTCAGCTGAATTTCTCTGCGCTGGGGCAATTTAGCCAAATTGCCACCTGATTCAGGAATCGTTTGTTCAGTTAATTTGCTCCTGTTTAAGGCAAAGCTGAGGGCGCAAGGCCGCGCAAGTGAAAGTGGGTGTGCCCCTATGTAAATGAGCATTTTTCGGCTCAGCAGAGGTTTGCGCCGGGCGCGCGCATGCGCAGTTATGGCGCTTCCGTCTGCGCATGCGTCAAACTGCGCCTATCATACTTTCAGGGCAAATCCTGCTCAGCTGCTTGCACTGAGCAAATAAATAGGAGCAGACTTGCGCAGGTTCTTTGCTGAATTTCATCCTGCTTTTTCCAACCCCCCCTGAGCAAGGAAATTTTGCCCATTTTGAAGAGATGGCACCTCCCAAAGGAACGAAAAAAAGAAAGGCCAACTTCGTGGCTGCGGAGATGGACATCCTAATTGCTGCACTTCAGCGCCATAAAGAAGTCCTATATGGTGCCCAGCGGGCAAACACCACCGTTGCCCAAAGGAGGGCTATCTATGAAGCCATAACCCTGGACATCAATGCCCTGGGTAATCAAGAGCGTTCCTGGGATGACATCCAGAAAAAACTTAATGACATGAGGCGCAGGGTCCGGGAGAAACTGGCTCTTATCCGCAAACATACCGGTGGCACGGGAGGTGGACCACGATGTAAGATACGACTAAATCAGGAGGAGGAGATTATTGCCCAAAGTCTAGTGCAGGAGCAGGTGGAGGGACTTGCAGGGTACGACTCCACTGTTGGGAACTTGGGGACTGGTAAGTAATTTTTTTTCATATCTGCTGTGCATCATGGGAGGGGGTAGAAGTGAACATATTTGGGGGTAGAAGTGAACATGGAACTATTATTTTTTTTTCATATCTGCTGTGCATCATGGGAGGGGGTAGAAGTGAACATATTAGCAGTGTGTTGCACCAGCACAAATTTTTGTTTTGGTGTCATCCACAGGTGGTGATGAGGATGATGAAGCTGGGCCGTCTTCGGCTGCGGGGCGACCCACGCCATCCATACCTGAGCCAGGGGTCCAGTCAGGCCCCATGGACATTATGGCAATGCTGGTACAGGAGGAGATCCTACCGGGGACAAGTATGGTGGAGGAAGTGGTTTTGGAGGAGGAGTCCTTTTTCATCATCCAGGAGGACTCTGGCTCCCTCCAGGAGGATACCACCATCCCTGATCAACCCACCACCCCCCCGGCCAGCACGTCATCCCCCTCCATGGCAAGCCCCTCCAGGGCAAGCCCCTCCATTGTGGACCCCTCCCCTTCTCCCTCTGTCCGTGCCCGAGCCTCTCCTCCCAGGAAGGCTCTGTCCAAAACCAGGGATATACCCTCCAGCCTCCGTCAGGGTCTGCTGGAGGAGCAGGCCCTGCAGAGCCGCCATATAGGGGCCATGGTGGCAGATGTAAGACGTCTGGCGGACAGCATGGCATCCACCTCCACCTCTGTGCAGCATGCCCTCACCCTGCATGCAGACCGGGACAAACATGTCTCACGGAGCCTGGATGAACTAAGTGGCAACTCCAAGGCCATAGTCACCTGCTTGGTGGCTCAGCAGAACGCCCCCGCTTTATTAACCGCTGAGGTCAGCAGGATGGCAGCTGCGGTGGAGGCCAACACCGCTGCTGTGCAGGCCCACACCGCTGCTGTGCGGGAGGAGGGGAGAGTTACCCGTCGTCATCAGCGGAACACCACCACCCGCCAAATGCGGATGTTGGGCCAGACCAACACCATCCTCGCCCGCCTGGCCAACGCCATGGAGGGCATGCAGCCACCACCTGCGAGGAGTCTGGAAGTAGGGGTTGATGCACCACGGAGATTGAGGAGCCGGAGCCGGGGCACCCTTGGCCCAAAGAAGAAAAAAAAAATTAATATAATTTGAAAAATTATTATATGCTCAGAATATGAGCTATTTTTGTTTATTATATGCTCAGAATATGAGCTATTTTTGTTTATTATATGCTCAGAATATGAGCTTTTATATTTATTTGTAGTCCCTACACACGGTGAGGAGTGTATACTACAGTGTGACTGGTGTGTGAATGGGGGGGGGGGGGTGACACTCCTGCTGAAAAAGGGGTGTCACCCTCTGCCATGTGAAAGGTGTATGAATGGACAGCAACATAATTGGAGCCTTGACGCGGCGTTGCTGCTCCCTAATACCATGTGGTATTGTTGGGTCTAATCCAATTTGGGGTGCATGTGTTGTGTGTGTGCTAGGGACCACAGTGGTGTGCATACATGCATTATACTTGTGACAAGATCAGGGTGTGTTTAATGTGCAAAGAGACGTTCCACAAGACCATTCCGGATTTCTCTTCCCTCAGAAGATCCGGTAGTGTTTATTGGGGGGGGGGATTGCGTGGTTCTGGGGTAAGGTCATTGCGTAGCTCAATGTGCATGCCCCTTCTCTCAGCAAAATTGTGGAGAATACAACATGCTCCGATGATTTGGCACACAAAGTTGGGTGAATACAACAGGGTCCCCTCTGATTTATCCAGACATCTGAATCGAGATTTAAGGATGCCAAATGTGCGCTCCACCACCGCACGGGTACGTGCATGGGCTTCGTTAAATCTTTCCTCTCCTGGTGTTTGAGGGTTACGAAATGGGGTCATCATGTGAGGTCCCAGGGCATATGCTGCGTCACCTGGAAGGGAAAAGACAGGAGGATGTTAGTCGTGCATGTGCCCCTTGTGATGTCTGCGGGGGGGGCAGTCATACCTGACACCCATGTCACTCACCAATCAGCCAGCTGTCTCCATACATGTTCTGGTCAAACTCGGTTGGGATGGGGCTGTGTCGGTAAATAAAACTGTCATGGCTTGACCCTGGGTGTTTGGCACGGACATGCCATATGAGGCCATGTGCATCCACAATCACCTGCACATTTATCGAATGCCAATGCTTCCTGTTGCAGTAGATATGCTCGAGGTGCCGGGGGGGGGGCGTAGTGCCACATGGGTACAATCTATTGCACCCACAGTGCGTGGGAATCTGGCTATTTCATAAAAATCACTGATTGCCTTCTGCCGCAGGTCAGCCGTGGTTGGTTTGATAAATTGTGTGCCCATGCGTCTGAGTATTGCAGGGATCACTTGGTGCACACACCTGCTCATGCTGGATTGGGACATCCCCGCCACCATTCCACCTGTGCGCTGAAATGAGCCACTTGCCAAAAAATGAAGGGTTGCGACTACCTTCACCAGTGGCTGCAATGCCTGTCCCCGATGGGTCGGGCTGCTGATGTCATCCTGCAGGATTGTTAACAACTCAAGGATGACTTCAGGGCTGAAGCGAAACATGCGATACACCTCATTATCACTCATATCAAAAAGGTTGTAGCGCCCTCTGTAAATCCTCTCCCGTGCCCTCCTACGAGTCGGCTCAGTCAATAGAATATCAAGAACCATAGCTGCCCCTGGCATGTTGGTGCACAGATGTGAGGTCCCGAAAATGTGGGTGCTCTGCTTGTTCAGCTCGTCTGTCTAGGTGCTGCTGAAGTTGCGCACTCCTGCAGCTGACATGTGCCTATCTGTTGCTAACTTGCCCCTGCTTTTAGAAGGAGCAAGTTTGCCCGGGGAAAAAAGCTTGCACGCTTCCAGCGCAAGATGCGCCTCACACGCGCATGTTTCAGAATCATCGGCAGTACCTAATTTGCATGTTAGCTGAGGGAATAACATGTTTGCGCAAGTTACACCCTGCGCAAAATTGCGCAAGAATTGCTCCGGAGCAGCGAGGCTGCGTGCGCGGGAAAAAGGCAGAATTTCAGGCTTAGCTGGTTTACAGAATCAGCCGCAAATTTGCCTGGGAGCAAATCAGTACTTGCGCGGCGCAAATCACACTTGCTCCCGCGCAAGTGCTTCTTGAATCTGGGCCACTGAATACAACATCTGCAAGTTAAGGACAGAACCCCAACAATTTAAGCTCCAGGAGAATCTTGAGAATCTTGAACAGACCTCAACAAAGCTAAAAGCCATTGGAGATAGACTAAACAAAACTTTTAAATAAAAGGTAACAGGCCTGATATTATTCAAAAAAATGTTTTGACCCATACTACATTTTCATTTCTTCTAATGGTTTATCCACACACCAGAAACCTTAACAAAATCTATTGGGGAGTTTAAATTGCATCTAGCTAAGCGTTTCTCAGTCTCTTCTAATGCATTGTTTCACTCTAAAAAATGTGGAACATAATTGACTCCATTACACTGGTCTCACTGTATGGTAATACCATTATATACAATACAGTAATACTTTAATAATTTGGTAGCTAAAAAATTAACTTCCTTATTCTCCCTTTTATTTTATCTACAAACGTTTTTAAATAATATTACATTTCTGAAATAACTTTGTCCTTTTCTGTTATATTTTATTTGAACTGAAAACAGAAAATTCTTTGCAATCTAGAATTGGTATTTTCCTATTTTCTTGTTTCTGTACAAAATCTGTTTATTGACCCTTTTCCACATTACATCACTTACATTACAATACAAAAAATACTTTTACAAAAACACAGATAATACCATCATTCATAAAACGCAGATAACACAAACAAACATAAACGGTCTCAATATAACCCCTTCATAAAATTTAACTAGTATTTGTAATGATTAACTTCTCTTTTCTTGTTAAAAAAAGAATTGGTATTTTCCCCCTTCTATGAGTGGAAGCTGATGGTCCATTGTTGCAGTCTATGCCTCATGATGTCCTCATGTCTTGCAGTCTTTTATAGTGGATCCCACTCCTGGGTCTGTAGGGGGACTTTTAAAGCCGAATTCCAGGTAATCAGCTAAATAAATGGCTAGAATGCATCTATTCTTACTACTTTACCTACCAACGGCTTTGCAATTTTGTACAGCCAGTTTTATGAATGACACATTTTCTAAACTGGACAGCCAGTGATGTGACACACCTAATTTCTAAACAATTCAGCTTCCTGGCAAGACAATTCATCTTCCTGTCATGTCACCACTGCACCTTCAACCTCCCCATTGGACAGTGAAAAAACACAATTAACTCCATCCAGAATGCAGGGAGTGACCTTGCTGACATGCAGAGGAGTCCTAATAACAAGAATGGCTAGCTGAGGTTAATGACCTTTTGGCATTTAAAACAGTAAAAATTATGTGCTTTAACTTTTGTGTCCCCTTTAGCTATTTTGTTACTCCCTACACCTTGACCTATGTCCACCAATCGGCAGTCAAAAAAGTATCAGTTCCATAAAGCTTTCACTGAAGTATCTGGCTTTGTGTACCAAAAGAAACCTCATGATGGGAAAGTAATATTACATGGGCTGAAATATTTATAGCACAAGGAATCACTGTAATGATGCAACAACACTCAAGTTGAGTTGCAACACCAAAGGGCTGCCTGTGTCAGATATTTGAGAACTTGTAGGCGGGTGCAGTCTGTTTTCTCTCCAGCAGGTGGTGCTTCACCGCGCTGCTGTTGAAGAGGAATTTAGGAGGAACAAGGTTTATCTATGATTTCCTGGGTCACTGGGGAAGTGATCCTATTGGATGCTGCCACCCTATGTAACTCAAGCAGCTATCTTGGGTCAAGTAGAGCCTATATAAGGCCCTGACTCCCGGACTTGGCACACTTTTTGGGGTGAGTAGGGACAGATACTCCTCCTATGAGGGACAGTATCAGCTCTAGGGAGAGGTTTCCCTGGACATTCTCCTGATTAAAACCTGATGACAGAACACATTCTGTCCCCTCTCAACAGATGCTGTCATTCTGGCTGTAATCTGTGCCTGACCCGTTGGTGAACTGTGAGTGCACCAGGCTGGTTGGCCTTCTCCCAGAGTGTGTTCTGAACTGTTACTGTATTTCTTCAATACACGTTTTATTGCACCTGCCTGTGTCTGCACCCCACCTACAAACTGCACATTCACCAGAATTGATATCATTGTGCCATCTTTGTACCAGTATCTCAGCCTATAAAATAGATGGTGTCCTTGGATGATGCCTGAACACATCTACTGCCAGCCTTCTAGAGAAAAAAGTAGATAAAGATATTGCTAGAAGAAGAACTGTGATCTCTGTGAGAGATACTAAAAACATGCAAGTGTTACATTTACCCAATACTTATATTGAACAAGTATAATTGACAGACACTGCTTTAAGGGCAAGTTTGATTAAATGCACTGCCAAATTCACATGCAGTGCCATGCAGTTTGGTGGCCACAACCATGCTGCATTTGCTAGATGTGCTTGGGGTGCCGTTAACATATAACACCTGTACGCATCTAGCAAGGGCAGTGTGATCTTGTGCAATGTGGGAATGCACTTTTCCCATCACATGTTCTGGTGTGAAGGGACCCTAAAAGTAAAAACCCAAATGTAAAACCATTGTAAAACCTTTTTTTGAGACTCACAGTGAGGGTATATTCAAATATGTGAGCTGGCATTGGAACAGGAATAAAAGGGAAGTCTTCCAACAGGAGCACTAGATATGAAAATGTAATCTCTCTGACAAGGATTTTATTAACCGGTTAAGACCCGGACCATTATGCAGGTTAAGGACCTTGTCCCTTTTTGAGATTCGGCCCTGCGTTGCTTTAACTGACAATTGCACGTGCGGCGTGGCTCACAAACAAAATTGGAGTTCTTGTTTTCCCACAAATAGAGCTTCCTTTTTGTGGTATTTGATCACCTCTGCGGTTTTTATTTTTTGCGCAATAAACAAAAATAGAGCGACAATTTTGAAAAAAATTCAATATTTTTTACTTTTTGCTATTATGAATATCCCCAAAAAATATATAATTTTTTTTTTTATTCCTCAGTTTAGGTAAAAAATTCGCAATAAGCGTTTATCGATTGGTTTGCGCAAAATTTATAGCGTTTAAAAAATAGGGCATCGTTTTATGGCATTTTTAATATTTATTTTTTTTACTACTAATGGCGGCGATCAGCGATTTTTTTTCGTGACTGTGACATTATGGCGGACACATGGGACAATTTTGGGACCATTGTCATTTTCACAGCGAAAAGTGCACTGATACTGTGAAAATGACAATGGCAGTGAAGGGGTTAACCACTAGGGGGTACTGTAGGGGTTAAGTGTGAACTAATGTGTGTTTCTTACTGTAGGGGGGTGGAACTGGACATGTGATGTCACTGATCGTTGTTTCTTATATCAGGGAACAGACAATCACTGACACTGCCACAGAGAAGAACGGGGAAGGTTTGTTTACACTCACCTCTCCCCGTTCTTCAGCTCCTGTGACCCGATCGCGGGACACGGGCGGCGATCAGGTCCACAAGTCCCGCGGGCATGGTCACGGAGCTTCGGACTGGGTCGCGAGTGCACTGCTGGCGGCGTGCTCGCGACCCATGGCTGGGCTCTTAAAGAGGACCTATATATACGTCCATGTGCCCAGCCGTGCCATTCTGTCAACGTATATAGTCGTGCGGCGGTCCTTAAGTGGTTAATTTCCTACTGTATTCAATACTAAGAAAATGGGGCGTGGCTACACGGCGACTGTATGTTAAAGCTGGGATGGTGTTCTGATGTCTAGCGAATGTGTGAGATCACAACACAGAGCCGCTTGGCATGTCTTGTACTATTTTACAAAAAGGCTTGTTTTAACTATATTTGATGTACGTGCAATATATATTTTAAATAGGTCAATATCTCAAATGATTTTATACTATTGGAGGCTCCATTTCTCCCTCTATTTTCTACATGTGGAGTCAAACTCAGGCGTGAACGGAGTGTGGCAGTTTACAGCAGCTGTTCAATATAATCTTCAAGCTTGTTTGCCAAACACGAGAGTGAATGGCAACATCATCTGGTAAGCTTGTTTCTTAACAGGAGTTGATCTCCCATTCATCACTGTGGTGGAGGAAATGGTGTCATCATATTGTTTTTGCACTCTTCAATAAGGACTGTCTTTTTGGTGTGGATTCACAAGACTTTCTCAATATTCGTTTATATATACAGTGGATATAAAAAGTCTACACACCCCTGTTAAAATGTCAGGTTTCTGTGATGTAAAAAAATGAGACAAAGATAAATAATTCCAAAACTTTTTCCACCTTTAATGTGACCTATAAACTGTACAACTCAAATGAACAACACACTGAAATCTTTTAGGTGGAGGGAAGTAAAAATAATGAAATACAATTATATGGTTGCATACGTTTGCACACCCTTACACTAATACTTTGTTGAAGCACCTTTTGATCCTATTACAACACTCAGGGCCAGATTCTCGTAGACCGGCGTATCTTTGTTCCGGCGTAGCGTATCCTATTTACGCTATGCCTCCGCAACTTAGACGGGCAAGTGCTGTATTCTCAAAGCACTTGCTCCGTAAGTTGCGGCGGCGTAGCGTAAATAGGCCGGCGTAAGCCCGCCTAATTCAAATGTGGAACAGGGGGGGGGCGTGTTTTATGTAAATAACTTGTGACCCGATGTGATTACGCCGGTCGGATCTAATAGAAATCTATGCGTAACTGATTCTAAGAATCAGGCGCATAGATACGACCGCCCAGACTCAGAGATACTCTGGCGTATCTGGAGATATGCCGTCGTATCTCCTTTGAGAATCTGGGCCTCAGTCTTTTTGGGTATGAGTCTATCAGCATGGCACATCTTGACTTGCCAATATTTGCCCACAATTAATGTGCAAAAACATTCCAAATATGTAAGATTGCGATGGCATCTCTTGTGCACAGCCCTTTTCAGATCAGCCCACAGATTTTTAATCGGATTCAGGTCTGGGCCATTCCGAAACTTTAATCTTCTTCTGGTGAAGCCATTCCTTTGTTGATTTGGATGTATGTTTTGGGTCGTTTTAATGCTGAAAGGTGAAGTTCCTCTTCATGTTCAGCTTTCTAGCAGAAGCCTGAAGGTTGTGTGCCAGTATTGACTGGTATTTGGAACTGGTCATAATTCCCTCTACCTCTACTAAGGCCCCTGTTCCAGCTGAAGAAAAACAGCCCCAAAGCATGATGCTACCACCACCATGCTTCACTGTGGGTATGGTGTTCTTTTGATGAAGTGCAGTGCTGTTTTTGCACCAAACATATCTTTTGGAAGTATAGCCAAACAAGTTCAACCTTGGTTTCATCAGACCATAACACATTTTCCCACAAGCTTTTGGGAGACTTCAGATGTGTTTTCACAAACTTTAGCCAGACTTGGATGTTTTTCTTCGTAAGAAAATGCTTCTGTCTTGCCACTCTACCTCATAGCCCTGTTGTTCCATATTTTCTCCACTCGGTGATGACTGTCTTCACTGTGTTCCATGGTATATCGAATGCCTTTGAAATTATTTTGCACCCTTCTCCTGACTGATACCTTTTAACAATGAGATCCCTCTGATGCTTTGGAAGCTCTCTGCAGACCATGGCTTTTGCTGTAGGATGTGACTAAGAAAAAGTCAGGAAAGACCTACTAGAACAGCTCCTATTTAACATGAGTTTGATTGTGAGTTTGAATGTGATTGCTTAATTCTGAACACGGCTACATCCCCAGTTATAAGAGGCTGTGCACACTTATGCAACCACGTTATTTTCGTTTTTTGTTTTTACTTCCCCTCCTAAAAGATTTCAATTGAGTTGTACAGTTTATAGGTCACATTAAAGGTGGACAAAGTTCTGAAATTATTTATCTTTGTTTAATTTTTTTACATCACAGAAACCTGATATTTTAACAGGGGTCCGTAGACATCTTATAGCCACTGTATATGAAAAATTTGCTTCACCATATATATATATATATATATATATATATATATATATATATATACACACAGTATATTCATTATTAAGGATTTTTTTGTCTTTTTTGGACATATTTAAGAGCACTACTGTGGATTATATTATATATACACTGTTATATATTTATGTTTTTCATCTCTTGTTATAATACTAAGAAAATGTTTAGATATGTGTACTTTAATCATGCACAAATATGTATGGTCATACGGTATGTTCATCCAATATCTATAGCTACGATAGAAAAATAACTAATTTCCTTAGTAGTTGGTAATTTCAGATTTATTTATTTTGAATACTGTATAGAGTACTATAAGACTAACATCCTTCATGTACGTAGTATTACAGTAAAGACGTGTTTCATACTAAGTGTGAATTTTTGTTCAGCTAAGGGGAATAATTGATTTGAAATGAGTAGTGCAGTCTATACTTCTAATTACCAGTGTCCGAAGATGGTAAACACATTTATTGTTAATAATTAATATCCTTCCTAAAGATAAATTGGAATTTAATGAAGTTCTAAAGGCCTTTTTTACCATCTGGAGGGTGGACGTCGGGGGGCAAAATCAGTTAATTAAAGGAATTGTTTCTTTATACTTTGGTAGTTGAATTTTACAATGATGCCAAATGTTCTAGAAAATAACTTGATGCAATTTTACATATAACTAACACTCTGAGCCTCGCACAGTTCTGTCTGTAAACATGCTTATAAAAGGAGAAAGCACAGGAAGGTGACCTCATCACTAGGATGCTGCTCCTCCACTGTCCAATCACAGGTTATATTTAGCTGTTTTGCCTAATTGTAGAGAAGTCTGCAAAGGTTGGGAAAAAGTGCATGGCAAAGAGTTCGGCTCACAAGAGTGGCTGAACAGAAAAAAAGTCATTTGGTAGGTACTGTAAGATAGTTACATATTAGTCCATACATTGTATGTTTAGCTGTTTGCTTGGAGTTCAGCATAAAACTCACAACATCAACTTAAATCTGATCAATCAATGCACTGATAGAAAATAAAAATAACAAAAGGTTTAAGCCACATGATGGAGAGCCAGAACTCACTTGTGGAAAGTGCTGAGGGGAAAAGGGGAAGGGGAACAAACAACAGCTAAGATGGGCATTTGCTGACAGGCCAAGTGTGCCAAAGTCCATTGAGTCCATACAAAAGTCAAGTAAATTAATAATATAGATTTTATAGGCTAAATTGCCATGAATACTGTACTTACTACAAATAGCTGTTGTTTTGGTCCAGTAGTACATATACTGGACTTTTAGTACAGGAGTTCTTTTGGCCGAACAAATATCAACATTGAAAAAAATCCACGTTTAGCCGCGTTTAAAAGTATTTGGCGCTTGATATGCCTCTAAACTCAGCGTCTGAACTCATTTTTTTTGCTTTCCAAAAAAAGCCTCTAAACTCAACTGCCTAGAAACAACTATAGGCTTCATGTACACGGGACATTTTTACAACCTCTCCTGAACTATTTAACTTGACATATAGTAACCCACGTTTAAAACGTCCGTTTTGCCGCATTTTGCCGCGTTTGCACTTAGAAGCATTTATATATATATATATATATATATATATATATATTATTTATTTTGTAACCCTCCCTTGGCACTCCGGATGTCTTGCAAATGTATTGTGACCCCTACTTGGTTGAGGTAACAATAGCAGGGCATATAACATAAAATAACAGTACAGTAATAATGTTACCTGTCCCTGTGGGTGATTTCCATATGAAAGACACGTCAGACCATTAGTATATTCAAACCAAACAAATTACTTTACTTTGAATATGTTAAAGCAAGAAAAAGGGTTTGAATAACAGATTAATGACAAATATGCAATAACACACAATGACTCTGCAAGGGCCCTTGCGAGAGTCAGCAAGTAAAGAAAGGAATTCAAACTAAAGGGGTAGTGCTATCTAACTTAAGTTAATAAGGCAGTCTATAC
The DNA here is from genome assembly GCF_905171775.1 of Rana temporaria. Lineage (NCBI taxonomy): Eukaryota > Metazoa > Chordata > Amphibia > Anura > Ranidae > Rana > Rana temporaria. The sequence goes on along the minus strand of NC_053491.1, from coordinate 317,166,208 downwards.
TCGCGAGCTCCCTCTAACGGGCAAATCCTGCAAAACAGCTTAATGTAAGTAACTTCTTGCCAGGCCTGGCTTTTAAACATTTATCAAGAATCTTTGAAGATGAAGTCTACGTTGAGGCCATTGGTGCACTTTTAGATTGTAATCCAAAAGGGGTAAAAGATGGAGTAAACTCAATCAACAGGGTACGATGAATAACAAAGTTGATGAACTGATCGCTCGTCAGCGTCAGTCAATCCTGCGGAACAGCTCTCAACTTAAAAGATCTCTATCGTTCAGTCAGAGATCAAACACGTGTCTCCAGCTTGAGGGGTGACACTAGGCTTGAAAGAGAGGATTGAAAGTTGAGCATGTGCTCTCTCACCTGAACAGGCCCCATACCACCTGATTACTTCTCAAAGGGGCGCGCTGACCAATACTGCTCCACAGCACGAGATCTCCGGTATCAGGTTCCCGCTGTTTCAGTCGTCAGCTGGGCGGTTTTATCCGGTCTCCTGGCTCACGAGCGGGACACCCTTTGGTCTTTCCTCCTTCCGGATGGTTGGTCTTCCGGTGGGTCCAGGCCCAGGCTTCAGGCCTAACAGCTTGGCTGTGTAGCCCTACACAACTCCGCAGAGGAGAAGATGAAGGTCCCGAGAGAGCGAGATCAGCTCTTCCCTGTCCTTAAGTAACCTCCCCCATAAGTCTGTGCGGAGGTATCACATGTTCCAATAAGGCAGGGCATTGTGGGAAGTGTAGTCTGTTTCTACTAAAAGTCAATAGAATCCATATCTCCCGGTACTTCTGGTCCCACAATGCATAACTTCTTAAAGACATCTTAACATATTTATAGGTGTGGCTAGAGCTCCGCGGTGGGGATTCAGGCTATCAATAGTCTCTGATAGGATGACCCCGCTGCATAACCATTTCCTAAAATTCAAATATAATCAATTTGAATTTGAAAAGAATACAAAACAATAGATTAGAATAGAAAATAATATAATATTATAGAAAAAACAACATAGAATAGAATAGAATAGAATAGAAAGAATATAACCATCTTCCTAGTCTAATCAATACTTTTCTATTCTATTCAAATTTTCATTGATTCTATTTATACGAGAAGGTCTGGCTCGCAGTATCTGCTCTAATTCATCCCAAAGGTGTTCTATCAGGTTGAGGTTTAGTTCAGGCCAGTCAAGTTCCTCCACCCCAAACTCACTCATCCATGTCATTATGGACCTTGCTTTGTGCACTGATCCAAATAATTTGGTGGAGGTGGGATTTTGTTGTGGGGTTGTTTTTCAGTGGTTGGGGTTGGGCTTGGCTGCTTATAAGGTTCCAGTGAAGGGAACTCTTAAGGCATCAGCATGCCAAGACCTTTTGGACTATTTTATGCTCCCAACTTTGTGGGAACAGTTTGGTTATGGCCCCTTTCCAGTTCCAACATGACTGCGCACCAGTGCACAAACAAGGTCCATAAAGACATGGATGATTGAGTTTGGTGGTGGAGAAACTTGACTGGCCTGCACAACCTGATAGAACACCTTTGGTGAGGAATTAAAGCGGAGAATGCAAGCCTGGCCTTGTCCACACCAGTGCCTGACCTCACAAATAGGCTTTTGGAAGAATGGTCAAACATTCCCATAGACAAACTCCTAAACCTTGTGGACAGCCTTCCCAGAAGAGTTAAAGCTGTTATAGCTGCAAAGGGTGGTCTAACTCAATATTGAACCCTACAGACTAAGACTTAGATGCCAAAGTTAATGTGCATGTAAAGGCAGGCATCCCAATACTTTTGGTAATATAGTGTATTTTATAGGGGATGCAGAAAAACCAAGACTGCTGTGTGAATGCTAGTGACATTTAGGGGGGCATTATGAGGAAACAAGAAGCTTTTTATATTGCTTCTCCTCAATAGAGGAGGTGAGGCATAATTCCATGGTTTACTTTCAGAGGTCACCCTTTTCCATTTAGAATAGGAAAAAGGTTACGGGAGTGCAGTACAGAACGTTAGCTGTGGCCCCCATGGAAGTTCCTGGAGCTTTGGACAGCAATGTGTAACCACTCCATACAGATGGCCTTCCATGACTGGGGGGGGGGCTCCATGACACCCCTCCCCCTAGAGGGCTGAGCCTAGGGAGAAAGTTGACAAAAGAATATCCTAAACTGGACAAAAGTAGAACACTGCTGATTTGGATGTCAGAACTGTAATTTGCCCAAAGGTTGTAAGTAAAACACAGTTAGATAAGGAAGATTTGGTGCTGTCTTTAATTATATGCTTGTCTTTGACCTATTCCTGAACAAGTGAGTACACACCTGATTTAAGCCTAGAAGGGGCTGGAACATGATGTGGTATATGGACATTGTGGTCATGATTGAGAGACTGTGTTTGAAACATGTTTGGGAATGCTCCAGCTATTTCTCCATCGTGGAGTGAGGGTCCACACCAACATAGAGGGAGACTGGAAGCCTGCTAGTGGTATCCGAAATTGGAACCTATTGCCTACATTCACTAAGCCCCTCTCACAGACAGACTACATAATATACGTAATTTCTGATTACACCTTAGTTCCATTTTAATAAGAACGAGTGTTACCAACCTAACAGATTAAAATTTACTGACAAAATATCCTGGCACAGCAAATATTTTACTCGCATATGCAAAAGTTACAAAATTACAGTTTTAAGTGCAAATTTCAGTATTTAGGCTACAAACAAGTTACAATATGCAATTAGCAAAGTGATTTAAGGTAGATATTAAGGCAAAAACATATTTATTATTTTATTTTCGATATAGTAAATAAGTAGCTCAGGGACAAGAATCGAGAGGGCAAGAAACTAGAATATGTGGCACACAAACATGAAATTAACTCTCACAGTGACACTGACAGCAGTGTGAAGCAGCACAGATGATGATGGCACCTCATCAACATGACACGTCCCCTCCTGAGTCTGTGACCTTCTCTCTCTATGCCAGGTGGTCCCTACAGTCCACTCCTGGCTTGCATTCCTCCTGTCCTGCAGACCTGCACATGAGGCTCCAGCTGCTCCATTCTCTTGCACCATGACTTCACGGGACACAATGCCGGCACTGGCCGAACACACTGTAGCAGGCACTCGGATGGTCTCGGCCAAGCGTCAAAGCCATATTTTTTACTGGCAACCTTTTGCTTTTACTGGCATTTACTGGCAGGAGAAAAGTACCCATTTTTTACTGGCAACTGGTATCAGGAATCAAGTACTCACCGAGACCGAACTGCCGAGGGTGGTTCACCTTTACGACCAAGCGCGCCCACCCACTGAGTTTTGGAACAGGTGGCAGAAGCACGAGGCGGTACCGGTGCCAGTGGAGAAGCGTTGACCGGTGACGGTTGTAGATGACAGGTGCTTCTGGGTGACTGCAGACGGAAACAGGAACAAACAATACTGAAGCCGGATAACCGGTACTGAAAGAGTCCAAGAAACAAACTGGAAAGTCCGGGGTGCAAGCCAAGGTTCGGGGAGCAGAGAAGACAGCAGATCCGGGTCACAAGCCAAGAGGTTCAAGGGCAGGAGAAACAACAACAGAGTCCAGGTCACAAGCCGAGATCGGGGTCAGAAGAGTTCAATAGAGTGGTGAAGCAATCCGAGGTCAGGTTCCAGGTGAGAGGTGAGTCGAACGGAATTCCAACAGGAAATGGTTTCCAGAGACACAGGTTCAGGAAGTAGCTGACGATAAACCAGCAACCTGTCTACTGACAGGAGCTGGTTTAAATAGGGCGGTCACGCTGGTGATTGGCCCCGAGAGGTCACATGCGTATGCGCACACGCCTAAAGTGCCCAGTTAGCCGCCGGGAAGCCAATCTACTACGCTGGTGTGTTAAAGGAGGAAGTACAGCGCTTTGGCCCTGACAGTGCCCCCCCCCAAGGGGCGGACTCCGGACGCCTAAACTGGCCATCAACTCCGGATGCTCCTGGTGAAAAACACTAATTAGCCAAGGGGCATGCACATTTCTTGAAGGTTCCCATGAGTTGTCTTCTGGAGGGTAGCCCCTCCATTTGATCAGGTATTGGAGTTGTCTCCCCTTTTTTCTACAGCTCAAAATGGCCTCTACCTCAAACTCCTCTTCTCCATCAATCTCCACTGGTGGTGCAGGAAGAGCTGCCCTTCCCTGAAAAGGGTCGGGGATGGTAGGTTTTAGGAGGGAGGCATGAAAAACCGGGTGGATTCTATAAGAGTTGGGTAATGAAAGTTCAAAAGCTACTTCGTTGATCTTGCGTTTGATTCTAAACGGGCCAATGAATCTCGGACCTAGCTTCCGGGCAGGAACTGGCAACTTCAAATTAGCCGCGGAGAGCCAGACCTCTTCCCCAATTTCAAAAGAGGGACAGTCCTTCCTTCCCTTATCATAGAATTTCTTATAATCCTCTTGGGCTTGCTGCATTACATCCCTGAGTTTCCGAAAGTTAGACTGTAAGGTGGTTATACGTTCCTGGGCAGCTGGGACAGGTATCTCCGGGAGAGGGTCTGGCAGGAAGGCCGGGTGAAAACCGCAATTAGCCCAAAAGGGTGTTTGGTTGGTGGTAGTGTGAACAGAATTATTGTAGGCAAACTCCGCAGTGGGCAATAGAGATGACCAATCATCTTGGGAGGCAGAACAAAAACATCTGAGGTATTGTTCAAGAGTTTGGTTCGTCCTTTCCGTTTGCCCGTTGCTTTGCGGGTGGTAGGCTGATGACAAACATGTTTTGACTTCCAGGGATCTGAAAAGCTCTCTCCAAAATTTAGAGGTAAATTGGACCCCTCTGTCTGAGACAATGGTTTTGGGGACCCCGTGAAGCCTAACGATTTCTTTGAAGAAAATTTTCGCCGTTTCGGCAGCAGAAGGGGTTCCAACCATGGGTAGAAAATGTGCCATTTTAGACAGGCGATCCACGACTACCAGGATTGTCGTGAAGCCCTCCGATGGAGGTAAATCTACGATGAAATCTAGAGCAATATCAGCCCACGGACGTTCTGGAACTGGCAGAGGCTTAAGTAACCCCCAGGTCTTGGTTTTAGGACCCTTGTTGCGTTGACAGATTGCACATGAAGAAATGTAAGTTTTACAGTCTTGTTTCCATTTTGGCCACCAAAAATAACGGGAAAGTAGTTCAGAGGTCTTCCTTGCCCCAAAATGACCGGCTAACTTACGGTCGTGGAAGGTGCTCAGAACTGATTGCCTGATCTCGGTGGGAACGTAGATCCTGTCTTGAAGCAAAAATAAGCCATCGCGCTCCTTTAGTGACGATGATACTGGGTCAGAGATTTGTCTGGATGCAATTTTGATGGAATTTAACAGATCAGTTTCAGAAACCAAGAGAAAATTCCGGGAAGGCAGGATGGTACTTGGTTCCGCTGTGCAAGGAGTCTCTGGGAACATCCTGGAAAGTGCGTCCGCCTTTCCATTTTTCGAACCAGGCCTATAAGTAATATGGAAATTAAATCGTAAAAAAAAAAGAGCCCATCGAGCTTGTCTAGGTCTCAAACGTTTTGCGGAGCGCAAGTACTCGAGATTTTTATGGTCCGTAAAAATTATAATCGGGTGAATTGCTCCTTCTAACAAGTACCTCCACTCCTTGAGGGCAAATTTGATAGCGAGGAGTTCTCTGTCCCCTACGTCATAATTCTTCTCTGGAGTTGTTAGTTTCCTGGAGGCAAAGGCCACGGGATGGAGTAGGGACTTTAACCCTTGCCTTTGTGAAAGAAGGGCTCCTAGGGCTGTCTCAGAGGCATCCACTTCCAAAGTAAAGGGCAACTTTGGATCAGGGTGCCGTAAGACAGGTGCTGAAGAAAAAATCTTTTTTAGTTTCTCAAAAGCTTCCTGAGCCTCCTGCGACCAGTGAAAATGGCTGCCTTGGTGGGTAAGTTTGGTGATAGGAATCACAATCTCAGAAAACCCGACGATAAATCGCCGGTAGAAATTGGCGAAGCCAATAAACCGCTGCACTGCCTTCTTATCCACTGGTGTCGGCCAGTCTAAGATGGCTTTGATCTTCTGGGGATCCATGGCGACCCCGCCGGTGGAGATGACAAAACCTAGAAACTGTATCGTCGTTCTTTCAAATTCGCATTTTTCGGCTTTCAAAAATAATTTGTGTTTCCTGAGGATAGTAAGAACTTTCTTGACGTGGTGCCTATGAAGCTCAAGAGAAGGGGAAAAAATGAGGATGTCGTCCAGGTATACAACTAAAAAATCATCCAAATACTCACGAAAGATATCATTGACCAGATGTTGAAAGGTGGCCGGGGCATTGCAGAGCCCGAATGGCATGACGAGATATTCAAAATGACCGAACCGTGACCTGAAGGCGGTCTTCCATTCATCCCCGACTCGGATTCTAACAAGATTGTAGGCACCCCTCAGATCCAATTTGGAAAACACCTGGGCATCTCGAAATCTCTGAAAAAGCTCTGGTATGAGAGGCAACGGGTACCTATTTTTGATGGTGATCCGGTTAAGTTCTCTGTAGTCGATACAGGGTCGTAACGAGCCGTCTTTCTTTTGAACGAAAAAGATACCTGCCCCCGCTGGAGAAGAAGAAGGTCGGATAAAGTTCTTTTGTAAGTTTTCGTCGATGTATTCCTTAAGAGCCGCAAGCTCGGTTTCAGATAACGGGAAGATGCGGCCGAAAGGTATTTCAGAGCCAGGTAAGAGATCAATCGGGCAATCATAAGGCCGATGGGGAGGGAGAGAGTCAGCCTGCTGTTTATCAAAAACGTCTTTAAATTCATGGTAAACAGAGGGGACGTGAGGTGGAAGTTCAGGTGAGGTTACCACAGTTGAACAGGTGGCTACCGTGGGTGCGCAGCAGTTTTGGGCACAAAAGGAAGATGTAAAGTTGACCTCTTTCTTCAGCCAATCGATGCAAGGTTGATGTGTTTGCAACCAGGGGAGTCCTAAAATAATAGGAAAAAGCGGTGAAGGAATGAGATCTAGTTGTAGAAATTCCTGATGACCTGAATCGGTAATGGCTAGAAGAGGCACAGTTTCCTGTGAGACTAGTCCCGATTTAGGAAGAGAGCCATCGGCCAAATGTATTTGCAAGCGTTGATCCTTATTGCGAAGGGGTATGTGGAGTTTAAGGGCTAAATTGGAGTCCAGAAAATTACTGCATGCACCTGAATCAAGGATGGCCGGGAGGCGGATGGTCTTTTCCGGTAGGTGTAAAGAGACGAAGAGTACAAGATGAGTTTGAGAACTATTTGAGACATGAAGGTTGAAAACAGGTTGAATCGGGAACTTACTCGGTCTTATGGGGCAGGTGCGAAGAAAATGACCGGTGGCACCGCAATACAGACACAAGTTATTCTGGCGTCTACGCAGTCTTTCCTCACTGGTGAGAGGGGTTCGAACCAGTCCGAGTTGCATGGGTTCCGGGTCTGGAAGACTGCCGTGTTGAGGAGCCACAGGAGGGGATGCAGCTGTAACTACCCTGGGTGGAACCCAAGCAGGGCGTGAAGTCTGGAAGCGCTCAGTGCGTCGTTCTCGTAAACGTCGGTCCAGCTGGGTGGCGGACTGGATCAAGGCCTCTAACGAAGCGGGAGCCTCGGTTCTTGCCAACTCATCCTTGAGAGTTTCTGAGAGTCCCTGGCGGAATTGGTATTTTAGTGCTGCGTCATTCCAGCCGGTGTCAGCTGACCATTTGCGGAATTCCGCGGTATAATCCTCTACCGGACGCCTCCCCTGGGTTAGATTATGGAGGACGGTCTCAGCAGAAGCCATACGCTGCGGGTCATCATATAACTGAGCCATATGATCAAAGAAAGAGTCCAGTGAATCTAGGATCGGACTTTGTTTTTCCATTAGGCTGTGCGCCCAAGCCTGGGGTTCTTCGGACAAGAGGGAAATAACAAATCCAACTTTCACGGCCTCGGAGAAAAAAGTTCTAGGCTGGAGGTCTAAGTATAAAGTACACGCATTTTTGAACGCCCGGTATTTTCGGCGTTCGCCAGAAAAACGCTCCGGAGGAGGGACCCGAGGTTCCGGGTGGATCAATCCGACAGCTGAACTGGGAATGGACTGTGATGAGGAAGTCCCGACAGCAGATGCAGCAGGTGGGGGTGCTACACCAGGAGACCCAGTTAACTGTTGTAGACGGCCATCGACTTGGACATATCCCTCCTAAAGTTTCTGCACCGCCTCGGTAAGCGCGGACACCTGCTGGCAAAGTGTCTCGAAAGGTGAACGCACCCTGTCGGTCTCGGACATTTTTTTTTTGTTTTTGGCTGGTTTATACTATCAGGAATCAAGTACTCACCGAGACCGAACTGCCGAGGGTGGTTCACCTTTACGACCAAGCGCGCCCGCCCACTGAGTTTTGGAACAGGTGGCAGAAGCACGAGGCGGTACCGGTGCCAGTGGAGAAGCGTTGACCGGTGACGGTTGTAGATGACAGGTGCTTCTGGGTGACTACAGACGGAAACAGGAACAAACAATACTGAAGCCGGATAACCGGTACTGAAAGAGTCCAAGAAACAAACTGGAAAGTCCGGGGTGCAAGCCAAGGTTCGGGGAGCAGAGAAGACAGCAGATCCGGGTCACAAGCCAAGAGGTTCAAGGGCAGGAGAAACAACAACAGAGTCCAGGTCACAAGCCGAGATCGGGGTCAGAAGAGTTCAATAGAGTGGTGAAGCAATCCGAGGTCAGGTTCCAGGTGAGAGGTGAGTCGAACGGAATTCCAACAGGAAATGGTTTCCAGAGACACAGGTTCAGGAAGTAGCTGACGATAAACCAGCAACCTGTCTACTGACAGGAGCTGGTTTAAATAGGGCGGTCACGCTGGTGATTGGCCCCGAGAGGTCACATGCGTATGCGCACACGCCTAAAGTGCCCAGTTAGCCGCCGGGAAGCCAATCTACTACGCTGGTGTGTTAAAGGAGGAAGTACAGCGCTTTGGCCCTGACAACTGGCAACACTGATAAGAACATGGTTGTATGTAAACCTTAACCATAACTTTTCTGTACTCACTTTTGGTCTGTTAAATATACCATGGAACGTGTTTTGTTAGATCGCTAATAAGTGCAAAAAAAATACTTGTTGATCACATCAGAAATTCAGATCTGTCCTGTGTACGGTGCTCACTTCCTGTGTTACCTCAAGGAAAGTAATTCTCTTTTACTCCTAGTTTCTATCTTGGGACTGTCAAATGATTAGCTCTATGCTCTGGCAATGGAAGAGTTGCAGAACACCCTTGTTGTCCCCCCACCCCCTTATTTTAGGTCTGAACTGTGGAAGCACATCAAGTCTAATTAGTATTGTAGGCTCACACAGCTTAGACATAAACCAGCGGTGGGGTTGGCTTGAAACCACCCAGGAAAGGAAACCTAAATTTTATCTGAAATGAAGGTAATCTTGGGTTCTCCAGTAATTAGGTAAAACACTAGAAATGGCTGTGTATATGCATGGATTCTGATTCCTGATGGTCAGCTGTATGCCTGCTTTCCACTCAAGTCAGCCCTTGCCGCTTCCTGCCCATTGTTCTCCTATGTGTAAAATGTTGACTTTAGGCTTTTAGTCCAACAGTTTTTTAGGAGCAGTAATTTTAAGTCTACCGTTGTAAGAATCATTTATCGCTGCTACCTTAAGTGAAGCATTGCTCTCGAGTTGTTGCGTGTCTAATGTATCCATTGGGAGCTTTGCATATGAATTAAACATCATATAACTTTCAGCAGTCACTTTCCTAACAGATTCAGCTGAATATCTATGCAGAAACACAGAGTAGAAATTTACTGGAGGGGAAAAGAATGTCTTGTATTACTTTGAAGGCCACTTCTAATTGATAATTTGCAAGAATATCCTCTGGCTAAATTCTTGGTATAATATTTAAAAAGGATGTATGTAAAATTCTAGCTACGAATTTGATTATTTCTAGGAGACTGTATCAGATAGATTTCCAATGTGAGCCAAACTGTCCCCAATCTTAAAAATATTTGATGCACAATGAAATGCAAGGAGGGCGCAATCAACGCCAGGCACCCGCGATTACTCGTTACAGAGCGAGAACCGAGAGCTGTGTGTGTAAACACACAGCTCCCAATCCTGACAGGGGGAGAAATGCCTGATTGTCTGTTCACAGGGCCGCTGATAGAAATCATGGGGCCCCGTACAGCCTACCTGACGGGGCCCCCCCCTTCAGCCCCACCCTCAACCCTATCCATTGCCCCGCCCCCTCCCTACACCGCACCTTGAAATAAAGTGTAGGAACAGGCCCGGATGTACATGTATGTGATCCAGCCTGTCCGTGCCACCCTGCCAAAGGGTGGGCGCAAGCAGTTTGGGGGTGGGTTCACACAACGGGTCTGATAGGGCCCGCCTGTCCATTTTATAGGCGGACCTGATCTGACCCTCCATTCATTACTATAGAGCGATGGATCTAAATGGACTTATGTTAATTTACACCCACCTACCTCCAATCTGATTCTCTAAACAAAACGGAAAGGGATTTGTAACCCGCTGTCTAGCAGATCGGATTGGAGGGCAGTTGGTTATAAATGGATAGTCGATTTGTTTACACCAGCTACCCTTAAAGCAGAGCAGGCTGTGTCTGATCTGCAAAAGAAAGACACCAATGTCTACCGCGCATAGACAACGGCGCGCAGGCGCATTGAGCGTGCCGTTACTAGCGGCGATCATGCCGTTAGTGGCGGCACCAGCGCGCATTAGCGGGAGTGACGTCATTGTGGCTCCGGCCAGTCACAGCGCCGGAGCCATGATATGCAGAAGTGAATCGTGCAGAGATGGCGGCGACGGAGGAGGGGAACGAGCACCACTGCAGGGGCTTCGATCTCAGGTAAGTACTTAATAATGAGCTAGTATGCTATGCCTTGCAGGGTGTTTTAAAAATAAATAAATAATAGGGTTTACTTCCTCTTTAAGATCATCAGCATCTATAACACACTGCCTGTGTGTTATAGATGGTGATATATTCTTATAATACCAATAACCACTCTTAGGATTTAATTGTGTTGGCTATTTCACCTATGTGAATGAATCCTCGATAAGCTGCTGCTTTTAAATTGCCTGTGTATATGTTTTTTTTTTTGCCTAATGAATCCCCACAATATTAACATTATTATACTAGATACATCATCAAAATTATAAAAATCATATATCCATTAACAAAAATGTTCCAATTACCTGTGAAATTAGTGTAAAATAATAATTAAAATAATAAGCAAATCTAATTTATACATGAGTCTGTGTCCTTTTATCTCCAAGTCCATACATTGACAATTTTGACTCGTGCAATTTTCCAAAGTGCCAGGTGCAGACAAACATGCTCCCCCTTCTGTGTCAGCACTAACCCACTTCCAGGCACTCCCGTGCTGCAGCAGCCACGAATTCCAGCTTCCCCTCTGCTTCTGCAATTTGTCAGCTGCCTGATACCTCCGCCGCGCACCTTGCAGCCTCTCTCTCGCCATCTTGCTAAGGGGAGCTAGATCACTCCGCCAGGGAAGGAAATGGACAGCAGCAGGCTGGCGCCCGGAACTGTAAGCGGCAGAGCAGGGCGCGAAATGCACTGCACATGCGCCCGAAAAAGAAAAAAAAGTCCCTCCACTTCCAGTCTCCCTCCACCACATAATCAGAGAGGAGGGGCCCGAAAAATAGCCACAATACCCCCGCCCCCTAAGCTAGCAGGAGTGGCTAAGCAGGGGTGTAATTTAGAAGAAACATTTTTATTTTTTTACTTCTGTCTATGAGGCTGCCCGGGCCCCCCCTGAACGCCGGGCCCGGGACGCCAGGGCTGGCTGTACTGGCCTATCAGCGGCCCTGTCTGTTCATACAATGTATGAACAGCGATCAGTCATTTCCCCAAGTCAGTTCACCCCCCCTTCAGTTAGAACACACCCAGGGAACATACTTAACCCCTTCCTCGCCCCTAGTGTTAACCCCTTCCCTGCCTGTGGCATTTTTATAGTAATCAATGCATTTTTATAGCACTGATCGCTATAGAAATGCCAATGGTCCCAAAAATGTGTCCGCCATAGTGTCGCAGTACCGATAAAAATCACTGATCATCGCCATTACTAGTAAAAAAGAAATATTTATAAAAATGCCATAAAACTATCCCCTATTTTGTAAACGCTATAACTTTTGCGCAAACCGATCAATAAACGCTTATTGCGATTTTTTTTAATGAAAAATATGTAGAAGAATACGTATCGGCCTAAACTGAGGAAAAAAAACATTTTTTTATATATTTTTGGGGGATATTTATTATAGCAAAAAGTAAAAAATATTATTTTTTTTCAAAATTGTCCCTCTATTTTTGTTTATAGTGCAAAAACTAAATACCGCAGAGGTGATCAAATACCACCAAAAGAAAGCTCTATTTGTGGGAAAAAAAGGATGCCAATTTTGTTTGGGAGCCACGTCGCACGACTGCGCAATTGTCAGTTAAAGCGACACAGTGCCGAATCGCAAAAAGTGGCCTGGTCTTTGACCAGCAATATGGTCCGGGGCTTAAGTGGTTAAGATACATACTGGATCCAAAAGTCTTTTAAAAATATCCATACTCCCCGAACCAACCACCAATTGTGGAAGAGAGTTCCACATTCTTATTACCCTGACAGTGAAAAACCCCCTGCGCACTTTAAGGTTAAACCAATTCTCCTCCAGTCTCATTGTGTGGCCCCGTGTCCTCATACACTCCCTGAGACTGAATAGTTTTTTTCCTATGTTGGGATCCCCATTGAGGTATTTGTAGATTGATATAATATCCCCCGCTTCTCCAGTGAGAATAAATTCAGTGTTTGCTGTTGTTCCTCGTAATTGAGGTCCTCCAGTCCCCTTATTAGTTTTGTTGCCCTTCTTTGGACTCTCTCCAGCTCCAGCACATCCCTTCTGAGGTCTGGTGAGCAGAACTGTACAGAATACTCCAGATGTTGGCCTAACCAGAGTTAAAGTGGCAGGATTATAGTTATATCTCTGGAGTATATCCCTTTTTTATGCATGCTAATATTCTGCCAGCTTTGGTAGCTGCAGCTTGACATTGAATGCTATTGCTCAATCTGTGATTTTGCTTGCTGTGTTGTCTGCCTGCACATGTGTGAGATGATGGGTTGTGGTGGGATAAGGGAGGTAGGCAGAGTAGACATTCACCTTGTTGCATGTTTTTTCTTTTTTGGGGGCTGAGTCTATGAATATAAAAAAAGCATTGTATATTTAAATCAGAAGTCAATTATAATATTCAGGTATATTCAGCTCTGAAGTGTGAACTGTCTGCCTGTGTTTGTGTTGAAAGTTTGAGTAAGAGAAGGGACTGATGGAGTGTGAAGCCTGAAGAACAGCTTATGCTGTATGGACAGAAGTGGAGTCTGTGGAATGCCAAGCCAGGGTAACAAGTCTACTGAAAAGGTACAAGTAAGGTTAGCCATACACATATAGATTTCTCTCATCCTGCCCGCAGGCTAAACAAGAGAGATTGATTATATTCCTCCAACCACGCTAAATAGCATGGATGGAGGAATCTCTCCTGCTGGCTATTGTATTCAGATAGAAGACACTAGCAATTGTCTGAATACATAAACAGTGATTTCATCTGATTGGAGGTAGTAGCTGTTAAGTCGGCCAGTGTCAACTCAGGTCTTTTGATCCTTTTATTTTTTAATTTGAAGTTTGTCAAGCCTGGGGATGCTGATAGGGTCACCCACATCTTATTTGAGATGTTTCCCACTGTAATATCCAAAATTCAAACTGTGTATGGTAGGCTTCACTTTATATGGATTCAGACTAAGCTGATGCTCTGCCCCTGTGTCTTGTTCTTATGAAGTGGGAGCAAGGACTTTGCACTAGGGTGAACTAAACAATTACCACACAATGGGAGTTCACAAAACTTTTTATGATTTGCCTGCATAATATCTTGCAGACTTGTTTAAAATGCAAATAATAATACAATATATTAATATCTGTTTCGTCAATTGCACAATTGTGGGCATAACAGCACAAACAGATCTGTGTGGAAGTATTCAGGCAAACTGAAAATTGTTATTTGACAATCATTTTAGTTTTTTTTTTTTAATATTTCCATGCTTATTCTTTTTGACAGGCAGAGAATCTTGAATTATTGTATAAATTGCAAAAGCATAACATGTATTAGTCACAATTGTCTGGATACTGAACTGAATGATTTTGCACCCATCACATGGACATACTGTACTGTACAGTATATGCACATATTTAAGCACACAACAAATTTGAGGCAAACTGCAAATTTTGGCCAAAAACCATGAATTTCAACATCAAGATAATTATAATTAATACATTGTGTGATTCTCAGCAGTTTGAACAAGACTGCCAGAAAATGTTCAGTTGATTCACAAAAGTGTGTGTTTTTCAGATTTAGTTTACATTCCAATGTAGCATCATACACTGAAGGGATTAATGCCACAGACTTGTAACTTGGTGACTTATGCGGCGTACACACGATCGTTTTTCGGCATAAAAAAAAAACAAAGTTTTTTAAAAACACCATTTAAAATGATTGTGTGCGGGCTTCACATCGTTTTTCGGCTTCTGAAAAACGACCAAAAAAAAATTCGAACATGCTGCATTTTTTAACTTCGTTTTAAAAAATTTAGTTTTTTGGGTTGTAAAAAATGATCGTGTGTGGGCTAAAACAACGTTTTAAACCCGCGCATTCTCAGAAGCAAGTTATGAGATGGGAGCGCTCGTTCTGGTAAAACTACCGTTCATAATGGAGTAAGCACATTCATCATGCTGTAACAGACAAAAAAACGCAAATCGTCATTTACTAACAAGGAATCAGCTAAAAGCAGCCCAAAGACGAATGGAACTTCCCCTCTAGAGTGCCGTCGTACGTGTTGTACGTCACCGCGCTTTGTTCATCATTTTTCAAAAACGATGGTGTGTGGGCAACATCGTTTTTAATGATGAAGTTGGAAAAACTTCGTTTTTTGGACATGCTGAAAAACAAAGTTTTTTTTCCATGCCGAAAAACGATCGTGTGTACGCGGCATTAGACATAGAGGTGGGCTGCAGGCAGATGCTGAATTGGTGGGCATCCTTGTAGCTATCTGCAGGAGAAGTAGAGCAATCTCTGGCACGTTTGAACTATAGGAGGTGCCCAACTGGCAATTTTCTTGGAAGTATTTTGAATTACAAGGTCATGAAGCATTTATGAATAACATAAGTGAAATCCATATGCCTTATTGCACAGCACTTTTTGAAAACTGTAAATAATACTGCGCGTTTAGCCTTGAAATGAAAAACCTTAATGTATTCCATATTATACAGTATATGTACCACATACGTGCTTAGAGATGATTGATTTTGATTTTAAGAAGGATCTATACAGCTGTCACCATTACACAGAAAAGTGGATTAAAGTTACTGCTAGAACAGCGTCTTTAATTTTCTAAAGCAATGTAAAAATCCTTCTATATTATACTTGGCATAGTTCTGATTAGCGGGTTATGCAGCACATTTTGTATAATATGGCAAGGTATAAATGATGTCTTCTGGAAAATAAAAGTTCCCAGTGGTAATTTACAGACATATTTTACACAGATGGAGCAGGGTTTTTGTTTCCAGAGAGGAAATGGTTCTGCTTCTCATGTGAAATATTAAACATATTTCCTAATGTTGAAACCATTTCAGAATCCTTAACCATTTTCTTTCTGAAATATTGTACATGTTTTGGTTATGGAATATCTGCCATCTATGTACTGTATAATCTATTATTTTGTGATATTAAAATTACATATGTGCATATGTACTGTATATGTGTATGTACTGTATACTTATTATAATACAGTTCCAGATCTGTACAAATGCAACATTAGCCCAGACCCAAGTCAGTGGAACTTCTAGAGGAACACTAGATTAACTGCTTAAAAATCCATATACTGCTGCTTGCAGCCTAAGGTTATGTTATGATAAGTGAAGAGCATGCTCAAATAGACAAAAAGTAGTCTGAAAAAGTTTCTAGATGTTGTAAGTTGACTGGCATTGTGCTCAAAAAGTGAACATTTTCTATGTTACAGGGAACATTCAAAAGTGTTAATTATGCCCAAGCAGTGCCCTGAAAAAAAACATACATATTGTCTGAAAATCCACCCAAATGAATAGGCTCTCCTAGCAGGCCAAGGGACTAAAAAAACCCTGTCAATTGGCCGACACACCCCATCCATTCATGATCTGACCTTGCTATGCCCTTGTCAATCTAATGTCACCAGCACAGTGCCACCTAGTGACAGAAGAGAAAAGGTGCAGCAATTCCATAATTAGAGGGAAATCAGTGGTTCTTCTATCAATTAGCCAGGACAATTACTACCTGGCAAACTTAATTTGTTAGCAACCTTGCCTAAACACCAGCCTAAGCTACAGTAACAATAATTTCCTGCCTGGCCTTCAAACTTAGGTCACCTGCCATTTAAGGGCCCAGGTCTAAACAGTCATATTGACAATGTGTTTTATTTGTGATAAGGAAAGTTCGGCTGACAAACTGCATTAGGAATGTGGTGATTCAAATTTCTGACACTGAGAAACCCCAAACTGAATGGAGCAAAGGGAAAGTGGTACTAAACACATTTACTCTCAATTTCCCTGATAGGCCAGGAGAGGTGGTATGAGCTTGTAATGGTGGCAGATATAGTTTTATTCTGGGATGGGGAGGGAGCTAACCATTGATAATGTAGTCTGTGGCTTTAGCAGTAGGGGTTTTGTAGTTATTGGTAATCTAACACTGATTTATTAAAATAAAAATGCGCTAGGCTACACTGTCAGGGGACATGTAGATTTTCTTCTGTATAATACAACCTCCTTCTATGCCAAAGAGCATTTCAGACAGCACCCTGCTGCAGGAAAAGTCAGAAGCTCCATCTCTGTCACGATCAGGCGTCGGGCTTGAAGACTAATTGCAATAGCAGTGGCAGGACAGCAATACAGACAGTCATTTCTGGCAGATGACACAGGCTCCCTTGAGGTGCGGCGTCTAAATAATAGCTGGTTTTCCCCAGAGCTCCTGATGGTGGAGATGGATTTAGCTGCAAGCTAGTACCAATTCGCAGTCCTCAAGTTTGCCCCACCAGGGTGTGAGCAAGCTGGGGTCAAATAGCGGATAAACAAACAAGGATGAAACAGCATAGTGGTCAGTAAACAAGGGATCAATCACGAGTAGCTGCAGGTTGGGATCAAGCAGTAGAGTAGTTAAAGAACAGGCAGAGGGTCAAACACGGGTGGTTGCAGATTGGGATCTGGCAGTAGAGTAGTCCAGGAACAGGCCGAGGGTCAAACACAGGTGGTTGCAAGTACAGATGGCAGCAGGAAAGACAACAGCAAGGCACTGGCAGGGAAGGCACAATAACCTGGCATGGAAGAAGTGCTGAGACAAGGCTTTTATAGGAAGTTCATGGGAGGAGCAAGGGGTTCAAGGTTCAACAGCAATCAAGACACCAAGCAGAGTAGTCTAATGGATCATATAGGTTTATCCAGCAGATCAGGCAGAGAACTATCCAGCATCACAGATAGCTCAGTGGGAAGAGTCAATGCCAGATACAGAGGAGGTCCTAGGTTCAAGCCCAGGTCCTGACAAGTGCATATTGTGCAAGCTTCAGCCAGTGGTTTAAGCCTGGAACCCAATAGTCAATGGTGTCCACAAAAGCCCTCTAGTCAAGAAACATGTGGTTCAGGTGCTGTTTATAAGTGCTGCCTGCAGTCAGGCCTGACCACTGTAGAAAAAAAAGATGATCTAAGGCAGCAACTGCTGTTCCTTCTTTCAGTGATTGGAGTCATGTTATTGTTAGAGGGGATCCTGCCACCATCAGGAAATCCAGCAAAAAGGTTCCTATCCAGCACCTCCTCAAAGTGGCACAGTTTGGACTCTCTCATATGGTGGTAGTAGATTGGTTATTTTACCATTGTATCAGTGATTGAAAGGAGTAGCCTAAATTCTGGGGTCCTTGCCCAGGGATTTCAGCATGAAAGACTGCATTTAACACAAATCGGCTGCTGCAGAGGACCCTAAGGCTTTGAAGTTGTTAAGGACAACACCATGCTCAATAAAATCACCATACCCACATACCATACAGGGTTTTCAAGGTTTTTAAACATCCCCTGTAAAGTCTAGCCTGTTTCTTCCCCTTTCTTGCCACTAGCACCCAACATTCCTCCTTATATTCACCCTCAGCCTCCTGCTACCTCTGCCTCACGGGGATGAAGGCAGTAGGCAAAGGTTCCTGCTCGCCCTGAGACAGAAGCAAATCCTTTTTTCCACCCCCCTGCTACTGTGCTTCCAGTGACAGGTTTCCTAAACCATACACGGTGTGTTTCAGTAGGGGCATGAGACCAATTTTATGGCACACTGCTGCTGATGCAGCTTTTGCAGTATGAAACAATATTGAGATCCATTGTGTGGGTATGTCACAAAATGTTGTACGTGTTGTATTTCTGCCATGCAATTAATCATAGAGCATGATTGTCTACAGTGGCCACTAACCCTTCTGATGAAGGACCTCCTGGAAGTCAGAGTACTTAATATAAACCAGGGGTATCCAAACTTTTTAAACAAAGGCCAGTTTACTGTCCTTCAGGCTTTAGGTGGGCTGGACTGCAGCCAGTGTGAGTAGAAAATGTCCCTGCATCAGTGGGAGTCAACACTGCCTCATCATTGGTTTCAGCATTGGTTTTAGCAGGAAGAATATTGTCCCATTAATGGTGTCAGTGAGAGGAATGAACCATTTCACCATCAGGGTTTGGACATGTTGCGGGCAAGGTGCATGTGTGATTTTTCCCAAGGGAAAAGTAACCATCAGGTTAGTGGCGTTGACATGACCTTGCCTGGCTAAAGATGATGTGAGGTCAGCCACGTTTTTTCATTTTCTTTTTGCAGTGGATGCAGCAGGAAAATGTTGGGGAAGGGGGGAATGTAAAGTGAGGAATGAGGAGGAGGAAAAATGAGTGTGGACCTTTTGCTGCCGACTTGTCTCATTAAGGTGCTGCTCCTATCGAGTTCTGTGGTGCAGAGTCATGTGTTGTCCCACACATATGGTATCCAAGTGCTGATACTTTTATCTTGGCTGATGCTCTGCAGGCAAAGGCTACACCACACAGTGCATTTAAAAGGCACACATTGCAGAGCTCTGTTATTTACCGCCAGATGTGCTAGAATGGCTGCTCCCCCGAGTTCTCTGCAAGCTGTCCCTGCCCCAGGACAAAATCCTTCCTCGCTGCTGTTTTACCTCATTCTCAGAACTTTCCTTCTCTCTTTTTAGTGGCACCCACAGATGGTTTTTCACCCCCATCATCATCAACCTACTCATTGATGGAGCCCACTTTGTAATAAGCTCCATCTAGAACATCACTACATCTTGCTGCTCCCTACCTGATGGCTTCTCCTTCTAGATCACTTTCTTTCCGATTATCTGCAAGAACAAATGTTTGTGCATGACCGGGATCATTCTCCTGTAACAAGTCAGTGATCATGTGATCAAATAATTGTACTCCTAGTTGCTAGTTTGGATTAGGATTAGTATTAGCTAAAGAGGAGGAGGAAGAAGAAGGGGCATTAGCAGCAGTAGCAGAAAACTGACTGTTATGCCCCTGGGAGTAGGAAGAGGAGGAAACCTATGCGTGTACACTTGCTGTATTACATAGCCACTCTGAAATAGAAAAAGCAGATGTGTCTGCCTCCAAATGATGCAGCCTGATCATCTCTTTAACATTTTGTTTAAATGTGGGAATGCCTAAATGTAATGCCATCTAAACAGAACAAAATAGAATAGGAAATAAAATAATAGAATAAAATAGAATTTAAAGGAATATAATATAATAGAAAAAATTGGAATAGAAAGTAAATGAATAGAATAGAAAAAACAATAGAATAAAATAGAAAGAACCGTTTAGAATTTAGAATTTTAGAAATTAGAATTTATTTGAAATTCTAATTTTAAATAAAATAAATGTGAATTGGAATGCAGATACAAAAATGAATAAACTTAACCAAACAAATTCTGAAAACAAATAAAACAGATTAAACACATTTAATTAAAATATATTATTCAAAAAACGAAACAAAACAAATTTTTTTGTTGTGCACATGCCTACTCCACATAGCATGTATGGTTATGATATCTTAAATAAATGCAGGTATCTAAACATGTTAAAGCTGTGTATAACCTGTTTTTCTGGAACTGCCAGTTAACCGCTTAAGGACCGCCCACTGTATATATACATCGGCAGAATGACACGGACAGGCATAATCACGTACCTGTACGTGGCCCTTTAAATGCCTGCCGTGTGGTCATGAGCGTGCCACCGCCAACACGCTCACGACCCTGCCGCCTTCCCCGTGAGTCGAACCGCGGGTCCTGAGGACTCGATTGCCGTGGGGATCCCTGCGATTGTCTCACGGAAGTATAGAGCGGGGAGATGCTTGTGTAAACAAGCTTCTCCCCACTCTGACTAGTGACAATGACACTGATCTCGGCTCGGTGTACTCGGAGCGGAGATCAGTGTCATGTGACACAGAGTTCACCCCCCCTACAGTAAGAAACACTATGCAGGGAACACTTAAATCCTACAGCGCCACCTAGTGGTTAACCCCTTCACTGCCAGTGTCATTTTCACAGTAACCAGTGCATTTTTATAGCACTGATCGCTGTGAAAATGACAATGGTCCCAAAAATGTGTCAAAAGTGTCCGATGTATCACTGAGGCTGATTGGCGCAAAGCTTTTCTCTATACTCACAAATCCTCTATTTCAAGCTACGCTCAGGAAAAAAACTATAAAGTGATATCGCGATGGTATCGAGTACCGACCACCCTCAGGATCATGTTTCCATCAGCTTCCGACACTTGCTGGAGATGTACCTTGGCAACGGGTACATACTGTCACATCTGGTGGGATTGTGATGTGAATCGCCCATTCTGGAACCACATCTTTCAAATATATTCTGAAATTTACGATAAATCTCTCACCCCCTCCCCTACTATAGCCCTCCTCTCCATTCTCCCGGGTACTGTCAAATTCCAAAAACATACCCTCCTTAAATTCTTCCTTAGCGCAGGTCAACAACTGATTTCTAGACATTGGAAACCCTCCGCCCCTCCGACCCTCGTCGAATGGGTAAGTGAGATGAATGGCATTATGCTAATGGAAGAGATGCATGCCAAATCCCTTGATAGTTATGCAAAATTTTCCTTCATCTGAAGTGTCTGGAGGCATTACTCCACCTCAGATAAACATAAGAACAGACTCCCACCCAAAAATGTCCTCTGAACCCTTGCTGGGTCCCTGCCTACATCTTCGCATAGCGAGGAAAAAAATAATAATTCTGCATTGGACTTGAGCTAGCAGTCTCCCTACCCCCCCCCCCTACTCCCCTCCCCCTCCATTTCTTTCCTGGACTCTCCCTCTTCACCTTCTTCTTTGTCTTCTCTCCCTCTTCTATGGGCCAATTCTGTTTGGCCGCACCAAGTATTCATATGCACCCCGTAAGCCTCATGTGTCAGTTTTGATATTTGTGTGTTGTAGAAATTCATTCACGTTTTGATGCTATCAGCACTCCTGCCTTAATTACCTCCCTTTTACTTCCCCGGATCCTGGTCGCAGCAGGTTCCCATTGGGGTGCCCAGGCCGGGGGATGTTTCTATTGGACGCAGGTTAGCATTGTATACTTATACTTGTTAAAAGATGAGGTACGGCGCAAAAACAATTACGTGAAAGTTTGGTAATGATACCAAAAATACAAAACTATTGAGTATAATAAAAATAAAAATAAAAACAAATTAAAAAAACACAAAATAAGCGTGATTAAAACAAATAGTAAATGATTAATAATGACAAAATAAGTGATTGATACTCAGTGAAAAATCCAAAGATTGTGACATAAGCTTAAATAAAAAATTAAGTCCATGAAACAATCCCACGTGAAATAAGAATAAGAAATTAATCCATATTCTTCTTATATTAAGTGATGAAATAGCAGGGGTTAAACCTTCTTCCACCAAATAAGCACCAAAGTGAGAGAGATGCAGTCTCCTTACCAGAAACTAAGACCACAAACTGGCAGTCAGACCAAGCATGGGGTTTGTTTAAAGTCTCCCAATAAGACTATATGGCTGGAGCTGATTCAATCAGGCACTGATGAGGATCTCAGATAAAGAACAAAAGGAAAACCATAGTGTAGACTGCAACAGAGGTTTTAATAAAAATAATGGTAATGCACTTACAGAAAAGTTGTGGTATTATACGCCCGTTCAGTATATAACACATGCAGTGTGCACAGCGGGTCTCGGCGTCCCCTCTCGTTCCTTCTCCTGTGTCGGTCTGTTCCGGGGAGCGTGATGACGTCAGGTTTTCTTCTAAGATTCTATTTGGCTCCATCCATCTTACCTTCAACTCTGATCAACTTCCCTGTCCCTGCGGAAAAGCATCTCCACAACATGATGCTGCAACCCCCATGTTTCACGGTGGGGATGGTGTGTTCAGGGTGATGTGCAGTGTTAGTTTTCCGCCACACATAGCGTTTTGCTTCTAAGGCCAAAAGGTTACATTTTTGGTCTTATCTGACCAGAGCATCGTCTTCCACATGTTTGCTGTGTCCTCCACATGGCTTCTCGAAAACTGCAAATGGGACTTCTTATGGCTTTCTTTCAACAATGGCTTTCTTCTTGCCACATTTTCATAAAGGTCAGATTTGTGGAGTGCACAACAAATAGTTGTCCTGTGGACAAATTCTACCACCTGAGCTGTGTATCTCTGCAAATCTCCTCCAGAGTTACCATGGCTGCTTCTCTGATTAATGCTCTCCTTGCCTGGCCTGTCAGTTTAGGTCAGTGTTTCTCAACTCCAGTCCTCAAGGCGCCACAACAGGTTATGTTTTCAGGTTTTCCATTAATTTGCACAGGTGATTTGATCAGTTTCTCTGCCTTAGTAATAACCACAGCTGTTTCATCTGAGGAAAATCCTGAAAACATGACCTGTTGGGGAGCCTTGAGGACTGGAGTTGGGAAACACTGGTTTAGGTGAACGGACATGTCTTGGTTGGTTTGCAGTTGTGCCATACCCTTTGCATTTTCGGATGATGGATTGAACAGTGTGATATTTTTTTATAACCTAACACTGCTTTAAAGTTCTACACAAATTTATCTCTGACCTGTCTGGTGTGTTTCTTGCCTTTATGACGCTGTTTGTTCACTAATATTTTCTAACACACCTCTGAGGGCTTCACAGAACAGCTGTATTTATACTGAGATTAAATTACACACAGGCAGACTCTATATACTAATTAGACTAGTTTGACTTCTGAAGGCAATTTGTTCCACTAGATTTTAGTAAGAGATATCAGAGTAAAGGGAGCTGAATACGAATGCACGCCACACTTTTCAGATATTTATTTGTAAAAAATAAATTCCTTCCACTTCACAATTATGTGCTACTTTGTGTTGGTCTATCACATAAAATCCCAATAAAATACATTTACGTTTTTGGTTGTAACATAGTTACATAGTTACATACTTAGTCAGGTTTAAAAAAGACCATCTAGTTCAGTGGTTCTCAACCTGGGGGTCGGGACCCCCTTGGGGGTCAAATGAGGATTTGCCAGGGGCCACCAAAGCCTGGGCTGTTCCTGAAGCCTGCAGCCGCCCACTCGGCCTCTTCACAGCCGCCCATTTATTTCATGGCATAGCTGGGGGGCAGGGACTAGATGTCAGCTGACTGGTGAGGAATGTGAAGTGGGTGGGGGCTGGAGGAGACCCTATCTGCTGATTTCAGCATAGGTGTCACTGCTATGAGAAATCACAAAGTTGGAGACACAGTGAGTAACACTACCTTGCCTTTAAAAGTCCACACTACAGTTCTCAGATCAGCAGATGACCTTGATCAAGAGCACCTAAGTTGGCTGATTCCAACTCCCCGCCAGCACTGCCACTGATCCCATACTCCCCACCAGGGAGTAAGAGAAGGAATAAAAATAGAGAATACATGGAAGGGAGAGGAAAAGAGGGGGAGGAACAAAGAAAAAGGGAGAGAAAGAATAAGAGAAAGAACAAGAAAGACGTCTAGAGAAGGATGGGGATAACAAACAAGAAATTAGGATAGAGAGGGATAAAAGGGAAAGAAAGGAGAACAAAGAGAAAGAGTGGTACATCCTAAAATGCACTATAAGGGGTTTTAATACTGTACGAGTGGAAGGGACTCAGTGAGCGCTAAATGTCCGTGGGTTAGGGGGCGCAAATTACTTGTCTTACCTTGGGTGCCAACAACCCACGATAAGAAAATAATTTTACCGTTAGGGGTCCCCACAACTTGGGAAATTTTCTCAAGGGGTCACTGCACTAGACAGGTTGAGAACCACTGATCTAGTTCAACCAAATAAATAAATAATATAATACAATCCCATATACCCAATCCTATACCCACTGTTGATCCAGAGGAAGACGAAAACCCCCAGCAAAGCATGATCCAATTTGCTACAGCAGGGGAAACAATTCCCTCCCCGATCCCCCAATCCCCTGAGAGGCAATCGGTTTTCCCCTGGATTATTCACATATAAATGTTAGTACCAATTATATTATGTACATTTAGGAAAGAATCCAGGCCTTTTTAAAAGCAATCTACTGAGCTGGCCAGAACCACCTCTGGAGGGAGTCTATTCCACATTTTCACAGCTCTTACTGTGTAGAAAACTTTCCGCATTTGGAGATGAGATCTCTTTTCCTCTAGGCATAAAGAGTGCCTCCTTGTCCTCTGTGTTGACAGTAAAGTGAATATTTCAGCACCAATTTCACTATATGGACCCCTTATGCATGTGTACATGTTGATCATACCCCCACCCCCACTCTTCTTCCCAAGGGAGAATAAATTCTGTTCTTCTATGGGATTAAATGAAGGATGCCTGGACATAACAATAATTGAAACCACACCAAACCAAAAAAAAATGTATTAAATAAATAATTAATTAAATAAATACACAAGATACTTTCATAAGTTACCTTACTAACAATACCATTTTTTTTTTGGAATAAATTTGGCCGCGGCATAACTATTGGTTTATTTAGATGATTGTAAAATAATACTATTACTTATTAAACTTAAATCAACCATATCAATACTGAAAAAGCAGCTCAGCCACTACGACTCAAGCTGCATACTCCTTACATTTTCAACCACTATCCCCTTTTGCCAACCTGCAAAATGGATTTACCAAAGTTATACCGCGACAAGGGAAGTGGGGGGGGGCGGGGAGATCCGCTGTCAGTTCTCCCTTTGAAACGGCTGGCCCCGATCCACGGAACCAGCTCCTTAAATAGGGCTTTTTCCCAGAACTGGAACATTTTGGAATACCAGGTGACCTAGATTGACCTATCCGGAACCTTAAAGAGCACAAATTTACCCCAGCAACCCAAGAACCAGAACCAATCCAACCCATTCCCGCTCAAATACCTACTTAACCTATCACCATCTCCGGATTTTCCACTAGCAACTAAACCCAATAACCAATCTCTTTGCTTCCCGCCTAAACCTTAAGGGGAAACTTGAAACTGTCCCCTGCAGAAATCCCATGAGGAAAAGGGGGGCTGAAACAGCCTAAAACCCCTTTTCCCCTATATGGGATTAAATGCAGGATGCCTGGACATAACAATAATTGAAACCACACCAAACCAATTTTTTTTTTTTTTTTTATTAACCACTTCCCGACCTCCTCATGTACATTTACGTCGGCAGAATGGCACGGACAGGCACATCAACGTACCTGTACGTGCCTGCCTAGACGTGGGTGGGGGGTCCGATCGGGACCCCCCCGGTACATGCGGAGGTCGGGTCCGCTCGGGGAGCGATCCGGGACGACGGCGCGGCTATTTGTTTATAGCCGCTCGGTCGCGATCGCTCCCCGGAGCTGAAGAACGGGGAGAGCCGTGTGTAAACACGGCTTCCCCGTGCTTCACTGTGGCGGCGCATCGATCGAGTGATCCCTTTTATTAGGGAGACTCGATCGATGGTGTCAGTCCTACAGCCACACCCCCCTACACTAGTAAACACATACACAGTGATCCCTAAATGTTACAGCGCCATCTGTGTTTAACTCCCAAACTGCAACTGTCATTTTCACAATAAACAATGCAATTTAAATGCATTTTTTGCTGTGAAAATGACAATGGTCCCAAAAATGTGTCAAAATTGTCCGAAGTGTCCGCCATAATGTCGCAGTCACGAATAAAATTGCTGATCGCCGCTATTACTAGTAAAAAAAATAAAAATGCAAAAAAAAATTTATATATGTTTTTGGGGGATTATTATTACAGCAAAAAGTAAAAAATATTGAATTTTTTTAAAAATTGTCGCTCTATTTTTGTTTATAGCGCAAAAAATAAAAACCGCAGAGGTGATAAAATACCACCAAAAGAAAGCTCTATTTGTGGGGAAAAAAGGACGCCAATTTTGTTTGGGAGCCACGTCGCACGACCGCGCAATTGTCTGTTAAAGTGACGCAGTCCCGAACTGTAAAAACCCCTTGGGTCTTTAGCCAGCATATTGGTCCGGGGCTTAAGTGGTTAAATAAATAATTGAATAAATAAATACACAAGATACTTTCATAAATAACCTTACTAACAATACCAATTTTTTTTTTTTGGAATAAATTTGGCCGCGGCATAACTATTGGTTTATTTAGATGATTGTAAAATAATACTATTACTTATTAAACTTAAATCAACCATATCAATACAGAAAAAGCAGCTCAGCCACTACGACTCAAGCTGCATACTCCTTAAATTTTCAACCACTATCCCCAAACGACAGGCAGGGCGCCTCAGCCCTGACTGTCACCAGACCACAAAACCGCAGCCCTCTCAATACAACCCTGTAGAGCCATATTGAATATGTCCAGGCCGACATCCGAAAGGTGAACCCCATCACTCCTGTAGAGTTCAGGGAGACCACCTTCCAAGTCAATGTGACGATAAGAGAAACCCACGTCTTGCAACATGAATTTCTCCACCGCTTTGTTCACTCGTTTCCTAACTTTCTCAAACGGCCTACAAACTACCGAGTCCAACCACCGCAATCTTGGGACTATTTCAGAGAAAACAATTACCAATCGTGGGTAAGACTCCCGAAGAATCTGGATCGTATCCCTGATACCAAAGATAAGGTCCAAAGTCCTCATTTGCCCAATATCATTCCCACCTAAGTGTAGAATGAGAATATTGGGTTCCGGCCAAACAGAAATAAGGGAATCAAACACGAACAACAGCTCTTCCCAACCCATACCCCTCCTACCGCACCAAAAAATTCTGAAGACAGAAAGATCCAAGCCCAAATTCACTGAATAACATCTGGTCTTTGCACGCTGATGAGCCCAGTAGATGAACGAGTGCCCGATAATCCAGACTATTCCTGGAACACCTAAAACAGTCAAACAACAAAATTAGGACGCATGTACAGTTGAAAAGCGTTAGATTTCCACCTACCCAAAGATTTAATTCTACCAGCATCAAACCCTAACCGAGCAGCCTCTGTGGCGGCTCCAATCCTGAAAGAATGGGATGAAATCTTCAAATTTGCAATATTAAGAGCTTACAACATTTGGATAACACTGCCCGAAATTGAAAAGCTGTCAGCGGAGAAGAGTCCTCATGAATGAAAAGCACCCCCGCTGCATCAGGACGGACTTGTAAATAAGCCAATAAGCTGGCCACTGGACATACCAACACCCCCGGGCATGCAGCTAAATGAATCCAATGGCCCTTACCCAGGCGATCAGTTTTACTGTATTGGATAAAAATACTAAGCCTTTCAACCTGGATTTTAATGTGTTGTAATAACAAACCAGACGGGTTCCGTCTGCTTCTGGACACTAATTCAGAGATTCTGAGGGCAGCAAAAAAAGCCAAAGTAAATACTGCATTGAACAATATGGATTCAAATGTAGAAAAACACACAGAAATGGTAATATTACAAAGAGAAACCAGCAACTGTGGGGTCACCGGACACCTGTTATCCTTATGAAAATTAACCCTTTTATATCCTTTTAAAGACTGATGTACAGAAAAATAAGACAAACAATGAGGAACATTATGTAACTTCTGAAAGAATGCAATACCCGACAAAATCTTGTATATATGAGACCAAGAATATTTTTTCACCATTAAGAATTCCAAAAATAATAAAAACAACGATTCAGATACTTCATCGAACAAGGCTCCATAGGCCCCTAAAAATTGTAACCATAATAACCAGGATGAATGGTAGCTAGACAAAGAGGATGCAGCCAAAGAATTTTCAATATTTTCTGACACTAAACGATTCCCCATACACTTGCTGGGAAAGGCGTCCCGACCGCGTCTGCTGTAGGAAGCAGGGAGAAAAACCGCTCCATCTGTGAACAAGAGTGGGCGTCGGCCACCTCATTAGACTTACCCGGCACATAACGAGCTTTAATCCAAATGTTGAAAAACAAACATTTATACACCAAATAACGTAACAAAGCAATGACCGGGGGAGAATTGGAGGACAGACAATTAACGGCAAACAGTGCACCGTTATTATCTGTGCTAAGTAATAACCTTTTATTTGCAAACTCACTACCCCAAACCTCCAGAGCGACCACCACAGGAAGAAGTTCCAAAAGCACAATATTTTTGCATAAACCTCTACTTACCCAATCCAAAGGCCAGGAAGAACAGCACCAATGATTACCCCAGACTGCTGCACAACCTACTGAGCCAGCAGAGTCCGTGGACAAGCAGAAGTCCTTGTCCAAGGCGAATTCCTCCTGCCAAAAAGCTCTCCCATTGAAATGAATGAGAAAATTCTGCCAGACCAGAAGATCCTCCTTCAATTCCAGGGTCAAACGAACATGCGCAAAAGGGTTCTTGATCCCTGCGATGGCCAAGTAAAGCCGCCGGGAGAAAACTCTACCCACCGGCAAAACTCTTGTGGCAAAAGCTAGCAAACCCAAAAAAGACTGTAGCTCTTTTAGAAAAACCTTCTTCTTCTTAATGAAAGACAGAATAAGGCTTTTCAACTTCTGAATTTTCTCCTCAGGTAGCCTAAATTCCCTACGCACTGTATCAATAGTAATTCCTAAAAATTCGATACAAGTGGTAGGAAAAACAGTTTTTTCATGAGCTAAAGGTATACCAAAATCGCTGCATACGTCCATAAAATGCTGTAACATCTCTAAACATTTTGGAGAATCAGATGGGCCAAAAAATAAAAAGTCGTCCAGATAGTGAATTAGAAAGGGGGATCCAGAAGTACAGGAAACCACCCAATCCAAAAATGTGGCGAACTCCTCAAAATAGAAACAGGACAACGAGCAACCCATGGGAAGGCAGCGATCGAAATAAAATTGTCCTTGAAACTGAAATCCCAGAGAACTAAAGCAATCAGGATGTATCGGCAAAAGCCGAAAAGCAGCCTTTATATCTGCTTTGGCCATTAAAACCGATCCCCCTAACAACCTAATCCTCTGGATAGCTTGATCAAACGAAGCATACGACACTGATGATAAATTCGTATCAATTTGGTCATTCAATGAAGTTCCCGACGGAAACGACAGGTGATGTATCAACCTGTAAGTATTAGGCTCCTTTTTTGGTACAAGTCCCAAAGGGGACAAACGAAAATTCGAAAAAGGAGGACGCAAAAAAGGGCCCGCGATCCTGCCCAATTCAATTTCAGCATTCAACTTCTCCTCCACTACCAGGGGAAAATCAGAGACAGACTTCAAATTGTTTACCATTGACACCCACCCCGTCAAATTTGGGAATCCTAAAACCTTCAGAGAAGCCCTTAATGAGCAGCTCCGCCGTCTGTCGTTTTGGATATTGAAGCAGCCAAAGGAGCATTCTTCCCAGCCTCACCGGTGTGGCTGCTTTTGAGAAAAAAGCTCCCTTGTGGCTGATTAGCAATGGACATTTTCCGAAAACATTTGTTAACCGGATGTGAGCCGCCGCAAAGGGCGCACTCATGTCTGTAACGACAAGACGATGGCCATTTACATTGGCTATCATTAAAAGAAAAGCATAAACCTTTTTTGTAAGGTACACTAGATGCTGTTGAAACATTACCTGACCCGGGCCTTGGCACCAATGGCTTCTGTGGGAGCAAAAGGTTAAGCCATAGACCTACATCTTTGGTTCCCCATTGCAAACCCGGATAAACAGACAGCTTGTGTCGGAAAGCTTCGTCATATACAAACCATACAAAGCCAGGAAAACCTTTGTAAGCTTCTTGAATAATGTCAATATGCTGAAACAAACCCAGACTTTTTTCCGGGAATCTTTCACATACCACACTCGCATAGATACAAAACCCCTGTAACCAATTTGTAAAAGATTTGTATGGTCTACGCTTATCCTCATCTCCTTTATCAGATTTATCTTTCAAAGCTTCTTTTTGATTATGCAGTAAGGATAGTATTTCAATAAATTCCCCTTTCCAGATCTTGTCTTTAATTGTAATAGAAAGATGAAATCCTAAAGGGGATAAATAACACGGCATGGACTCCTTGACATGACTGTCAGGAATTGAACCTATGTTACCAACAGCTAAAGTTGGACAGGCCACAGGCCCTGGATCCTGAACTACAGGCACCTCAACAGACCCCTCGGGTCTGTCAGTTGACCAGACCACAGCTGCTGGATCACCCATAGAAGACCTGTAAGGAACTGAAGGGGTTAACCTCACTGAACTAGGCAACTCACTCTTCCGCCAGAAATCTGATAAAAAAGAGGAAAAAGCAGCGGAAAAGACATCTAGAAACTCAGTCTCACCTTGAGAAATCCCCAACGGGGGATGCGCCGTCACTGGAGGTGCACAGAGCACTGGAATTGCCCCAGCTGCCCCTGCAATACGATCCGGTCTCCGTGCCGATGCTTGAGGCGCTGG
This sequence comes from Rana temporaria, assembly GCF_905171775.1. Lineage (NCBI taxonomy): Eukaryota > Metazoa > Chordata > Amphibia > Anura > Ranidae > Rana > Rana temporaria. The sequence goes on along the minus strand of NC_053491.1, from coordinate 317,135,347 downwards.
AGAGCCACCTTCTTGACCCAGCGCAGGCTCCGTAGCCGATGTTGACCGGCGTCGCAGCGGTGGTGACGTCACCGCAGGCCTGGATGCCGCTCGCCCCCCCTCGCCGACTCCGCTCGCTGCCTCCAATAGGCCGACCTGACGCTTGGCACGCTGGGACGTCTCCGCCTTCTTCGCTGACCGACGGGGGCTGGATGATGGGCTGAACGCTTTCTTCTGCAGCCTCCGCCTCTTCACCGGATGTCCCGCCTCTTCTTCTCATACAGCCGCCGTGATCGCCGCTCGACCTGGAAGCAGAAGCATCCTGCTCGGGCCCGCCTCCTCGTCTTCCTCCATGATGGCGTCCACCGACTTCTCCGGCAGGTCCCCGATGTCGTGCCCGAACGGTACCGACTCTTGACCCGAAGGTAAGCGCAGACACTGCCGAATCCATTCGTCGTCTTCTGCGTCCACCCGCTCCAGCAGCTGCCAAACTAGCATCTTCATGCCGACCAAGGAAAACAGCGGTAGTGTAATAGCTCTTTGAAAAGCTCTTAGAAGAGCTCAGAGATCCGCTGTCAGTTCTCCCTTGGAAACGGCTGGCACCGATCCACGGAACCAGCTCCTTAAATAGGGCTTTATCCCAGAACTGGAAAATTCTGGAATACCAGGTAACCTAGATTGACCTATCCGGAACCTTAAAGAGCACAAATTTACCCCAGCAACCCAAGAACCAGAACCAATCCAACCCATTCCCGCTCAAATACCTACTTAACCTATCACCATCTCCGGATTTTCCCCTAGCAACTAAACCCAATAACCAATCTCTTTGCTTCCCGCCTAAACCTTAAGGGGAAACTTGAAACCTTGTCCCCTGCAGAAATCCCATGAGGAAAAGGGGGGCTGAAACAGCCTAAAACCCCTTTTCCCCTATAATCTTTCCTCATAGCTGAGTTTGTCCATGCCTCTTATCAGTATGGTTGCCCTTCTCATGACAAAATGAGGAAAATTTCAAGGGCTATGAATACTTCTTCAAATACCCAGCTCAAATTTCATGAATCGGGTTTACATCCACTTTAAGCCAAATTTTTCTTTTAGTTTTGAATAGAGTGGAGATGTATTGGAACACCTGCCAGTTTTTTGCTAGTCAAAAGAAGAGCTGCGCTGTTGTAGGTTAAAATAAAGTGCTAGATAAACAACAATTAAAATGACGAAACACTGACGGAGTGAAAAAAAATTATATCTGTAAATAGGTCTGTGAGGGGTTGATTCCTAAATTAGGTAGAAACCTGAAAAGTATCAAGTGAATAAATAGCAGTCTGTGCGAACAAACCAAAAAAATCCTTAGGAATTCCATTAACAGTAGCGTCAAATGTATAAAAATGTGAATATATTAAAAATACTAATGCAGAGTGTCCATATAAACTTAAATATCCCCAGTGTTCAATGAATCCAATAGTCCAGGAAAAAGTGCTGACAGGATAGTGCCTCCACCAAGCAATAACACTGCCGCTTACCAGACGGATGTGATCTCTAATTATTGGAGATGAATATGCGAATATGGTTGATATCCCAGCCTGGGGTCTCTATTGGTAGAAAAAATCCCTCAGTGTGGTTCAATATTGCATAGAAGATGTCTCAAACAACGTAGCAATTCAGGATGCACCACTTAGTTCAGGCAATTGATTCCTCCTCAGAACTCTGTCACACAGTAAGCCTAGGGATGCCTTGTCCTCATGGATTGCCAGGAGAGAGCTCCTCCCTCTTCACACGATTGGTGTCAGCTGGTCAGCTGACTTTTTTCTTTAGGAACAGATATCATTTTTACCAGAACAGGAATGGAGGGGAAATCTTCTAATGGAGAAACTAGTTCTGGTGAATCAAGGATTCCCTTGCTTTGGAGATATTTCCAGGTACTTCCTGCTGTCATTATGTGACAGGAAATTAAGGGAAATCTCCCCGATGGGGCACAGATGGCAAAAAAATTAATATAAATAAATAAAAAAACTGAAAAGGTATATAACTTTTCTTTACTCTATGCACAATAAAAGTTTTGCCTTTTGTTCTATTTTAATTTCAGGGATGTCTGTATTATGTGTGAAACCAAAACAGCTCTATTTTGTGTAAACATTACACCATTATCATTGTCTGTTCTGGACACAGCTTACATAAACAAGGAAGAAGGACACAGGGAACATAATGCACCATATTTCCTCTCACATACTGTCCTCACATCCTTACATTTGTCCTCTTTTTGTTCTATTTAAGTGAAAGGATGTTTTTTCCCGCCAAAATCTGCAACACTGCTTTCCTCTGATAAAGTACTGAACCCATGGATGTCAAAAGCCATGAATTTAGAAATCACTTCATGGACAAATCAATTCACAGATTTATTTTTGGGTCTTAGAAGGAATGACAGTGATGGAATGAAAGCAGGATTAATGAGCACAGATCCTCTGCCAGTATTTCTATGCAGTATAATGATTGGAACGGGCCTTGCTAATATTCCATGCAGCTTTACTCCTCTCCTGTCTCATTGCTTCTGCTCTTGGCAACATAATTCCGTGCTCACATTTCCCTCCCCCTCCTCCATTTATAGGATTTTTTTGTCTCTTTCTCTCTGTCAGTACTGCTTGTTTTTTCCACAGAATTTGTTTTTCTCTCGTCTGTGACATTGCATAACAGCAATCCGAGACAAGAAGCTGGTCCCAGCTGAAGAATTAGCATACTGCAGAGAATAGCAATGTGTTCAGGGCTGCATTGTAAATGGCAAGGCATTTTGTCCTTGATTAACAGGCTCATATTGGAAAATTTCGGTTTTTGCTGGGCAGTATAATCCCATGGAATTATTGTTGCTAAGGTAGCGTACGGTGGGTAGTGGTGCTAGCAACTTATTTGATTACTAAACAACAACCATTGCTTAATGCAGATTAATGAGGACAGTGGTGGATTGGATATCCTTTTACGAAAAATCTGTTTATCATTTTTTTCACCATGTTTCCTTCTAAGGCTTTCTACACAGCATTTTCCAACATTTACTTAAGGGTTAGGAAGGCTCTGCTTTTTGGGCTAACATTATTATTATTAAAGCAGACTTTCACCCCCATACCTAGCACTGCATGCCCATCCAAAAACCTCATAAAAGTCATTTGTAAAAAAACAAAATGTAGCACTACCCACGTAGGAATTGCAGATAAGAGGCACACAACAACTTCAGCTTTCATCCGAACACAGTGAACAGTTCTTGAGCTTTGTTTTTTTATTTGAGATTTGTGACGAACCGTGTCCTCAACAGCACTATGTCTGCTGTCAATGCTTCCTCTGTCCAGAACCAGCACTATCCAAGGCTCTTTAACCCACCCAGTCACCATCCGTACTTCAGTGTAGGGTGAAAACCAGCAACTCTTTATTCAAGCACATGTTACCACAGATATATAACTCAGAGACACTCCCCCCACCCTTGGATTCAGGGCGGAGTAAACTTTCCCATAATAATAGACACACAGGTCAGGTGTATTCAAACTTCTCATCAGTAAACAGTATTATCAGCAGGGAGAGCTGTTGGAGGAATCCCCCCTCCCCTCTCTACCCTACTCCGGTTTTTGAAATACTCTTACAAGAGTTTAGCAATCTTAAAGGTGAAGGATATTGCTCACAAACATTAAGGCCCCAAGTGAAAAGATCCCCTTCACTTCTTCAGCACAAACCATACACACAATATCCAGGACAACAGTGTCAAAAGTAAATGCTGAGTCCGGTGTGGTTGTTGTATGGTGATTTGGGTTAAGCCAGTGTTTCTCAATTCCAGTCCTCAGGCCCCCCCAACAGGTCAGGTTTTCAGGATTTCCATTATTTTGCACAGGTGATTTGATCAGTTTCACTGCCTTAGTAATCACCACAGCCTTTTCATCTGAGGGAAATCCTGAAAACCTGACCTGTTGGGGGGGCCTGAGGACTGGAATTGAGAAACACTGGGTTAAGCAGACCCAACTGGAGTTCTCAGCTAACCTGTGCCCTGAATGGACACAGGGTAACTTACACATAGAAGGGGCCATGGGAGCTGGACCAGGAGCCCCCAGTGCTCTCCCAGGCAAGTTGAGCCGCACAACCCCAAAGTGAACAAAATTCTTTCTTGTATTAAAAAAAGGTATGGACTCCAGAGAGAGAGATATCATATTACCCCTTTACAAATATTTATTTTTCATTATATATATTGTGGTGGTGGGACTCTGTGCGACCTTAAAGGAGTTGTAAAGGATTTTTTTTTTTTTTTTTTGCTGAAATTACTTTTTACAGGGTATAGAGACATAGGCCCAGATTCTCAAAGAAGTTACGCCGGCGTATCTCGAGATGCGCGGCGTAAGTGTATATATACGCCGGCGTATCTATGCGCTGTACCCACAGAGCCAGATACGCCTGAAAATAGGCTTCTTCCGACCGGCGTAACTTTTCTACGCCGGCATAGCGTAGGCGCATATTTACGCTGGGCGATTCCCGAACGTACGTCCGCCCGACGCAGGCTACGCGCGGTGCGCATAAGCTGTACGTCCAGCCTAAACTTGCCCCTCATAAAGCAGGGGCAACTTTGCACCAGACGTGTGCAGGTCAGCTGGAGAGCAGCTTCAGCAGCACCGTTACGGACAAGCTGAGCAACCACACTTGCAGGACAACACATCTGTATGCCAACATGCCAGGGGCAGGCATGGTCATAGCTATACTAGTGTGTGCCCAGGCGCGTAGAAGGAGGAGGGCACGGGAGAGGATATACCGAACGCGCATAAACGTCTTTGGCATGGGGGATTCGGAGGTGTATCGCATCTTCAGATTCAACACTGATGCCATCATGGATTTAGCCACAACCCTGCAGGATGACATCACCAGCCAGACACACCGCTCACATGCAGTGCAGCCACTGGTCAAGGTCCTGGCAACACTGCATTTCCTCGCCAGTGGATCTTTTCAGCGTACAAGTGGAGTTGTGGCTGGGATGTCACAAACCAGCATGAGCAGATGTGTGCACCAGGTTGTCCCCGCAATCCTCAGACGCATGTCCCACCACATAATCAGACCCACCCAGGAGCACCTGCGGAATAAGGCAATGGCGGATTTTGTCAGAATTACAGGATTCCCACGCACCGTGGGGGCCATTGATTGCACACATGTGGCACTACGGCCCCCTGTGACACAGAGCACATATACCGCAATCGGAAGCACTGGCATTCCATCAACGTACAGGTGATAGCCGATTCCCAAGGCCTCATATGGCACGTCCGTGCCAAACACCCAGGGTTCAGCCACCACAGCTACATATACCGTCAAAGCACCATCCCAACAGAATTTGAACAGAACGTGTACGGGAACAGCTGGCTGGTTGGTGAGTGACATGGGTGTCAGGCATAACTGTCTGACCCCATGATGCAGACATCACGAGGGGCACATGCACGGCTAACATCCTCCTGTCTTTTCCCTTCCAGGTGACTCTGCATATGCACTTGGGCCCCATCTCATGACTCCAATCCGGGATCCCCAAACCACATTAGAGCAAAACTACAATGCTGCACACATACGTACCCGTGGAGTGGTGGAACGCACATTTGGCATCCTGAAGTCCCGTTTCCGATGCCTGGATAAGTCCGGGGGGACCCTGTTGTATTCCCCAAACTTTGTGTGCCAGATCATCGGTGCAAGTTGCATTCTGCACAACTTTGCCGAGAGAAAGGGCCTGGAGATTGACATACGTGATGACCTGACCCCCGAACCAGACAATCCCCCCCTGCACGAGGATACCCTATCTGCTGAGGGAAGAGCAGTCAGAAGTTGTCTCGTGGAACGTATCTTTGCACGTTAAACACACACACATTCATCATGGCACATAGAGAATACACGCATGCACACCACTGTGGTCCCTAGCACACACCCCACATACACATCACATTGGATTAGCCCAAGTCCACCAAGCAGGAGCAACGCCACGGCAAGGCTCCAATTATGTTGCTGACCATTCATACCACATTCACACACCAGTCATACTAATCTGCACGCCTCACTGTGTGCATTATTAGAAAAAAAATCATAAAACTCTTAACCAGAGCAAAAAAATAAAAAACTCTTAACCAGAGCACAAAAGAAATCATAAAACTCTTAACCAGAGCAAAAAAAAAGAAATAAACAACAAAAGCCTGGTTGACGGCTCAGGTGGGGGGGGGCATCAGGTGGAGGAGCATCCACCATGGCTGGAGGCCTGCCCTCTAACCCAAGCAGGTGATGACAGCTGCTGTGTTGCCAGCCACATCCTGCAGACCATCATTGATGTGGCCCCTGGAGGCCAGGCTGTCGGCCACTCGCCTCATGTCCTGGGCCATCTCACCCATATGGCGGGTCTGCGAGTCCTGGGCACTCATCAGGTTCTCTGGCAGGAAGTCCGGAACCCCCCTGGTCTTCCTGGTTGCCTTCCTGGGGCCAGGAGAGGCTTCAGGCCTGGCATAGGGGGAGGGACTTGAGGGAGTGGGTGGGTTGGGGATGGAGCCAGAGGGACTAGAGGATCGGAGGCTTGACGCCCGGGATGGACCAGCCGATACGGAGGCCTCCTCTAGATAGAGAGACACCTCACCAAAATGTTCTGCATCCTCCTGAATGACCTCATCACTGGAGGTCTGGGCACCACTCCCCTCCACCAATGCCTCTTGGCTTCCCAGGGGGTCAGGGGCAGGAACATCAGGGGATGATGGCGTGGGACGGGCAGAGGCACCAGATGGCCCAGCTCCCTCCTGGACATCTGCGGATGACACAAAACATTCACATGTTGGTGGACCCACACACTTGTCACATATTCCCTTCCCCCCCTCACATGCTACACACCAGATAGTAAAAAAAAACACTTACCTGTCCTCAAGGGCGGCTCAACTGAGTCGTAGCCCTTAACACCCTCCACTTGCTCCCTCTGAAGGCAGCGTGCAACCACCTGCTCATCAGGAGTCAGCCGAATCCGAGAGGCTGGTCTACCACCAGTGCCCCTGGCATGTCTCCTCATAATGGAGAGCTTCTCCTTCACCCTCCTGCGCATATCGTTAATTTTTTTGTTATGTCCTGGGGCCTCCTCACCCCATTGCCCACGGCATTCACCTGGTTGGTGATCCTCAGAAGGATCTCATCCCTTCTGCCCTTGCTCGTCTCCTTGCTCCGTGCCCCATGGAGGCGATCGTCATACTTCTCCATGGCCGCAAGGATGATGGCCTTCTCCTCTGGGGAGAAGTTATTTTTTCTGTTCCCAGAACGCCGGGCAGACATGTCCAGAATAATAGCGCAAAAGTAACTACACCAAACCAACGGGTGTACTTTTGCACTCGACGGGCGCATGTCTGGGTGCATTTATGCCCTGGGCGTAAACGGTGGGCCGGCGTAACTCAGGATTTATGCCAGGCGTAGTTGTGAGCATGCGCAGAGGGGTGCGGGACATACGATCACGTCACGGCGCATGTGCCGTTCTTTCGGCCCTTCATTTGCATGGGGTCACGGTTAATTTAAATGGATCACGCCCACTTCCTTCCTACTTTGAATTACGCCGTCTTACGCCGACGATTTTACGTTACGCCGGCGCAAAATTGGATGCTTTTGCTTCGAGAATACGGAGCTTGCCTCTCTAAGTTACGTCGGCATAACGCATCTGAGATGCGCTACGCTGGCATAAAGATGCGCCGATCTACGTGAATCTGGGCCTCAATAGTTAACTGATTCCTTTTAAAAATGATTGAAAATAGATAAAAATCAATCATATAAAGTACCTGCAGTATCTAGTTTCGTTTTTGCATGTTGTTTCCTGCTTCTGTGATGTACAGAGCCACAGAGCCAATACAGGGCAGTGATGGTTTGGAAAACAAAACTGATTGGTGCTGTGGGGTTTTAGACACACAGTAATCACACCTCCTTGATTAGTGACCACAGAGAGAAAGCTCCCAGTACTGTGGATATCAGGAAACAGACAACCAGAAAGTGTGGAGATCAGAGAAGAATTACAGCAACTTGAGAGCAAAAACGCGAACAATGAGGACATAAAAACAGCACTGCATTAAGGTAAAGGAAGCTATTAAGATAAAAAAAAAAATCCTTTACAAATCCTTTAAAGATTGGTGGTTTACGCCATATTTTGGAGAGAAAGACACACTAATTGCACAGCTGTGTGTTTGGCTATTTAGTTCTGACCTGACTATGGCTCAGAGCCCCACCCAACAGACAGGAAGTATGTCCTGGGAGTCAGGTGGACTCCCATCCCTCTGAGAGGAGTCAGAGACGCTGCGGCCAGAGTATGCATGTCTGCAGGAGGCAGATGTCATTGGTGATTGAGCAGCAAGGCTCTGATCAGGAGTAAGCTAGGAGAGAGCTTATCTCTAGGAAACTCTGTTTGTTATGAGGAGCTGACCTATGGCCTAGGCTAAAGGCCTGAAACAGCCGGATGGCAAGAATGAAAGCCAGGAGGCTAAACTGTTGAGTATGCAAGATACAGTAATGGTGGAACCCCCTGTGAGGACTACTGATGTATTTGTGAACTTTTTGTGCTTTTAAATAAAAGTGGGCTACCAGGCCCTTAAAAATTCAGTTCTGGACTGGCGTACTCACTAAAAACACATCTACCGCTGGAGCGCCGACAGATGAAATAGTTCTGAGTTTCTTAAAATATTCCTGGGGCAGGGTAATTGAAAGCATTTGAAAATTAATATAGCACCTTGGGCATAAAATTCATTTTAAATATGTTTATTCTGCCTAGCCAGGAAATGGCCCAAATTTCCGAGGCCCAGTTCCTCTTTACACCACACAAATGTGAACATAGGTTGAATTGTGAATTGCTCTCTCACTGTTATATTCAGAATCTCTGATTTGGATGTACTGTATTTTCTGGCGTATAAGACTACCTTTTACACTTAAAAAAACTGGCCAAAAAGCAGGGGTCGTCTTATGCGCCGAGTCAGCTGCTCGGATGCCTGCTGGATTTGCGGTAATACTGTATGTAGCTTTGGCTACATACAGTATATACCGCTTAGCCAATCCCTGTGAGCGATGTATTCAAATGAATACGGAGCCTACTCGAATTGAAGTAACAACCTCTGCCAATCTGAGCGGGCTACATACAGTAGCCTGCTCGGATTGGCTTTGAGAGTCAGAGAGGCGTGGGCTGATGATGTTACAGCCTCTGCCAATCCAAGCAGGCTTTGTATTCATTAATAGAATACATTGCTCACCGTGATTGGCTCCAGCTCCAGCAAGAAGGAAGAAGAATATGGCTCCAGAAGGAAGAAATAAAAGTGTTGGAAGGGGGGGGGGTCGTCTTATACCGTGACTACAGGCAAAAAATCGTAAAAAACTGTAAAATTAGGGGGTCGTCTTATACGCCCGGTGGCCTTATACTCTGGCAAATACGGTATTAATTTTTAAATAATAGCCCATATCTCCTTACTTTCTCATGTCAGCCTAGGATTAGCAATAAAAAAAAAGAATGTCATCTGCATAAGCAGCCACTATACCCCTTCTGTACAAATCATTAGTAAGACCTCATCTGGAATATGCAGTTTAGTTTTGGGCTCCAGTTCACAAATTTTTTTTGAGGAACTGGAGAAAGTGCAGAGAAGAGCAATCAAACTGATAAGAGGCATGGAGGAGCTCAGCTATGAGGAAAGATTAGCTGAGCTGAATGTATTCCCTCTTGAGAAGAGGGGATTAAGCAGGGTATGATCAACATGTACAAATACATAAGTGGCCCATATAGTGACCTTGAGTTATTCATTTTAAGGTCATCACAGTGGACAAGGGGCACGCTTTACCTCTTCAGGAAAAGAGTTTTAATCCCCAAATATGGAAAGGCTTCTTCATAGTAAGAGCTGTGAAAATGTGTCATAGACTCCCTCAAGAGCTGGTTCTTAGCTCCTCAGTAGATGTTTAAAAAAACGGGTCTGGATTCTTTCCTAAATGCACAAAATATAATGAGATACTAATATTTATTGGTAAAGTTGATCCAGGGAACATCTGATTGCCTCTTGGGGGATCAGGAAGGATTTGTTTTGCCTTCCCCTGGATCAACTGTGGTTATAGGATTGTGTATATCTAGGTATTCAATTTGTGTGTGTGTGTGTGTGTGTGTGTGTGTTTTTTTGGGCTGAACTGGATGAACTTGTGTCTTTTACAACCAGATTAAGTATTTAACTATGTAGATGCAGCACCTACAGGTTACACACAGGAGGAGGAGGTGGCCAAGGAGTTAAAGCGGAGTTCCACCCAAAAGTGGAACTTCCGCTTAATCCACTCCTTGCTCCCTTACATGCCACATTTGGCAAGTCATTTTTTTTGGGGGGGAGTGGGGGCTTCAGGAGGAGTGGGACTTCCTGTCCCACTTCCTCCTTCCACCCAGAAAATGCTTAGGCGATATGTCATATCACCTACAGCCTGTAGGCGATCGCCTGAGACATGTGATAGGTCCCAGGCGATTGTCTGACCAATCACAGTGCCCGGCCATGAAGCTGAAAGCTGTCACGGTCGGGTGCCCACACTAAGAATGATGACACCGGCCGGAGAGGGGGGGAAAGAAGCGGAGCTCCGGTCGGCGTGTCGCTGGACCGTGGAGCAGGTGAGTGTCTGTTTATTAAAAGCCAGCAGCTACACTTTTTGTAGCTGCTGACTTTTAATAAACATAAAAAAAGCCTGGAACACCCCTTTAAGTTAAAGGTCACATACAGTAAGAAGGTGGAGATGGGGGGATAAAGTCCAAATGAGCAGGATAAGGGAGGTCACTGAAGAGACAGTATGGAGATCAGATGTATAGGAAGAGGCGGGGTGGTGAAGTGGTTAAAAAAACTCACTTGCATCTGCTCCTGCCGTGATCTGTATAGTGATCGGGAACTAATGAATGATTCATTCATTCCTTAGTTCCTCTTTCCTCCATTGTGAGAGAAAGAAGAGGGTTCACAGGTGTAAACACTACATTGCTTATGTCTCTGATTGCTGTGATTGGTCTCTCTATAAGAGTTAACTTCTGTGGCCATTATAAATGGCGTTGCTGAAATAAGCATCCACCGTTTTGCCATTTAAAGATGTATGCCGGTAGGTAAGTGGTTAGGGTATGTTCACATCAAATCTAATGCACTTAGATGATATTCTTTTAAAATCCTAAGGTATTTTCTCTTACGATCTAATGTTTTTTTAAATGTGTTGCATCCAGTACTACTTTTATACTAATAAATAATAGGTTACACATTCTAACTATATTCAATCTGAGATGTTAGGACAAACAGGAATCACCAATTGAATATTAGATTTACCCTGTTAAAGTCAATATAAATGTAAAAAAATAACATTCACAAGGGCATTATTCTTGACTTGTGAACGATTGTTTTTTATATATACAGTTCCCTTTGTGTACTGACTTCACTGTGTCACACAAGATGATCCTGTTTGCTGGGGTTTCACCATTCGCCTCACATTAGGGCCCCTGTATCTTCTCTACTCTGAAGTACAGTTGTGTCCTCCATTCCTCTTTGCTCTGCTTCTCTTGTATGTCCCTTGCTGAGCCCTCAGAGAACACTGCATGCTCCCCCTCCCTTCCTCCCGCTGTTACCAGCCAGATTTCTAATTTCATAAGCGTGGCTGCAACTGCTGCTCTCAGGCCAGGCAGGCTCTCTGTATAACACAATCAAATTAGTTCCACAAGCTCAACCTTACAATGGATCAATCGTGATTGTGGAAATGATGTACGGAGGACAGAAAATATCAAGGCACATGGTAATGACAGCATGTGTGGATGTCCTAAGAAAAAAAAAGAGCTTGTCGGTGTAATGATTTACAACAATAAAAGAAGCTGCTGTCTCAGAAGATCATTTAAGCACCTTCAAGTTAATCACTTCCGTTGTGATCTCAACAACATCTCATCGTTTTGCTTTATACAGTGAATAGTTTTGCTTTGTAATGCGTACATGGTTATTTCTATTGACTGTTTTGGTAAAAATGCCTACAAATCTGTGGTTTAATGCACCATTATGTGCAGGATAGTATAAAATGCTTAAAATGAAAAACCTTGGCAAGGTGCATAGATGGAATTTACCTTCAGCTCTTGATGGAGGCTGGACTCCAAGATTCTCTGGATTTGTGGTAAAGAATTGTGGTGGAGTGGTCCACCAACTATTTTCATGTTACATAGTTACATAGTAGGTGATAGTAGGTGTAACGGTCACCACCGTTTACGACCTTCCATCCCATCCACGACAGCTCATCTGACACACAGACAAATCAGCAGGCATCCTATTTTCCCAGAATCAAGACGAGACACAGCTCTGTGCTTGTTCCAAATGTAATGATTACTTTAATGGTTTCTTTCAGTCTTATATACAGTACAAGGCATTAAAGGAACAATCAACTCCCCACCCACACATCACACAAAGATCTCCTTCCAATCCACATCCCCAGACAGACGCTCTGTCTCCGACAAGTACATTCCACACATAAACAGTGGGATGCTGTGCGGTGTAGGCGGCATGCCCACTCGGTATAGGAGTCTCCAGTCTGCTTGCTCGTCTCTCGGAACCGCCTCCGGTATGCCTCCGGTGTGACGGCATACCTGGCCAAAAGTGCTTCTTTTACCAGTCCATAGTTCATAATATCCTTGTCTGGGATGGCCCTGAACGCTTCACTGGCCCGGCCGGACAATTTCCCAGACAAAATGGTAACCCATTCCTCTGTGGGCACCCGGTGTAGGGCACATTGCCGTTCAAAATCAGCAAGATACCCATCAATCTCCCCTTCAGTTTCAATGAAGTTCTTAAAAGCAGCAAAATGTATCTTTCTCCTTTCAGTTGGTGCTGCTGTGACTTCTGCTGCTGCAGAACGTTTTTGCTGTAGCCAATTTGCATCCACAGCAGCTATAACTCGGTCTATGATCTCCGGTGGAGGGTTAGGACCATAGTGTGCCAGTCTTAGTTTGACAGCCCGATCAAAGCTTGCCTCCTCCGGGGTCCTATCTGTTACGCTGGGCCTTTCCGTTACGTCCATCTTCTTATGGTTGCTGGCTGGTCTGCCATGGTTCTCCAGTAGTCCTTGTAGCTGTCCTTTAAGCGATGGAATTATCCCGCTGCTAGCCACCAATTGTAACGGTCACCACCGTTTACGACCTTCCATCCCATCCACGACAGCTCATCTGACACACAGACAAATCAGCAGGCATCCCATTTTCCCAGAATCAAGACGAGACACAGCTCTGTGCTTGTTCCAAATGTAATGATTACTTTAATGGTTTCTTTCAGTCTTATATACAGTACAAGGCATTAGAGGAACAATCAACTCCCCACCCACACATCACACAATGATCTCCTTCCAATCCACATCCCCAGACAGACGCTCTGTCTCCGACAAGTACATTCCACACATAAACAGTATTTAGCATACATAATTAGAGGTCTGGGAGCAGACCTGGATTAACACCTTTACACAAGGACAATGAAATGTCTTCCAGGCCCTGACTCAATTAGCATGTCACTAGTCAGGGCTAATCATTGAAAAGAGTCAGTATTGACTGGTTGGGTCACAATATCCTTTACAGACATTTAAAGAATATATGGTAGATTACTGTCCATGTTAAAACAATCCAATATATGTCTCTTTATTTCCTGGCTCAACCTGTGCCCAAAAGTGACTCCTGTTACAGTAGGTATGTTTGAAAAAAGACCAGTACATCAAGTCCAACCTATGTGTGTGATTATATGTCAGTATTACATTGTATATCCCTGTATGTTGCGGTCGTTCAGGTGCTTATCTAATAGTTTTTTGAAACTATTGATGTCCCCCGCCTGAAACCACCGCCTGTGGAAGAGAATTCCACATCCTTGCTGCTCTTACAGTAAAGAACCCTCTACGCAGTTTAAGGTTAAACCTCTTTTCTTCTAAATTTAAGGAGTGGCCATGTGTCTTAATCCAATCCCTATTGTGAGATCACCAGTACAGTATTTGTAAATCAAAATCATATCCCCTCTCAAGTGTCTCTTCTCCAGAGAGAATAAGTTCAGTTCTCGCAACCTTTCTTCACTAATGTCCTCCAGATCCTTTATTAGCTATGTTGCCCTTCTTTGTACTCTCTCCATTTCCAGTACATCCTTCCTGAAGACTGGTCCCCAGAACTGGACAGCATACTCCAGGTGCGGCCGGACCAAAGTCTTGAAGAGTGGAAGAATTATTATATTATCTCTGGAGTTAAAGGGGTTGTAAAGGTTTGTTTTTTATTTTCTAAACGGGTTCCTTTTAAGCTAGTGCATTGTGGGTTCACTTACCTTTTCCTTCCATTTCCCTTCTAAATGTTTTTTTTTCTTTGTTTTCTTTGTCTGAACTTCTCACTTCCTGTTCCTCCTCAGTAAGGTATTCAGTAAGCTGTTCTAAATGGCTTTCCACCGCTCGGATCATGGTGGAAAGCTTACTGAGGAGAAACAGGAAGTGAGAAATTCAAACAAAGAAAAAAAACATTTAGAAGGAAAATGGAAGGAAAAGGTAAGTGAACCAACAATGCACGAGCTTAAAGGAACCAATTTAGAAAATAAAAGACGAACCTTTACAACCCCTTTAATCCCCTTTTTAATGCATGCCAATATTCTGTTTGCTTTGTTAGCAGCAGGTTTCCACAGCCTGTGGACAAGTTTTTGCCCTGCTTAGCTTAGTGTCGTCCACAAATACAGAGATTGAGCTGTTTACCCCATCCTCCAAGTCATTTATTAACAAATTAAACAGGATTGTGTGTATGTGAGCAATGCTGGGTTTTCTATAGCTTTGGTGAACAGAGCCACACCCTGCCCTGTCCTTGAATGAAGATTGACTCAGCTGTTCAAGTACGAGGTTTAGAGAAAGTTACTTTTTATAGATTTTCTTTGGGATTTGCTCAATGAATCTGGAAAGTTTCTGTGGGCTGGATCCTCTGCGCAGAAAATTAAGCTGTTGGCTTACCTTAAGACTATCCCAAGAGGGCTAGGAAGTGGGATGGTGAGAGATGCGAGCAGCCCCTCATGGCTCTGATGTGAGTAATGCACATCTCGGTTCTTTTCCTGTAAAGGTTTCTTAAACCATCAGGATACTCACCCCCTCCACCTTTGCATGGATGGTACATTGTTGTGTGCCCTGGTTGGTGCTCTCCAGGCATTTGAATGGTAATGTGTTGTTTGGTGGGGGTTCTGTCTGCTAGAGGTGAGATGACTGGTGCTAGGTACAGTAATCTGGAAGACTGAGAGGCTCTAATCCTGCAGCCTTTCCCTCCATCAATAAACCAGTGGACCATTAAAGTAGCACTAAAGACATACAGCCAGATTCAGAAAGACTTAAGCTGGCATATCTACAGATACGGGCCCAGATTCACGAAGCTCAGCGCATCAATAGGCGGGCGTATCGCAATGCAGATACACTAGACCGTCGAAACTTAGAGAGGCAAGCAGCCTATTCAGCAAGCAAATGCGCGCTGCGATGCGCCATCGTAATGTAATTTTGATGGCGTAACCCGACGTAATTCAAATTGGGAAGGAGGTGGGCGTGATCCATTTAAATGAAGCGTGACCCCATGCAAATTAAGGTCCGAACGAACGGCGCATGCGCCGTCACGTGATCGCATCCCCCGCGTCCCACTGCGCATGCGCCCCAATTCGCCGATCGTATTCCCCCCACGATAACCCAGCCCACCGTTTCCGCCCAGGGCATAAATCCGCACGGACATGCGCCAGTCAAGTGCAAAAGTACACCTGCTGGTTTTGGTCGTTTGGTGTGGCTACTTTTGCTTTGTTCAGATCAAAAAAGATGTCTGAGGCTGGCACGAAAGATAGGAGGGAAAAAAACTTTATTATTGAGGAGAAGGCGGTGATTATTGATGCCATGAGGAAGTATAACAAGTTCCTCCACGGCAAGGAAAGTGGCTCGACCAGCAAGGTCCGTAAGGATCAAATCTTGGCACAGATTGCAGCGGAGGTGAGTGCCCTTGGCTATGCCAACCGGACCCCAGACAAGATCGCCAAGAAGATCAACGACCTGCGGCGTCTTGTGAAGGAGAAGGTGGCCAAGATAAAAAAACACAGTAGGGGCACCGGAGGTGGACCAGCCCTGAAACTAAGACTGACACCTGATGAGGAGGTCATTGCCAGGTGCCTGGAGAAGGAGCAGGTGGAGGGCCTGGAGGGCTTCGAGTCAGTTGATCAGCCCTTGAGGACAGGTGAGTGTGTTTTTTCTTTTATCTGGTGTATAGCATGTGGGGGGGGGAGTGAATATGTGACAAGTGTGTGGGTCCACCAACATATTACTGTTTTGTGTCATCCACAGATATGCAGGATGAAGCGGGCCCATCCTCGGCTGCTGGCCAACCAAGCCCATCCCAGGATACCAGTGTCCACACCTCTCCATTAGAGGAAGTGGAGGAGGAGCACGGGCACCTGGATGATGGCATATATCTGGGGGATGAGACCACCGTCGCTGGACCCTCCCATACCTCCATAGGGGATACCCCCCCAAGGGACTCAAACTTTATTGTAACCCCCCCAAGGGCCTCCACCCTTTTGGGAAGCCCCCTAAGGGCCTCCGACCTTTTGGGAAGCCCATCCTCCCTAAGGGAAGTTCCCTCAGGGTCCTCCCCATACATTCGTCCCCAAGCCTCACCTGCACCCAGGAAGGCAATTAGGAAGACGAGGGGTGATCCTGATGCCTTAGAAGCCACTTTGGCTATGGACCTGGCCAGGCAGACCCACCATGTGGGTTCTGTTGCATGTGATATGCGCCGGGTGGCAGCCAGCCTGGCCTCCATGCAGCAGACCCAGGCTGCTTTCACTGCCACCATTAGTGAAAATGTGCAGGAGGTCAGTGCCAACAGCACTGCGTTGGTGACCTGCGTTAGGGACCTGGATGACACTAATTCAGGCCTTGTGGCAGAGGTCAGGAGCCTGGGAGTGGCCATACAGGCCAATACAGCAGCCATTGAGGCGGTGGGGAATCAGACCACTGCGGTCCTTACCCGCATAGCCCTGGCTTTAGAGGGTATCCAGGCAGCCAGGGAGAGACCGGGGGATGTTCCTCCTCCCAATGACCCACCCCCCCCACCCGCGGCTGCCCCCAGGCAACAGAGGGCACGGAGCCTTGGCACTAGGCGTAGTACACGTCGGGCCAGATGAGTGCCATTTAGATTATTTTATTTTTATATTCTATTTGATTTTTGGTTATTAATTGATACTCATGATCTGAGTGATATTTTGTTATTATGATACTCGATTGGAGTTGTATTTATTTTATTATTATTTGGGATATATATATTGACAAATATTTTCTGAAAAACATACAGCAACATAATTGGAGCCTTGACGTGGCGTTGCTGCTCCCAAGTACCGCACGGTGTACTTCGGTCTAATCCAATTTATTGGTGTTTGGGGGGGGGGTGTGTTAGGGACCACAGTGGGGTGCATGCGTGCATTAGCATTGTGACATGTTTCATGTGCGTGTTGCACGTGAAAATAAGCCTACCACGAGGCATCTCCTGACTGCTCTTCCCTCAGCAGACGGGGGACCCTCGGGTGGGGGGGGAATGTCTGGTTCGGGGGTCAGGTCATGACGGACTTCAATCTGCAGGCCCCTTCTCATTGCGAAATTGTGCAAAATGCAACATGCACCGATAATCTGGCACACAAAGTCTGGGGCATACAACAGTGTACCCCCAGACCTATCTAGGCATCGGAACCGTGACTTCAGGAGGCCAAACGTGCGCTCCACCACTCCCCGGGTACGTATATGAGCCTCATTGTAGCTTCTTTCTCCTGGTGTTTGTGGGTTCCGGAATGGGGTCATCAGGTGGGGTCCCAGGGCATATCCAGAGTCACCTGTAAGGGAAAAGACAGGAGGATGTTAGTCATGCATGTGCCCCTCGTGATGTCAGCATCATGGGGGGGGGGACAGTAATGCCTGACACCCATGTCACTCACCAACCAGCCAGCTGTCCCCATACACGTTCTCTTCAAATTGTCTTGGGATGTCGCTTTGCCGGTAGATAAAGCTGTCATGGGTGGCCCCAGGGTGTTTAGCACAGACGTGCCATATGAGGCCTTGAGCATCGGTTATTACTTGTACATTAATGGAATGCCAATTCTTCCTGTTACGGTACATATGTTCAGCGTCACGGGGGGGCTGGAGTGCCACATGAGAACAATCAATGGCCCCCACAGTGCGTGGAAATCTGGCTATTTTATAGAAATCGGTTCTTGCCTTTGCCTGCTGGACCTCCTGGGTGGGTCTCACAATGTGGTGGGACATCCGTCTCAGGATAGCGGGTACAACTTGGTGCACGCACCTACTCATTGTGGATTGGGACATCCCAGCCAAATTTCCACTGGTTCTTTGAAATGATCCACTGGCGAAAAAATGCAGGGTTGCCATGACCTTGAGCAGTGGCGGCACTGCTTGTGATCGATGTGTTGGGTTGGTGAGGTCATCCTGCAGGGATCGTACTATTTCCATGATGGCTTCAGTGTCAAATCTCAACAAGCGAAACACCTCCGATTCCACCATGCCAAAGAGGTCCATGCGATCTCGGGGTACCCTCTCCTGTGCCCTCCTCCTCCTCCTGCGTGCTTGTAGACGCCGTAGTACTATGACCACGGCTGCCCCTGACATGTTGGCACACAGATGTGTTGTCCTGCAAGTGTTGTTGCTCAGCTCCTCTGTCACGCTGCTGCTGTTGCTGCTCTCCAGCTGACCTGTGCAAGTCCGTTGCAAAGTTACCCCTGCTTTTATGAAGGGTAACTTTAGATCGGGCTAGCAGCTTACGCGCACCGCGCGTAGCCTACGACGGACAATCGTACGCATGTGAATCGGCATTTCGCCCTCATTTGCATAATTGAATAGCTAATCAATGGGAACGAAGAATACGCCTAGCCTAAATATGCGCCTAAGTTTCGCCGGCGGAGGACAGTTGCGTTGGACGGGTGAAGCCTAAGTTCACGTGTATGTGCTTCTGTGGGTACCGCGCATCGATACGACGGCGCACATCTACACTTACGCCGCGTATCTCGAGATACACCGTCGTATCTCTTTTGTGAATCTGGCCCACGCAGCGTAAGTGTACAGATGCGCCATCATATCTATGCGCCTTATTCCCAATACTAGATACGCCTGAATTCTGGCTTCCTACTACTGACGTAAGTCTCCTACGCCGTCGTATCTTGGGTGCATATTTACGCTGGCCGCTAGGGGCGCTTCCATTGATTTACACATCGAATATGTAAATGAGCGAGATACGCCGATTCACTAACGTACTTGCGTCCGTCGCAGTAAGCTACGCCGTTTACGTAAGGCATACGTCCGGCGTAAAGATAAACCACCAAATAGCTGGTCTAAGTCGTGTAGGGTATGGACGTCAGAACTGCCGTCGGATTTTACGTCGTGTGCGTAAGTCGTACGGGAATGGGGCTGGGCATAGGTTACGTTCACGTCGTTGCCATCGAGCCGTCGTATCTTAGGGCGTAAATTCGACATGATTCGCCGTTCGTTCGGGAATTCATTTACATGGGGTCACGGTTAATTTGACAACACGCCCACTACCTTCCAAATTTGAATTAGGTGGGCTTACGCCGGCCCATTTACGCTACGCCGCCGTAACTTAGGGAGCAAGTGCTTTGTGAATACTGCTCTTCCCTTTCAGAGTTACGTTGGCGTAGCGCGTATGAGATGCGCTACGCCCACTCAACGATACGCCGAGCTACCTGAATCTGGCCCATAAGGTGCTAAAGGGTATAAGCTATTGCTTCTGTTGCTCTCAAGCAAACCCTGTCCCAGCCAATAAGGAGGGAGAAACCCAGGAGAGCCTTGGGTCTCGTGCACATTGCTGGATTAAGAACGGGCTTAGGTAAGTATTAGGGGGGTTGAGGGGGGACACTGCACAGAAGGGGGGGGCGGCAATGTCAGGCTTCTGCAAACAAGCCCTACAGCTTTAAACCTGTACTTGCAAATGGGCTATCAGTTACAATTCTGCAGGGCTTGTGAATAAGCAATGGGGCTTGTGAATCAGCTCCCTCATGGTCCATTCAGAACTACAAGCCGTCAGCCACAGTGGTAGTTGTAGTATATTTATTTAAAGGAAACTGTAAATGAAGGATGCAGCTGTTTGGGCAGAGTCCTGTATGGTCACACTGTTGAATTGTAACAGTGGGGAGAGATTCTTCTGCCTGCTGTCACACTGGGGATTGGGGGGAGAGGCTGCAGGAGCTGGAACATGTTACATGTCCCACCCTAAATACAGGTGGAATATGTAACATCTTCCAATAGGTGATCTTAGCCTTTAAGAGCCTTTGAGAGAATAGAAATCTAAACAGGTAGAGGGCAAGTAACCACAAGGATAGGTGTAGAGCAGGCATGCCCGCCTGGTACTTTGTACATGTATATATTTTGTGGCCCCCAACAAATCCCGGGGCCACAAAAGATATATATATGCTGGCTGCCTTGGAGGGCACAGGGAGGGGAAGGATGAGTGCCGTGCAATAGGAAGTCCCATCTCCTGCGCTGCTATTGGATGACTGTTCTGTCCATCATAAGGGGCAGGACTTTGTATTAAAGAGGCTGCAGAGAAAACAGATTCTCCTGTATATAATGTGTTGGCACTCTTCCCGCCCGCTCCCTGTCCCTCTGAGGCCGCAGATGGGCAAGGATCAGGCTGCACTGATGGCAATGGTGAGGCTGCATTCATGGCAATGGTGAGGCTGCAGATGGGCACTGATTAGGCTGCATTCATGGGCATTGACCCTTATTTTGCTTCACAGTTCTTTATTTAAAATGTTTGTTTTTTTCCTGAAATTTCCCTCTTAAAGTGAAGGTGCGTGTTATACGGTATAACCAAATTACACGCCCAAGCTCATCTCTTCACCACACACAACCCCAAAGGCAAGCGAATTCTTGCTGGGCAGTGTATTAGTACTTAGATGAACACACTTAGTCCGAATTTTAATGGTTCAAAGAATGTCAGGCAAAATGGTCGGCCCTCACACATGTTCACTTCATCAAATCTGGCCCTCTTTGAAAAATGTTTGGACACCCCTGGTGTAGAGGATTGCTTTGCCAAATAGCTGTTGGGGTATTTTGTGTGGTTTCCATGTAAGTACCACCTGGAGCAGTTGTCCTGATCTGGGGTAGGACCTAATTGGAATTAGAAGAGCTCAGCATTCCTTAACAGCCTCTGCAGATTATTTGGCTCTACTGTTTTCCTCTTTTTATAGTCATTGCAGACCCTCTTGAAGGCTTTAATTAGAAAGCTCAGTGTACATACAACACGCAACATAGTACAGTATATATACAGAACATTGATTAATGCAGTAAAAGGTAATGTTGCCAAAGGTCCAGTATTAATGTTCTTTGCAGGACCTGATTGATGATACCAGCTTTAATGAAAGCCATACATATTTTTATGATTATTATTTCATCTTTTCACATCAAAAGGTTAATGTTACTGTCAAACAGGCATTGAAGACTCAAGTGATCAAAACAATGATGTTTTAATTTCTTTATTATAAATTACACAACTAGACCACTTAGAAAAAGCATCTGAACTAGCATACTCGGCACTTCTTTCTCTGCTGCAGGCAGTGACATGAAGGAGATATCTGGGACTGAGATTACACAGCTCTGCCTAGCAACAGCTATAAAGCAATTTGCATGTGTGAGATGTTGCTGGGCAGACCTGCAGCTTACCTACTGACTGGCACATCACTGGTCTCAGACAGAGGAAAGATTCATCTTCTGATACATGATTCGAGAATTCTGTTTTGTGTTAAAAACAAACAAACAGAGCTGTAGTTTACAGTTAATAAAATGATCAATTCTGCTTTAGAGCCCTTTCACACTGCCAGCACCTGGGCATTAGCGTTGCCGGAAAAAAGGGTTAAAAATGCCCTCAAAGCGCCAATGCAGAGGCGCTTTGCAGACACTTCGGCGGCGCTGCCCATTGATTTCAATGGGCAAGGGTGCTTTAGGAGCAGTGTATGTCCTGCCAGCGCAGCACCCCAATGTGAAAGCACCTGGGCTTTCACACTGGGATTGCAGATGAGGCTTTATTCAGGTGCTTTATAGGCTCTATTTTTAGCGTTAAAGCGCCTGAAAAATGCCTCCAGTGTGAAAGGGGTCTTAGAGCCCCTTTCACATTTCCAGCGCCCAGGCGTTAGTGCTGTTTGTGCTGGGCTTTTAACCCCTGCTAGCGGCTGAATAAAGGATTAAAATCGCCTGCAGAGTGTGAAAGGGGTCTTAAGCAAATCAGAAGTAGGGTTCCTAATCATTCTCAATTGCAAAGGCTCTTTGATACAGTGAGTTTGTTGAAGCCAAAGTAAACATTCAACTTTCTCATTATTTGTGATATCAAAGCAGGTCTGAAATAATAAGCTGTGGTGATAGATCCCTTACTGATCTGGTGCATATTGACCAGGTTAGGCTTTTGCCATATCCACTCTGTTCCATGAGTAAGGCCGCATACACACGATCGGTTAAACGGATGAGAATGGTCTGACGGACCGATTTCATCGGTCCAAACCGATCGTGTGTGGGCGCCATCGGTTATTTATCCATCGGTTAAAAAAAGCCAACTTGTTTTAAATTTAACCGATGGATTCCTAATCGATAGAAAAAAAACGATCGTTAGTAAGCACGTCCATCGGTTAAAAATCCACGCATGCTCAGAATCAAGTCGACGCATGCTTGGAAGTATTGAACTTCATTTTTTTCAGCACGTCGTTGTGTTTTACGTCACTGCGTTCTGACACAATCGTTTTTTTAACCGATGGTGTGTAGGCAAGACTGACCATCAGTCAGCTTCATCGGTTAACCGATGAAAACGGTCCATCAGACAGGGCTTAAGTCTCAAAATTCTGCTGATCTTCATGTTCCCATCCAGTATACACA
Organism: Rana temporaria; assembly: GCF_905171775.1. NCBI lineage: Eukaryota > Metazoa > Chordata > Amphibia > Anura > Ranidae > Rana > Rana temporaria. The sequence goes on along the minus strand of NC_053491.1, from coordinate 317,112,460 downwards.
GTTCTGCGGCTGTCAATGATAAACAACATTGTCTAATTTTATTAATAAAAGCCACTATTGTCTTCCTAGCATCACCAGGACAGGAAGAAAGGTAAAATCTCTCCAGTGAGGCACAGGCAACAATGAACCTGATAGAGGTTTTAACCGTTCCATACTCAAATTAGGTTTTGGGTAGAGTTTGTTTTTACTGGATTAGCACCCAAGTAAAAAGGTTATGGTAGGCATGTCTTCTGCTTGAATGCCAGCTTGCTCCTTTTAAGTATGAAGGTGTGGGTGCTGAGCAGAGATAGCCATGAAAAATGCAAGTTGGGTGGATAGTGGGAGTTCCTGAGCTCTCAAAGATCACAGACTGTAGTTGTGACAGCCCTACTGTCATTTGTCTGAATGGCATCCATCAGCATTTTAATGAGCACAGCAGTTGGGCTTAGAAAATATGTCTCCGTTTATACCCCCCACCCACAAAGTGTCGAACCGGGGCCGTATAATCTCTCCCAGGATTGATCCAACATTTCTATACATGATTTAATCATGGTTAACAAAAACAAACGCCTCTTGCTATTTCCAGCTTCCATTATGTGATTGCATTATTGGAGATTGAGTTGCTTTATAACCTTTTATAACCTCTCTGAGTTGTCTGTTCCTGGTTAAAATGTCTTTGGCATGACTATATGCATACAATTATCGTCTTTTTCTGTGTGCGTCTCTTCCTTTTCACCTCCCCCATTTTGGCAGTGTGTTCTCAGCTCTGAATCACGCTTTTCCCTCAGTGTCCAAAGTGCTATAATGCAAAATTGCTGACGGATTTGCAGTGAACACGCACACACTGACTCACGTTAACCCTCTCCCTAACAGATTACATTCCACTGATGCATAAATTAATAATATGTAGAAAAGCATTGTTTTGTCTGTTACCGTGACAGCTACATCATGCTGTTAGGAGTGTCCTATTAGGTGATGACCTAATCTACACAGTGTGTGACAACGTATGGTGAATTTGTTTGCCAGTCTTGAACTGATTGCAACGGAGTTACAAATTTTGACCCAGTGCAAATAGGTGTACAGTATAATTTCCCATACATATACCTACTTTTAATATAAATCATTTGTTTATTTTTTTTATTCTTTATGTAACACAAGAAACTTGTGGACCAATGTGTTGGCCAGCAGAGATAGAAAGGGCAGCACTAAGCCTTAAGCCTCGTACACACGATCAGTCCATCCGATGACAACAGTCTGAAGGACCGTTGTCATCGGTTAACCGATGAAGCTGACTGATGGTCAGTCGTACCTACACACCATCGGTTAAAAAAACGATCGTGTCAGAACGCGGTGACGTAAAACACAACGACGTGCTGAAAAAAACGAAGTTCAATGCATCTGAGCATGCATGGATTTTTAACCGATGGTCGTGCCTACTAACGATCGGTTTTGACCTATCGGTTAGGAATCCATCGGTTAAATTTAAAGCAAGTTGGCTTTTTTTTAACCAATGGTTAAATAACCTATGGGGCCCACGCACGATCGGTTTTGACCGATGAAAACGGTCCATCAGACCGTTGTCCTCTGGTTAACCTATTGTGTGTACGAGGCCTTAAATAGTACAAATTTTCATAATTCCCCAAGATTGGGATAACTCCTCATGTTGTCCAGCTGTTGACATTTGTTCCTGAATTCAGCAAGACAAACCATAAAGGGGTCGAGGTGCAGGGGATGCTTGAAGGAGTCACATTTGTAAAGAAGATTTTGAAAAAATAATCACATGATACAAGGGGTGGAGCTTGTACAAAAGGTCATCATTACTTAGCTTTGCCTAGGGCGGCATGAAATTGTTTACCCAAGCTTTAGAAGACCATTTCATGAAACGGCCTTCAGACTTGTAATACATTTTCTTGTAATCAAAGCTACATAGTATTGGCTATAAACAATAACCAGTGCTGATAAGAGTTTTGTTTAATTACTGGATACCTACCATGCAATGGCCAAATGCATTTTGTTTTCTGCTGAATACATTTTTGTCTTTAGTTCATTATAATGTTGAAAATTCATAAAACGAAAAACTAAAACTAAAAAAAAAATATTAGGCTGGTCGTTTTATCTTCCTTTACATTAACCCAAATCGTATCTAGACCCCCAAGAATGTCATATTTTTTCCAGTTCTTGGATGCGGTGGCTTCATTCGTTTCCTGATATTAGAATTTTTTTTCCCTTTTTTAGGCCTTTTTCACATGGGGTTCTATAATTTTTTTCCCGTGATTACATGGATCAAGAACGGACTACAATGCATCCCTATGGGTGGCCAGATGTAAGCCAATATGTGTAATTTTAGCATTTGGTTGATGAATTATGGGCTAAAGAAGTAAATTGCAAAATCTTATCCTGTGTGCTGATTGTATTCTACATGATTACATTTTGCAGCTCTTGGAATAAAAGACATGGGGCCAGATCCACGTAGCGCATCGTACTTTTAGGCAGGCGTAGCGCATCATAGTAACGCTACGCCGCAGCAACTTTTAGAGGCAAGTGCTGTCGTAAGGGCGCGGAATTCAAATGTTAAAGATGTGGGCGTGTTTTATGTTATTTTTACTTGACCCAACGTAAATTAAGTTTTTTCTGAACGGCGCATGAGCCGTCCGTGGGGGTATTCCAGTGCGCAAGCTCCAAATTAACCCGCAACAAGCCAATGCTTTCGACGTGAACGTCATTCTACGCAAAGCCCTATTCGCAAACGACTTATGCAAACAACGTAAAATTTTAAAAATTCAACGCGAGAACGATGTCCATACTTAACATAGGGTACGCCTCATATAGCAGGGGTAACTTTACTCCGGAAAAAGCCTTACGGAAACTACGTAAAAAAATGCGCCGGCCGGACGTACGTTTGTGGATTGCCGTATCTAGCTAATTTGCATACTCGACGCGGAAATCAATGGAAGCGCCACCTAGCGGCCAGCGTAAATATGCACCTTAGATCCGACGGCGTACTAAGACGTACGCCAGTCGGATCTAGCCCAGCTTCAGGCGTATCTTGTTTTGTGGATACAAAACAAAGATACGCCGGAGCAAACTAGAAATTACGCAGCGCATCAATAGATACGCCGTCGTAACTTCTTCGTGGATCTGGCCCTTGCTCTTTACTTGTCTTTTTAAAGTTGTTCTAAGGTCGGCCATAGCTGCAGCAAATTTGACCAGTGTAGATAAGATGTCCTACCTTGTTTTGTGTCTGCCCGACCATGAGTACTCACCATCCCCCTTGCTATTAACTAAATGAATGAGACCACACATGAATTGGAGTACAAATGGCCATAGCAGCCTTTTTATAAAAAAAAAACTTATCAGCCTGTTGGTCTTATGACGGCACCCAAAATTCCAACTTGTTCCACTTGTGATGCCTAGTACACACGTATGGGTTTCCGGTGGACTTTTTACTGCTGGGAAACCCGAGGGGAAAACCAAGAACCTGCTCGGTTACTTTGTCCCCCTATACACGGCAGGGTTTCCCGACAGGAAAACTGCCATGAGAGCTTTGGTCGGGAAACCCGGCCATGTGTATGCTCCACTGCAGTCTTTTCCCCATAGGAAAACTGCCGGTTTAAAAACCGCCGGGAATCCCGGCGGGAAAAAAGAGAGCCGATTCTCTTTTTTTCCCGGCAGTTTTCCTGTCGGGAAAACTGCGATGGAGCATACACACGGCCGGAATTCCAGGCCAAAAGCTCTCATGGCAGATGGGAAACCACGTACGTGTGTACGAGGCATTACACTGCGGGACCTTTTACCATACCAGGCCTCCAGCCGTGACACACCAGCTCGGAGAAAACCCACACCCGCAGTGCAACCATTACCGTATTCCAGTTAACCTTAGTAACTGGAATACACCAGAGGGGCACATACCACTAGAGTTGAGCGAACCCGAACTGTGGTGTGGTTTAGGAGAGGGGGGGGCCGAACTCTGTCCCCCCCTCTTTTCTGCGGCCGGCCAGGTCAACATGCTCGGATAACGGGTCTGGTTATGGATATTTAGGGGGAACCGCACGTCATTTTTTTTTTAAATTGACGGCGGGGTTCCCCTTAATATCCATACCAGACCTGAAGGGTTATTGAATTTGCGGGGACCTCCCCGCATTTTTTTCTAAAAGTCCGTGTCCCATTGACTACAACCCCCCCCCACACTTCCATCTCAACTGCATTTTCTTCCACCATCAAAAGACCAACCACCGCCACAAGGCTGCCATGACGTCCTTTGCTCATATTGCACCTGCAAAGAGATAAAGCAAACCAACAAAACAAAACACAGGGAGGGTGGGTGGGAAACTGCTTGTCACCTGTCCCTTCTCTGCTGTCCAGGGGATCCCAGCTATCCCTTAACTAACTACCACAAACCCCTCCTCATTCTGTTGCTCCAACCAATCCACCTCTCCCCCATTCTCCACCTACAATCCGTAACTCCATAGTTGCTTCCCCTTCTTACACTGTCATGCCGGCCCTGCACCATCTTTCATTTTATTTTCTCTCGCTCTGGGCCTTACTTTCCTGCCACCATGGGTGACCATGACAGGGTTAAGCCGTCCCCGCTGGGAGAACACAGATATTATTGCTAGCAACTATAACAGCTGCAAACAATAATCAATAAAATTGGCAGACTGGTTGTACCCAAGTTAATCGATCGATCAACTTGGTTACATTCAACCTGCCCATATATGGTTCGCATCTCGGCCGGGTCCTGCTGAACTGGCTGAGATTCGAACCATCTACTGAATGGCCGGTTTAAAGTCTCAAGTTTTTTTTACCTTAATGCATTCTGTACGTTCTTTGTCTGTGTCCTGGTTTCCCATGCAGCCTCCCTTCATACTTACCTGAGCCTGATTTTGATGCAGCAATGTGCACCAGAGCAGCGTCTCTCTCCTATCTTTCCCTCCTCACAAGGCAGATTGATAGCAGCATGCAGAATTGGCTCCTGCTACTGTCAATAAAATCCTATGATGAGTTTGTGTGGGGTGGAGCGAAGCCGTGCTGTCTATGTCTATAGATGCAGTCAGCGGGGCTTGAGAGCAAGCCTGCACAAGTAACTCCCTAGCAAGCAGTTTGTTGGGGAGTACTCAAAAGCAGGTGCAGCCAGGAGTGCTGGTGGGGGACCCCAGAGGAGGAGGATCAGGGCTGCTCTGTGCAAAACCATTGCACAGAGCAGGTATTTATAACATGTTTATTATTTCAAAATAAATAAATAGATAAATAAAGGTTTAAAATCACTTTAACCACTTGCTTACTGGGCACTTAAAGGGTTTGTAAAGGTAAACGTTTTTTTACCTTAATGCATCCTATGCATTAAGGTAAAAAAACATCTGACAGCACCGCCCCCCCCCCCCCGAGCCCCCGTTTTACTTACCTCACCGTTCGAAAGTCCCGGGCGCGTGCTTGTCATCTTGCTCGGTTCCCAGCCTGCCCGTTAATTGGCTAGGCTGGGCGGATTGATAGCAGCGCAGCCATTGGCTGGCGCTGCTGTCAATCACAGCGGATGACGCGGCGCGCCGGGGGGCGGGGCCGAGTGATACAGTCGGCGGCTATGGCCGCTGCTGTATCACGGGAGCGCGCTCGCAAAAGCTTTCCACCATGCGAGGGAGCTCGCATGAACGTGGAAAGCTTTTGCGAGGAGGAGCAGAGACAGCCGCCGAGGGACCCCAGAAGACACAGATCCGGGTCACTCTGTGCAAAACGATCTGCACAGTGGAGGTAAGTATAACATGTATGTTATTTTTATTTTTTTTAAATTGTACCTTTAGTGTTCCTTTAAACCCCCCTCCTGCCCAAACTAATTTTCAGCTTTTAGCGCTCTCACTCTTTGAATGACAATTGCGTGGTCATACAACACTGTACCCAAATGAATTTTTATCATTTTTTCCCCACAAATATAGCTTTCTTTTGGTGGTAATTGATCACCTATTTGTTTTGTTTTGTTAAAAAAAATAAAAAAGACAGAATAAAAAAAATACAAAATAGTTTTATATTTTGTTATACAATTTTGAAAACAGGTAATTTTTCTCCTTCATTGATGTACACTGATGAGGCTGCACTGATGGCCACTGATAGGCGGCACCGATGGGCTGCACTTATGGGTACCAATAAGGCGGCACTGATGGGCAGCGATAAGGCGACACTGTTGGGCACTGAGAGGTGGCACTGGTGGGCACTGAGAGGTGGCACTGATGGGTGGCACTGAAGGGCATTGATAGGTGGCACTGGTGAGCACTGAGAATTGGCACTAATATGTGGCACTGATAGGTGGCAGTGATGGGCACTGATGGGTGGTAATGATGGGCAGTGATCAGCACTGGTAGGTGGCACTGATAGGCAGCACTTCTAGGTGGCACTGATGAGGCACTGATTGGCACCACTCGTGGGCATTGATAGGTGGCACTCATGGGCATTGATAGGTGGCACTGTTTTGAACTGGTGGGCACTGTGGGCACTGGCAGGCAGTACTGGTGGGCACCGATGAGGCGGATGTGCCTCTTCCACTCGGGACCGATGTCCCTTGCACAAAGCCATTGATCTGCTCTTTTTTTCTCTTCACGCTGTAAGCGCGAGGAGAAAAAAAAAACGATTACCAAGCTTTTGGTTACATTACGTAATCAGCTGTCATTGGCTGGGACCGGCAGGGACTCGGGACCGGATCGGTGATCACCCTAGTCTCAGTCCCTGAAGTGGGCACGCGGGCACGCGGGGAGTGTGCAAAGGGGAGGACGTCTATTGACGGCCTCTCAGCAAAGTAGATTTGCGCTGTAGCCATCATTCGGCTATAGCGTGGATGGGCAGGGCCATCTTAATAGCATCATGGGCCCCTGGGAAAATTAATGCACTGGGGCCCCTAACCCATTTTACATACCTACTCTACTACAAAATAATATGTTGGTACAGTATACTATACAAATAAAGATAACACAAGCACTACTATGAATTATTTATTTTTAAGTTCCTTCTAAATCTAAAAGATAACATTGTATCTGTGTGTGAATAGATCTTGGGGCTCATTCAAGTGGGTACTATGGCATGTACAGTGTGATTCAGTGTTTTTTTAGTGCTATGTGGAACTGTGGGGATTCAGTAGCTTTATGAACACAGCTGCAGGTCCTGATTTGACATGCATGTGGAAGGAGCTGTATGGCGCTGAACATAGTGTGCATTCTGGACCACTCACCAACACCTGTCAAATTAGGACCTGTGCCTGTGTTCATAGAGCCGCTGCATCCACATAGAGTAACCAAGGGCTCCCACCGCACAAACAACCTACTCATTCACACTTTATGGGTCAGAGAGTCCACGTGAATGAGCCTTTTATTTATTTATTTATTATTTTTTACATTCTTTGTTATTTTTAAAATTGTTCTAATAATTTTCCTTTACATTCTTTTTTCACAACAATTTTGGGGGAGGGGGAAAATATCAGGAGTCTAATTAGACCCCTGATGTCTTACTTTTGAGACAGAGAAAGAGACTGGGGATATATATTCCTTAACTAACCACTTCAGCCCCAAAAAAATGTACCCCCCTTCCTGACACTAAGTGACACTTTTTGGGGACCAGTGACACCAATACAGTGATTAGTGCTAAAAACGTGCACTGTCACTGTACTAATGATACCCGGGGGTTAACTGTGTGTCTAGGGAGTGCTTGCTAACTGTTAGCTGGATTCAGGTAGATGCGCGCATTTTTACGGCGGCGTAGCGTATCGTATTTACGCTACGCCGCCGTAAGTCAGAGAGGCAAGTGCTGTATTCACAAAGCACTTGCCTCCTAAGTTACGGCGGCGTAGCGTGAATGGGGCCGGCGTAAGCGCTCCTAATTCAAATGAGAATGAGGGGGGCGTGTTTTATGTAAATGGGTGGTGACCTGACGTGATTGACGTTTTTTACGAACGGCGCATGCGCCGTCCGCGTACGTATTCCAGTGTGCATTGCTCCAAAGTACGCCGCAAGGAGGTATTGGTTTCGACGTGAACGTAAATTACATCCAGCCCCATTCACGGACGACTTACGCAAACAACGTAAAATTTTCAAATTTCGACGCGGGAACGACGGCCATACTTAACATTGACTAGGCCAGCTATTTGTTCGACTAACTTTACGCCGGAAAAAGCCATACGTAAAACGACGTAAAAAAAATGCGCCAGGCGCACGTACTTTTCTGAATCGTCGTATCTAGTCATTTGCATATTCTACGCCGAACTCAACGGAAGCGCCACCTATCGGCCAGTGTAAATATTTCACCCTAAGATACGACGGCGTAGGAGACTTACGCCGCTCGTATCTTAGCCTAATTTAAGCGTATCTGGTTTCCAGAATATGCTTAAATTTAGGACGGCGTAGATTCAGAGTTACGTCGGCGTATCTACTGATACGCAGGCGTGAAGCTACCTGAATCTAGCTATGTGTGCCTAGCCTGTGCTTGGTTACTGTGGGGAGGTGCTTTTACAAGGAGAAGGCATTGATCCATATTCCTGTTTTGCAGCAACACAGGATCAATACCTTCCCTACTGACAGAACAGCAGTCTGTCTTGTTTAAATAGGCAGACTGCTGTTCTGCTAGTGTCCCGATCGATCGCACAGCATGTTGTAATGCAGCAGCTTGGGTGAATTGCTGACAAGGCAGCAGCTGGGGGTGTATACATGCCAGAGCCACGATGCTTTGATTTGTGACTGTGGCAAGAATTATATCGCCAGTTGCATTTGGCGGGCACTACTGCTTACCAAAGGCAATCTAATCAAATAAGAGTCTGCTGCAACTTTCCCACAACCGTGTGCAATGCACATAGTTGTGGTGGGGGTGATGCAGGTTTTAGTGGGTTAAAATAGGCGGTGAGGAAGCAACATATAACCTCCTCACCGCCTATCTAATACCTCTGAAAAGCAATCTATGTGAAGCAGTTTTTTACAGTAAGAGACTAAGTGCCGGTTTACACTTTTGCTCTGTGAATTCGCAACAAATTCTGTGCAGATTCCGCACCAAATCCAAATCATACCCCGTTCATGTGAACCACTGCATGTGTGTATGTTAAGGTAACGACACCCTGAAATCTGTTTCCAAACGCAGTGTGATTTGCAGAAATTATTCAGGGGCGGCCTAAAAAAATAAGGGTCCTGCAACACTTTAGTGAAGATTTGGTGTGATTTGAGCCATACAAAATGAATGGCTCAATTTGCACTGTTGAAGAATCGCATGTGATTTGAACAGGAATGTGGTGCGATTCCTGTTCAAACTCGCATGCAGTTCCCGCACTGCATAGTGTGAACCGGCTCAGAGCAGCAGAGAAGGACATTTGTTATGTTAAGGGGGGTTAAGGGGGGTGTCTGGATAGTGGACTTACCGATTTTTCAGCCTCTGGTCTCCTCTGGTCTCCTCCAATTGCAGTTTTCATGCTGCAGCTACATGACTCAGGTAGCCTGGATAACCTTTAATAACCTATAAAACACCATCCCATGTTACCCCCCTTTACCTAAGAGGCGACACCTGAGATTGGAGAAAAAACTTGGCCATAGCAGCCATATTTTATTAAACACGTTTAACATAATTAAACTTTTTATTAAAATTTTACATTAATTTTTATCATTTAAAATATATATCAAAACAGTTTCCAAACAGCCATTATAAAAAATGGCAACCATAAACAGTCATGTGGTAAAAGGAAGTAACCCCAATAACTTTTTTACACCATTATCCTTCGGGACATAAACAACCACCAGCCGCCAGCCTTAAAGGCATAGCAACACCCCTTATCCCGCAGTACACAAATTTCCGTGCTCCAGCGGACACCATTCCGGTGAAATACGGAGAGGGTCCATAACCGCTGGACCCCCACACTTTCGTCATAACTGTTCCTTTTGACCTCCTGGACCACATGACACCGCCACACCACTACTACTGCTATGACTACCTGCATCCGTGACCTGCAAAAGAAGAACACACACAAACAACACAAAACAAGACAAAAAACAGGGGAGGGTGGGTGGGAAAATACTGCCTCCTCCTCTGTCTCCTACACGCGCTGCCGTGGCTAATGGCTCCACCCCTTCCTTAAATAAACTTCCCTGAGCCCGGGAAAATGATCCACACAGCACCGCCCACACCCTTCCTCCCAGAACTTGTTAACCCCTTATGTCCCCAAGCACACTGGTCATGCCAGCCCTACGCTATTTTCTTTTTTGCTTTGCTCCGGGCTTTTCTCACCTATCTAGAACCATGCTGTGTGAGCACATCAGGGGGAGGGGTTGCTCGTCTGGCTGGGCACAGCAGGGAATCAGGGATTGGTCGGGTTACAGGGGTCTTTAGCACACTGAGGTCCTGTGCTGTTCACTCTGAATCCTCCTGTGATAATATGAGTAACATTGCAGTAATGGCACAGGCAGATACAAAGACAGCACTTTCACTGGGGAGTCCCAACCTGCTGCCGTGCAGACTGTGGAGGCAAAGCTTCTGCCGACATTCAGATCTCTCAGCCAGGGAAGAGTGAAGGAGAGGAGAGAGACACCAGTGACAGCCCTCCTGCCCGCAGGCAGAAGCAGAATGAAAGCAGCCGCCCGACCGATTCCCGAACCAGGCAGCCCCAGCGCACCACACAGTGCAGAGACCAGACCACACACTGCTGACCTGTCCTTTCAACTCTGCCGCATCCTGCAGGGTTTTGACTGAACCGGCCCTGATGGGGCCCCAGGAGCACCTGGGGCCCCTGGTCTGTGTCCAGGGGTGCCCGCTTAATAAGACGGCCCTGTGGATGGGAAGTGGTTAAAGGTCTGTTCACACTTGTGTCAGCCCTTGCTTCCCTTCTGAAAAGTGATTCCTCACAATCAACCTACAACATGAATAGATACCAGGCAAAATAATATTAAACATGTATCACTGAGACACAAAGAGATTTCTAGAAACACAGAAAGAGGAGCAAAAATAAGAAGAGGTTCTAAAATTTTGCTTTAAGCTTTGGGAAGTTTGAAGCAGATGCTAGATGTAGTTTGGGGTCCCTAACAACCAGTAGGTCAATCATATCCCACTCGAACTATCTAATCATCTCATTGCTCCATTTACTAATTACTAATAAAGTGTAAAATATTGAAATCCACTTATTACCATATTTATCGGTGTATAACACGCACAGGCGTATAACACACACCCTAACTTTAAGAGGGAAGTTTCTGGAAAAAAACTTTCCGCGGCCCCCTGTGTATAACACGCAGGCACAGTTTACCCTCTATTTTCAGGGTAAAAAGGTGAGTGTTATATGCCAATAAATACAGTAATCATCATGGAGGATTGGGATGTATATTATTCAGCCATACCTGCAAGTGACCTAAATGATGATGTCATTTGTCACTATTTCATCACTTTTGGGCCACATTTTGTGGTCCTAAGGGCCCTGCTTGCATCCCTGGAACTGCCCACACATGACAATTTAGGCATAAAATAAAAGTAGAGTATGTGGCAAGCAGAGAATGAATAAACGGACTGAATAATTAGGATGTGCATAGGGAGAGAAGCAGATGTTAGATGCACATATTTTGGGCAGAGGAAGAAAGAGATAAACTCATCCTGCAGACTATTTCAAGTTCTCTGTTAGACTACTTAATAAATAATGTATCTGCTTTTCTCTATTGTGCACAGACACTGTTATCCCAAGGGCTTTTCAAAGGACAATATGAGTGATTTAATATGGATGATAGGTTGCAGTGATATCTGTTTTCATCTTATCCTTGTGTTTCCTGTATGCAGGAAACGGTCTTATCTGTTCTTTTAATTTCATAGAGTCCCTGTTGTTTATCGTACTCTCTGGGAAACGAATGCAGATTGCAGACACCAGTCAATGAACAATAGCGGTAACACCCAAAATGTTACTGCAGTTTGACAATGACTTTAAGTGCAGAGAACTGGTTAGGCAATTACCAAGTTTAAATAATTCATTTCAAAGTGGGGGAAAAAAAAAAAAGCTACATCACAGTTGATTGCTTTATGTCTTTTTTTAGCCCTTTCATTTATTTATGTTGCCCAACAGATAAATCAACCCTCTATAATCCAGATTTTATTGAGTACCCTACAGTCACATTTATGATTAGCTAAGCAACTGCGATGTGGGATTCGCTTCCCCATTCTTTAATGACATGTGACTGATGATGGTCACAAATTATGCAATCACTGCTGCAACCCACAATAGTTGTGACAGTTTTAGTGCCATTGGGTAAACATTATTGCCAAATGTAGACCCTGAAACACATGTTGTAGGTGATATTTATTTTTAAAGTACGGTATATAAAACCTATATCATACACTGCCCAATGAAGCCTTCTTCTCTAAAATCCTTAATTTTCCTTCCATTACTTTTTTTTTTGCACGTAGCAGTTATGCTGTTACTGAGGATATAGGTTGGATTGTGTTTACTTGACAAGATATATTTTGCTTTGCTTATCTCTGAAACAATTAAATTCAAATTTAGATGAGCAGTAATTTGAATTTTTCAATTGTATGACAGCAGCTTCAGCAAATCACAAGCATAGCAAATTACAAAGATTTAGAAATTCAAAATGACAGAGGGATTAATTAAAGGTGAATATCTGTTTAATGGGAATGGACATAGATGGATCTAAATTTGATCAGTCCCTGCTGAACCACCCAATCTTTGATCCATTTACAGACAGCTTTAGACATAGTTAGTCTAATGCAGTGGTCTCCGAACTGCGGATTTTATCTGGCCCTTGAGGCACTGTTAGGCCGCGTACACACGATCAGTCCATCCGATGACAACGGTCCGAAAAACCGTTGTCATCGGTTAACCGATGAAGCTGACTGATGGTCTGATGTGCCTACACACCATCGGTTAATGAACCGATCGTGTCAGAATGCGGTGACGTAAAACACAACGGCATGCTTAAAAAAAACGAAGTTCAATGCTTCCAAGCATGCGTCAACTTGATTCTGAGCATGTGCAGGTTTTTAACCGATGCTTTTGCATACTAACGATCGGTTAGGCGTCCATCGGTTCAATTTTAAAGCACGTTCTAATTTTTTTGACCGAAGGATAACTGACCGATGGGGCCCACACACGATCGGTTTGGACCGATGAAAACGGACCTTCAGTCCGTTTTCATCGGTTTTGACCGATCGTGTGTACGCTGCCTTACTCCAACTGATACAAGGCACTATTCTGCCCACCGACACCAAAAATTAGGGCATAATTCCTACCACTGACATCAACAATGGGGCATTATTCCTCTCACTAATACTGAGGATGGGACACTATTTGCTCCCACTGGTGCTGGAAAAAGAAATCCTATTCTTGCTGGCAAACGTCCGGCCCCCCCCTAAAGTCTGAAGGACAGTAAACTGACCCTTTGTTGAGAAAGTTTGGAGACCCCTAACTCAAAGGAACCTGTAGATATCAGATCGAAGTTACCCAATATGGCTTTTATAAATATCGTGTCCATGGCTGGCCCACCTGGCTTTCTGTGTGAACAACAAGTGATTGGAATGGTTAGAAAATCCATCCCAATCCTTAATAATTTCTTGAGTGTTGTAAGTGACCTGTTCTCTATTTAACTGCCATCATCTCTCCATAGAGGCTGCTTGTATGTTCAGATGAACTTCTGAAGTAATAGACTGCTGTGCAGTGCTTTGGCAGCAATATGCCCTGATGGCAGTTAGATTACATCTGGTCAACAAACTACCATTGAAAATGATGTGAACTTTTACTCAGTAAGGTACAAAACAACATTTAGGTAACCCATAGAACTCAGAAATAATAGTTTACTAATTTAAAGTCATTGGTTGCAGTGAGGTAATAAGATCACTGATTGTAGCGGGTTACCTCACTTTGAATACTACTGTTAGGCTGTACGTGTGTATAATGCACATGCTTTCCATTAAAATCAATGGAAATACATGAAAATGCATGTCAACATGTATTGTAATGACGCAAACTAACACAGATCACCTAAGTGAACATGCATGGACATTGTCACACATTTTCACGTTTCTATTGATTATATTGGAAAAGGCATGTCCCCACATATAGAGGTGTATATGCAGCCTTGATTCCTATTCTGTTTTTAGTGAATATGCCTGTTGGATGCTGAATTCCAGCATGCATTTATGCAGCCCTGCGTTCCCAACTGCACTGGCTCTAAACCAACTGTCCAGTTGCCTAGACTTGGACTAAATTCTAGGATCACAAAGGGCCCAGCTTTAATTCATCGTAAAGTAATTTAAACGTTAATCTAAAAGTTAATGTAGAAAGTAGTTTAATGGTTAAATTACCTTCTCACAGGATGTGGTGTACTTGCTGTAAAATGAAAAAAACTAACAAAAAAAGATGTTGATCCATTAGAATATGGCAAGCAGGAAAACTGTTTCTGCTCGTAATGTCATCTCAGTTTCCTGGACTGCTTGTGCTACCATTCATTGAACTAATTAATAATGTGGATGTACATAAGTGTTATTTTACACTGAGTTTGGGCAGATCCATAAACAAGGATAGTACTGCCATTGTAAACTGTACCTGCCCCGACTGCTAGGGGTTGATTTACTAAAGGCAAATAGGCTGCTCAATTCACCTTGCAAGGAGATTTTCCTCAGAGCTTCGTGAATATTGTAACATTTGACTTTGAAAAGAATACTCAATCACATGCAAGAAAAAAAAAACATTTCTGCTCGCTCACGATTGGATGACAGAAGTCAGCAGAGCTTTACTTTATTCACTAAGCTCTGGGGATAATTCTCCTGAAAAGTTCAACTTCCCTTGCAAAGTGAAAGGTCTATTTACTTTTAATACATCAACCTTTTTGTGTCAAACCATAGGCATGAGTTTGAGTCAGTAGGACAGCCAGAGTACATACAACTTGGCTCCACTCACCAGCACCATTGGATATTTGGCCAAGCCAAGTTGCTTACATAGGCAGCCAAAATGAAGGATTGTGAGGCATAAAATTACTTACCATTAGCAAGGCACAATTGTATTTCCTTTCCATTTAGGAATGATTCCAGCACAGAGTTTTAGGATTTGAAAAGACAACAGCAAATGTTTATCAGCTAAGCACAACATAGAACTTTTCACTAACCTTCATATTGACTTTTTTTGGGGGGGGGGGGGGCCCTTGTATATATTATATATTTATAGAGATTAATTTGTATAACTGATACAGAAGTGCCATGAGGTTAATAACCCTTTATATTAAATACATAGCATAATGCAAAAAAAGGTCAATGCCCCAAAAAAAGAGGCCTAGCAAGCCTATTTGGATCTGTAACGCTGCATATACACAATAGGTTAGTCTGATGAAAACGGTCTGATGGACCGTTTTCATCAGACCAAACCAATCATGTGTGGGCCCCATCGGTTATTTATCCATAGGTTAAAAAAATAGGAACTTGTTTTAAAATTATCTGATGGATAAAAAACCTATAGAAAAAAACGATCGTCTGTGGGTACGTCCATCGGTTAAAAATCCACGCATGCTTAGAATCAAGTCGAAGCATGCTCGGAAGCATTGAACTTCATTTTTTTCAGCACGTCGTTGTGTTTTACGTCACCGCATTCTGACACGATCGGATTTTTAACTGATGGTGTGTAGGCACGACTGATCATCAGTCAGCTTCATCGGATAACTGATGGAAAAATCCATCAGACCATTTTCATCAGGCTAACCTATCGTGTGTACAGGGCATTGGAGTTGAGAGAGGGAAGGTAAAGAGGGGAAAAAAACAGGAGGGTTAAGGGGGGACCAGAGGCTGGAGGGGAGGAGGGGGGGGTTGTTGAGCCAGGATAAAAGAGCCAAGGGGTGTGAGCGCCCTAGCAGGGCATATGGTAGGGACCCACAGGAGTGTTCTAGGTTAAGGCTAGTTACTCATGCAATGGGCAATGGGCTAACACTGCCTGGAGGACCTCCCCTATCAGAGGGAGGTAGGTGTTATGAAATGTATCTTCTCTATGATAGAAGGAGGCAATAAGCTGTTCCATGCATTCATTGTCATTGATTTTAGCCAGGCACAGAAAGATTGGAGACATGATGGGTTGCTTCCATAGGGCTGGATTACAAGCCCGGCTGCATTAAAGCATTTGTAAAGGTTCACATATTTTTTCTTTAAATAGCAAACATGTTATATTTACCTGCTCTGTACAATGGCTTTGTATGAACTAGACGTGATGCATTTGGCTCTATATGGAGAAGATATGGGGACTATACAGATTTTCTGTTGTGGATCCATAATGGCTGTTGCCAGCATGTAACTCAGTTTGCCAGAGAACTTGTAAAATGATCTATAAACCTTCACAAGTTTCCATTTAAGATCATCAAATGGGAACAAATTCAGTCTGTCATATAGGACCAGGAGTTTGTGACGTACTGTAGGGGCAAGATATTTTTTCTGGAAGGATTCTAACGTGGGCTTTATAAGTATGAGTATGAGTATAAGGTCTAACATTGGAGAGAGCGTTGTTTTAGACAGACTCCATGCTTTATAAAAAATCATTGGGCTTCCCACAGTTGAGGAGGAAATGTCAAGTGGATAAAGACATGGTCTGCAAAAACTATGGAACCAATGGTGGAAGTGGAAACCACACTGAGATAGTCCTTGTGGCAGACACAAACATAATTGAGTCTGGAGCAGGTTTGATGTGGGACTGAGAAGTAAATGTTCATCCTAAGCAGTATCCTTCAGCGTACTACAATACACATGAATTTTAGCACACCGCAATGCACAGATGTGATCACTGCATTGTCAAAATATTGCATTGAAAAAAGGTGCTTGTGTGTAAATACCTATATTGCAGTTCGTTGATAGCCTAAATGAATGGTCAGCCTTAACACAACACACGTTAACATGTGTAATAACGTGTGTGTGTGCTTCTGCACTGCACAGAATTAATTTGAACTTCAGGTATACTAACCCCCCACCCATTCTCTTTGCAAAATGAAAAAAAAAAGTTTGGGCTTTAGATATACTTTACAGGATAACATTACAGCATGTGCAACTATGCTATTTTCCCATCCATTATGCATCTTTTATGTTTTATAACAAAACCTTCCAGAATATTCTAATGTTCAATAACAGGAGGATGTTAGTTTTTGATGCATTTTCCAAAATTTAGTACCATATATGCCTCCTTATACTTTCTGACGAAGCAGAATAGGTTCTGGGAAATGTGACGAAAACTACCATCCTTCTACTGTTGACCATTAGCGTATTCTGGGAGGTTTTTTAACAGAGTATACAAGCTGTATAGTGGATAGGCAAAGGGTAGATGCATAATAGGAGCACATACTGTGAAATTATATTTGACCTTGTTTTTACATGCTCTATGAAAGTATATATTTGATATGTTTCTATTGTGACATTGGCAAATAAATGTGGTCTTTTAAATGATTGTAATGTGTGGTATGACCTATGACACCTCAAAAGTCCTGGTGCATTTACATTTTTCATGTTAAATCTGTATATACTGTATAGAGATGTGGTGTCCTGATAGTTTAAAGCTGAATTAATTGTCCCGCAAGAAGGGGAATTGGCAGCAAATGATCCTCCTTACCCCTTTTTACTTGCCACAAGATACAACTCTTTATGATAGAGATGGAGAGGGTAGCTGGTGGTGGCCCCATCCCCCATCCTCCCTTTATCCTCTGAATTCTCCCCCCCCCTTTTTTTTTTCTCTTTTTCTATCCCCTCCTTCTTCTCCTCCTACCTGATAGCATAATAGATGTGAAATGGCATAGTAGGACTAGTAACAAAAAGTGTTGACTGATATTTTCCCCCACACCCCTTTTGGATACCTCAAGCGACCTAACCAATGGTGCACCTAAATACCTTGTTCTTAAATATTAGACAGTTTGTGGTTATTCCCTACAAATAAACTGAAATGAAGGGTATAATACTGGGAATAGCTATTAACATGCCACAGGAACAGGATAACTCCCTAATCATATGGGTGAATGTGTTTCTGTATACCATGTTTTGTTCTGTATTTGTATGTATTGGTTTACTTGCAGCAATGTCTATGGAATCATTTACTGTACTGTGCGTGAAACCTTTAATAAAATATTTATGAAAAAAAAGCTGAATTAATTGATTGTCAGCTTCCCCAGCTCTCATATATGAAATAAGCATACTTCTTTTGGTCAAAGCTAAACAAGTGTAAGTATGCAATACCTGGAGTTCAGTTTTAACATTAAACAATATCCTTATTCAACACAAATATCACACATCCATTACTTATTGACCCTGTTTTTGCCTCCTTGTTACGTCTTCTGTGGGCTTCTGAACTTCTCCTTTTCCCACTCGCTTCCGTTTTCTTTTGGAATGATGTTAGTCATGTGTGCTACAAATCCCATAGTCCACAGTACATCCCAGGAGTGATCAAGAGAGGGTGGCTATGTTTCTATGTACAGTGGGACCATGGAGTACGAACGTAGCCATCCGCTAACAGGAAGTCAGATCAAAGCAGCAAAAAAATGGGATTTGAAGATTTGGGGGAGACTGAGAGCAATAGAAGGAACATATGTGAGGTAAGAATACATACTTAAATGTATTTATTTTTTTAACCAAAGTTTAGTGTCACTAAAGTTAATCTAAATAGTCATACAAAAAACTGTTCTACAAACACAAAGAATTTAAATGTACAAAGACTTTCAAGGTGTCATAAATCACACAACAAATTACAATAATTTAAAACGATTAGACAGAGGAAGGATAAATGTAACCCACAATACAAGGTTGAGTTATTTTGTCTTTATTTTGTCAGCTGGTCTTACCTATTTCTTATCTCTTCCATGATAAAATATGCATTTTTTTGGGCCATTCTGTAAATCACATGTTCAGGCACGCTCACATTGAGCCCACAGCCATACCAAACAAATCATTAAGAAATATGGGTCATCTCTAACAAGCTTAGCAAGGCAGCAATCTCTCCAAGGAAATAAGAAGACTTATCTGTGCTTTGTGTAATACGAAGCAAGCACTACAATCATCTACATAACAAAGGGTCCCAGACACTGGAATTTTGAAGAAAACATTTTATTCATTTTTTTTTTCTCCCGAAGAAAGAAAGCAATATAAAAACAGAGTATAAAACTTGCATGTAATACAGTGACATGGGTATATGGATACAGGGAGGGGAATAAGCCTATATATATTTATATAATATGTAGATATAGTAGTTTAGTATTAGACACATTTAAAAAGGACAGATGCAATTCAACTCATGTACATTGAGATCACAAACCACACGTAAAGATAGGAGAATATTAAAATACTGCTGTTCACAAGTTAGCTACTGGGATGAAATAAGCACTTCATTCTTACAACACAATAGTATCTCTACAATGACATATTCTTTTTTGTTTCAATAGAAAGAAAAGAAAAATAGCAAAAATGTAATCTATCGCTAAAAGACTCACGTTACTGCCTTAGTTATTAGTATTACAAGCAGTGAGGATGGTTACTATTATTACAAGAGACATGGAGGAGGATAATGAAAGTTTTCTTCCTTTTTTTTTTGCATTTTTTTTATTTTTTATCTAACCTGATACTGAAGTGAAGGAGCGAGAAATATAGCAAAGCAACATTACGCTGGCATAAAATGTAAGAATTTTGCCCAATTTAAAAAGCAAGTTACTACTGTATATTAATAAAAGCAACGTCAGTAGCCTCTAAAAGGCAATTTCTAAAGAAGCTTGGCCAAATTCATCGTATTATATCGCAAGTGACCCCGGTGTCCAAACTCTACCTCCCTCTGCAAACAATATTGATATAGAGGCTTATTTTCTAATAGGATAATGGTATTGATCATGTGCAATGTGCTGTTTTCCACATCAACCATTCTAATTTCATCTTTCTTAGTTTATAGTAGTCAGAAGAAGATTTCTGATAGGATGTTATAGGTTGCTTCACTTTGCACACTAGTCTCTATCTGATTAAATAAGCCTCCACATTTTAGCAGATAAATTAACGCTCAAAAGAACTTAAGAGTTCATTAGTTGCTTCATAACTTAAGCCAGTAGGGCATTTTGAAATGTGACTATGTTTTGTCATTTCTCACATACATTACTGGAACTGTAAGAACTATTTTGATATACATTTAATTATGAAAATGTAGGATAGTCTAGTTTGTGTCTTAGTCTCCTCCCCAAGTGAAAGTACTCAATATACTCAAACATTTTCCCTGCACTACACAGGCTTACTTTAACCATTCTATATAAAGAATGAATGACCCCCATGCTGGCTACATGCAACAAAGTTCCTACATCTGGTGGAAAACTGTAGACACCATGTGAAAATTAGACATGCATTTCTGTGTGCAGAAGTGTAAAGAACCCGGTTTAACACCCTGAAGGAGTGAGTCGGCATGAACAATTGTATCAGTGTTTACATCAAATAATGTGAAACTTTTAATCCACAGTTGGGGGAACTTACATATTTTTTCTGTCAGAAAATAAAACAAAACATCAACAAGTACAGTATTAAAAGAAGTACTGCACAAGACCATTGACACTCTTGCTAAGTAGTAGTTGTACAATCACTACATATATATTTGTTTTTACATATTTAAGCAAAATAAACTCAGTTAAAGTGTATCCATTACTTATACTCAGTGGAGGCAGCCACTTTGCAAGCTAACCTATTTTTTTTTTTATTTTTTTTTAGGACTACAGCTTACATTTTCCAAGTGGAGCACACACGTTTTAGTATAATGGTGCCTTCACTTCTTGTAGGCAATTACAACACAAATTATCCATAATTACCAATATTTCCAGACCCACTGACAAAATGAGCAGGGTAATACCTAGCAGGAAAGATTATGAGCTGGACAAAATTTGGCCCTGGATTTAGAATATTGGCAAGTATTATTTTCCATTTTTTATCATTTATTAGGGCTTGCCTTCATATATACCAAGCCCTTTAGGAGTATTTATTTTTAAAATTTGGTGACATATCACTACTTTTAGCACACTGACTAGTGCCACTAGTTAGTCAATGGAAAAATAATGGGAAACAGGTAAAAAACACTTAATTACCCGAATGCTTATAAATTATAAATATCGGCTGGGATTATATACAATGGAAGAAATTCCACAAGATGGAACTGTGGGAGCAAATCAAATTGAAGAAGTTTGTAAAAAGAGTGCATACGTTAGCTAGGTAATTAGCCTGCACTAGTACAAAATATTGACGGATATATCAGGGCACTTATTTCAGAGGTTTTAATATAATGTTCTCATCACAAAGGCTAGAAGCAGACAAATGTCCAGCTAAAGGACATTTTGTGTAGCCAGAAATAACGATGACACATTCTTGATACTGATTTTATGTATATGTTTTCCTAAGGTGACATTCAACTTCACCCTAATACTTTTTCTTTTTAAGATGGAAAAGCTCTCAAACAATGGTGCCCTGTTGATGTAAACTGCTCTAAAATGGTTACTTCTTGTCTTTCTTCCCCGACTTCTTCTTGTTTCCACCACCTTTTCCATCACGCTTCCCTGCAGCATTGGTCGGGGTTAGTGTACTTCCCGGAATGTAGACGTTTTGTCTGTAGTCGGGCACATGCTGCAGGGTGAACTGTGGTCCATATCGGGCACTGAGGCCCATGGTGCCTGTGCTTCCTCCAAGGCCTGATGTTCCTTCAGCAGCCTCTGTAAGGTAATATGTTAAAATGTTGTTAATGCTAATTAAGAACTACTGTATATCTGAACTCCAAATGACAAATATATAACTATAAATGTATTCGTATGCCCATCCTAGGAAAAATAGCTTTTTTACATTAAAGAACAATCCTACTTAAAAATAGTTTTAAGATGGAAAATACTAATAATTCCAGCCTGTAAAACAAAACAGAAATACATTCCTACTCTAAAGGCTTGCCATGTGCTCCTGGTATGATCTCTTTTCCTCTAAGTTTGTATTGGCAGCAATGGCAGGACTGTCTGAGTTTTAAAGGTTTCGTTTCTAAAAATGTGTTTTCCGGCCATATTATTATTATTTTTGGTTTTTAAAGACATCAGAAACTCTGTTTGGATCTAAAATCATTGCAATTTTCCCCACTTGTTATGTTTTTTTGTCTGCTTGAATGTGACAGATTTCTTGACCTCACTTGATTTATTCTGTTTACACGAATCATGGGCTAAAAATGTAAGTTGATCACGAAGGAAGCATTGGAAAGGAAGATCTACATTAAAGCAAATTTTCCTGAAATGAATATGGCGTCAGCATTGGTGTTGTTATAAAGACCCTTTTGATTTACTGACCCTGAATAAGTATTCATATTACGAAACTCAGAGTAGACTGAGAAATCCTAATCATACTTGTCCTAGGCTAATGACACAAAGTATTGAGTTTAGCAACTAAACTAGAAGTTAACATGGCAGCCTTGGCATTTTTACCAGGTTTCCTTTACGATACAGCAGAAATAATCGTTGTTTAGTCATTAATTAAATCTGGTTATTACTTTAATATCTCAAACCCAACTATTTTCAGTGCATTCTCATTGTTAAATATTAAAGGGGTTGTAAAGGTTCATTTCTTATTTTGTAAATAGGTTCCTTTAAGCCAGTGCATTGTTGGTTCACTTACTTTTTCCTTCGATTTCCCTTCTAAATCCTTTTTTTCTCACTTCCTGTTTCTCCTCAGTAAACTTGCCCCCATCACCCGGGCCGTTCTGGCTGGGGTTTAGTAAGTGTGCTCGCCCCCTCCCTTGGGACTACATCCCTGAACACAGCATCTCCCTGCAGGAATGTAGGGAGGGGGCAAGCACGCTGACTAACCCCCAGCCAGAACGGCTTGGATGATGGGGGCAAGCTTACTGAGGAGGAACAGGAAGTGAAAAATTCAGACAAAGAAAAAAAAACATTTAGAATGGAAATCGAAGGAAAAGGTAAGTGAACCAACAATGCACTAGCTTAAAGGAACGTATTTAGAAAATAAAAAAAACTAACTTTAAAACCCCTTTAAGGTACAAGAGCTTTTATAGTTACTGTGGCTCCAAATAAGCAGAAAAAATGTACTGTATGAGATCATCTAGTGATCGATATGCACATAAACTATGACAAACAATATTCATAGAAATATCTATAGAACTCTTGTTATTTATTTTTTCTCAGTCTGACTTTATTTTATAGCTTTAGCTATAATTTAAATGTACAAGCTAATACATTATGGCACAGAAATCGCACTGTATTTATACCTATACTGTATATAATAAGAATCTTGCAATGAAGGCTGTTACTCTTCCCCACATGATAAAGGAGGGGATTACTAAGGGTAGAACTAATCACAGCTAGTAAAGTAAAGCTTTTTTCTTTTCTTTTCAAGCAGCTTATTTAAAGCAGATATATTTTATCTCTAAGCAGCTAAGGCATAAATGTATTACGTTGCCTAACCCTTGGCTATATAGTGTGGAGCATGGTGAGTGAATTGCAAGAGTACTCACACAGAATTGCAAAAATCAGCTGATATATACATACATACATACATACATACATACATACAGGGTATATATATATATATATATATATATATATATATATATATATATATATATATATATATATATATATATATATATATATATATATATCCCTCTTCCTATTCATGTCAGCCTGAGGCACTGGTTAACATACAAAAGATAGTCATAACTATTCATATTTACTTTATGTGAATCATTAAGCTACAATACTCAGCCTGGAAAAAGTATTAATACATGCCAAAAAATAAACATTTAAACTTGCCAAAGAAACTAATTTCAATGTGTTTTTTTTACTCTTATGACATGTTGCATTTTTGTTCTGTCAATGGAAAAATTCACCTTACTCTTATGACGCGTACACACGATCAGTCCATCCAATGAGAACGAACCGATGGACCGTTTTCATCGGTTAACCGATTGCATACTAACCATCGGTTTTTACCTATCGGTTATCAGTCCATCGGTTAAATTTTAAAGCAAGTTCTCTTTTTTTTGACCGAAGGAAAACTGACCGATGGGGCCCACACACACGATCGGTTTGGACCGATGAAACGGTCCTTCAGTCTGTTTTCATCGGTTTTGACCGACCGTGTGTACGCAGCCTAAGAGCCAGATAACAGATGGCAGAACTTCTGCTATGATATTTATGCAATGCAAGCAGTAATGTGACTTTTAGTTTATAAGTCTGAAATACCATGGCCCTACACTTGACTGGATCATTTATTTTTTGTTCAACCACAAAACATTACTGTAGCCATATCAGTAAAATTAATAAACTATTTACAAACTCATTTGCAAAGCAACTCATCAATAGGATGATTGTTATGAACACTGCAAAGTTAGATACATTCTTCTACAGGGTGGGCCATTTATATGGATACACCAAAAACAAAAGTTGGATTCAAAATGGCCGACTTCAAAATAGCCGCCATGGTCACCACCCATCTTGAAAAGTTTCCCCCCTTACATATACTAATGTGCCACAAACAGGAAGTTAATATCATCAACCATTCCCATTTTATTAAGGTGTATCCATATAAATGGCCCACCCGGGTGGATCCATATAAATGGCCCACCCTGTATATTTAGTAATATGCATAGAGTACCTCACAAAAGTGAGTACACCCCTCACGTTTTTGTAAATATTTTATTATATCTTTTCATGTGACAATACTAAAGAAATGACACTTTGCTACAATGTAAAGTAGTGAGTGTACAGCTTATATAACTGTAAATTTGCTCTCCCCTCAAAATAACTCAACACCCAGCCATTAATGTCTAAACTGCTGGCAACAAAAGTGAGTACATCCCTAAGTGAAAATGTCCAAATTGGACCCAATTAGTCATCCCCCCATTGTCATGTGGGTCACTGGAAGTTCAACATGGCACCTCATGGCAAAGAACTCTCTGAGAATTTGAAAACAACATTTTTTGCTCTACATGAAGATGGCCTAGGCTATAAGAAGATTGCCAAGACCCTGAAACTAAGCTGCAGATTGGTGGCCACGACCATACAGTGGTCTAACAGGACAGGTTCCACTCAGAACAGGCCTTGCCATGGTCAACCAAAGAAGTTGAGTGCACATGCTCAGTGTCATATCCAGAGGTTATCTTTGGGAAATAGAGGTATGAGTGCTGACAGCATTGCTGCATAGGTTGGGTGGGGGGGTCAGCCTGTCATTTTGAGGGGAAAGCAAATTGACACTGTTATACATGCTGTACACTCACTAGTTTACATTGTAGCAAAGTATAATTTTTAAAGTGTTGTCACATGAAAATATATAATAAAATATTTACAAAAATGTGAGGGGTGTACTCACTTTTGTGAGATACAATACATTGCCCGCTTTAGTCAACATAATTTGACCACTATAAGTAGTTAATAGCCCCCTTTTTGCCACCAACCAGGTTCACATCTGATCCATGATATGAT
Organism: Rana temporaria; assembly: GCF_905171775.1. Taxonomy (NCBI): domain Eukaryota; kingdom Metazoa; phylum Chordata; class Amphibia; order Anura; family Ranidae; genus Rana; species Rana temporaria. Next base: position 317,087,048 of record NC_053491.1, on the reverse strand, counting down.
ATTAAATAATAAAGTGAATACAATACCTGGGGCAAAAAAGAGATTTAGTATGTCACTCAGACCCTTTTAATAATTAATTCCAATTGTGTATAATCAATGAACACCTCGTCAAGACTCAAGTCTGCTAATCTCAAAGCAGACATTCAACAGAAAAACAGCTGTAATTGTGAGTATCTTGTGGGCTGCAGGGAGTTCGTATTGCCTCCTTGGTCTCATTTATCCCTGTTTAAAAAATGTAGCAATATTCATTGAAGTGCATATTCTGCACTTGGTTCTCAATTATTAGGTAGATAATTATGTTGTCAATTCATAAAGATTACTACGGCATTGGGCAAAGCAATATTTACTCACAAATGTGGGCTTGTGCATTTGATATGCCTGGGATTATTTTTAATCCTAGTTCATGCCCACACATTAAATCTCCAGTCTGAGCCATGGCATGTTGGTACACAGTAAAACATCACAAACAAGCAAAAAAAAAAAACACTTAACAATGTCCCAAATAGATCTGCAGGGGTCACAGCTAAACCAAATGCTTTGGCTGACTATTCTAAAGACTGTCATATTATGGACTTGAATATTATTCACACGGAGGGCAATTTAGCACTCCACTTTTAGGCACCCCTCTACTGTAGTAAGTAAAAGATCTAATATAGAAACAACTATTTGTGTTGGTCAAATCTCAAACACTGTACATTATATTTTAGATGTATGCATTGCTGGGTATCAAAGTATATTGGCAGTATTATTAAAATAAATAAGTTAAATTAAATTAATAAATTAAAATAAATGAGTGCAGCGCTAAAACAATAAATGATGCTCAAATAAATTTCACAATGAGCTGAATAAAGTTTGTATAAAAAAGAGTTTCCCAAAGAGTGTCTACTCATGATTCATGTAGTCATGCGGATGACAACGTGCAGCGTCTTCACCACTGGTATCATTAGCAGCTCACCTCATAATATGGACCCCTTATTTAACAGATGGGTCAAATGCACCTTCCCATAAAGGGTCAATATACTGGAAATCCTCATCGGAATAATTGATTTCCACCAAAGGCAGCACTGGCATGCGTCAAATAAAAATAGTTTGTTTTCAGGCGTACCTGAGGACTTACATAGCCGATGATGAGATGAAAGTCCTGACTCTCTCAGTCCCTGTGCTTCTGCTGGAGTGATTTGGCTTGCCTTGCACACTGCCACTTCCTTCAGCAAGACATTTGTTCACTTTTCCAAAAATTTCCAACATGCCTGATCACTCAAATTCAATGACTGCACAAAAATCAGCCATTCATGCGGCCTACTAATGGTGCAAAATTATAATAAAAATTCTAAGTAACGATTTTCGAAAGAAAATTCTTTTGGGATTCAACCCATTTATGACAGGCTTTAGGCCAGGGGTGGCCAACCAGTGGCCCGCAGAGCCCTCTGATGTGGCCCGCGACTTCCCGCTCTGGAATGGCAGGTTGGCAAGTCCAGATCACAGGTTGCCGAACCGTCATACCACAGCATCAGTGTTGTGAATGAAGCTGGAGGTAGAGGAAGAAAAAGGCTGCGGAGTAGAGCCCCATAAGCCGATGCTTCCTGTACAGCGCCGGCTTTTGCCACAGGTGGAGTCTATTGCAAAATTCAGCTAACCTGCAGGATAGACATCGGTGCAGTACGCTGCACCCGCGATGAGGGTAAACTGCAGAACATCAGTGTGAAAGCAGTCTTGGGCCCTTTTCACACGATCGGCCCTACCCAATCGGACCCTATGTAAAATGTAAACAGACTTTTGTCCGTTTAAGCCCGCCTACCTCGAATCCGATCCTCTAAAAAAAAGAAAAGAAGAGAATTTGTCCCCTTCCATCTGGGCGGATCAGATCGGAGGGTCTATAGAATATCCATGACCTGTCATATGCCTGCTCCGATCATTGTGGCCTGTGACTGGTTACCAAGTTGCTTAAGTGGCCCTCACTCTTCAAAAGGTTGGGCAGCCCTGCTTTAGGCCCCTATCTTACCGGGTGGACTCCGCTTTACTCAGCGGGCATCTATCTGCTGATCCCCCACTGATCAGAGCAAAGAGGGCAGATGACAGCGCAATGTCCTTTCAGTTTATGCAAAGCGGTTGTGGACTGAGCCCACTCTGCTCTATTGGCAGTCGGTGTAAATGGACTGCGGTGCAGTGTAAATGAACGATCTGCCTAGACAGAGCAGGACGGATCCTGTTCCGATTATTTAGCAGTCTAAATTGGATGTAGGCAGGTGTAAAGTCCGTTTACATCAGCTGCTCTATAATGGTGAATGGAGGGTCCGATTGGGTCCCCCTGAAAAACTGACAGACGGACCCGATAAGACCAATCTTGCGAAAGGTCCTTAGGCCTCATTTACACTTGTGTTTGGGGGTATGGTAAAAACATGCGCCCAAACTTGTTCCCCCCTACAATTTTTTTTAGGTGAGTGGGTGGGGTCATGGGTGGGGTTAGGTAGACTGTGCCCCATGATTTCTAACAGTGGCCCTGCATGTAATATCTTTCAAATTCTTGCACCAGACATTTTTTATCTATATTTTAACAACTATGGGCTACACCTCCACTTTCCTTTATCTATTTTAAATTATCAATGATGGTTTGCTTGGATCTGACAAATAGCAAGCCTATATAAATTATTAAATATAACATGCTGTTCTCCCATATGCTTTTATAGAACACTGACCGTTGGCGGATGCCAGAATCATCGCCTGAAGTCTCTCGGTTTCAAACTGGTTGTTTGGCCATACTCCAGCTTCCTCTGTGGGTTGAGCTCTAAAGAAATCATAATGACAAAGCACAATTACCATTAAACAACAAAAGCAATTGTAAGAAATCACAGAAATACTAACATAGATCATCAGCGGTAAGACTGTAATTTACAGGACTACACAACAATGATGAAGCTGTTCTTATAATTACTGAACTATGTTTTAGAAAACAAAACATGATGATGGGCAATTCTGTATACAAAATAGCGTTTGCCCACAGGACAATTATATGTATTCAACTTATTGGTACACATCTTCACGTCACCTACAGTTTCTGTTTAACAAAGGAAGGTTATCATTATAATAACTCCTCCCTCACACTATTTTAGATGCATATTTTATCTTAATTATTTTAGGTTTAGGTTATTATACATATGTACTTTAAGTTAAACCTTGTTTTTTGTCCCATTGATAGAAATGGCCAGCTCAAGTTTTATGCATAGCTAAACTTTTCTTGTAATTTGAACAGGGACACATGTTTAGTAGATTGGGCAAGGGTTAAAATGTCTGACCATGTTGTTTTTGCTGCCTGTGACTTCCTGTCCTTGTAGCTACGGCTTTCCACATTCCTTGTATATGTGTGATAGGAACGGGAAGTTAAAACTGAACTTTAGTCTTACTTTTAACCACTTGACCACATGAGCAGGCCATTATTTTGTGATACAGCACTGTGTTACTTTAACAGACAATTGTGCGGCACAGTACCCAAATAAAATGTATTTCCTTTTTTACCTTTCTTTAGGTGGTATTTGATCACCTCTGCATTTTTATTTTATTTTTTTGCGCTAAAACTTAAAAAAGACAGACGATTTAAAAATATATATTTTTTTCTTTCTGCTATAAAACATATCCAATAAAAAAAAAAATCAAAAAAAAAAAATCAAATTTCTTCATACATTTAGGTTAAAATGTGTTCTGCTGCATATTTTTGGTAACAAAAAATACTAATAAGCGTATGTTGATTGGTTTGCGCAAAAGTTATAGCATCTACAAACTATGGGATATTTTTATTTATTTATGTGTTTTTTTAGTAGTAATGACGGTGATGTGCAACTTTCAGCGGGATTGCAATATATTGCAGCAGGCACACTGACACTTTTTGGAAACCAATGACACTAATACAGTGATCAGTGCTAAACATATGCACTGTCACTGTACTAATGACACTGGGCGTGAAAAGGTTAACATCAGGAGAGATCAAAGGGTTAACTGTGTGCCTAACTAGTGTTCACAGTATGTGAACTGTGTGAGGTGCTTTTACTAGAGGAAGTAAAAGGGACACAAACTCCATCCCTTCCCCCCTGTCAAAAAGGTGATCTGCCTTGTTTACATAGGCAGTTTGCAGTTCTGTGTCTCTACCTGACAATTGGCTGGTGCCAGCGGACATCAGGTCTCTGGTATCCACCAATCGGCTTCCTCTGCATATAATCACAGCAGAAGAGAGCTGCCGGTGGCACGCATTCGTGTCCCCTACCCGAAAGTGCAAGGTCTTGCAAGGTCTTGTATATACAGTATACGTGACCAGCTGCACAGCTGCCGCCCAGTAGCAGTAAAACAGCTATAGGGTGGTAAGCAAGTAGTTAATCTTGCACAGTTGTACATGCTCCTCACCTATATGGATATTGCTTAAGAACCCCATAGATAATTGTTTTTTGTTCAACCAGCAGGTTAAATGAAAAAAACTGACCTGATTCCCTTATCCACACATTCGAGATGTTATTCAGTTCTGATAGCGGGGAAACTTCCAAGCCATCAGATAACACTGATCAGCACCGCTGGCTATAGCTGGTGGTGCTGATTGAGCAGCATTCATCCAACAGGCAGATTGTACAGAATTATGCTGGCCATACATGGATCGAAGTTTGTCTGGCCCCTGCTGAACTGGCTATTTTCTGTTCCATGTATGGCTGGCTTTACTCACAGTGTACATTAGGAGCTGCAGCATGTCAGATAGAGCCTGCTTATTTTCTGCATGCTATACCATTGTTATCCTAGCTAATATTTGTTTTAAAAAAAAAAATTTGCGTCCACATAAAACCGTTATCTACAATACACTAGTCCATACACACTGTGCGGAGGAAAACAATATGCTCCATATTGACCACATACATTCACAGATACTATCACTGCATGACTAAATTTACCTTCACAGTCATTCAGTATCTAACTGCCTTTCACATCTACACTATATTACCAAAAGTATTGGGTCGCCTGCCTTTACATGAACTTTAATGGCATCCCAGTCTTAGTCCGTAGGGTTCAATATTGAGTTGGTCCACCCTTTGCAGCTATAACAGCTTCACCTCTTCTGGGAAGGCTGTCCACAAGGTTTAGGAGTGTGTCTGTGGGAATGTTTGACCATTCTTCCAGAAGCATATTTGTGAGGTCAGGCAATGATGTGAACAAGGCCTGGCTCGCAGTCTCTAATTCATCCCAAAGTGACTGTGCAGGCCAGTCAAGTTCCTCCACCCCATACACGCTCATCCATGTCTTTATGGACCTTACTTTGTGCACTGGTCCAAATGATTTGGTGGAGGGGAGATTATTATGTGGGGTTGTTTTTCTGGGGCTGGGCTTGGCCCCTTAGTTACAGTGAAGTAAACTCTTGAGGTGTCAGCATACCAAGACATTTTGGACAATTTTATGCTCCCAGCTTTGTGGGAGAAGTTTGGGGATGGCCCCTTCCTGTTCCAACATGACTGCGGACCAGTGCATAAACAAGGGCCATACAGATTTAGATGAGCAAATCTGGGGTGGAAAAACTTGACTGGCCTGCACCTCAAACCAATAGAACACCTTTGGGATGAATTAGAGCAGAGACTGCAAGCCAGGCCTTCTCGTCCACATCAGTACCTGACCTCACAAATGTGCTTCTAAAAAAATGGTGAAACATTCCCATAGACACACTCCAAAACTTTGTGGACAGCCTTCCCAGAAGAGTTGAAGCTGTTATAGCTGCAAAGGGTGGACCAACCTAATGTTAAATCCTATGGACTAAGACTGGGATGCCATTGAAGTTAATTTGTGTGTAAAGGCAGGCGCCCCCATACTTTTGGTAATATAGTGTATGTCATTCAGATACTCAGTTTCAGTGTTTTAACTTGAATTTTTTTTTTGTAAAAAAAGAGACTAATCTGTTAACCCCAAAGCACTGAAATCTTTTAGTGGTTGTCCTAAAGGGTAGTTATTTTGAAAACAGGTTCATGCGGTCCCTTAGCTTTGGTAATTGTGTGTATAGACTTTAATTGGTGACCATTTGAGCTGAGTTCCTTTCACTGCTGAATGAATGGAGGTCATCTGGCACTGCATGTACGGGTGACTGAAACCCTCAGGCAGATTTGACAATTGTGTATGGTGAATGGTGAACAAACCCTCAGTTGAAGGCAATAAAATATGACCTATTACCCATTTCTTAGCATTCTCAGCTTCTTGTTCATAGCTTTACAGATCTAATCAAGGTCAAAGGAAAGTAGTGGGATGTAGCGGGATGTCAAGTATGTGGATTGAGAAAGGCTGCAGAGGTATTCCTTGATCTACACACAGGTGTTTAGGTAAACTCTTCAAACACTGGGGTACAATGAGTGCTCAGGAAAGGCAATGAGCCTCTTTTACCACTTATATCTTTATAGTGTATTTAAATTTTTGCAGCCACATTGGGAATACTGTACAAGAACTGTGAAGCCAGCTCCCATGATTTCTCTCTGTGAATGTTTCAGGGTCAGTATTTTTTGGGAGATTTTTTTTTATACATTTTTTATTAATATCAGTGTCAGTTAGTGTCAGTGGGCCGGTTTCAAAGAGATTTGCGCATTTATTACGGAGGCGCAGGGCAACGATTTTGCCCTGCGTCCCTGAATTTTTTTTGTGCTGCCCTCGATTCACGGAGCATAAGCTCCGTAAATTGCGCGGGCGCGCCGGCAAAATGCCCGGCGCAAGAGCACGCAATTTAAATGATCCCGTAGGGGGCGGGAATCATTTAAATTAGACGCGTTCCCGTGCCAAGCGTAGAGCGCATGCTCCGTCGGGAAAGTTTCCTGACGTGCATTGTGGCAAATGACGTCGCAAGGACGTCATTTGCTTCAAAGTGAACGTGAATGGCGTCCAGCACAATTCACGATTCACTTACGCAAACTACGTAAAATTCAAATTTCGCGATGCGGGAACGACGGGTATACGTAACATGGGCTGCCCCTGCTGATAGCAGGGGCAGCCTTGCGCGAAAACCGCCATACGTAAACGACGTAAATTGCATACGCAGGGCTCACGCAACGTTGTGAATCGGTGTTAGTATGCAATTTGCATACTATACACTGAGCACAACGGGAACGCCACCTAGCGGCCATCGCTAGAATGCAGCCTAAGATATGCGGGCATAAGAGCCTTATGCCGCGCAGATCTTAGGCTGCAGTCGGCGCAACAAGGTTCCTGAATCAGGAGCACTCGTTACGCCGGGGCAAGTAAGCAATTGCGCTGTGTAACCTATGGTTACACAGGCGCAATTGCTTCTTGAATCCACCCCAGTGTGTTTTAGGTAGGATAAAAATAAAAGCAAAATGTTCAGTATTGTTTTTGGACTGTAACACGGGAACAAACAACAACTAACATATACATACAGTATGTGGTATTTTTTTACAATTATTTCCTTTAACCACAATACTGGGCACTTTCACCCCCTTCCTTTCCAGACCAATTTTCAGCTTTCAGCGCTCTCGTACTTTCAATGACAATTGCGCGGTTATGCTACACTGTACCCAAATAAACTTTTTATCATTTTGTTCACACAAATAGAGTTTTCTTTTGGTGGCATTTTTTTACGACTCAGTTTTTTATTTTTTGCAAGATAAGCGAAAAAAAGAGCGAAAATTTGTAAGAAAAATATATTTTCTTCTTTCTATTTTAAAAGAAATCCAATAAAATCGAATTTTGTCATAAATTTAAGCCAAAATGTGTGATCACAGACAGATGTACGCAGATGATCATGTACAGATGTGTGTAGGTGATCACGGACAGATATGTGCAGATGATCATTGGGACATGTGAATTTACTGTTACATATGTGGGGGACAGGTGTTTTTTTCCATTTTTTTTCCTGTGTGTATCACAATGTAGCGTTGAATAGGGGAATGAAGCTTTTACTAAAGTTAAAAGCATGTGATCACTTTACCATTTTACTATGTTACATAAAACTCACACTAATGTAAAATCATTTTAAAAGAGAAGTATGGGTTTACAAAAAAAAATGTTATACTCACCTACATGGATGCAGCATCGATCTGATGCTGCATTTGTTCCACGCTGACTCTGCAGAGACAACTGAGCGATCGAACACTGCCAATCTCTCAGTTCTCTGCTCTGAGCAGAGAGCCGTGACTGTCAGTCAGGATCTTTTCCCAGCCTGAATTGGCTGAGCGATATCATCTGACAGTGGGCTTTAGCCCACTGTCAGCTAAAAATAGGTCACAGAAGTGCAGAACAAACTGCACTCCTGTCATTCATAAAAGTATTGGCAAATAAGCTTTGGCCATACTTTTTCTTTAATTAACAAATTTAGTTTAGCTTATATTTTGGCGTATCTTTTTTTATTATTATTCATAATAAAAAGCAAGGAAATATATGTTTCAAAACATATATTATAATTATAATGCATGAGGGTAGACTACAAATGTAAAAAAGTATAATATAAGCGAAATACAAGAGAACGGAGTCGCGCTAATAATAATAAGCAATGTGATGTGCCTAATATTCAAACGAGCAAACCATCAATAAATTAATAATGCTAAATAAAGTGATAAGTGAATAACACAGTTGTGATTGGTCACATTCAATAAAGAGAAAAGTCCAGTCATAAACATATGGTGACAATTAGTGATAGGCTAGCCCCAGTGAGATATTGATCCACAAACGGTCCAGAAAACAGTGATGACAGAAGAACCTCCACCACGATCAAACACTGAGGCCTCGTACACACGACCGAGTTTCTCGGCAAAAAACAGCAAGAAACTTGCTGTTTTTTTTTTTGCAGAGGAAACTGGTCGTGTGTACATTTTTCGACGAGGAAACTGTCGAGCATCTCGACGAGCCAAAAAGAGAGCATGTTCTCTTTTTCCTCAACGGGAATGGAGAAAATTGGCACGTCGAGTTCCTCGACAGCCTAACAAGGAACTCGACGAGCAAAACGATGTGTTTCGCCCATCGAGTTTCTCGGTCGTGTGTACGAGGCTTTACCCTTACCAGAAGGATTGATCTCGAAGAGATCACAATCAGCATAAAACACATGGATTCCTTTGGATTAATCGCCAAACTCAAGCCGATCTTCACCAGTAGGTAATTCCTCAAGCAATGCCACAATGGAAGGTATATGCAGAGAGAGAAGAGGACTTGCATAGCATAAAAACTTTGGATATTTATTGTAGTATAAAAAGATGTACACTTACATCAGCGAAGATAACAAGGAGCATAAAAATATCTCCTTCCATGTGTTTTATGCTGATTGTGATCTCTTTGAGATCAATCCTTCTGTTAAGGGTCAGTGTTTGATCGTGGTGGAGGTTCTTCTGTCATCACTATTTTCTGGACCGTTTGTGGATCAATATCTTACTGGGGCTATCACTGATTGTCACCATTTGTTTATGACTGGACTTTTCTCTTTATTGAATGTGACCAATCACAACTGTGTTATTCACTTATCACTTTATTTAGCATTATTAATTTATTGATGGTTTGCTCGTTTGAATATCAGGCACATCACATTGCTTATTATTATTAGCACGACTCCGTTCTCTTGTATTTTGCCATTTTTGTTGTATAACAATTTTGAGTCGCAGCTTAGAAATTTATTTTTGTTTTATAGTATGCGCAACATTTTTTTCACGTATAATATAAGCGAGACATCACCGAACTGAAAAATAACAAAACTCAAAAACCAAATGGATCTAGGGAGAAAAAGCCTTGGGGACAGAAGTTGTTAACCACTTCCCTACCCGCCCAGTGTCAAATGATGTCCGCAGGAGGGATCTCCCATCCTAGGCGGGCGTGTCATATGACGTCCTGGGCTTTCTGGCGGCCTAGGGGGCCTGGAAATTGCCAGTAATAGAGCCAGGGATGTGGATCTGTGTGTGTAAACACACAGATCTACGTCCTGTCAGGTGAGAGGTGACCGATTGTGTGTTCCCAGTACAGAGGGACACCATTCTGTCTCCTCCCCTTGTAAATCCCCTCCTCCTACAGTTAGAATCACTCCCTAGGTAACACATTTAACCCATTGATTGCCCCCTAGTGTTAACCCCTTCCCTACCAGTCACATTTATACAGTAATCAGTTCATATTTATAGCACTGATTACTGTATAAATGTGAATGGTCACAAAATAGTGTCAAAAGTGTCCGATATGTCCGCCGCAACGTCACAGTCACAATAAAAATCGCAGATCGCTGCAATTACTATTTAAAAAAAATGCCATAAATCTATCCCCTATTTTGTAGGCGCTATAACTTTCGCACAAACCAATCAATATACACTTATTGCTATTTTTTTACCAAAAATATGTAGAAGAATATATATTCGCCTAAACTAAGGAAACATTTAACAAAATTTAAAATGGGATATTTATTATAGCAAAAAGTAAACAATATTGTGTTGTTTTCAAACTTATCACTCTTCTTTTGTTTATAGGGCAAAGAATAAGAACCACAGAGGTGATCAAATACCACCAATAGAAAGCTTATTTGGGTACAGCTTTGCATGACCGCGCAATTGTCATTCAAAGTGTGACAGCACTGAAAACTAAAAATTGGCCTGGGCAGGAAGGGGGTGAAAATGCCCTCTATTGAAGTGGTTAAATGAAAAAAAATCGATCATTTTTCGGCATGAAAAAAACGTTGTTTTAAATAAATGTCATTTAAAATGTTTTTTTCATGCCGAAAAATGATTGTGTGTACGCGGCATTACATTCAAATACATTTAACTTGCTAAGTTGTGAAATTAATGTGGAAATACTATTATTGCAGAACTAAAAGCTGAAACTTTTCACAAATATTTTTCTAAGCTTAAGCTGTTTAGACTAGAGGAAGCTGTGATCCATTTTGCTCCAGTGAGGAAGTTGTAGGAAACTCAATTCTTAAAATTTTGAAGAATTCTTGCCATGAGGGTGGTTTATTAGAAGCCTCCCTCACTGTGCACAGGAAAAACGTAAGGAGGCTTGTTGTGTGATCAAAGTCTTCTCACAAAGATGTGGGTCATTGGGTCCAAGGGGAATACTTAGACATTTAAAAAAACACGGGAGGTGGAGATTCTGTACATTGTAAATGTTCAGTGATGGTAGCATTTTCTGGCTGCAAAGAGGATTTTCACTCTCATTAAAAAAGAATAAAACCGGGGCGCATGCGCGGCGCTGATCGGGATGGACGCTTGAGACTGTAGCTCCGCTCCACTCGGGACCCAGATCACCGCTGGAGGGCTAATATAGATCGGCTTTTTGCTCCATTTTAACACCCCTCTAGCCGCAACTCAGTAGTGCATGCCGCCGAAGAAAAAAAAGTCCCAGGGCCCGGCTCAGCACACCTTGACACACTATCTCCTCCGTGCCCGGGAGCAGGACAGCATGTCACAAGATGGCGCCGACGTGGATCCAGGCCTGCTAGGCACGCCGCAGCGGACCTCACCAGTACCAGTCTAGTTTATCCAAGGCTGACCTAGATGCTAGTCTAGAGTCCATGTATGAAAAACTAGCCACGTAGTTCCAGACTGAACTCCATAAAACCTCCCACACGCTTTCCCAGGAGATCGCGGCCCTCGGCTCCAGGACCGACCTCCTCGAAACTAAACATGACGAGCTGGCACTAGCTTATGGGGATCTTAGTAGGGAATATGATTCCCTGTCCTCAGCATTTATTCAGATGCAGTCCCAAATTGAGGACCTTGACAATCGAAACAGACGCCATAACCTACGCCTAAGTGGGGTCCCTGAAACAGAACTGGAACTTATTCCCACGGTCATCAAACTATTTAAATCTCTGCTGCCAAACTGTGACTCTGCTGCATTCACTTGCGATCGCATCCACAGAGCTCTCAGGCCAAAACCACCCCCGGACAAGCCCCCGAGGGATATAGTCCTTTGTATGAAGGACTTTCTCATTAAGGAAGAGATCCTACGAGCAGCTCGCATGAAACAACGTATTGTGTTGGATGATAATGTGATTCAGATCTATCCGGACATTTCACCTGCTACCCTTGATAGACGCAGAGGCCTGAAGGAAGTCACAACGATCCTTCAGTCTGCCAGGATTCGTTACAAGTGGGGATTTCCCTTCAAGCTCACAATCCCCCACAATGGCACGACATACTCTGCAACATCTTTGCTGGAAGGACAGGAGATCCTCGTGAAGCTGGGCCTCTTGGATGCTGCCATGATTCGCAGTCCCCCCTCCACACCTAGACCTGCTCCAATCTGGCAAACACCTCCACCTCGCAGGGATAGAAGGAGGATCAGATACGACCCTGGTGACAGAAATCTTAACTAGCCGAATACAGACGCCCCACACTGGGCTTCTCTAAATCTCTTCTATGGCAACTACTACATTTGTGATGGAACTTTTCTTATATTTTTTTTTCATTTAATTGGCTCTGTTTCCATCATTCCAAAGGCTCCCCCTCTGGTATTCGTCCCCCGGAGCCGCGTCATGCCCTCCCCACCCAGCTAAATTTGTGACCTTTCGCCCCTTTGAACAGGTGATTGAGCCGCTCCCCCTCACTTGTTTGGACCTGCTGGGTTCGAGACCTAGTTGTCTCGTTTTGTTTTGGTTCTCTTATTATCAGGTTGTGTTCTTATCTACCTGATCCAATGCATATGTTCTGCATTCTATTTTTCTGTGATTTCTTTTGTTTTATGTTTTTACTGTGTTGTTTTTTAGACATGGCTTACTTTTTTTCAGGTCAATGGCTTCCTATAGATACTATTGGTGTCCTTTTTAAACTTGGATTGTGTGATTTACAAATGTATACTCTAATAGATGTTCCCTGCCTCTCCTTCACTGTGGTTGGGCTCGGGAGCGTGGTGGCGCCCCTGTCAGATGGTGATTTGGGATGGGGGCTAGGTGTGTCTTTTATCTTAGGCCCAAAATCCCTGCATATAGAGCATCCTTGCCTTTCACATGTCAGTTACATGTGTGTCACATAATGTGAAGGGCTTTAACTCCCCTGTGAAGCGCCGTAAGGCCTTTGACATGTACAAATCCTTAGGAGCCAAAATTCTCCTTATTCAGGAGACTCATTTTGCCCAATCCTCCCATCCTAGATTCTTCCACAGACAATTCCCGCAGGCCTTTTACTCGCTTCACACCTCTAAGTCTAGGGGCGCTGCCATTCTCTTACACTCTTCTTTTCCTATGGAGGTTAGGCAGGTTGTTAGAGATCCGGAGAGTAGATATGTTATAATCAAAGGGCTTGTGAATAACAAAGAATTGACTATCGCGTGTGTCTACGCCCCTAATGATGCCCCTGTTTCTTTCTTCAGCTCCTTTTTTGCCATCCTGACCCAGCACCAGTCCCCGCACATGATAGTAGGAGGGGATTTCAACATGGTTGCCAATGCTAACCTGGACAGGTGTACCACCGCGATCAATGCTAAGGCTTTTCCCAAGACCTTGGTAAGAAGCCTTCTTGATCACCAATTGGTAGACGCATGGAGAGCGCATAATGTAGGGGTTAGGGAGTTTACTTTTTATTCTCATCCCCACAATAGCTCTGCTAGGTTGGATTATGTCTATGCCTCACCGGTTCTCTTGGCCAACTCCTCATCCTCCTCGATTCACCCCTGCGTTTGGTCAGACCATCAAGCGGTATCTTTTACCATGAAATTTATTGGCTTAGCCCCTGCCCCATACTCTTGGCGGCTTAACGAAGCACTCCTGTCAGACGCTGTAGTTGAGTCGGATGTGAAGAGGGCCATAGTAGAATACTTTGCGCAGAATGCCATTCCGGACACTCCATTTACCACAGTCTGGGCAGCCCACAAGGCTGTGATCCGGGGGAAACTCATAGGAATTGCCTCAGCACGTAACAAACAGAATAGACACAAAATCCTATCACTTTCGGCTGAATTAGATCTTCTTTATAAGAAGGCTGATTCGTTGCACTTAGACTCTACCAGACAGGTTATAGAACAGAAACGCCTAGAACTAGATGTTTTGCTCTCAGATAAAGTGGAGAAAGCTTTGAGATGGTCTAGGGCGCGATTCCTGCTTCATAGCAACACGGCCTCGTCCATGTTTGCGAGAAAATTGAATCAGCAGACGCGCCCTCCACATGTCTATAAGCTAGATGTCGGGCCAGGTTGGACCTCTTCTCACCCGTAAGAAGTGCTTCAGCACTTCACGCAGTTTTATTCTTCTCTATTGGCAGCAAGGCCCTCGGAGCCCTCAGTCCAAGATGACCCCTGGTTCAGTTCCATCCCTATCCCCTCCCTTTCTTCTGCACAGCGTGATAAACTGAATGTGCCAGTCACAACAGAAGAGGTCCTTGGGGTTATTAAGTCTCTAAAGTCGGGTTCCGCCCCTGGTCCTGACGGTTTTTCGTCAATATACTATAAAAAATTTGCGGAACCACTATCCCCCAGGTTAGTCCATTTATTCAACTTAGTTCTGCAAGGTGGTAGCTTCCCAGAAGAAATGTTGCTTGCCAACATGTCCCTGATCCCTAAACCAAATAAAAACCATGCTCTCCCCCAAAACTATAGGCCTATATCGGTTATTAATAACGACCTAAATTTTTTTTCTAGAATCATGGCCGATAGGCTAGCAGGAGTGATCTCGTCCCTTATCTCGCCTTTTCAGTCAGGTTTTATCCCCCATAGGCTTATCACGGATAATATACGCCTAGCAACGAACATTATCCAGGATGCCAACCTATTTTCCCGTAAACTTTTTCTGTTAGGTCTGGACATCCATAAGGCCTTTGATAGCGTCTCCTGGAGCTATCTATCCACACTTTTGCCCCGCATGGGTTTCCAGGGTGAGTTTTTTCATGCTTTTCAGGCACTATACCAAAATCCTAAAACGCGCATTCGAATCCCAGGGTGCAGCTCAGAGTTTTTTAGCTTGGGTAGGGGTACACGGCAAGGTTGTCCCCTTTCCCCCCTTATTTTTGCGCTGGCCCTTGAACCCCTTGCTATTGCCATTCTAAATAACCCAGACATACGAGGGTATACCAAAGGAACCTCCATGTATAAATTCTGCATGTATGCAGACGACGTCTTAATGTTTGTCACCAACCCCCTACTTACCTTACCCCCTTTGATGTCCACTTTGTCGGATTTTGCGAGGATCTCCGGTCTCTCAGTCAGTGTCGCAAAATCGGTGGCCTTACCGGTTGGCTTCTCCCCCGAGGAGATAGGTCATTTAAAGCGTAGTTTTGCGTTTTCCTGGGTGATAGACACTCTTTCATATTTGGGCATCGAACTGGCCGGAGATTACCGCAAACTCTTTCACGCAAATTACCCCAAGATGTTTGCTAAACTAAAGGCTCTGTTAAAGCTCTGGTCCCCTTTACACATCTCTTTTCTTGGCAGGATCACAGCCCTGAAGATGACAATCTTGCCCAAGCTCCTTTACCTGTTCCGCTCCCTTCCGGTTAGGCTCTCTAAATCCCTTCTATTAGATTTCCAGTCCCACTTGAATAAATTTATATGGCAAGGCAGGCCCCCAAGATTCTCCAGGGAAGTTCTATATCGTCCAATGGCTCGGGGAGGTCTGGGGGTCCCTCAGGTTTGGCTCTACTATCTATCTAGCAGGTTCACTCAGCAGGCTCAGTGGAATATAGCTAACTCTAGAGTCCCTTGGGTCAGATTTGAGGAAGAGTCAATTTCCCCCTATTTCCTCCCAGGCCTGCTGTGGTCCTCTAATAGATCATGGCCAGGGTTGCTGTCGAAGAATACCATTGTGGATGAGAGTTTGAGACTTTGGTTGGATTATAAAGATAAACTTAAGCTGAGCTCGGATGGACCTCAGGGGGCTTCATTCTTTGGAGACCCTAGATTTCCCTCGGCTTTTGACCACCCTGAGGTGTTTGAGATTTGGAGAGAGTGTGGCCTGACTCAGCTGAAAAACTTTCTGGTGGGATCCGCCTTTGTCTCTTTCTCTCAGTTACAGTCGCTCTACCCCTTGCCCACTAGGGAATTCTACCATTTCCTACAGATAAGACATTTTTTCCAGCAGCATTACCCCCTTCAAAATTCGAGCATGAGCTCCCTTTTTGAGGATATTTGTTACTCATCTCCCAGACAAAAGGGCCTTATAGCGATGTTCTATGTCTTGCCCTTTTATTTTCTTTAATTGACTTTTTTGTTTTTCTTTACTATTATATGTGTATTTTCATATTCATTTTTACTTCGGCTTTAGCCACATATGTTGTATAGGTTTGATATATGATGCTCTTAAATGCTAATCTCCTCCCAGGGACCTGCGATGGACCATGAATAGGTTTCTTTATCTGTCATTATGGATGTGTTTTTCTTATCCTGTATGTATGATTTTTACTACACAAACCTATTGCTGTATTAGCTTTATCTGTGCCTTTCGGTGTTTCACCGGTTCATATTTCAATAAAAACTTTTTGAAAACAAAAAAAAGAATAAAACCCTTGAAATGGCCACCAATGCTGACCTTGCTTGTGGTCCCTGCTGATGGTGAACTAAGAGAAGGTGGCTGAATTCCCTGGAGAATGTAATTATTTATTAGTATAATGGTCAGATTCCCTGGCTATATCTTTTTTTATTGTTGTTGTTTTGCCAGTGAGAAATTCTATTAAAACATAAAAACTATTTCAGCTTCTTATTAATATTTTTTTCTAAGGATTTTCTTTGCTGTGTTAAGTGGAACATGAAGATACACATCAAACGTCACTATACAGCCTATTTTCGCCCTTAGTTTTTTGACTGACTCAGCATTACATTGGCAGCAACCCAGATATAATAAAACTTTGTCATATAAAATAAATAATGCATTCCTTATGTCATAATACACTTATTATTTCTGTATTTCAATCCCAACAGATGTGAAACATGAGGGCATTAATAAGACTTGTGCTAAAACGGTGATGCATTTACACAGAAATTTGGCACGTTAGCCCACAATTTGAGGAGCAGGCTAACTTTCTAGCAAATTTGTTCTTGGAAGTCAGAAAAATCATTTACTTTATAAATTGCATTTATGACATGGCATTATTCCGTATTTGTATGTATGCACTTGAAATATCAGTAGTACCCAGTGGAAAGTGTTCACGTTTAAATACTGACATTGAAAAACAAGTTATTAATACTAGCGTTGTTTCTTTTTATATCTATTCAAACATACATGAGTACACACAGGCATTACATTCCAGAGACACAGCTGTGGCCCCACTTAATCCATTGTAACACATTAATGGTAAGAAGCAAAGTTTGAACACTTTCCATTGGGTAAAACATGTATTTATACATTTAGGAATACGATAGATAGGCAGGAATAGCTACAAAGTTGAAGATTACAATGCCCAGCATTACGATGTAACATTTGTAAGCCAAAGTTAGGGTTAAGGTAGTTCAACACAATTTTGTCACTTGCTAGCAGTGTTGCCAACCGTCAGTATTTTTACTGACAGCCAGTAAAAAATGGGAACTTTTCTCCTGCCAGTGAATGCCAGTGACAGGAAAAGGTTGCCAGTAAAAAATATGGCTGCGATGCTTGGCTTGGAACTGTACATGCACAGTTCGGGTCTGGAGCTGGCCGAGACCATCCGAGTGCCAGCTACAGTGTGTTCGGCCAGTGCCGGTGTGGGGGGCAGGCCTGGCGGAGCTGTTGCCTAAACCGGGCGTGTGATGTCATGGTAAAAGGGAGCTGGAGCCTAGTTTGCAGGTCTGTGGGATGGAAGCAAGGCAAGCCGGGAGCAGGACTTTCAGTGCTGTTTGCACTGGAGTGGACTGAAGATTTTTGCCTTAATATCTTAAGTACTGAAATTTGCACTTAAAACTGTTATTTTGTAACTTTTGGAAATGCCAGTAAATTTGGGGTTTCATGTCAGTAAATTTCAATCTGGTAGGTTGGCAACACTGCTTGTTAGCTTCTTTACAAATCCTTAGAAACATGGGTGAAGGAACACCCAAGCCCCAAGATCCTGAATCTACCTTAGCCATGGCTGTAGAAAACCATTATGGCTGGCTTCAATTCTACCTAGTTAATGCTGCATTTTCACATATAATTCCAGTAGAATAGATCTACCATGAAGAAAGATCTACCATGACTGCAGGTGTAGATATTCTATGTTCTCCAAAAGCAGTAGTAAAAGCAGGTCTTTGTGTTGGCCATAGTCCAAGTAAAACTCAATGACTGGTTTTGCGTATACCCTTACCTTTATATGTTACCAGGTAACATCTTACAAAAAAAAGATCAGTACTGGCCATCATGCTAAATCTGCAAAATTACTATTTAAAGATGGAACTCTGACCAAAACTGTTAAGGGACTGTGTCCCTGTTAGGAGTCTTCCCCTCTTCTGCCTTAGGAATGAAGTTCAGAGGGGCATAACATGAAGAAAAGTCTCTCCAAGGGGGTTAAGCACAAATGGAAATAATTTAGTAGAATGAGGAAAGGTCAGAACCTCTACTTAGGTTTAACTGTACTACTATCCCTTCCAGTTACAATAAAGAAGTGGGAAGAAATACCAACAGCCTCTCATTTATCAGATGACAGGACAGAAAGGCTTAACATGAAAGTGCAGTGACACCTTCTCTACATTGCTTCTACACTAACAACTCTGCTCCAACTGGCAGTTCAATTGAATTATGTTGCGGGCACACAAATATTAAATTGCTGATTTTACCTAAAATCCTAAAAAGATTGCTAATAAGTACCTGTGCAGGCTCCTGCTGACTGCCATCACAGCAGCTGAGAGAGGGGGCAAGAGCAGGGATGGGCATAGAAAAGAATTGACACTTTCAGAAAGTGGTCAGATTCCTTTTAAACTTATACATTTCACAACATGGCTAAAAAATAACTAAATTAAAGTGGGGAAGCAGTAAAGTGTTTATTATCATCTAGTGCTGTAAGATTTTTATTTAAAAAGTGATGACAGTGGCCCGGATTCAGTAAGATTTGCGCTTAAATTACGGAGGCACAGGGCAACGATTTTGCCCTGCGCCCCCGCAAATTTGCGCCGCTGCCCTCGATTCGCGGAGCAGTAGCTCCGTAAATTGCGAGGGCGCGCCGGTAAAATTGCCTGGCGTAAGCGCGCGCAATTTAAATGATCCAGCAGGGGGCGGGAATCATTTAAATTAGGCGCGTTCCCGCACCAATCGTAAAGCGCATGCGCCGTCGGGAAACTTTCCCGACGTGCATTGCGGCAAATGACGTCGCAAGGACGTCATTTGCTTCAAAGTGAAAGTGAATGGCGTCCAGCGCCATTCACGAATCACTTACGCAAACGACGTGAAATTCAAATTTCACGACGCGGGAACGGCGGGTATACTTTAGCATTGGCTGCCCCTACTATTAGAAGGGGCAGCCTTACGCTAAAGACGCCGTACGGAAACTCCGTAACTTGCATATGCAGGGCCCACGCAACATTGTGAATCGGTGTTAGTATGCAATTTGCATACTATACACTGAGCACAATGGGAGCGCCCCCTAGCGGTCATTGCAAGAATGCAGCTAAAATCTGCGTGGCATAAGAGCCTTATGCCACGCAGATTTTAGGCTGCAGTCGGCGTTACGATGTTCCTGAATTAGGAGCATTCGTAACGCCGGAGCAAGTCAGCAATTGCGCTGCGTAACTATGGTTACGCAGGCGCAATTGCTATCTGAATCCGGGCCAGTGTCTCTCTAGGGAACACTGTATTATTTTCTTTAGCTTCCTCATGCATTTTTTAAAAACAAGGACAAAATGATGAGCATCCACTCACCCACTGGGTCCGGGTCTTTGAGCCTGAGAGATACGCCAGTCTGCATTAGGCTGCGCCTGCTGAAAAGAAATGGAAAAGTGCTTGTAATTGCTTTTAATATACAAAAATAAGTCATTTTCAAGCTTAGGCTGAAAGAGAGAAATACATTAACATATTAAAACTCTACCATACAGTTTTTTCTTCTGCTCTGTTCCAAGATAAAAGAAAAGTTATATTACAAGTAATTTCCTTTAAAAAAGGCAGAACTGTTAGGATGAAAAATCTATAACAATAATAATAATGATAATAATAATAATAATAATTATTATAATACATGTATATTATACAACACATTGGAATATTGAAATATTAATATATGGAACACAGTTGCATACAGGCATACCCCGGTTTTAAGTACACAATTGGGTTTATTTACTAAAGCTGGAAAGTGCAAAATCAGGCTCACTTCTGCATAGAAACCAATGAGCTTCTATCCCCAGCTTGTTCAATTAAGACTGGTAATAAAACCTGGAAGCTCATTGGTTTTTATGCAGAAGTGAGCCTGATTTTTTGATTTTCAGCTTTAGTAAATAAACCCAATTGTGTACTTAAAACCGGGGTATGCCTGTATATACAAATGAAAATGATAATAAACAGTTCAGCAACAAAAGGCTTCATGAATATTTTTGTATTATAATATTCCACAGCTTTCCACGCAGCAGAACCAAGAGGGTCAAAAAAACAAATTTCCACCTTTCTGGAGCACTGTGCTCTTAAAATAACCTTTTACTGGCTACTTACTAAGGAGGCGGTTGTTTTGCACTAGATACCCTAAAGCATGGGTGCTCAACCTGTGGCTCTCCAGCTGTTGCAGAACTTCAAGTCCCATCATGCCTCTGCCTTTGGGAGTCATGCTTGTAACAGTCAGTAGCTTGCAATGCCTCATGGGAATTGTAGTTCTGAAACAGCTGGAGAGCCACAGGTTGAGCACCCATGCCCTAAAGCCTAGTACACACAGGCCGAATGTTGAGCAGCATCAGCCGCTTCAATAGAAACTGGCCAACATTTGGACCATGTGTACTGCAGTCTGTCTGACAGAAGACGGCTGTTTGGGTCATGATCAAGAAAGGTCTGCCGACCGTCTCCTAATTAGCGCTCTCAGAGCATTGACCGGAGTGTTCTGGTGGGGGCCGTGCCCCTGTCAGAATACAAAAGAACAGCAGGGGACATCACTTTACTAACATTGCATAGTTAGTACAGCTGCTCCAACCCAAGCTGTGAGTTTTTATTCGTTCAGCCCATCGAGTTAAATGAAAAAAGAAATAGTAGCGTGTACTAGCCTTAAGGGGCCTGCTGCTACCCAAACACGTCTGAGCAAAGTTATATGCATGGTATGGAGGAGTGCCTAAAGTATTTTTATCTATCTTAGTTGTTTTGGGTGTGGTGTTGCAACCCACCTATAAGTCCCATTCAGTAATATTCTGTTTCTGAAAGTAGTTATACATATACCATTTTTTGGGAGCTATAGCAATGTGCTGGGGACAACTCTGTGTTGATAATAGCAGGCACCTTGTGAGGCCTTCTGCAAAGATTCTACATTACTTTACTTAATTGGTATTTGATATAGGTTTACATTAATGGCTTGGTAAAATGTCACAGGGATCAAAAAACAGATTTTGCACATAAGTTCAAGGCTAGTGTCAAAAGAGAAAAGCAGAAAAACTATGGCAGACAAAAATGAAACTAGTAGTCATGCTTTTTATGGACATCTACCAGTCACTATTATATTCTAACCACTGTCTCCATAAAAAATAAAAAAGTTCAGGTATTAAAACAATAACGTATGAGCCCTTCATAATAACTGGAAAGAAGCAATGAAATGCATGGCTTGGAAGTCATCAATACAGATTTACATTATTGGCATGTTAAGATATCACAGGGATCAAAGACCAGAGTTTGAACACTAGCTCCAGATTAGTGTCCCAAGTTCAAAGAGAAAAAAACTGCGGACAGACCAATGTGGAGCTAGAAGTCTGTGGTGTGACTGCACTGCTACCAAGTACTGTTACATTTCAAAAATCATTCTTTGCTCTTTCCTGTATCTAGTGTGGCTTCTAATTGTAGAAATGTTTAGAGCAGCCATTCTCAACTTGGTTTCTGTTGAACCCTAGGGTTCCTTGGGCTGTGCCCGATTGACCTCTCATTTGATGGTGCCTGCATTATTTCAGGTTCAATGCCATTTGGCAGAGTCAGTGGTAAGAGACCAACGTTATGGACATCAAGGTAAGGCAAATTCTTCCACTGACCCCTGATGAAATAATTTTATCAGGGGGTTTAGAGCGCTACTACAAGACTCATGAAGAGGGGGAGCTGCAAAACACCAATACCAGAGCAGATATTGCTGTTGTGAGGCCCCATTGTAAAGAATATCAGAATATTGAACTATATCAGTCACTTATAAAACATTGACATTCCCTAAATGTGTTTACAGATGGACCGAACTTCTGCTGGTTCAGCAGGAACAGGTTGATTTTGAAGGGAGGAGTACAATAGTGCTGTTAGAATACAATAGCACAGTGGGAGAGATTCCTGTATGCACGTCGCTTCTGTGGATGCAGGAATCTGTGAGTTTTCTTTTTTTTTAATTCGCCCTGGTAGTTGAACGGTAAAAAAATGTACAGTGTGAACCCATCTTTAGTGTTCATTCATAACAAGAAGACAGATTGATGGTGGTATTACACTGTAGATAAGATAGAAGGGGGGGTGAAATTACAAAGTGAATTGCCTTTTCCAAACATATACAAAATATATAACATTTGCCAATATAAGTAACCTGCAGTCTAACCCTAAGTTGTCTTTTTGTGCACCACTTATTATTTTTATTGTTTTGAGTTTTTATGTAGATTTCAAAAAATGTTTGGAACCTCTTTCAGGTATTTATCACTGTCTATGTCTATACTGGAGAGTATTTCTATCACTTTCTGTCCCAGAGACATTGGTCACTAGGACAGGAGATCTATCTACTAGGCACACCAACAGTAATAAAAACACTATTTTTTATTTTTTATGAAGTGGAAAAGTAATTAGCTCTTATTTTTGTCAATATTCTGAACCCTCCCGAGTCAAACTTGGACAGCAATAAAAACCTAATATTTCTGAAAGTTTTGTTTCTTTCCAAGTCTATCAAAACCTTAAAAATTTGCCTGGATGTATATTTTGAAGAAATGCTACGTACATTGTCATAGAACAGTTTTTTAATAGGCCGAATCTGTATGGTAAGCTCTATAAACCTGTCACAAAATAGGAAAAGCATCCGTTCATTTTTGACCTTATTAGAGTTTAATTTAGCTATCAGATGCCAAACATGTTGACCTTGTTGTACTATTGGCTTGTAATTCATCTGTGTTGTATAGTAGCTTGCCAATGGTTTTGCCATTTTGCAAACACACACGTGCTTCATCTAGCAACTTGGGGAAAAAAAAAGGTCCCTGTGGACCACAGTATGCCAGACTATGTATGAGGAATGCCCACACTAAAAATATAAATGCTACAATGGCAGTCTTCCAGCTGGACAGACAGCAGAAGAGAACTGTCTTGTCATATATTCTACTTGCAACGGGAATTCACACACCACAAGCACAATCAGAGATGTGAAGTTTAAGTACTTCATTGATTGACAATAACAGAGACTCTGCTTTTGAAAATAGAAGCCAGGTACAGTATATGTAAATTATAATAGTTACATATTTACATACACTTACATTATTAATCTTTTTTGTCAGGTACACAATGGGGGGCAGATATTAAAACTGGAGCAGACAGATTCTGGTGTAGCTGTGCATAGTTAACATTCAGCTTCTAGCTTTAGCTTCTTCAGTTAAGTTTTAAAAATGAAAGCTAGAAGCAGATAGGTCAGGCATAACTCGTCCTGATTCTGTCCGAGTCTTCGAAAAACCCCCCTAAATATATTTTCTAGCAAGTATATCCCATATAATATGCATTTTTGTATATATATTTATAAATACTTATACCCGCATACCAGGAGCAATAGCTTGTGTGCCCAAGATGTCTAGTACAACATACACAATTAAATATTCATACTACCTTGTGCATTTAAAGCAGAAGTAAACACAACGATTTAATAGTTTAAAAAAACAGTTACATTCCCAGCATGCCAAATGTCACAAAACTGTCACATTGGCTGTGCTCTCAACCAAACTGTCAAACCATCCAATGGCTGGTGTCATAACTGATCACATGTGCAGCATCATGGCAGTTGAAGATTGAAAAAAAAAACAAGATGGCAGCTTCCTTGGCTGAAAACGATAGGTGGGCTTACTTCCACATTAAATCTGTCTGTCTTTAAAATTTTGCCTGTCTATTTATTTCTATCCCTAGTGTAATGCCAGATAGATTTAGAGTGTAGCTATATTTGTTTTCTGTTATCAGGAGGCTCTGTTTTGTAAAGTGCAACTTTATTTTTAAGAACAATTAACACTAGTCAAAATAATTATGTTTCAACTGCTTTAGCAGGTTAGAACAGTCCACAAGGTTGTATAACAGTTGGGATCAGATAAAAGGTCAACACAACTAAATCAAAATAGAAGACATCCATCTACATCTGGATTGAATAATTACCTTCTGAGGGTATTTCCTCTAATTAAGTATTTAATCTTTGATTCCACATTTTATAACGTGACATATCACTCCTCTAACACTCACAGGTCAAATGTCAACACTTAAATCTGCTTTTTCAGTCGCCATTCTGCTGACAATTTAATTACAAGCTTCCTTCAAAAAGGAAAAATGTGTTTATTCAAGCCTGTTGCCCCTTCAACTTCCGTCCAAGAGTACCAGGACACTTTCAAGTCACTATAAATCACTTCCATCCATTAGTAATCCTGGCAATACATTGGTTAAACCTAGTGTTTCTGGGTTAGGCGGTGAGATATCCCCCAGCTGTTGACAAATATATGACTTTGGCGTCACAATAATCTGCTTAATCAATCTAACATGGCTCTGTGGAAACAAATGATATCACATAACCTGTAAGACTGCCATGTTATGTTTCATTGGTAATAAATAATAATTTGACTTATTAAAGACATGATTCTCTGTGGACAACAAACTAAACATGAAGTAGAACTTAAATTAACAGTAATAATTTAGAATAATTCCCAATACACATAATTTGAAGAATGCATGAAGGTAAAACACCTTCAGCTTTTAAAGCCACTTTAAATATGCTGCATATATATCTGACAGCTTTTATTTCCTGTAATGGGTCCAGGACTTGGTGAAAATGATGTCATCATTGCACTTAATGTTTTAACTACCAGATAGGGTGGGGTTATAGGATAAAAACCAAGGGGCCAGATCCACATAGAATTGGATAGGCGCAGCATATCAGAGATACGCTACGCCGCCGTATCTTACCTGGCTTTAAGTCGAATCCTGGAAGATTTTGCGCCGTAAGTTACGGCGGTGTAGTGTATTTCTGGCGGCGGAATTCAAATCAGCGGGTAGGGGGCGTGATTCATTTAAATGAAGCGCGTCCCCGCGCCGATTGAACTGCGCATGCTCGGTTTTGAAATTTCCCGCCGTGCTTTGCGCAAAATGACGTCGCAACGACGTCATTTTTTTAACTTAGACGTGACTTACGTCCATCCCTATTCACGGACGACTTACGCCAAAAAAAAAATTAAAATTTTGACGCGGGCCATACTTTAACAAGCAATTCGATCTATACGCCGCAAAATAGCAGCTTTAACTATACGCCGGAAAAAGCCGACTAGAGACGACGTAAGAGAATGCGACGGCCATGCGTACGTTCGTGGATCGTCGGAAAAAGCTCATTTGCATACCCGACGCGGAAAACGACGCAAACTCCACCCAGCGGACGCCAAAGTATTGCATCTACGATCCGAAGGCGTACGAAGCCGTACGCCTGTCGGATCGAACCCAGATGCCGTCTTATCTTG
Source organism: Rana temporaria (assembly GCF_905171775.1). NCBI lineage: Eukaryota > Metazoa > Chordata > Amphibia > Anura > Ranidae > Rana > Rana temporaria. Next base: position 317,061,383 of record NC_053491.1, on the reverse strand, counting down.
GTTTGAGGATTCAAACTAAAGATATGACGCGGGTAATTTGAAAGTACGCCGGCTTATCAGTAGATACGCCGGCGTACTCACTATGAGGATCTGGCCCAAGGTGTCTGCAATGAGAGCTGTCTGAGTACTCGCCAGCAACTAGTACACATTTTGAAAAAGTTTTGGCTGGAACCTTAGGCAATACTTATTTGAGACACTTTTAGGGAGTAGTATCCCTAAAAGATGCTCTGTGGATTAAAATAGTGCTAATAAGAACATTTCTGGACATTGGAAATAATAGCTAGACTGCTGCATAATTCTGAGAACGAAGAAAAAAGGAATAGTACATCTATAACATCAAAATAGAAAAAATATCTTTTAAAGAAGAGTCAGCACACCTGCATACAGAAAGCATCTAATTTACACATCAATACAGTTCTTGGTGGTTGTTATAGAAACACGAGGCACAGAGGAAAGGTCTAAGATGTTGGCATGTTCTCTTCCTGTTTTCATTAAAGCAAATAATAAAATACATTTCTTTGTTTTTATTGCAGCTTCCAGTGTCCCAGTTTTGTTTAGGCAATTTACACTTTCTTGAAGACTGCCACACACACATATATATATATATATATATATATATATATATATATATATATATATATATATATATATATATATATATATAAATATAAATCTGTATTATATGTTTAAAGAATAACTTATTTAACCATTGTAAATTATTTAACAGTCTACATCCCTGGTGTCCAATCTTTGGCACTTACTGTGTGATCCTGGGGGACCCCGGAACACAGTAGTCTGTTTTGCTTTGCCTGGGTGCTTACTTAGGCCAGTGAAGGTTTGTGGGCCAATAGCGATGGGGTACTATAGGCAAATAGGCTGTTAACTTTGCAAAGTAAGTTGCACTTTGTAAGGGAATTGTCCCCAGAGCTTAGAGAATGTGGTGAAATCTCACGTTGTAAAGAATATCTACTCATGCAAAAATAATTTTTGATTGGATGATAGAAGCAGAGCTTCACCTCATTAAATACACTCTGGGGTAAATATCCTTGCAAAGAGCAATGTTCCCTGCTCAGTCAACAGCCTATTTGCAACCCCCCGACCCTGTGTCTACTCCCCAGTCTCCAATAACTCCGATAGCATGTTTGCAGTCTTTTACTAGTAGCATGTTGCTAGTTTCTGATCCTCTCCTACTTCATATATGCAGTCTCTCTTATTTTTATTTTTTTGTAGAATTACTAAAAATGAACATCATGCTGCACTTGAACCCCCCCATATCAAGAAATTTGACCTGACCACCATCTGTCTACTGACTATTGTAAAAGAGTTTCTAACACTGGTCATTACTACCCCTCATAAAATGGAGGAAAGCTCTGCCAGACCAGACAACATACACACATGTACACTCAGTCTATGCTGGGAGGGGGGAACAAAAATGTTTTTAAAACTAGCACACATGTACTGGCATTAAATGTTATTAAATTTAAAAGCGTATTAGCTGATTCTTGTTTTATCTAACTGGAACAGGGAACTACTTCTAAATTAATGACAACATGCATATTGCATCTGTGCTAGTGGCATTTGCTAATGATTCGAATGATTAATTATATCAGATGACCTCTCTTTGTCAGCCTATGTGATGAAAGAAACTGACCTTTACAAAAACAAAATCTATTTACCGTATTTGCTAACAGCAACGTGAGTTATTTTATAGCATTGTTATTTATAAAAAACAAAAAAACAACTTACAAGGTCACTATGTAAAGTACTGAAACACATGGTTATGCGTTCTTATTTTATTCTTAACTTTTGAAGTATGAAGTATGAAAAACAGATCGATAAAAATGTACAGTGCTGTAGACCTTATGCATCATCATCAATGTGCATATTAAAATATATTTTTCAATGTATATACAAATTAATACAAATAATTGCAAATAATTATTTGATTGCTTGCAGAAGATTTGCATCAGCAAATTAAGTAAATGACTCCTTCTAATCCAGCTCTAACTCCCTGTGCTTGGCATTAGGTATGTTTGCCAAGATTCCTGCCTAAAGCCTCGTACACACAACCGAGAAACTCGACAGAATCCATCAAGAAACTTGGTGGGAGAGCTTTTTTGCCGGTCGTGTGTTCGTATTTCATCAAGGAAACTGTCGAGGAACTCGACGAGGAAAAAGGAGAACAAGTTCTATTTTTCCTCGACGGGAGTCTCAATTTCCTCGTCGTGTTCCTCGTCGGGCTGGTTTTCGACGAGAAACTCGAGCGTGTGTATGCTAAGAAACCCTCGCATGCTCAGAATAAAGTATGAAGCCTCTCTGAAGCCTATCCTACCCACACCTAACAACTGTATTTTAACTTTGCCCACCTGATCACCCCCCACATCTACTACCCTCTGATCCAGAATTGAAAACTGAACGTGTTTAATTCCCCATAGTCTAAATTGCTGGTATGTGTTTGCAGCTGACTGACATCCACCCAGAATTGAAAACTGAACGTGTTTAATTCCCCATAGTCTAAATTGCTGGTATGTGTTTGCAGCTGACTGACATCCACCCAGAATTGAAAACTGAACGTGTTTAATTCCCCATAGTCTAAATTGCTGGTATGTGTTTGCAGCTGACTGACATCCACCTAGAATTGAATCATTGCTGTCTGCATTGCTTATGTCCATTTGATAATACTGGCATGTTATCTTTGCTTAACCCTCTGTAGCCCTGTCCACCTTACAATGTTTTATTATCTTCCTTGGCTTACCCAAATCATGGGCCATTAATTTTATTGTCCTCTTGCTGTTCTGTTTCTGAACTAAGAATTCTGCCCTGTTGAACAGCATACCTTATTGCCTCCTGATTAGTTAATTGAAAGCACCCACCCCCTATATCCAGCAGTATAAATGTAAGCTTCCTTTTGGGGGGAAGCATATGCAGGGGGCTCCTTGCATCTGGGGCTATTCTTCAAGTGGGGCTTTTCTATAAGTGGAAGCACTTCGGCCTCAGCACTTCAGCGATTGCACAAAGCAAAACAAATCTTTAGTTTGCTGTTCATGATACAGGTATAATTTTTTTTTTTTTTTTTTTTTGGTGGAATTCACATTCCTCCCCTTCGAAAATGCACTCTCTACCACTCCTTCTGACAGTTGGGTTTTCTATCCTCAAACTTTCTTCCAGTCACCCCTCTGGTCCACCCTACACCCTCTATATATCACCCTCACTTCTGTCCTCTCCTTATTACTGCACTCACCAACTCATGCTAATTCTAAAGTCAAACGCCCAATGCTCCAAATCACTGGGGCAGGTCCACTCATATAAATCGCATTCCCACATTACCTCCCTCACCCTCCTGCTTCTCCTATCCTCTGGTGATATCTCCCCAAACCCTGGGCCTCCTTCATCAAACCGTGCTCAACGCACACATTACCCTACACGCTCTGGGTGCAGTCGCAATGCACACAATCTGGTTCCCATTTCTCTTCTTCCCATGACCAGACTCCCTTTCTCCTGCGCCATTCTGAACGCTCGCTCCATCTGTAACAAACTCACGTCCCTCCACGATCTCTTTATCGCAAACTCATTTAATCTACTCGCCATTACTGAAACCTGGCTCCACGAATCCGACACTGCGTCTTCTGCTGCTCTATCCCACGGTGGTCTTCTTTGGACTCACTCCCCCAGACTCAGTGGACGCAAAGGAGGGGGTGTTGGAATCCTTTTAGCCCCACATAGCACCTTTCAGGTACTTCACCCACCTCCCTCTCTGTCACTCTCCTCATTTGAGGCGCATTGCGTTCGTCTCTTCTCCCCAGTTTCTCTAAGGATAGCTGTGATCTACCGCCCCCCCGGTCCAGTATCCTCCTTTCTTGATGACTTCTCTGCCTGGCTACCCTACTTTCTCTCTTCTGAAATCCCCACAATCATTCTTGGCGACTTCAACATTCCTACAAATGCTAACACTCCTGCAACTTCCAAACTTCTCAGTCTAACCTCCTCTTTTGACCTGAAGCAATGGATACATGCTCCTACTCACTCTGAAGGCAATACCCTTGACCTTGTCTTTTCCCACCTATGCACTCCATGCAACCTCTCCATCGATCCTTACCCCCTCTCTGATCACCACCTTATTAATTTCACGCTCTCCCTCTCCTCCGTCTCCTCTCCCTCCAAATACCTAACAGTCACTCGTAGAAACCTTCAGCATATCAACCCTTCTCTTCTACACTCTGCAACTGACCACCTCTATGACAAAATTGCACCCCTGTCCTGCACTGACCTAGCTACTTCTGTCTACAACACTTCACTTCTAGCATCACTGGACAGACTGGCCCCCCTCACCACACGCAGAATAAGGCCCCGCCCCCTTCAACCCTGGCAAACTGATGATACTAGAAGTCTGAAAAAACACAACCGTGCTCTCGAGCGCCAGTGGCGCAAGACTAAGTCCCAGGAAGACTTCGTCCAGTATAAATCTGCCCTCCAAAAATACAATTCCAGCCTCCTCGCTGCCAAACAGACCTACTTCATCACCCTCATTAAAAACTTATCATCCCGTCCCCGTCAACTCTTCTCTACCTTCAACTCCCTCCTTCGTCCTCCATTGCCTCCACCCACTAACTCAATCAACGCCCAGGAGATTGCCAATCACTTCAAACAGAAGATTGATACAATTCGCAAGGAGATCTCTACTGTTCAGACATCCTCCACACCTCACACCTCATGCACACAGGTACAGTCACTACTTCCCTCGTTCAACCCCACCACTACAGAGGAGGTCGCTAAATTACTAACTAATGTCCATCTTACCACCTGCGCTCTAGATCCTGTTCCCTCACAAATGCTACGTTCACCCTCTTGCTCTATTCTACACTCTCTTACCCACATCTTCAATCTCTCCCTCTCTTTTGGCATCTTCCCTAACTCTTTGAAACATGCACTAGTCAGCCCCATACTTAAAAAGCCCTCACTGGACCCATCCAATCTAGACAACCTACGCCCCATCTCCTTGCTCCCCTTTTTATCCAAACTCCTTGAACGTCTAGTCTACAACCAACTGAGCATACACCTTGCTGACAATAACCTTCTTGATCCCCTTCAGTCTGGATTTCGTCCACAACATTCCACTGAAACTGCTCTCCTAAAACTAACAAACGATATACTAACGGCCAAAACTAAAGGACACTATTCTGTGCTCCTACTCCTGGACCTCTCTGCCGCCTTCGACACGGTTGACCACCCACTCCTCCTCAAAAAACTCCACACCTTTGGTCTCTGTGACTTTACTCTTCGCTGGTTCTCTACCTACTTATCCAACCGCACCTTCAGCGTTACTTACAACTCTACTTCCTCCTCTCCTCTACCATTCTCTGTTGGGGTCCCCCAAGGTTCTGTTCTTGGACCCCTCCTATTTTCAATCTACACCTCCTCCCTGGGTCAGCTGATAGCCTCCCACGGCTTCCAATACCATCTTTACGCTGATGACACTCAAATCTATTTCTCTGCCCCTCAACTCACTCCTTCATTTTCCTCACGTATCACTAATTTACTATCAGATATATCACTTTGGATGTCACGTCACTTCCTCAAACTCAACCTATCCAAAACCGAACTTATCATTTTTCCTCCCCCACGTGCCTCTTCCCCTGATCTTTCTGTCAAAATTGATGGCACAACTATCAGCCCATCCCCACATGTCAAGGTCCTAGGAGTAGTCCTGGACTCTGAACTGTCCTTTAAGCCTCATGTTCAATCACTGTCCAAATCTTGCCGCCTCAACCTCCGCAACATCTCCAAAATACGCCCCTTTCTAACCAATGACGCCACAAAGCTCTTAATTCACTCCCTGGTCATCTCTCGCCTTGATTACTGCAATTCCCTTCTCATTGGCTTACCGCTGCATACTCTAACCCCCCTTCAATCCATCATGAATGCTGCAGCCAGACTTATCCACCTTACCAACCGCTCTGTCTCTGCTACTCCTCTATGTCAATCCCTCCACTGGCTTCCGCTTGCCCAACAAATTAAATTCAAAATACTAACTATGACCTTCAAAGCCATCCACAATTCTGCCCCCTGCTACATCACTGACCTAGTCTCCAAATACCAACCTAATCGCTCTCTTCGTTCTTCTCAAGACCTCCTGCTCTCTAGCTCTCTCATCACCTCCTCCCATGCTCGTCTACAGGACTTTTCCAGAGCCTCTCCAAGCCTATGGAACTCCTTACCCCAAACTATCCGTCTATCTCCTTCTCTTTTAGCTTTTCGAGGATCCCTGAAAACCCTCCTCTTCAGAGAAGCCTATCCTACCCACACCTAACAACTGTATTTTAACTTTGCCCACCTGATCACCCCCCACATCTACTACCCTCTGATCCACTTCACCCTCCCTTCTAGATTGTGAGCTCTAACGAGCAGGGCCCTCTGATCATTCCTGTATTAAATTGTATTGTAACTATAATGTCTTCCCTGATGTTGTAAAGCGCTGCGTAAACTGTTGGCGCTATATAAATCCTGTATAATAATAATAATAATAATGAAGCCTCGTACACACGGCCGAGGAACTCGACGTGCCAAACACATCGAGTTCCTCGGCCAGTTCAGCACTGAAGCCGCCGAGGAGCTCCGCGGGACGAGTTCTCCCATAGAACAACGAGGAAATAGAGAACATGTTCTCTATTTCCTCGCCGAGCTCCTCGTCGGCTTCCTCGGCCGAAAGTGTACACACGGCCAGTTTCCTCGGCAGAATTCAGCCAGAAACTCGGTCGGAAGCTGAATTCTGCCGAGGAAACTGGTCGTGTGTACGAGGCCTCAGACGGGAGTAAAGGTAGCATTTGTAATGGAGATAACACATTTTTCATGCTGTAACAGACTAAAAAGTGCAAATCGTCTCCGACCAAACTTTTACTTAACACGCAGTAACAAGAGATTAGCAAAAGCAGCCCCAAGGGTTGTGCTAGTGGAATAGAACTTCCCCTGCCATTGTTTGTGTTGTATGTCACCGCGTTTGAGAACGAGGAGATTTTGTCTTGACAGTGTGTACGCAAAGCAAGCTTGTCGAGTTCCTCTACAAGCCTAACAAGGAACTCGTCGAGGAAAACGATGTGTCTCGCCTGACGAGTTCCTCGGTCGTGTGTACGAGGCTTAAGAAACTGGGACTAATTAGGCCCTGACCTTGCCCATACTTCAGCCAGATCTTTAAAATACATTTATATGTGGATAACTCTTAGGTACTGTTGGTTAGGATGTTGTAAGGATGTTGTAAGTGCTAATACATAAAATAGTGCAAATCAAACAATTGTGCAAAATAAATTCAAAATTATATCACTAAAGTGCTAATATGACAATGCATAAAAATAAAACTTCCAAGAAAAAATGTAAAAATATCAAAAATATAAAAATTCATAAAGAATTGTTCGAAAAGTTGTTGTTTAAAAATTGTGATGTGAAGTCCAAACTGCTCTGCACCAAAGTTCCCAAGTGCACCACCAAAATCCTTCACCACTCTCACTAAAATAGACTCACCAGATTGATATGCTGGTAAAATTATAAACCATCAAACTAGCCAAAATATCTACCAGCGGTCATCGACTGCAACTTGCTCCCCTCACTGGTCAGGATCTCAAAAATCCCAGCGTTCAATGTGGAAAACAAAGAGAAGGAAGAAGACTCCCATAGCGTAAAACCATACAACAGGATTTATTTTTTTTTAAGTGTATATATTCCACTCACATGTAAAAAGTGCCTACCCGACACTAGGGAAAACATGCACAGCTTTACTGGCCGTTCAGCTCTGGACATACCATAGACCGCGAGTGTGAACTGGCATACATGATGGCATCAGCATCCTTGTCCCACCCTACGTAATAATATGTACCCTCTAAATATGTATTTACCTTACTTTTACCGCATTGCAAGAACCACTCACCAAAAATTAATAATATATAAAATTAAATATGTAATAGCATTCACTGTACAGGGGATCCCCGGGTTACAAACAAGATAGGGGTCTGTAGGTTTGTTCTTAAGTTGAATCTGTTTGTAAGTTGGAACAAGTACCTTTTTTAAGTGTAGCTCCAGCCAGTTTATTTTTAGCTTTTTAGATAGCATGTGAAAGGGTTATCGCCCTTGTAACATTTGTTTTGCTCTCTGTGCCCCTGATCAGAAGATTTCACCTCACTTTCTGTCCCAATGACAATTGGATTTTGAAAATTTAGGGAAACAAGGATTGGTGATAAAGCATCAGTGGAGACACCTTTTCCCCATATTAACTCTTAGGCCTCGTACACACGATAGGTTAACCAGAGGACAATGGTCTGAAGGACCGTTTTCATCGGTCCAAACCGATCGTGTGTAGGCCCCATAGGTTATTTAACCTTAGCTTAAAAAAATGTCAATTTGCTTTAAAATTTTACCGATGGATTGCTAACCGATAGGTCAAAACCGATCATTAGTACGCACAACCATCGGTTAAAAATCCATTCATGCTCAGAATCAAGTCGACACATGCTTGGAAGCATTGAACTTTGTTTTTTTCAGCACGTCGTTGTGTTTTACATTACCACGTTCTGACACAATCGTTTTTTTTAACTGATGGTGTGTACGCAAGATGGACCATCAGTCAGCTTCATAGGTTAACCTAGGACAACGGTCCTTCAGACCGTTGTCCTCTGGTTAACCTATCGTGTGTACAAGGCCTAACAGTAGAGAATTTCCCTTCCCAGGGATAGATTTCCTCTCACTTCCTGTTGTCTTCTTCCGTTTGTAAGTAGGAGTCGTTTGTAAGTCAGATGTTTGTAAGTAGGGGACCCCTTGTATTATTTCTACATGTCAAATAAAAACAAGTGGGGAATGTTGTAAATCAATGAGATTAAGACCAACCTGCTACTGACATTTTTCACTTAGTACAAGGGGTACAAGGTACAAGGGGATACAACAGAAAACATACAAAGGAATAATTTACAACTATATGTATATTTTTCCATATTACACTTCCTATGTTGCAAACTACAGTATAGGAAAATCATAAAAATCCAACAGGCTTAGTGGGGCCCTAGCATAATGGCCACAGCAGGTATGTCAACTCATGAATTCAACTAGAGGTATTAAAAAATAAATTGAGTCCCGGTGAGACATAAAAGTTAAATGGAAAAAGTAAAAGTCTCTTTATGTTAAATAATAAACTTTGCGTTAGAATTTTCCATTTCTGTTTGTCTAAATACTAATTAACAGAATACAGATGATCAAATCCAGTCTGTGTGCAGCTCTTAACATGATGCAGCTTGCAGAACCATAATACATTTATTTCATTGCAGACATATAATTATTTTGAGAAACAAAACTCTGTGTGCCAAATAGTATTCCATAAAACAAATTCTCCAAAGCCACGTCAAGACTACTTAATAAGTAAATGCATTCAAACATCAATCTACATAACCATGCCTTTCCAAACTGTTCCTTCTCTGACAGCTATGTGAGTCAGCCAAAGTTCAGGATACAGTAATTGCACCAGAACTGTGACATCTTGGAATACATTGCGTAATATCAGCTTGCAATATAGAAACACACAGATGTTGTTTTCCTGAATGAGAAGTTGGTACCTAAAAGCGCTTCACGCTAATGCACTAAATACTAAATAAAATACTGTACTCCAGTACAAGATTACAAGATCTCCGTTTCAAGGTATGGCTTTTCATATGCAAATTAAACCTTGCTGTGTTCTCTAGTGATTTCTAGTGAGATTCAATCCAAATTATTTTAAATGGAGTCTGTTGACAAAATCTTGCAAACTGGTAACTAATATTTAGACAATCACAAACTCATACAAATGGGACCAATCTAATCATTTTAGTGAGAATTAGACATAATAGAATATACCGTAATTAACAAGTCTAAATACAAATAATAGAGCTGGCAACTCCAAACGTCCTTGTTGCTTCTTTATTGGTGAATAAAAAAGTGAGTAGAAATATACAGGGGCTCACGCGTTCCAGCTTACAAGCCTTGATCACAATTAACAAGTCTGTGCTTGTAAATGACAAAAATAAACCTGGCTTTAGTCCAACATTCTGGTAAATCTCTATGCTCAACTGAGCATTGTTCCTTTTTTTTTTCGACGGAAAAAGAAATGGTCACAAAAAATTGTGAGAAAAAAAAACAGGTACAGGACACAAAGCAATTCTGTTAAAAAAGCTTAAAGTGATAGTAAAGGTTCACGTAAAAAAAAAAAAAAATAACAAACATGTCTTACCTCCACTGTGCAGTTCGTTTTGCACAGAGTGGCCCCGATCCTCGACTTCTGGGGTCTCATGGCAACTCTCGCAGCTCCTCCCCGCAATAGATAACCCCCTCTGGGATGGGGTTACCTTGCGGGCACGCTGCCGTGTCATACACTCGGTGTACATAGCCGCCGAGTGTATGACTTGGCACCGCCCCCCGTCGGCCACGTCATTGCATTTAATTGACAGCAGCAGGAGCCAATGGCTGCGCTGCTATCAATCTATCCAATGACGAGCCGAGAAGCCGTGGGGAGAACAACGTGGGATCACGCCCATGGAAGTTTGGGGCTCAGGTAAGTAAAACGGGGGCTCGGGGGGGGGGGGGGCGGACAGTGAAAGTTGTTTTTTCACCTTAATGCATAAGGTGAAAAAACACGAGGCTTTACAACCCCTTTAAGGTGACTGTAGCTCTGAACAGGGCTTGGACCAAGAAGGAAGGGTACACCCTAAAAACAAATGTAAATATTAGTGCATATAAAAATCCTGGCATGGCGAGTAGTTAATGTTGTTGAGGACAGACAAACTGCTCATCTCTAGTTCAAAATCCTGAGAAATGTAGCTAGCTGCCTTGTTGTTACTAAATAATTCAGTTGCCATGCTACAGACCAGTAGAAAAGCTTCCTCTTTCAGTGCCATTTAAATTTCTTGTGCTGACAATACTTGGACCACCTAAAACTACTCTATACAAGCCCAGAGGTTTTTAATTTGTGCAACTAGTTCAGGGTCACTTGGTCAACAATCTAGCAATGCTGGTAAAAGTGAGACAATTAGTTTGTGTAGCAGTAAAAAACAGGGTTGCATTTTTTTTGGTTAAAAATGCAAACTTTCCTTATCCTCTACACTCTTCCTGTGAAAATTTGCACACTCCAGATGCTGAATGTCACAATTTTTCTGTAATAAGTATAGTGGAACATGCTTGTGCTCTGACATGGCTGTTTGTAGCCCAACTTTAGAGTATACAGGAAAAAGTGACAACACTTCAGCTGAGTTGTCACCCTAGGAAAGGAAGTGCCCGTGGATATACCCTGCTATGATCACTGGGAATGTTTTATTAAAGCAGAACATATAAATAAAAGGTCTGAAAACGTTGATATTCCATGAACATGAGTAAGAACATACTGCTGGTTTAACGAGGTTTTAGATACACTTCCACTATTCAAGCTTTAATGAACACTTATGAGTACCAAAAGTGCTGATTATTAAACACATTGAAAATCTCTCTAGTCAATCAATGAGCATTTCCTTTTTTCACTGAAAAAGGAAATGTTACCTCATCTTTTGGGAATTCCAGTTGTCTGCTATATCATGGAAAAAAATGTTTTGGATTCTGACAATACTCTGTCTGTTTAGGACAGAAAGACCTTACACAGCCCATTGTTCTTGATGGGAAAAATGGTATATGTGACAGCTCTTATTCAAGGCATTCATATACTGTAGATGGCAGTCTTCAGACAGCTCAGGGCAGAGTCAAACATCCACAGGGCAGCCCCAATAGCTGCAAAGATCATTATCAGGGTACACAGCAGCTAGACAAGTTAGAAAAACATATTGCTATTGTTTTCCATATGATAACTGGCACTGGCACTCCTCTATTGCCAGGAATGCTGATCTGAGAGTTCCTTCAATGTTTGAAGCTGATTGAAAAAGCATTGTGAGGGTTTTATATCTGTTTATAACCTTAACCACTTCAGCCCTGGAAGGTTTTACCCTCTTAATGACCAGGCCATTTTTTGCGATACGGCACTGACAATTGCGTATGACACTGTACCCAAATAAAATGTATGTCCTTTTTTCCCCCAAAAAAGAGCTTTCTTTTGGTGGTTTTAGATCACTTCTAGGGTTTTTATTTTTTTGCACTATAAACAAGAAAAGACCGACAATCTTGAAAAAAAACACAATGTTTTTTACTTAATACATGTCCCCCAAAAAAAAAATCATTTTTTTCATCAATTTGGGCCAAAATGTATTGTGCTACATATTTGTGGTAAAAAAAATCCCAATAAGCGTATATTGATTGGTTTGTGCAGAAGTTATAGCGTCTACAATTTTTTTATTGTTTTGTAATGGTGGCAAACAACGATTTTTAGCGGTACTGTGACATTGCGATGGACAAATATGACACTAAGTGACCTTTTTTGGTGACCAGTGGCACTAATACAGTGATCAGTGCTAACAAAAATCACTGCTACTGTATAAATGACACTGACAGGAAAGGGGTTAACATTAGGGGAAATCAAAGGGTTAAGTTTGTTCTCTTGGAGTGTTTTCTAACTGTGTGGGGGGTGGACTGACAAGGAGAACACAGAGATTGATGTTCCTGCTTACAAGGAATTTTAAGCGGGATTGTATTGTATTGTTTACATAGGCAGATCACCGTTTTGCCTCTGTGTGAAGCAATCGCTGGTGGCTGGCGGATATCGGGTCCGCCGGACCCGCTGATTGGCTTCCGCTCCATGCAGCCCACAGTATCTATTGCATGAAATGATGTACAGGTACATTTTTTTATGTAATAGAGCCGCCCTGCCACAGTATATATGCGGTGGGCGGTCTTTAAGTGGTTAATAAAAATTATAGGAAAAGAAAAGGCATTGTGGGATGCTTAGATCATGCACTGCCATCCAGCCCTTTTTTTATGTTTATTATTACAGGTACTTATATACTTATATATTGCACATACACATTGGTCCCTGCCCTCATGGAGCTTACAATCTAAGGTTCCTAACTCACATTCATACATACACATAATAGGGACAATTTAAATAGAAACCAATTAATCTACTGGCATCTCTTTTGAGTGTAGGGGGAAACAGAAGCACCCAGAGGAAACACATGCAAGCACACTGAGAACATGAGAACTACAGGCAGGTAGTGCCATGGTTGGGATTCAAACCAAAAACACCAATGCTGCCAGGTAGAAGTGCGAACCACTTGGCCACTCGACTGCCCACTAACTTTAAAGTTAGATCCTAGACCCTTGGTTAAAACCCACATTGCGATCTACTACTGCTACTTAGCAGTTTACTGTTTAGAGTGCACCTTAAAGGAAACAAGTGGTTGAAACTGTAGAGTAACAAAGTACCTGTGGCCTTTAAGCGCTATTCTAATGTGTGTATTTAGACTGACTTCTTATTTGTTTTATCTCTACGTTTGTATATGCCTTAATTGTATGGATTTGTACCACCATTTATTTCTTAAATAAAAGTTTGTAAACAAACAAAAAAAAAATATATATAATAAAAACCCACTGGTAATTTGTTTCTTGGTGGGTCATGTAAATACGGGTAGTTTCATCAATTGCTTTGTAATTCGGGCCAACACAGGCTTTGACATAGAACTTCAAATGTTACTGACAAGGGCAATTTAAATCAATTCAGTTTAATGATACATGAGTCAAATGGCACTGATGACAAGCAAGCATGATCAATATTATCATGTAAGAAACAATATCAGATTTGTGTGCGAACATCAGTAAAAACCAAAGATAAAAGCTGAAGCACAGCATTGGTGTTGTCAAAAATGAATGTATTAATTAATGTACAGCCAGCATTTATCACAATGCTTTATAAGGAGCAAAACATAATTAATTGCTAATCTACTCAAGCCTTTAATAAAAGGTTTTACAGCAATCAGACACATACAGTCTGTGGCTAACTGATATCCCAGTCCATTTTTGGATTGTGGAATGAAACCCAAATCTATAGAAAAATCACTGTCACTAGTTGAATGCCAGATTCTATTGCACAGCACTAATTATTAAAACATTTTGTTCACTAACAACTGCACAACTTTGTTTGCACTTAGGGCTCTTTCACACGGGTGGCCCGTTCAGGTCCGCCTGCCAGTTTTTTAGGCCGACCTGAGCGGGCGCTCCGTGATCCTCTATGGAGCCGCGGATGTCATCGGTGACATGCCCGCTGACATCCGACCTGCTCCGTTCCGCCAAAGTGTGACGGAGGAAAAACCTACTGTTCCATCCGTCTGGCGGATTGGATCGGGTGAACACAGACAGACGGTCCGTGTTCATCCGATCCCCCCATAGGGGACCGCCCTGTCATCTGCCGGCTAAGCGGGGATCAACGGAGCGATCCCCGCTGAGCAAGCGGAGGTTCACGGGGCGGTTCACGGGGTTCACGGGGCGGATCATTACTGATCCGCCCCGTGTGAAAGGGGCCTAAGTCTGTCGACAGGCTGTATAGTAAAGACAGCAACATGTCTGCAGACCTGACTGAGAGAAATGCATTTGCTCCACATACCTGTTTAAATCAGTAAGTTTGACTTTCTAAAGGTAAATTGGCTGTTACTCTACATGGGAATTTCCCCTCAGCCTAGTGAATCATCAAATCACATGCAAGCAAAAATACTGTGTTTTTTGCATGTGATTGGGTATTCTTTGCAAATTTAATTCATTTAAGCTAAGGAAAATCCCATTGCAAAGGAAGCAGCCTATTTGCCTATAGGTTTTGGTTTGGGAATTTGCCTATAGTAAATGAATCTCAGTGTCTTACAAGAAGCCATACATTATAGATTTTATACTGAACTGCTGTCATGCAATCACTAGAGAAACAAATTACAAAATACTAAGAAAAAAGGCAGGCCCTGCATTCAATGTTTTAATATAGTTTAAAAGTACAGTTATCTTTTATTTCTCATAATGATTCTCAAGCGCTTTTTAGGCTCAACAGGTGAATGTCACAGCTGTCAGATGGCAGGTCTAGACGTGTTTGCTCATTAGTAACTTTGTAAGCACTTAACTGAGACTTTAAACTAATGCATGTTTACATTTCTTATGAAACCAAAATTTCAAGCTGTATAAAGGAACATTGTATTCTATGGGGAATCATATAATACAATAAAAGAATCAGCTGGGACCAAAATAGCGGACAGTTCTTGTCGATACAAGTTTAATTGTCCATCTACACTTAGCGATGAAAAAAAAAGTAAAGTAGAGTAAAAAGCTATTTATTTGGTTAAGCATATGTTTAAATATAAATGTGTGGAAAGCAATAAAATAAGCCAGGCAAGACTAAACACTGAGCAGTCTCCACATGTAAAACAAGTGAATAGAAATAGGCAAACCCACTGGAAATGTGCCAGCTTAATTTGTATCTTGTTTAATCTGTGTATGTGGAAACTGACTATTAAGCAAGATTCTCATTAATGGAAAAATAAGTGAAAGCTTTATAATTAAATCGGGAGTAAGACAGGGCTGTCCTCTGTCCCCTTTGGTGTTTATAAGTGTTATTGAACCGTTATTGAAAAATGTTCAGAAAGACAAACTCTTTAGAGGAATGTTTATTCCAGGGGGTGGTGGACAAAGGGTTAAAGCCATGGCCTATATGGATGACCTTGTCTTCTTGGGACAGACACAACAAGAGCTGAATAGAGCCAATTTACATGTTAAAATCTTTTGTTCAACATCAGGAATGGCAGTTAATTGGAGTAAAAGCAGTCTATGTAGCCTGGGGAGGGAGGTTGAAGTCCAGACGGAAGGTATCCCTTTTGTGAAGGAAACAAAGGTTTTAGGCTTAACTTTTGATAGGGATTTGAAAGGTGAGACGAGTTTAAAGGACTTGTCTGCTAATATAAATAGGAAACTAAACTTATGGAAATTAAGAGAACTTACACTGTCTGGGAAAACTTTAGTTGTGAAAGCAATTATACTACCCCTGTTACTGTATACCTCACTAGTGTTTCCACCTTCAGATTTGTGGATACAAAGGATTACAAGACAAATTTTCTTGTTTTTTTGGGGCTCTAACATGGAGCGATTATCCCGATCTAAAATAATGCTGACACAAGCTAATGGTGGGTTTGATTTCCCGAATATAAGGGAATTTATACACTTGCACTACTGGTGCCTTATTATCAGAATGTTGAAAGAGGGTGATCGGACAGCAATTATGATAAGGTATTTAGCAGGTTGGTGGTTCATTAAATGGGGACTAGTTCAAAAAGATCTAACAAAACCATATGCACTAGTGGTCCCTCCATTTTACTCAATTCTGAAGAAATTTAAAGAAGTGAATCATTTGGATGAACTAGGAGAGAAGATGGGGAACAAACAATTTATCAAGAACTGGCTAAAAAGGGATGAACTGGTGTCACCTATATCGGGATTAAACTCTAGCCAGAGCAGTTTAGTGTGGAAAAAGGCACAGGTAAAAGGGGTCACAAAAAGACAGTGGGACATTGTATGGATGGGCTTACACGAATGTTTGCCAACCAGAAATTTCTTGGAATCCAGACACCTTACTGCAACAGAGCAATGCCCTCGATCTGATTGTGGGGGGAGAGAAACGGTTAAACATTTGTTCTGGTATTGTGATTTTGCGTCCAAAGTCAGGGATAACTTTAAGCCTTTTCTGGCAGAAGTAGCGGGGGTGACATGTCTAGATTATTTTTTGTTTAACACGGCACTGAAAATTAAAAATAAATACAAAGCAAGGGTGGCATGGATTTTCTTTTGCATATTAAAAGAAGTTTTATGGGACGTCCGTAACCTTTTAGTTTTTAAAAAAGAAGTCATACCGGTTAGCAAGGCATGCACAATTGTAATTTCCAAATGTGAATTTGTTTTTTTTCTGGATCAAAAACAAATGGGAGAAGAAAAGGCAGAGTTTAACTGGAAACATACAAAATGGAAATGTTGGTTTGCCAGTTTATAATTGGATTTGCAAAACGATATGGAAAAGTATGTAAAATGGCATTGTACAAATCTTTGTAAATATTTGTTTTCTCTTGAAATGTGACTATGTATATATGTGAAGTTTTAAATAAAGCTTTTAAAAAAAAAAAAAAAAAAAAAAAAATTAAGCAAAACGACATAGAATAAGCAAATACCAGTATAAACATAGAACACAAGTTGAATATTAGCATCTTATTGTAGGTTAAGGCCTAACTTAATGTGATGTTTATGTATCTAGGGATACAATTAGAGATGGAAACACATTTCTTGGGGATATATGGCTGTGCTTTCAATAAGACCACCATGTTTTGTGTTTGCTCAGCTCAAATGCACCAAGACTGTGGCTACATTATTCCAAGCAGCATCTAAAATGGGTACTGCATGATGCTTACAATTATGCAGCCTAAAAAACAATCCTTAATCCTAATCCCACCAAAAACCTGTTCAAACATAATTTACCAATTCTAGCTAAAACTTATAATTACTATTAGCTGTTATTACCTCCATACATACTGCAGACAAGAATCAAGTGGGCTAGGATAGCGCTGTATCATCTGTCCCCATATCTGAAGTGGCATAATTGCCTTAAAAAACAACTGTACTTAGATAGCAAGAATTGCCCTTGGTCTTTAGACTTATACCCAAAGCATTTTTAGGCATTATTTATCAATTTTCTGGGTCTCAGAAACAGTTATGCCTCGTTCACACGGCCGGACTTTTGACCGTGCAAATGTCCGCCGTGAGTTGGTCGGAAGTTCGACAGACAAAAAGAGAACAGATTCTCTATGTAAGGACCGCCAGACTTCCGAAAGAAGTCGGAAAGTCCAGCCGTGTGTACGAGGCATTAGAAACACAGCACATTAGTTTAATTTTTCATGAATTCGATCAGGTACTAGAAGCACAGAGGGGAGGACTGGTAGGCTGAAATATATAAAAATAATATAATTTTGTTCTTGAGTTTAATTCATAATTTAACAATAAGGAAGAAGAAATACATGTGTTTTACTGCAGCTAAACATCAATAAAAATATTGTGTAATCTTCAGCTTTATTTGAAGTGCTTGAAGTAGTAAGGAGAAAAAAAATCCTTCCAAAATGCAATTACAAGTGATTTTCTTTAAGGTAAAACTCATTTTGCATAATTCGTAAAGTGGTTGTAAACCCTGTACAACCACTTTTACCTACAGGTAAGCCTATATTAAGGCTTACCTGTAGGTGCTGGAAATATCTCCGAAATATCTCCACGGTTTAGGAGATATTTCCAATAAATGCTTGTGCCGTTTCAAAAGGTAACATGCCATGCCTGGTGGCTCCCTGATGTCACTCGACTCTGACCAGTCACAGAGCCGGAGCCTGCGGCACTGGAAGGAAGAGGGGCAAAGGTGGATGCATCCAGCCAGCGGGGACAGCGGTGACACCGCACGCTTTGTTTTCAGGTAAGTGACACATAATGGGCTACTATGCGATGCATAGTAGCCTATTATGCTTTAACTTTGCAGGGAAATAAAGAGGAAGTAAAACCTTTTAGGGATTACTTCCTCTTTAAGTGTGGCAATGAGAGGTTTATTTGGACAGTACTTTAGCTGACACCACAATTTTAGAAATGTACTTTATTTAAAGCCAACATTAACAGAAGCCATGGTAGAATATGTATAGTTGTTATCTATTAACATACAGTATATACTGTATTAACATTTGGATTGTAAATGTGTCACTTCTGCCACTTTGGATCAGGTTAGAAGGGAATTAACACAGCCCTTCTGCAGCAACAAATCATACTTGTGATCTAATATTTTAATAATACACAGCTATTATTTCTTTATCTGTACATGGACTGTTGATAAGGTCACAAAGATGAGGTCATCAGCCCCTCTTGCAGTCAGGTGCCAGGCATTCCTAATACACAAGCCAATAAAATAAAGCTGTAGCCCAAGATCTGAGCCAATCAGCTTTGTGTTAGAACCATGTTATCACTAGCAGCTAGGGTTCTGGTGCCCAACCTGTGCTAATTTAGCACTTATTGTACATCCCTGCAGTTAGTAGTCTTTGTTTTCCCTACTTAAGTGATTACTCAAGAAGGAAATCATTCTGGTTTTAGTAGTTAAATGGCTTGGTTTATTTATTTCACACTATCTTACTTTTTTCTATGTTGTTTATCCCTTTTCTCTTTTTATGTCCCCCCCCCCACTGATTTGTACAGGAGGTGTAATACCAGAGATTCCTCGCAGTCTCTTGTCATTTCTTTTCTGAACTATCTTCTAAAATGCGCCCTCAGTCTATAAATTATTTTTAAAACATGTCCCCAGTCTCCAACAACTTCTTTAGCAAATTACATAGCCTCTGAAAATCTTTGTTCATCTTCTGTACCATATCTACAGTCCCTGATAGCAGCCCTGTGGTCACTCTAGGGGCTACACTTGAGGCCCCCTATATCATAAGTCTTAACTACTATATCACTGGCTTGAGGGTTTGAACACATGCATTCCCCAATCTCACCTTACCATTGCATCGCATAAAAACATCCAATATAATTAAATGAAGAAGTATTAGAAGACATTTTATTAAATACATGGCTGGGCAACCCAAACACTACATCCTATATAAACTTGAATGTGTTTATGTATTTTTTAAGTGATTTTTTAATCCTTTTAAAGAAGAAGTCCAGCCTGAGCTCTTTTTTCTGGGCTTCTCCTATGGGTCACAGGAGTGCAATCTGTTTTGCACTCCTGTGACCCGTTTTCAGCTGCAAGCAGTTTGAAGTCCACTCTCTGCTGACATCACTGGATCCAGTCATCCAGTCCAGGCACCGCGTCATCACGACAAGTCTGGATCTGCCAGGTGCCTGAGGTGATGCCTGTCTCAGCCTCTCCTTAGCTCAGCTCTCCAGTGAGTGTGGAGGAGCAGAGCGGAGAGATTCTGACTGACAGGCAGCAACTCTCTGCTCGGGAAGCTGAGAGAACAGCGCCATCGGCGATGGCTCTGTACTCAGTGCAGAGGCTCCAGGGAACAGTATTCAGCAGCATCCATCTAGGTAAATATAATGGGTAAATAATAAAAAAAAAACTTACTACTCTTTTAAATTGGCAACTTTCATAAGGGTCTTTGGGCCAGATTCACAGCAGAGATACGACGGAGTATCTCAGATACTCTGTCGTATCTCTCAGAGTATCTATGCGAGTGATTCATAGAATCAGTTACGCATAGATAGCCCTTAGATCGGACAGGTGTAATTGTTTTACACTGTCGGATCTTAGGATGCAATACCGCGGCTGCCGCTGGGTGGAGTTTGCGTCGTATTCCAGCGTCGGGTATGCAAATGAGGTTTTACGGCGATCCACGACGGTTTTTCGCATTCGGTACGTCGTCGCTAGTCTAGTTTCCCGTCACAATTTTAGTCGTCATTTTACCTGCTCTAACTTTACACAGCCCACGTATGTGCTGTATAAAGTATGGCCGTCGTTCCCGCGTCGAAATGTAAAAAAAAAAAAAATTCTTGCGTAAGACGTCCGGGAATACGAAAGTATGCTACGCGCGTCGCCGTTCGAAAAAATGACGTCATTTCGCGCAAAGCACGGCGGGAATTTCAAAACGGAGCATGCGCAGTAGGTCCGGCGCGGGAGCGCGCCTAATTTGAATGGCACACGCCCCTTTGAATTACGCAGTTCTATGTGAATCTGGCCCTTTGTTCTTTATCTTTGTGGCCCTGCATTGTCACCACCTTAAACAGTAGCTGCATAAAAGCTGCAGGACTTTAGCAGTACTGATTTGCAACAAAGAATAAAAACAGGTAAACACAGTATTTTAATAAAAAAAAAAAAAGGTAATTGTTAATGATACTCAATGCTTTAGAAAAATTAATGTCATTCATTTAGGATTTACATCTGCTTTAATAAGCCTATCACTCATGTAAGCAGCACCACTAGAATGTTACGTAAAAAAGTGCCTGCGGTAATTTTGTGTCTTTACAATTATTTGGGCACAAAACTATGCAATCTATAATGTACTGCTGTGATCAGATGGCAATGTGGCTAAAGTGCTCCAGACTAATTTCTAGATTTGCTCAGAATAGCTGTTCATTAAGAACGCGTACACTGGGGAATTTTTACAGACAATATGGAGATTATTGTGGGTATTTATAGCACTGCACCTGTGCTAATTCAGTTTGAGTTACCAAGCTCAGGATGTCAATAGAGCAATAAAATGTAGGACATAAACTCTATCAGGCCATATAAAGAACCCGCTGCAAAGTGTGGTAAATCAGGGTAAACAATCAGATTATTTATACCAGCCATAGAAAATAAAAATATCTGCTCGCTTTGTGTGACTGCATATTGATCCTTACTATATTAAATATACATGTACAACATTTCTGCTGCATTCTACACACTTGAAATACATAAATATTGATGCCAACACAAAAAAAAAAGGATGTCTTTAATGCTAAATGTTTTATAATACTATACAGCCAGCCTTGTTTACCACTGCCAAACATCATGCCCTGGACCCCTGTGCACTGCAGATACTGCTGCTAAGCAACACAACTTTGTCAACGACCCACACCAGCCTGTGACTAAACAATAAAGAAGCAGCAGAATATTAATGAGGCCTGTGCTCCCCCCTCTATAAGAATATTCATAAAGTTAGAATGAGGCCCATGAGGAATATGCATTGAGCCATTTGAATATGCATGTCTTCTGCTACAGTAAAATATGTTAGGGTGCAACACACCACACCATGCGTTACTGCAACGCATATGTTGGAATGGGCTCTGAAAATACTATATAAAATAATACAGACCTTATGGGCTCAACATGCTAACCCTCAATCTCTTAGAATCCTGCTCTGCATATTCATAGCAAGCTGATATCAGTACAGAATTCCGATACTTATACTAGTTCACAGTGGCTGATTTACTAAAGCACTAGGGGATGGTCACTGAATGCAAGTTACCATAGCTTAGTGAATACAGTGAAGATGTTTACACACCAATCATTCAATTATATGCAAGGAAAAATCCTGTGTGATTTTTTCCCTTTATTTTCATTGCACACGACTGAATATTCAAAGCGAACACAGCTTTAGCATATTCACTAAGATAATTGAATCTTGTTGACTGCTTTACCACTTCAGCCCCAAAGGTTATACCCACTTCCTGACCAGTGCATTTTTTGCGATACGGCACTACATCACTTTAACTGACAATTGCGCGGTCATGCGACGCTGTACCCAAATAAAATTGATGCCCCTTTTTTCCCACAAAAAGAGCTTTCTTTTGGTGGTATTTGATCACCTCTGCAGTTTTTCTTTTTTTGCGCTATAGACATAAAAAGACAGACACTATAATACATATCCAAAAAAAAATAATTAAAAAATAATTTCTTCACCAATTTAGGCCAATATGCATTCTTCTACATATTGATGGTAAAAAAAAAATCACACTAAGCATGTATTGATTGGTTTGGGCAAAATTTATAGTGTCTACAAAATAGGGAATATATTTAGGGACTTTTTTTTTTATTGCTTTTACTGGTAATGGTGGTGATCCAAGATTTTTAGTGGGCCTGCGACATAGCAGCGGACAAATCTGACGCTAAGTGACACTTTTTGGGTACCAGTGACACCAATACAGTGATCAGTGCTAAAAAAATGCACTGACACTGGTAGGGAAGGGGTTAATTACAGGGACATTCAAGGGGTTAAATGTGTTCCCTGGGAGGTGTTTCTAACTGTGGGGGGAGTGGATTCACTGGTGGAAAACAGAGATTGTGATTCAGCTTAGCTGAATCACGATCTCTCTCTTTTCTTCCCTGACATAGCAGCGGTGTCCTTTGTTTACATTGGCTCACCGCTGTTCTGTCTCTCCTGTGAACGGTCGGCATGGATCACAATCACATTGGGAGTGGTGCACCGTCGGCGCCCGCCGCCCTAAACCGCATGTATGAAGTCACGTACAGGTACATGATTTTGCGCACCCGGGCTGCCCTGTAAATGTACGTCCGGTAGCGATTAATAGATCCACCTTATAGACTTTCAATGTAAGGAGGACCAACACAATGTAACCATGATGCAAACGGAAAATGTGCTTAAGTATGTCTCTCTGTATGGAAATAATTGCAAATTATTCCTAGAAACTAGGTTTTTAAAAAAAAAAGATGAATACGTATTGATAAGATTAGTTGCATCAACTTGACCTCTTTTACATGGTAAGAATACACTGAAGCCCTGTACACATGGGCAGAATGTCAGGAGTCATTTGTCAGCTCAAAAAAAAATGTCCGACATTCTGCCTG
The DNA here is from genome assembly GCF_905171775.1 of Rana temporaria. NCBI lineage: Eukaryota > Metazoa > Chordata > Amphibia > Anura > Ranidae > Rana > Rana temporaria. The sequence goes on along the minus strand of NC_053491.1, from coordinate 317,038,144 downwards.
TGCGTATGTCAGTCTGTCTGGCACAAGGCTTCTGTCGGACATGCATGCTAGAAAACCAGCAGCCGACCATCTCCCGATCAGTGCTCTCAGCCAATACCACAGAGCACTGATTTGAGTGTTCTGGCGGGGGAGGGTCCCTCTGTCAGAACAGCTCAGCGAGGGAGATAGCTGGACTAACCTTGCATGGTTAGTACAGTGTCTCCAACCAGAGCTGACAGTTTTTTTCGTGTAAACCCATGGATTTGCATGAAAAAAAAACTGTTGTGTGTACCCGGCTTTAAGCTGACCTTTTACTGCCAGATTTTCTCATGTGAATATTCTTATGAAAATTCCTAGTACTTTTGATGACTTGACCAGTGTTGTTCAAGTTATTTTAAAATGTTGTTTGCTCTTCACATTCAATTCCGGTTCTAGAAAAAAAAATCCATCCTAATCCATCCAAAATAATTACACCACTGTGGTAGAAAACAAACTTCAATTTGATTCCGCTTAGAAAATCAAATAAAAAACTTTTAAATAAAGTTCTACTAGTGCATGACCAGCTTTACGTTTTAATGATTTTTTGATGATCGCTTAACAGGATTAAATAGTGGTTGGTATACCTGCTTAGGGTGTAGATTTAAGTGTATTTTAATGACCAAAGTAAATTAGGCAAGTGTTGGTTTTAAACTTTCCAACTGGCTGCACTATTGTTAAACTTTCATCCCCTTCTAAAGCAAACATTTTTTTTTGTCTTTCATGGCCCAAAGGTTACTGTTTGTATTCTATACACTGCTTGATAGTTGTTCAAAGTAGTAGACAGTGGGGTAGATTCAGGTAGGGCTGCGCACTCTTACGGAGGCGCAGCGTTCCGTTTTTACGCTACGCCTCCGTAAATTACTTGCACTACGCTTCATTCACGAAGCAGTAGCTCCGTAATTTGCGGGGGCGTTCCGTAAAAGTGGCCGGCGTAAGCGCGCGTAATTTAAATGATCCCGTAGGGGGCGTGGATCATTTAAATTAGGTGCGTTCCCGTGCCGAAAGTACTGCGCATGCTCCGTCGGGAGCATTGCGGTAAATGACGTCGCAAGGACGTCATTTGCTTCAACGTGAATGTAAATGGCGTCCAGCGCCATTCACGATTCACTTACGCAAACAACGTAATTTTCAAAAATCGCGAAGCGGGAACGACGGGTATACTTAGCATTGGCTGCGCCTGTTAATAGCATGAGCAGCCTTACGCAGAAACCGACGAACGCAAACGACGTAAAATTCGAATGCCGGGCACGCGTACGGTTGTGAATCGGCGTGAGTATTCAATTTGCATACTCTACGCTGACCACTACGGGAACGCCACCTAGCGGCCAGCGTAAGAATGCAGCCTACGATACGACGGCATAAGAGCCTTATGCCAGTCATATCTTAGGCTGCAGTCGGCGTATCGAGCTTTCTGAATACAGAAAGTCGATACGCAGGCGCTACTTAGCAATTATGCTGCGTATCTATGGATACGCAGGCATAATTGCTACCTGAATCTACCCCATTCTTTATATGATATAACAATCAATTCAACACATGGATACCCTATTGGCAGTTATCCAACTGAATAAAAGGTATTATTGGAAGAACTACATTAACTATGACAAATGCCACACGATCTGCCCATGTTTGTCTTACTGACAACATGATAAAGGCCCGTACACATGATCAGAAAATCGTATGACAAATACCACATTCAAATCAATCGTACGATAATCAGATCGTTAGTGTACAGCTTTCGAGAGCCGATCAGGACAGTTCATCTGCTTATTTGAAGGGACAAACGCAAACAAATTTCTCTTACAATACCAGACCATATGAATTTTGCTTAATCAGTACATTTTTTTGTCCAAAAAATACAATACAACACAATACATCACTTCCGATGTTTTATTCTGTCGTATGAGAATTTTCATTACTTTAGTAACCTCTTCATTTTTGATAGGAGATTAGCAAGCAAAAAAAAAAAAACGGACGCTCACTCGTCTGATAATTTCATCGTGTGTACCGGGCATAAGCTAGCTGTTCATTTTTAGGAGATGCTTGCCCTTTTTTGGGACTGATTTGCTAAAGTTGTATGTTTATATATGGACAGTTGGTTTGGGGTAATGTTGTTTAATATAAAGTGATAGGCATACTTTTTCAACAAAATAAAAGATATGTTATACTTATCTATTCTGTACAATGGTATTGCACAGAGTGGCACCTTACCTCCTTTTCTGGAGTCCCTGGGCAAGTGCTGTCTGCTCCTCCTCTTCTGCTTGTGCAAGCTGTGTGCTATGGGTGTACACATATTGGGGTACTCTCAAGTCGGGCTGTGTATGTCCATAGGCACACACAGCGAAGCTCTGACACCCCCCCGCTTTCTCCTCACATTATTTAACTGACAGAGGTGGGAGTCAATAGCCCCCGCTGCTGCCTGTGTGTCCAGTGTGGAGAGGAAGAGAGGAGAGGGGGGCTGCAGTTGGGCACAGAACTGGATGGATAGAGGACTCAGGTAGGTGTTTAGGGACAGGGTGAAAGAAAATTGTGTTTTTACCTTAAAGCGGAGTTCCAACCACAATTAGCATTTTTTAAATGTATGTCTTTTCATCCTGCGTTTTTATAATATAAATCTGGTCACTTACTATTTTACAATCCGCCGCCGGTCCGCATAGATATTCAAAAAAGATAGTTTATAAAACTATATCTACACCGTTGTCATTTTGCTTGTGGGCATTGTGAAGCCTACAGGCACTTACTTCCTGGAAGTCTTGGATGGGGAGTGATAATTGGACAGCGCACTGCATCCTGGGAAATGATGACACACATTTCCCAGGAGCATTAGAGGGAGATGATGTCAGAATCCTAGGTGGTTTCAAAGGCAGATTTGGTGGGACCGCATAGCAACAGGCATTTCCAGATGAGTAAAAAAAAAATATATTTTTTTTTTCTTTTTTAGTCATAAGCTACAGTTTAAAGCAAAATTGTTTTTTTGATGGAACCTCCACTTTAAAGCAGTATTAAACCCAACAGAAAACATTTATTATATTGCAACTCTCCAGGAAGAACAAGCTCTCCAGGAAATACATTAGTTACAGGGATGGGGCAAACTATTTAACACTAACAGGTTTGCTTACAACAATTTGTTTTTATTTTTTTATGTAAAACCTTTATTCCAAAAGAAAAAAAAATCAGTTTGCTGTAACTGCTTACAAAGTATGAGCTAGAGTTTGGCTTTGATTGCTTCATTCATCCAGAGTAGGGGCACTGTAATACAGGAGGTGTGTTATTGGCCAAATCACCAGGTAAAAACAGAGGGCAAAAGCCTAAATAAAGAAAACTAATGCAGCCACCACACCTATGGATTGGTAAGCTGCAATATATTATACTTTTTATTTTTGGGTTTAAAAAGCAATACGGTAAAAATGTTAAGACTTTAGAACCACTTTAAGTTAAAATAGTTAATTAAAGTGTTACTAAACCGACCACAGTAAAATCAGTCTGTATATACAGTAAAGCATGCTTGTTATACTACTCACTAAGGGGTTAATCCTCTGTATTGTGTAAAAAAGGCTGCTTGATCCTCTCTTCCCTGATCCTCCACTTCTTCCACTGTCCCCAATCCATCTCCTGATAGTACAGAGCCTTGGGTGCAAGTTGCACATGCTCAGTCTGTTGTGTTTTGCCAGAGAGGTTTTTTTCTTGGGAGAGCTCCATGATCAGTACAGGGCCAATCAGCACTGTCCAGACAGAGGGTCAGGGGTCCTGCAGCCTCATAGGACAATCAGGGGAGAATGAAAACTCCTCCTACAAGCTTTAACCAGACTCTGATAGAAGTCACACGACTGCTCTTACTTTTGATGAGAAAAGGTTTTTAGCAGTTTATATTTACTAAAACTATTGCATTTCCATGTTCTGTTTACTGTGGGAGACCAGATATAGTGAATGCAGGGTCCTGGGTTTAGTAACACTTTAAGCATCATAAAATCCAAATATAATCTATATCAATGCAATCAGTCTGTTGAGAGTTGCGATGACATTGCATTAGATTTGCTACTTGCACATGGTTGACAATGATATAAGCTAGGCTTAAATTAATGTGTATGTATAGCCACAACTGTTTTGTTTCTCTTAGTTTAGGATATACCAGAGAAGGTTTAGACCCCCTGTTAACTTTTCATTGCTGTCTGTGTCCCTGCTAGGAAGAATTACCCTCAATATTTGTCCTGGTGTCATTGAGACACAAAGTGAGTAATCCAAAAAGTTTAGAATTGCCACTGGAACAGAAATAAAGGGGACCATTTACAATGGGGACTCTTGTCTCTTGGACTCTTCTGGTTACAGCAATCTAAGAGGGAATTCCCCCCTTTTTTCGAGATCACTTCTTGCTGAATCTTCTCAATGAGACACAGACAACAAAAAATCAACTGGCAGGACTTTAAACCTTCCTTACTCTATTCAACAATTAATAAAAGGTTTTGGTTATACAGGCATTTTACCCATTTTAGAAGAAGTCTGACTATATATTGATCAGCTAGCCATTTTCTATCTATCTATCTATCTATCTATCTATCTATCTATCTATCTATCTATCTATCTATCTATCTATCTACATATATTATGGGCCAGATTCACGTAGATCAGCGGATCTATAGATCGGCTCGATCTACGTGATTTAAGATCCGCTCCCGCAAGTTTGAGAGGCAAGTGGCTAATTCACAAACCACTTACCTCCAAACTTGCGGCGGCGGATCCTAAATCCCCCGGCGGAATTCAAATTCCGCGGCTAGGGGGAGTGTACTATTTAAATCAGGCGCGTTCCCGCGCCGATTTAAATGCGCATGCGCCGTACGGGGAATTTCCGGGCGTGCATTGCTCCCACTGACGTCACTAGGACGTCAATGGTTTCGACGTGAGCGTGACTTGCGACGCGCGTGTTTGTGAATCGGCGTACGCAAACGACGTTAGAAAATTCAAATTCGACGCGGGAACGCCGGCTATACTTAACATTGGCTGCGCCTGATAAAAGTAGGGGTAAGTATACGACGGGAAAGCCGCTACGGAAACGTCGTAAGAAGACTGCGTCGGGTCCGCGTACGTTCGTGAATTTGCGTATCTCGCTGATTTACATATTATTCAAGGTAAATCAGCGGGAACGCCACCAGCGCCATTTTGAAATCGAAAATAATATCCGACAGTGTAACACATTGTAACACTGTTGGATCTAAGCCCTATCTATGCGTAACTGATTCTATGAATCAGGCGCATAGATAGGACCAGTGTAAGTCAGAGATACGATGGTGTATCTGTAGATACACCGTCGTATCTCTTTGTGAATCTGGCCCAATATGTCTATCTATCTATCTATCTATCTATCTATCTATCTATCTATCTATCTATCTATCTATCTATCTATCTATCTATCTATCTACATATATAATATGGCTATCTATCTATCTATCTATCTATCTATCTATCTATCTATCTATCTATCTATCTATCTATCTATCTATCTATCTATCTTTCTTTCTAGCATAGCCTTCTTCCCATTTATCCATCCATCCTTTCCATCTCCAAAAACGTTGCTGTTTTGTGTCACCATAGGGTTATTTTCTCTATCTTTGGTCCTGGTAAGACTTGTGCTTCAGTTCACACACATACATATGTATACAACCTCCTCTCCTGAGGCTACTGCAGATTAACAATGTTCATTATGTGCCCCCCTGCGGAGCAAACCTCTGAAGCTAGGAAGTGTTCAGGAAGTTGCCTGTTACTTTCACTGACGCCACAAAAAGTAAGCTATTCACTGCATGTATATATTGTACCATAAATATATACTAGAACAGTGCTGGTACCTTCAGTATACATATGGACATATTAAAGACAGTTTTCTGCAGTAAAGGACTGCATATAATAAAATACAAAGTAGGCGGACACAAATGACAAAAGGACTAAGCTGATAAGAATTTGCCATTTCTTTCCTTTTGCAGTAGACAAGCCATGTGGAAACACTGATGCATAGCATGAGCCAGGCATTATAATTAGTTGCTATGCAAGGAATATTACATAGTTACATAGTTAGTCAGGTTGAAAAAAGACACAAGTCCATCAAGTTCAACCATAAGAAATAAAATAAAAATAATATCGTACAATCACATATACCCAATTCTATACCCACAGTTGACCCAGAGGAAGGCAAAAAAAAAAAAAACAGCAAAACATGATCCAATTTGCTACAGCAGGGGAAAAAATTCCTTCTAGATCCCCCATGAGGCAATTGCATATTCCCCGGATCAACTTTACCTATAAATGTTAGTACCCAGTTATATATTATGTACATTTAGGAAATAATCCAGGCCTTTCTTAAAGCACTTTACTGAGCTGGCCAGAACCACCTCTGCAGGGAGTCAATTCCACATTTTCACAGCTCTTACTGTGAAGAAACCTTTCCGTATTTGGAGGTGAAATCTCTTTTCCTCTAGACGTAAAGAGTGCCCCCTTGTCCTCAGTATTGACCGTAAAGTCAATAACTCAACACCAAGTTCACTATATGGACCCCTTATATATTTGTACATGTTGATTATATCTCCCCTAATTCTCCTCTTCAATATTTTTTTTTTCTATACAGGATATCACTTATAAAAACTGGGCAGACTGTATTGTATCTGCTCAGGAAAGCGAAGACGCATCCCTTTTTACAGTTACACCTCATTGTATGTTGCAGCACTCAGTCCACTGTGTCCAAATAGCCTCCAATCACACCTGAGCATACTGGAATCGCAGGCAGAATCGCGCGATTCTGCCCGTGATTCCAGAATTGTGGCAAAATAAGGGACATTAATTGCACCCCAAAGACGGTTCGATCTTGTCACGGTTGTTGAGAGACAAAGCACACTAAAATCATGGAAAAAACGCAATGCCAAACGTGTCTGTCTCTATGCCAAAATTTGGTTCCCTAGCTTCATTGCTGCATTTTTGGAGCGGAGGGAGGCCCATTCAAATGAATGGTGCCGCTCCAAAAACACTCCACAAAAACACACAAAAAAGCTCAAAAAAACGTGATGCAGCAGGTGTCGCTTAGGTGTGAATGGAGCCAAGATCGCATTTTAGGGGATTGATCAGTTTGTAAACACCTCCTAAACCTCAGAACAGTGACTGAATGGGAAATCCACTTTGAAAAAAGGATCCTTCACTCAAGACAGTTTGGCAAGTGGATGTTCATACTGGTTGCATAGTTTACAAAGACATAATCATTGTCTAACCCACCTGCAATTAAGTGGGCCAAGCAACTACCATGTTAATACTATGGGCACGGGAGAGAGCATGTTAATTGCTTATAGTCGCAATATTAGCAATTAGATGGCACAATTCAATGAACTATACCTAGCACATTATAGAAAATGTTGATGTCTCACCTGCCCAGGCCCCCTTAGAGTGGGGAATAAAGCCTCGTTTTCACTGAACATGCTTTTCAGTTGAGGAAAATTTAAAGGCTTCATGAAGTTGATATCATTTTTATCTGACATTGTGGAATAGCAGGATTTGTAACACTGACCCTTAGGATCTGTTGGTGCCATCCTAACTTCCATATACTTCAAAGTACCGTCTGAGTTCAAATGCAGAGTTGGTTGATACTGTCCCGTGTAGTGATTTGGCTCAGAATCATCTTTGCAACACCACGCTGGACCACCGCTATCTTTTTTCAGACATTTTATCAGCAATATTGTGAAGGTAATAAAAGATACTGCACTTATTGCCACCAAAGAAATAATTAAATACATTGTTATTTCAGAACTGTTTGTGGAACTTGGAAACAAATCCTGGGACTTCATATTTTCCTGGATTGTAGTATCTTCTAATGTAATGACGATTGTCATGGTAGCAGACAAGGGAGGTTCTCCATGATCACTAACTGAAATAACTAAACTTTGCTCTTGATTTTCATTTTCCTGAAAACTACGGGTAGTCCTAATTTCTCCCATTTGGGAAGATATAGAGAATAAAGATGAGTCAGTGGCATTGACAAAGTTATATACTAACCATGCATTATGACCAGAATCAAGGTCCACTGCATTTACTTTAGTAACAAAGTATCCACCTGGGGCTGACCTTGGTATCTTCTGATGGGCAAGGAACTCATCCGAATGCTCAGGGTAGAAAATTGATGGAGAATTGTCATTAGCATCTAAAATGAAGATATACACAGTTGTATTGGAAAACTGTTTTGGAGATCCAGAATCCTCAACTTTCACTGGGATTTGTAAAACCTGGACCTGTTCAAAATCAAATGAACGCTGTGCATAAATATTTCCAGTTTTTGGATTAATATATACAAAAGATGATATTGTGGAACCTCCAACTTGGCCATCCGTAATTGAATAAACTAAGTTGGAATTCTCTCCTTCATCTGGATCTGATGCCAAAACCTCTACAAGTAACTGCCCAGGCTTGTTGTTTTCTTGTACAGTGGCACTGTAAGTAACTTGGGAAAAGGTAGGCTGGTTGTCATTGACATCTGAGATTTTTAAAATTATTGTTTTTTGCGTCCTTAGAGGAGGAGACCCCATGTCACTTGCAACCAGGTCAATGACATACTGGGACATTGTTTCCCTATCCAAGGCACCATCTGTAATTAATGAATAGTGATCATCTGAAGATTTAAATTTGAACGGTAAATTAGAGGGCAGCTCCAGTTTTACCTCTCCATTTGGACCCAAATCTTTGTCATTTACTCTGAAGAGCCCAACAACTGTTCCGATTGCTGTATCTTCAGGAACATCTGTCATTAAAGAGGTCAGCACTATCTCCGGTGTATTATCGTTGACATCATCAACTTCCACGTGAATAACACAGCTCCCCTCCATTTCTGGCACACCTTTGTCTTTTGCTCTGATGGATAACTCAAACGACCTTGACTCTTCATGATCAACTGGCCCAATAACAGAAATAACCCCTGTGCTTGGATTTAAGGCAAATATTCTTTTAATAGAATCTGGTGTGTGATCATCAAAGGAATATTCAATTTCACCGTTGGCACCTTCATCTAGATCGGTGGCATTAAGTTTTAAAAGTATCGTGTTAACAGCAGTGTTTTCCCTTAAATTAATTTTATAGGATCCCTTTTCAAAGGTAGGTGGATTGTCATTTAAATCCATGACAATGACATGTATTTGTGTAGTTCCAGACCTTGAGGGAGTGCCTCCATCTACAGCTGTAAGGATAAGGTGATGTCTGTCTGCTTCTTCTCTGTCCAAAACTTTTTCTAACACTAGCTCTGGAATGACAGTTCCATCTTTGCGGTTCTTTACAGACAGCGAGAAATAAGGACTCGGTTCCAGTTTATATTGTTTAATTCCATTGGTCCCCACATCCAGATCGTGTGCACTTTCCAAAGTAAACCTTGCTCCCGGACTTGCGATCAATTCTGTAATCTTTATAGTTCTTTCATTGTTTGAAAATACGGGAGAGTTATCATTTATATCCATAATCTCTACCATGACACGGTGTAGCTGTAGAGGGTTTTCTATAACTACTTCAACGGGTAACACACAGCTTGTGCTAGAGCCACACTGGCTCTCCCTGTCTATCTTTTCATTCACTACCAAAGCTCCATTTTCCCAGTTCACAGCAAAGTATTTTCTGCTTCCCTCTGATCCCATCCTAAGCTTGCGTTTCGAGAGATCAGAGATTTTCAGTCCCAGATCTTGTGCTACATTTCCCACCACTGTCCCTGGCTCAGACTCCTCCACGACCGAATAGCGAAGCTGCCCAGAGACCCAGCCCCAGCTACAAAGGAAAAAGAAGCACTTTACTTGCCATTTCCAAGTCTCTGCTGAGTTTTGAATGTCCATAACTTAAACCTTCCTTCCAAGCAGCGTGACTGCTTTCTCCGAATCCACATGTAAATCCTAGGAATTAAGTGCATCCATGGTGCACAAAGAGACCTTCATAGAGTAGCACATTTGTATCCAACTTGCTAAATACATCCACAGAACTCTTATCAGAGCAGCAGCCTTCCTTTCTCTGTTGCTGGAGGAACGCTTCACAAAACCAGGGGGGAGAGAAAGGATGACAGCAGAGGCTCTGTTGTGTGTTGTGTGCAGCGCAGAAGGATCAGATGTCATCTCTGCCCTCTACTGGTCACTGTTGTGAATTTAATAACTGCAAACTGGAATAATATAGTGCTATATTTACAATCACAACTAAAAGAAACCTTCCAACTTGTGCATTTTGGGAACTCTTTAGCTTTCTATGATTTCTCCTACTGCAGACTTACATTTTTAAAACAGTTTAACTACTTAAGGACCAAGCTTCTTTTTGACAGTTGTTGTTCACAAGTTAAAATCATTTTTTTTCCACAAAATTACTTAGAACCCCCAAACATTATGTATTTTTTTCAGACACCCTAGAGAATAAAATGGCGGTTGTTGCAATACTTTATGTCACACCGTATTTGCGGTCTTACAAGTGCAATTTTTTGGGAAAAATATGCACTTTTTATTTACTTAAAATATAAGACAACAGTAAAGTTAGCCCATTTTTTTTTATACTGTGAAAGATAATGTTACATTGAGTAAATTGATACCCAACATGTAATGCTTCTTTGACCCTTAAAAATCTCCATAAACTACATTTAAAAACTTTGACAGGTTACGTGTTTTCTGTTACAGAGGAGTGCTAGAATTATTGCTCTCACTCTAACGATCGCAGTGATACCTCACATGTTTAGTTTAAACACCATTTGTATATGCGGACGCGACTTACCTATGCATTACATTCTGCGTGCGAGTTAGGTGGGACGGGGCACTTACATTTTTTGTTTCTTATTTATTTAACGTTTTTTTTACACTGTCCTTTAAAAAAAAAAAAAAAAATTGGGTCACTTTTATTCCTATTAGAAGGAATGTTAACATCCCTTGTAATAGAAATAAAGCATGACAGGACCTCTTAAATGTGAGATCTGATCTAACATTTACACTAAAATGCAATAAATAGAAATTAAATGTCATTTGTTTTTTCCCCTTTAAGACCATTGGGCGGAAGTGGTGTTTGACGTCTCTTCCGCCATTCAATGTTATGGAGCCGAGCGGGGGCCATCTTTCTCTCGGCTCCATTTTTTAGAGGAGAAAGGACACGATCGTCTCCACCGCTACTGATGACCCCAGTAAGCAGCGGAGATGACCGAAACGTGACGGGAGGGGGGCCCTCTCCTGCTCCTGATAAAAGTGATCTTGTGGCGAATTCGCCATGGAGATCACTTTTATCTAAAAGCAAGACGCTCGTCGTTGTTACAAAACCCCTGCTGCCATAACAACGATATTTAGCATCAAAGTACCAATGTACAATGACGGCGAAGTGGTTAATCTGAAAATTACAATGAAACTGAAGTCACCATGAAACCTCTCTTTGACTAAAAATAATTACTACATGAAAAATGTTGTTGAGCGATAATTCCTATAAAATGATTTTTTTAGTGTTAGTTTTTGCAATTTTTTATGGGACGATTTTCTATGTGTATAATTTAGTTTTGAAGTCTTGTAAACAAAGCACAAACTATGTCACAAATGAATATCTACTTTATTATAACATTGGCATGCCTTTAATTTGACAGCACCACAACTAAGAAAGCATTTAATCAAATTACAGTACATTCGGAAATAGCAAATGCAATTCCCTTTGCAACGTAAATGTTTTTATATAACAATAATTACAAACGCAAAAACAGGATTTACACAGGTACTCTATAAACACAAATATACTCTATAAAATCTTCATTCATTATTTAATCTTTTTACTTAAAACCAAGTGCAAATCCATGCTATTCCTAAAATCCTCTTGTACATAAAAAAGTACTTATACTATAACATGATCCTGCCCTGCCTCCAATACCTTTATACAATCATCATATTTACCTTTGTTGTCATCTGAATTTGAGGGTCACTATTGGGGGATAATCCCTCCATGCGTTTTTTAGAGTCCACTTCATCGGAAGTAGCAAAAAGAGTGTGGATGACAAAAAGGTTAAATATGATGATTGTATAAGGTTTATTGGACAAATGTTGGGGGAGTCAGGATAGTACAAAATGCTTAGGTATATAGAACTTTTTTTATTTATAAGAGGATTTGGCTTATGAATAGGAAATGGCATACAAATGGCATAGATATGCACAATTTTTACAACAAATTCAACAACAAAAATATGAAAATGTTAAAGAGTTTGTAGAGTACATGTAAAAACCTTGTTTTTGTATTTGGTATCCCTGTTATATTTATATTGGGATGAGGGTACAGAATAACAGTAGGAAAAAATCCAATCATACACATTTATTCTGTTTGTTGAAAGAAGTTTCCATAACCATGTATATGAAAAAGTACAGAGATAAACTTCCAGCAGGATGATACTGGTTGGAATATGAATACATTTATAAATATTGCACACCGTTTTAGAAAAGTGGTCTACCGTCTTTGGATCTTTTCTTACCAAAAAATGGAACTTCCACTTTTTGGAATCCTCCCCCCCTCCGGTGTCACATTTGGCACCTTTCAGGGGGGAGCAGATACCTGTCTAATCCAGGTATTTTTCTCTCACTTCCGGGCATAAATCGCTGCAGGCTCTGCAGCGATCTATGCCCTGTTCGGCCCCTCCGCCCTCGCTGTCTTCTGGGAGACACACAGGTCCCAGAAGACAGCAGGGACTAGTGAGGACGCACAGTGCGACTCACGCATGCGCAGTAGGGAACCAGGCTGTGAAGCCGCAAGGCTTCACTTCCTGATTAGCTTACCCAAAGATGGCGGCGCCGCCACCTGAGACCCGAACAACAGATTGGCTTTGGTTGAGGACAGGTAAGTGTCCATATTTTAAAAAGTCATCAGCCTGCGGTAAAATTATTTTGGTAGAACTCCGCTTTAAGGTGTTTAATATTAGAAAATGCCTAAATGCTGGCTGAAGAAAACCCAACAGATGAATGCAATGCATACATACATAATAAAAGCTTCAATGCCCTTTTCTCTATACAAAGGGAACAATAGGCTGTCAATATAAACATGCCATTGTGCAATAACAGTCATTACCACCTTGCTAAACAACGCAACTTTCATAAGTGATGCTCAATTGGATTACATGTTTATTTGAATGGCTAACCTAGAAATGTGGCTTGTGCCCAATAACTAAACAACCGTGCTTACTCATTTTGGGCACCTTGTGTGAGTAAGCATAATGATGAATATCATTTGCATTAATTCACAGAATGTTTAAGCAGCAACTAGAAAAAATAAAAGCAAGAAGGTGAATAAATAACATTATGTGGGCTCTGTAAAGAAACAAAATGGGTAGATATGAAGTTAACATTTGTGTACCTCAGTATTCCAACTCCAATCTCATCTAAAGATCCCACATAGCGTAATGTGACTGTCAGCCTGTTCTGACCAAGAAGAAAGGATGTTGCAAAATTTCCCATCTGTGAGAATGAAGAAATCTTCCAACATCCATCCTGCATTGCCACTGTTTTTAGAAGCAACCCCAAAAATATAATATAAAAAACAGGTCAAATCCATCACACACATTTCGAAAGACGCAACCAACTTTACCACTCATGACAAAGCCTCTTCAAAACCCACACCAACCAGGTTGTACTTAGTTTCATCGATTTTTCCCTGCCACTTCTTCCTTCATTGCAGCTAACACAAAATACCAGGTGTCCGTGATTGGACTCTCTTGGGGCTCTTTAATCTAAATTCATGACATGTTGATATGTATGTCACCCTTGACCTCTTTGCCTGATGTTACAGAATTTAACAAATTCCATGCCCTAAACAACTTTAAAATAAACCTTAACACAAATGATATACTCCAGGCGAAAATTATAAACGAAAGATCTCAATTATAAAACACCAATACAGTATTTAAAGCCCGATGTGCTCTTATAGTTACAAACACCCCCTACAGTTCAACACTCATCTTTTCACTAGAAACATGTACAAACAAAGAAGACATTTACACATATCCTGTCTCCATCTAATATAAACTTGTGCTTCATGGTATACATGATGATGCTCCAATATTTAAAACATGACAAAAGAATTTAATAAAAGTTTGGCTTAAATCCAATACGATTACACAAACAGAGGACAAGAGACTTGCTTAAAATTCATCTCTGGATAGCACCAGAAACTTTGAAAAAATATGTTGCCTTGAGCTTTCTGGCTTTGGTTTGTGATGTCAGTAAGGGAAATCTTCAGTAAATTGTCAAATGTTACACTTCTCCTGGGAAATGTATATTATCTTCTATGACAGCCTTTTTCAGGCTTTTTACCTGAGAGAAGACCTTGAAATAATTTTCAGTCCTCAGGGAACCCCAGCTAAAAGGAATTTGTTGGTGATAATTGGGAAGAATGCTCCCCTTAGGCCCCGTACACACGGCCGAGAAACTCGACGAGCAAAACACAAATCGTTTTGCTCGTCGAGTTCCTTGTGAAGCTGCCGAGGATCTCGGCGAGCCAAGTTTCCCCGTTGACTAACGAGGAAATAGAGAACATGTTCTCTATTTGGCCCGACGAGATCCTCGTCGGTTTCCTCGGCCGAAAGTGTACACATGGCCGGCTTTCTCGGCAGAATACAGCTCCAATCGAGTTTCTGGCTGAATTCTGCAGAGAAACTCGGTCGTGTGTACGGGGCCTGACAGTGTTGGTTAGAATGCCACCCTTACAGACAGCTAAAAAGATCATTCATCATGTCCCTGGCTCTGTCATGTGACACTGGATCTAAAATTGTGCAGGCACCATCAGATGAGAGGTCAATCAGCTACAGATCAGGGAAATAACAGCCTCTGGAAGAAGCATATAACCCTTGTAGAGAAAGGCTGTTCTATGAGGTTTCAAACAACAACAATGTTCTGTAAATAGTGCTACTTAATATGTTTGATATTTATTTACTCTGCCCAATACCAAAAAAATGGGTATGTTATTGTGTAAATGCACACTAAATTGCATTTACAGTAAATATTTTATTTTTTTTCTGAAAGATTATGTTTCATAAATGGCTTTGTGCAACATAAAACAATTGCACCAACTGCTATTTTATTCTTTAGGGCCTCTGCCTTTAGAAAATATATAATGTTTGGGGGTTCTACGTAATTTTCTAGCTAAAAAATGCAGATTTAACATTTATATGAAAAATGTCAGAATTGGCCTGAACTGGAAGTGGTTAAATATGCCTGGGACAAATGTAAGCTCAAGCAAAAAATGTTTTCTTGTTTCTGTTAGATTACATTAACATACACAGTATAGTTTGAAAACTTTGATATGACTACTGGGAAAGCTATTTGTGTTCCTTATCTCTAGAGGACCTGTGTTTGCTCTGTAGATTAGAGCAGTGGTTCTCAGCCTCAGTCCTCAAGTAACCCCAACAGGCCATGTTTTCAGGTTTTCCTTTACTTTGCACAGCTGCTTTAAATCAATATCAATTACATGGTATTGATAAGAACTATTTTATCTAAGGGAAGTTCCCAAAACATGGCACGTTGGGGGTACTTGAGGACTGAGGCTGAGAACCACTGGATTGGAGAAGCAAGCGTTCTTTGTAGTCTATGTAAAGACAAAGCT
Organism: Rana temporaria; assembly: GCF_905171775.1. Classification (NCBI taxonomy): domain Eukaryota; kingdom Metazoa; phylum Chordata; class Amphibia; order Anura; family Ranidae; genus Rana; species Rana temporaria. Next base: position 317,022,544 of record NC_053491.1, on the reverse strand, counting down.
ATTTTTTTTTATTTTGTATGGTGTATAGAAGGGATCCAAATGTGTTCTTTTTCTGTCTATCTGTCTGTCTATCTTTTCCTGCTTTGTATACTTACTCCTTTATTTTATCCTTAAAGGGGTTGTATTTTCTAAAAAAGGTTGCTTTAAGCTAGTGCATTGTTAATTTTCCTTCGATTTCCTTTCTAAATGTTTTTTCTTTGTTCTGGCTGACTAACCCCCATGGATGATTGGGTCAAGCTTACCGAGGAGGAACAGGAAGTGAGAAATTCCGACAAAGAAAAAAAAACATTTAGAAGGGAAATCGAAGGAAAAGGTAAGTGAATCAACAATGCACTAGCTTAAAGGAACCTATTTAGAAAAAAAAAAAAAAAAACTTTACAACCCCTTTAAGTTTTGCTACTGAGATTAGAGTAAACCAAAGAGAAAGAAGACCAAAGAGAAAGAAGAGAAAAATCAGCCTAGAGGTAGACAGACCACCAAACCTAGAGGATTCAACCCTACCTTGTCTTTACATACATTTTAATGGATTTGTTATTGGGGCTACATGTAAAATAGTTACAGCCTGCATATCTTCACGTTTCCTTTCTTCTGCTTTTCATTTCTTCTCTCTTTCTCTATATTTACGATTTCCCCCTCCCCTTTTTCCTCTGCTCTTACTTTCTGCCACACTTTTTTTACTGGAGTGAAATCACATATAAATAATTTCTCATGTAATTTTCCATTTAATGTCATTAAATACAGTAGCAAGATGATCATCACATACAAGTACAAATCTCACTTGCAGCCAAACCTTGCATATCCCTTATTCTTACTAGTCCATGCATCCTGATTGGCTAATAACCATTAGTCCCCCCCGCCAGCCTTAAAGCCCTGTGTTACAACTTCTCTTCCTGCAGATGCTGCTCCAGACCTCCACTAGAGGGAGCCTAAGAGAAGATAATATATAGACTGCTTTATTCCCAGTACAACGCTCCAATGCTGGTAGGGAGCAACTGCTGAAGGAAAAGAGAAAATGTAAGCACATTTGAGGCTCACGGTCCCTTGCATCTGGATTTTCAAATAAGAATATGTGCTAAAAGTTAACTTTGTATTTAAAGTGGAATCAAGCCGTTTACTTAAATAGTTTCCCAAAACAGTTAAATTCAAGGCATGCCATGAATGATAGCTGTCATTTTTGCCTTTGTCCTCAACTGAACTGTCAAGCCATCAATTTGCTGGTGTCATAACTGATCACATGAGCATCACCCTTGCTCCTGCAGATCAAACATAAGCTAAGATGCCAGCTGTCTTGGCTGTAACGTATAGAAGGGTTTAGTTCCACTTTAAAGGAAACTGATTATGAACAAAAATGTCACGTGAAAAGGGTGCATGCTGCTGTTGCTGACTTTTCTTGGTAAAAATAAATGGATGCTGACTTTGAGTCACTGACCTGTAACAAGTATGCAGAGAAGGAATTTTGCCATTCCTGATCTGCAAACTTCCTGCAGTCAGTGAAGAGCCAGCACATATTTGCTCATGCTATTAAATGGTCTTAAACCAAAAAGTAAATATAATGACCAGTTAAATATAATTTTCAGAAGTAGCTCAGCAATGTCAGTCTCCATATTTCTCCCTGTCCATTAACACCTTCCTGCCCAGCCTATAGAAGGGCAGGCGGGGGCTTTACTGTTCTGATTGGATGTTATATGACGTCCTTCACATTGCGCCGCTCATGCACGCCCCTGAAGGCACGCAGTGTGAGTGAGTGAGTGAGTGAGTAACTTGTATAGCGCAGCAAATGCGAACTTAATCGCCTCAAGGCGCTTGTCATCCAGAGTAGTACAGATCTTTCAGAAGAGGTGGGTCTTTAGCTTTTTCCTGAATGCCCGATGGTTTTCTTCCAAGCGGATGGTCGTGGGTAGAGCATTCCAGAGCCGTGGTCCTTGGACCGAGAATCTTCGTTCTCCTTTCGATTTGTAGCGGGATTTAGGAATTTGGAGAAGGTTTTGGTTGGTTGACCGAAGCATGCGCTTGGTGACGTACGGTTTTATTTTCTCGCATAAGTATTGAGGAGCTTTTCCCTGTGAACATTTGTGGGTGAGGCAGAGCGTCTTGAATGTCACCCGGTCCTGTACGGACAGCCAGTGGAGGGACCTCAAGACTGGGGCGACTGCGGTGATTCCCACGGCTTTTTACCTGTTACCAGTCTGGCTGCCGTGTTCTGGACGACTTGTAGACGCGCCATCTGGTATTTTGGTAGCCCTAAGTAGAGGGAGTTTGCGTAGTCGAGTCGTGAGTTGATGATTGTTCCGACAACTACTGCCGTGTCTTCTTTCGGGATAAAGGGGATGAGTCTACGTAGCATGCGGAGCAGATGATGAGAGCTGCTGACGACTGATCCTATTTGTGCATCCATTGTCATGTCTGAGTCGAAGATGACTCCGAGACTTTTGATTTTTTTGCTTGGTGCGATGGTTTGTCCGAGGATGGTGGGTGGTGTCCATGTGGTCCTAGCAATGGATTTTTTATTTGCGTGAAGGATGAGTAGTTCTGTTTTCGATCCGTTAAGTTTGAGGGAGCTTTCGGTCATCCAATTGTCGATCAGTGTGAGGCACTTTCCAAGTTCAAGAAATTGGTCTTTTTTGTTGGTGATTCGAAGGTAAAGCTGCGTGTCGTCCGCATAGGAGTGGTAACGCAGGTCTTGTTTGCTGATGATTTTGAGGAGCGGGCGGATGTAGATGTTGAAGAGTAGAGGTGAGAGGGGTGATCCTTGCGGGACTCCGCATGTGATGGTCCGTGTTTCTGATGTGAAATCTCCAAGTTTCACGGTCTGAGTACGATTTTCCAGGAAAGATGCGAACCACGGTAGGGCTGCGTCAGAGACTCCTGCTACTTCTTTGAGTCGCGTGAGCAATATGTTGTGATCTACTGTGTCGAAGGCTGCACTAAGATCCAGCAGCACTAGGAGACAGGATTCTCCGTCATCTGCTGCTTCAAGGGCGTCATCCCATATCTTGAGAAGAGCCGTTTCTGTGCCGTGGCCTGGGCGAAAACCTGATTGTAGAGGATCTAGGAGTTTGTGGTCGTCCAGGTGGGGCTGGAGTTGTTGCACTACTGCTTTCTCCATGATCTTGGAGATCGTGTTCAGGCTTGTTACCGGTCTGCGCTGGTTAGGGTCTTTCGGATCGAGGTTGGGCTTCTTTAAGAGAGGTTTTATTATGCCTTGTTTGAGGTTGTCCGGAACCATCCCTTCCCTGAATGATTGGTTTATGATGTGCGTTATGGTGGGTGCCAAGATGTCCGTGCATTCTTTCAAGAGTTTTGTCGGGATGATGTCGTTTGGGGATGTGTTGTCTCGGAGGCTTCTGATGATGTTTTTTGTGGTGTCGATGGTAATTGGGATCAGCTCGAAATTCATCGAAGTTTTGTTGATTTCTTCTTCTTGCTGTATCTGAGTGGGGTTTATGTTTTTTTTCTGTTGAACTGTTGCCCGAATCTTTTCAATTTTGTCGATAAAAAAGTCTGATAGTTCGTTGCAGAATTCTTGTGTCTCACTTGCAGGGGGCTCCAAACAGGAGGGGTTCATAGCCTTAGAGACTAGTTTAAAAAGTTCCCGTGGATGGTTTATGGCTTTGGAGATGGTGTTTGCGAAATGGTCTTTTTTGGCTTTAAAGATTGCTTTGTGGTAATTTTTGGTGAGGGTTTTGTACTTTGTGAGGTTTTCTTTTGATGGGTTCCTCCTCCAGGCTCCTTCAGCTCTTCTGCGTTCCTGTTTCAGTAGAGTGAGAAAGTCATTAAACCAGCCTGAGTTATTTTTTCGGTTGAGAGCTCTGCGTTTTGGAGCGACTGTATCTGCTGTTTGTAGTAGTGCTTTGTTTAAAGCGTTGAGAGTTTGCTCCGTTGAGTGGTTCGGATTTGGTACGTCTATTTTAGTTGCTAGTGTGATTTTGAAGAGCTCAGAGTGTAATTTCTTCTTTGATCTTGCCCAGTGTATAGTTGTTGGGAGTTTGGGTTTTTGAAGGACGGTATCGGTGGTTAATATGAATTTGATGGCGTGGTGGTCCGTCCATGGTAAAGGTCTATTGTCCATAGTGTTGACATTCACGTTTTGTATGAAGATGAGATCCAAAGTGTGACCTGATGTATGTGTTGAAGTCTTTATCAGTTGCTGCAGACCCCGTTCTTCCAGTTGGTCGATGCAGGCGGTAGCGATGGGATCCTGAGTTGAGTTAGCCCAGAGGTTGAAATCCCCAAGTAGCAACAGGTTTTTGGTTTTCAGAGTGTGCGTCGAAAGGAATTCGGAGAAGGGTGAGAGGAGATGCGTTTTTGGTCCAGGTGGTCTGTAGCATAGTAGTATATGGACGGTTTCTTCTGGTGTAGTTTGAAGCTGCAGGGTCAGCGTTTCCATAAAGGGCAGAGAGTTCTGTAGAGTAGGTTTGGTGAGAGCGAGGTGGGATTTGTATATCACTGCAAGGCCTCCTCCTCTTTGTCCTGTTCTATGTTCGGTTAGGATGCGATAATTTTCGGGCACCAATTCTGCTAAGATGGGGTTACAGTCGGGTGTTAGCCAACTTTCTGTGATAAAGAGGCAGTCTGTATTGTGTTGGACGATGAAGTCATGGATTTCCTTTCTGTGTTTGACTGCAGATCTTGTGTTGATCAGGGCGCATTCTAAGTGTTGAAGTCGCTGCGGTGGCTTCTCTTTTTTTGGGTTTGGTTGGCGGTGGATTCTTAGTAGTCGTTCTTTCTGTAGTGTTTTTTCAGTGGTGGCTGGAAGCGTAGCGGCCAACTTCCTTAAGTTGCGGAGGGTGTCCGCTGCGTACTTGATGATGATCATGGTGGGGGATAAATTGATGGCGAAATGCTGGTACTGTAATCCTGTTGATCCAACGATGATGGGGATGGTCCTCGGGGGGGGGGGGGTGCTGTTCCCGGAAGGTTCAGTTGGTATTCGCTCAGTGACGAGGATCGGTAAAAATGCTGCAAAAAAGATGGTGACCCGGCCTGTGGTGATCAGTGGTGAGTCGTGTCCTTTGGACACAGGGTGTACAACCACTTTAATTGTTTTAGGAAACTGTTAAATGTGCAATTTTTGGTTCTGCTTTGAATGATATCTCTTAGGCCCCGTACACACGACCGAACATGTCTGCTGAAACTGGTCCGCGGACCAGTTTCAGCAGACATGTTCGGTCGTGTGTAGGCCTGAGCGGACAGGATTCCAGCATACATTTGCCCGCCGGGCCTTTTTCCAGCGGGCAAATATTTCTGGACTTGTTTTAAAACAGCCCGCTGGAATCCTGTCCGCTCGGACATGTTCGGTCATCTGTACAGACCTACCGTACATGTCCGAGCGCCAGCCATCCCTCGCATGCGTCGAATGACTTCGACGCATGCGTGGAAGCATTGAACTGGCAGGGCCGCCCACGTCGCCGTGTCATCGTCGCGGCGACGGCGCGGACACACCCCGCGTATTGTTTACGCGCGGATTTCTGTATGATGGTGAGTACAGCCACCATACAGAAATCCCCGGGCAGACATGTACGGTGAAAACGGTCCGGCGGACCGGTTTCATCGTACATGTTTGGTCGTCTGTACACGGCCTTACAGTTACTAGCATGCTTATGTTAGCTCTCAGCCTAACTGTCTAGCCATCAAATGGCTGATGTCAAAGCTGAGCACTGTGGCATCTGCAGAAAAATGAGGCCAAGATGACTGTAAAGTAGAGGAAAGATTCGTTTTGCTTTAAAGCATAGCTCCACCCAAAAGAGGAAGTTCCGTTGTTCCCTGGTCCTCTTGCAAAATTGCCAATTTTGAGGAGCAGGGGGGGGGGGGGACAGGTACCTGATTTTTACAGGCACCCTCCCTCCCTGTGCTGTCTTATGGGACACTGACAGGTCCCAGAAGACTGCATCCAGTACTAACGATGCACAGCACAACTCGCGTAATGCGCAGTGGGCACACAGCTTGCGGCTGCACAGCTGGGTACACATATTGAAGATGCCAGTGCCGGGGACTAAGCACAGCGAGTGAGAACGACTGGAGTGAGCACATTGCAAAATCATGGGACAGTTGAGTGGTTGTTTTTTAAAAGTCAGCAGCTACAGTTTTTGTAGTTACTGACTTTTATTTTTTCCACATGTGACTGGAATTCTGCTTAAAAGTACAGGAATGTTAGAAACTCTGCAAGGATTTTATTGTTGACTGTTACCCTGTTGCAGATTTTCTCACTTCCTGTTTGCTTTAATGGTATTTTTCTTTAAACACAGGATATTACAGCCATAGGTAAATACAAATACTAAAAAGTGCAATGACATTAACAAAAAATAAAGCTTACCTGCACATATAAAACAATTATATTATAAAACCTTAAAACAAAGAAAGTATAAGCTACTAAGTAACCACTTCAGACTTCTATACACCACCAGTGTATAGATCTGTAAAAATAAAAATAAAAAAAGCATATACAAATAAAAAAATTGTATGTTTACAACACATGAAATGATAGATATAGCAAATGGAAATGGAGAGGGTGCCTTCTTGCTTGGCACAATGGATAAAATGCAAAGCGGTGTTCTGTGAAGTGTAAACAAACACTACATAGCCGGAGCTCCCTTGTTGCCTAGGAGATAAATGGAGCAGCACGATTTTCTGCAGAGAAGCTGCAGTGCTAACAGCGGAGTTACTCATCAAGGATGCATATACTTTACATTATGCTTGGCTGCTCTGTGCAGAAGGTGCTTATAACACTCTTGCAAATGGCTACAGTAAAATGAACACAGCCATTACGTTTTCTCACCATCTGGGTTAAAGGTTAACTAAACAGAGCATACAAAAACAAAACTAACACCCATTCCAAAAATCCATTCTAAGACCACTGCTTATGTAAACGGTCACTCTGAAATCATATTTTATTGGCTACAAAATTGTATATTTCGGCATCTTGCTGTCTGGCCATTATGTTTTTTAGACAAACTTTCTTACCTGAAATACACATTCAATTTCATCCAATAAAAGTGGAGACCCAGAGGCTTTTTAAAACATTAGTTAATTTTTAAGGTGAGAAAACAGCTTTATATATATATAATATTGTTAACACAAAAGATTTTTTTTTTAAAAAAAGTGTGCAAATGTATCAGATTTCACTCCATTAATTCTGACCTCGAAGACAGGATTCTTGGCCTGAAAGATGTTACAAGGGGTTTGTATGTTGTGGTGTAATGGTTTGCACTTTATATTTGGTCTTTGTAGTGATCGTAAACATTAGAATGTTCTTCCTGTGCAGTGTGGTCATTATTAATTGGCTCTCTTGTTACAAAGCCAGACAAATATTTCTCCTGAGAACACATCTAACGCAGTTCTTTTTCTGACTGCACAAGAGAAGCTTGTCCACCACTAAGTGTCTCCCTAAGCATATTTTTCTGCTGCAGCTTTCATATGAAATACATAGAAATGTAACCAAGAGAGCACTCTACATATTAACTTTGTTTTAAATAAACAAAACACAGCAGTCCCTTACATATAGTTATATACCATTCACACTAGGTAAGTGCTTCTCTGTCTCTAATATCCCAAATATGCTCACACAAATATCATTGTCAACATTATCATAAATTACGTTTTACAGAGGGACCATTTTTAATCTTTACATCATTACGAATGCCCTTTCTTGTACTTATCATCATTATGTCAGGAGTGAGAGACTGAGGCCTCATACACACGACCGAGGAACTCTACGTAAATGAAACACCGTTTTCCCCGACGAGTTCCTTGTTTGGCTTGTCGAGAAACTTGACAAGCTTTCTTTGCGTACACACTGTCAAGACAAAATCTCGTCGTTCTCAAACGCGGAGATGTAAAACACCTACGACGGCACTATAAAGGGGAAGATTGATTACATTGGCGCCACCCTTCTGAGCATGTGCGGGTTTCTATGCATACACATGAACGTGTTTCTCATCGAAAACCAGCCTGACGAGGAACACAACGAGGAAATTGAGACTCCTGACGAGGAAAAAGAGAACTTGTTCTCTTTTTTTCTCATCGAGTTCCTCAACAGTTTTCTCGATGAAAAACATACACACGACCGTTTTCCTCGGCAAAAAAGCTCTGCCACCAAGTTTCTTGATGGATTCTGTCGGGGAAACGGTTGTGTGTACGAGGCCTTACTTTCAGCAATGAAACACATTGTATAAAAGCAAAAGAAGGATACAAGCTCTACTTCCTAGCTAATATGACCTATGCAGTGTCAGTTCAATGACAAGATCCCTGTACACCCTTGTAAACTTTCCAAATACTGCAAACTTCAAAATCCTTTATTGATAAGTCAAGACGGTAGTACAAAAGTGAATGTTTCTCATACATGTCAGAAAGATCCATAAAGCTGAAGTTTAGTTATGCATATTTGTACATAGTTACATTGGTCCAGCTTGGACCAATGTAAGTATGCCTCTGCCAGGCACATGCAGTCAGGGGAGGATCGACTTTGAGGGTCATAGCTCGGTGACTAGGGGCAACCATAAATTTGGTGTATGAAGCTGAAATCCTACCCCACGACTGGTCAAAATTTGGGGCTCCTATCATCTAGGGTTCAGGAGATACGGGGCTCTGTGTGCAGCCTGTCAGAAGCTAAATACAGAGCAGCCAGTTTAAATGCAAGCTGGCACACTCTTTTTGCAGCAGACTGAGGCCTCGTACACACGACCGAGTTTCTCGACAAAAACCAGCAAGAAACTTGCTGTTTTTTTTTTTTGGCCCAGGAAACCGGTTGTGTGTACACTTTTCGACGAGGAAACTGTTGAGGATCTCGTCGAGCCAAAAAGAAAGCATTTCTTCTTTTTCCTCGACGGCAATGGGGAAATTTGGCTTGCCGAGATCCTCAACAGCCTAACAAGGAACTCGACGAGCAAAACGATGTGTTTCGCCCGTCGAGTTTCTCGGTCGTGTTTACGAGGCTTGAGAGGATGAGCTCACAGTGGCTTTCCTCACTTCTTGTCAGAGGCACTAAGCTCAATGGACAGCTTGGAGTCTTCGACCAATGGTAAAGTATCATTGGCCCAAGCTGTACAATAAAAATGCTGCACTGGAGGCACGCCTCTCACTGCAGTGTCATAGAAGGGGGCATGTGTCTAAAAGACAAATATTCCCTTCCAGCCCAGCCCTCTTAACTAGAAGGAAAAAAACATACGTTTATGTGTATAAGATGTACCCATAATCCCATGTTTTTCTCACACAGTTAATAGGGAGAATGAGAATCTGCTGCTGCTGAAAAGGTACAAGCGAAATCATATGTTATTATGCTATATGTTATAAGATAAAAATTTGTTATTTATCTATTTACTGTGAAATTATAATTTCAAACTTCAGTAATTTGTTCGTTAAGCCACCTGCTTAAGTACAGTTTTGAAAAATATGGTAAATTACCTTAAAAATAATATATAATAATTATTTGTATATTACTTACTCATGGTAATTCATCCCTTGCCACCCTGGCCAATTCTGACATTTCTCTACTACATGTAAAAATCATAATTTTTTTGCTAGAAAATTACTCAGAACGCCCAAACATTATATATGGTGGTCAGTGCAGCAATTTTTCAAACACATTTTTTGGGGAAAGAAACTGTTTCACGAATAAAAAAAATTAACACTTAAGTTAGTCCGATTTTTTGTATACTGTGAAAGATGATGTTACGCCAAGTAATAAGATACCTAACATGTCACGCTTTAAAATTGCGCACACTTGTGCAATGGCATCAAACTTCAGTACTTAAAAATCTCTATAGGCAACGCTTTAAACATTTTACAGGTTACATGTTTAAAATTACAGAGGAGGTCTAGTGCTAGAATTATTGCTCTCGCTCTAACATTCACGGTGTATGTAACCTATGTGTATCTGGCTCTGATACTAGCCAGTGCCTGACCAGACACTGACCTCACTGCATGTCCCTGGCCTGTGCCATACCTGTAAGATCCCAGTGGAAGCTGGGAATCACTGTAGTAGACAAAACTACCACAGGGAATGCCACTTCTGGGTCCCATGCCAAGTTGCATGCTCTATTGCTTAGTGAACACAGGAAGTTGCTCGCTCAGCATGGGCACTATTCAAAGAAAACGTAGCATTTTCTCAATGAATGCAAAGCATTTTCTGATGGGACAAAATAGAGATCATGATGTCACAGCCCCACCTCTTCACCTTGTCCAATGCTACAAGGCAGAAATTACAACCTTATTCCTCACTTTCACAGAACCCTCTGCTCCAGATTAATGGTCCCCCAAAACTGCTTCTCTTCGGCACGCATTCAATCAGTCACACTCTGACAATATCACATACAATGGAAGGCCAGAAATTCTCCATTATAAGTGAGGTCAGCTAGGGCCGAGCTCACAACCAAGGGAAGAAAAAAGTGTTGGCTGCAGGGGGAGCGAAGGTAATTTAAGTAAAATAGCTTTTTAGGATACCCTAGGCAAAAACTGCAGGGTTAGTTTGGTAATTTCCCAACTACTTAACTTCGAAGTAGAATTTAAGCCAACGATTTCCAATATTTTAGAAAAGAGAAAGATTAAATCCCTGTCAGGTTTCTATTGCTGTTTGTGCCAGTTGGTGATTTCCCTGGTGACCATTATCATTTGGGACAGAAAGTCAGGGGGGAATATTATTATTATTATACAGGATTTATATAGCGCCAACAGTTTACGCAGCGCTTTACAACATCAGGGAATACAAGATTTTAGTGGTTGGCACCAGAACAGTAGTAAAGGGAACATCTTACAATGGAGACGCTTGCGGATCTACAGTATTTATAAACGTTTTCACACAATTCTACACAACATTATCCCAGGATTCTTAAATGTTTCCAGTCAAATCCAATTAGAAAAGTGTGTGATTCTTGGGAGAAAGTTGTGGGAATCCTGTGTGAAAACCTTGTAGATGCCTTTTTCTGGTGACAGCTGTCTAAGAAACCTATAAATACCTAAAAGAAGTTTGAACCTTTCACCCTCTCTATCCAAAACCAGAAAAAGCTTCAGCTAGAGTTATAATTCAAGCAACCACTTTTTGGACTTAAAAAGAAACCACAGAAGAAAGAATGAGAACAATGAGAGAGGGCACACATTACATTGTGCACTGCAAGGAAACCGTTTTAACCAAAGAGACACAGGGGGAGATTTACTCAAACTAGAGCGTGCAAAATCTGGTGCAACTCTGCATAGAAACAAATCAGATTCCAGGTTTTATTGTCAAAGGTTAAATGAACAATCTGAAGCTAAAAGCTGATTGGCTACCATGCCCAGCTGCACCAGATTATGAGCGCCTCAGTCTTAGTAAATCTCCCACACAATGCCTTTGTCACTAAATGTGGTACAGTGAACCTATGTACATGTGTAATATCCTGTCATGACCAGAGAAGCTCCTTAATTCCCCTGATTATAACGTAATATTTAAAAAGAACAGGATAGCAGCAGTATTACAAGGTATAAACAAAGAGTATAATGGAGGGGATTGGAATCCATCATAATAGAAACACTGGGTGCAATTCTATCCGTGCTTTCATTTGTTCTACATATTTTGGTGGGATACCCTCCTCCTGCCACAAAATGTCAGAAGAATGCACAAGATGTCTTTACTTGTTGACTAGAGAGTATGTATTGTTTGCTTTTGGCAATATTACAGTGTCCATGGTGTGGAAATACACCGCTCTCTAGGATGATTACCTCTCCTGAGGTCAGCTGTCTCCACAATCAAGTAGGGTGTTTGCAACAGAGATAATGAAAAGAAAATAGCTGGATAGCCGCACTCCGCATATTCACCTTTATTCAAAGTTTAAAATGCCGTTGACATGTTTCACACCAGGCACGGTGCTTAGTCATAGCTACAGTGTCCATGGTACTACTCCTGGTAGCCTTTGCTTTACAGAAAAGCAATGGTAATATGCAGCCCACATGCAATCTTGGCTGAAAGAGCCAGGCAACACTTCATTTTGGTTAATGTGTCAAAAACTGTCACATGGCATGGAATTTTTGTACATAAAAGTCAACAAAGCTCTCATGATTGAGAGTCGATTTTCTAGCTATTCTGGGGTCAGGGAACTATTTGGAGGGCTGGGGGGCTGCACAGAAAAGTTTTTTTTACCTTCATGATGAAGGTAAACAATCTTGAGCCTTTAGAACTACTTTAAAGTGATATAAAGGCTTCTATTTTCACAGTCGGTCACACAATAGTCATTCATGGGCCAAGAAAACTGCCTAACTTTTTAACACAACTGTTATTTATCTGATTTTAAGTGTAAAATGTTGTCTGCAGGCTAGGCAGAGCTAGATAAGGAAGGAGGAGGTATAGAGATCAAGCAGCACCTGCACATCATAATTGTGATAACGCACTGTTCTTGGTCAAGTGGCAACAGCTACTGTGAGGCCTCGTACACACGACCGAGAATCTCGTCGTAAAAGAAACATAGTTTTCCTCGAATCTTGTCAAGCTTTCTTTGCGTACACACTGTCAAGATAAAGTCTCCTCGTTCTCAAACGCGGTGACGTACAACACGTACAACGGCACTATAAAGGGGAAGTTCTATTCCATTGGTGCCACCCTTGGGGCTGCTTTTGCTAATCTTGTGTTGCCGCGTGTTAGTAAAAGTTTGGTGAGAGACGATTCACGCTTTTCAGTCTGTTACAGCGTGACGAATGTGCTATCTCCATTACGAACGCTACTTTTACCAAAGGTGCGCTCCCGTCTCATACTTTATTCTAAGCATGCGCACGTTTCTTAGCATTTACACGAACGTGTTTCTCGTCGTAAACCAGCCAGACGAGAAACACGACAAGGAAATTGAGACTCCCGACTTGTTCTCTTTTTTCTCGTCGAGATCCACGACTGTTTTCTCGACGAAAAACATACACATGACCGTTTTCCACTGCAAAAAAGCTCTGCCACCAATTGTCTTGATGGATTTTGTCGAGGAAAACGATCGTGTGTACGAGGCCTGGATGGTGACAAGGCAGCAATGATTTTACTGCGGAAAGAAAATTGTGGTCAGCATATTGAACAGAGGAAGAAATTAACAACGCTCCTGGCAGGATCATCAGGTAGTTAATTATTCTACAGGGAGGACTCAGAAAAGCATAAATCACTGTCTTTATAGAACTGACAGTCTATATCATATATGAGATTTTTGTTTTTACCATAGTTCTACTTTAATGATCACTATGCCGATCCTATGTACAGCAGTTACAGCTAGCTAGGTCAAGGACAACATAAAAGCACCTCGTATAAGTATATAATCAGTGTATTTCTCTTCTAATATGCACATGCAAAATGACAGATGGCATCTGGGTGACACAGAGAAATTTTATATACTAAGGATTTAGAAATTAACCCACAGTGGTCATGTTAACAGGCGGAGGCTAGGATTAGGATAGACTGTCTGCACACATTAATTGCGTTGATCCCTATAAACACCGCTACGGTCCATACAAGGAAAACATCTGAATTCCAACACTTCATTTGCCACTGATATGTGAACAGAAATGGTAAGAACAAGTACTTCTTTCTGAGATCGCTTTTGCAGCTTTTTAAAAATGAATATAATAACAGTACACAGGTTCTGACATGGGTGCATGTTTTGTAATCATATCAGTTGTGAAATACACTGACGCAGAATAAATATTATTAATAAAAATAACCTCATAATATGTATTTGTGGCAGTTTATTTTGTCTGCAAAATACTGTGGACTGTTTGAGCAAGAAAAAATTTAGATTCATGAAAACTACAGGAAACAAAGGTGTATGAAAAATGGAACAGTTTCACTCCACAGTCACTTAGATTCCTGGTTTCATTTAAAAAATAAAATTCATAATTGCCCCAGGAAGTGGCTCCAATGTGTGTGTTTTAGCATTATGTTTAATAAAACAGCATACGTGTATGTTATCTTCATATCATTGCTCATGAAGTCTAGTTTTTAAGGGGGCATTCACACATTCTTTTATTATATGATTTTGTAAACTTTCACAATAGTTCATTAACAAAAAAAAATAGGAAAACATTTTGGGAGATGGGAACACCAATAGGGACATACAGATCAAAAACATATAGGGAAACAGTAACGTGACTGGAAAGTATTATTACTGTACAGAGAAAAACAGGCTGTTCATTGTACTGTTTTGTGTCATCAGTGGCTACTCAGTGGCAACTGAGCAATTGTTTCCTGAGCAATATAGATTTACCAAAATTATTTAGGTAAAAAAAAAAATCTTGAAATACTTGCATTAATACTGCCTTTTTTGTAAAAAAACTTTCAAAAATGTATTTTTTTTGTATCTAATAAAGAGGCAATGTGATAAATTCATTGTTTACTTTTAATACCAAATATATGAATAGTGAGAGCATAATTATCCTTTCACAGCAATGTTTACAAAGTGACATTGAAGAATCAAATAAATGACAGCAGAAGCACTGCTACTTGACTGCATAGCTGGCTTAAAAGCCTGACCTCTCCTGGTCCAACATGAGAACTACATCTATCTCGTCTACTTTCAGAAAATGTATCTGCATGGATTCTTAGGCCTCGTACACACAACCGAGTTTCTCGGCAAAAACCAGCAAGAAACTTGCTGGCAGAATTTTTTTTGCCAAGGAAACTGGTCGTGTGTACATTTTCGTCTAAAAAACTGTCGAGAAACTCAACGAGCCAAAAAGAGAGCATGTTCTCTATTTCCTTGACGGGAATGGAGAAAATTGGCTTGTCGAGTTCCTCGACATCCTAACAAGGAACTCAACGAGGAAAATTATGTGTTTCGCCCGGTCGTGTGTACGAGGCTTGAGAGTGGTTAAGAAGTATTGTATGGTCACGCAAGCTTGTGTAGATTTGACAAAATGAAATAGATTTGAAATGATATTTACTTCTGAATGTCCCTCCTATTACACAGACATTCATTTATAAACAGAGCACTTATAACAAATAACATCCATTCTGCATGTTGTGTGAGTTTTACCAGTGAATTTACAAAAATCGTTTGGTTAAAAATAACGTAAGGCTATTTATGAATAACCTAGGGCCTGTTGACAGGCTTTTGTTTATATCAGACTTTTTTCACTTTCCATACAAGTTGATGCGAACACAAAGGCAACTCAAAACACATATAGGTTGATTTATTTAAAAAGACTGTGCACTTTGCAAAGTGCAGTCACACATTGCATGTGCAGTTGCTCCAGGGCTTAGTAAATGTGGTATTACTTCATTTTTCAAAGAGTACCCAATCACATGCCAGGAAAATAAAAATACAGCATTTTTGCTTGCACGTGATTGGATGATGTAAGTCAGCAGAACTTCTGTTCATTTACTAAGACCTGAAGCAACTGCACTTGCATCGTGCAACTGCCCTTTGCAAAGTGCACAGTCTATTTGCCTTTAGTAAATCAACCCCATAGATACTGCTTAGAAAGATATAAAATACTAGTCAGAAGATGATTAACTGGTCAAAAGTGTTTCAACCTGATCTCAAAGACAAGTTAGAAGCTAGCATCCAGCTTATCACTCACTGGGAGTGATAGCACTTAGCACTTCTGGGAGCCCAAACCTTTTACAGTCTGTACCAAAATATTATTCATCTAGTCATAACAGAGTCTTTCTAAGCACATTTCAAACAATAGAAAAAAACACACTCACTCTTATTGTCATATAACATAATGTGATGTTTATCCCCCCCGATATGCATTATAATAAATATCCTGTATATTGGAGAAGGAGAAATTGTGACATTTATCCACTCCTCACTCCGTCACAGAATGCATTGCATTCTGAGAAAAGAGTGCAAGATATTTTCAGAATGGAAGAGAGTGGAGAGCAAACAACCAGCAATGATCAGTGTACTACACCCTTAAGTTTCAGAAGTTTCAACTGTGCACAGTACGAGCTGAATGAAAAAAAAAAAACTTTTCCCCAAACACAGCAGTACCCACACACACACTTTTACATTAGCAGTTATTTATTTTTACAGTACAAATGGGCAAAAAATGTTTTTGCCTAGGGTTCAGCTTCAATAAAGCATGCACCATTCTTGCAAAAATAGGTGGCCTAGTGTTCTTAAACTGAATCTTAATGGCCAAAGATTATCCTTATAGCTTACATATTCTGTTACTAAGACTTCATTCACATGACTTTAAAAATGGTACTGATGTTAGTACACATGTGTTTTCTAGGAGAAAAGTTCCTGCGAAATGATCAGCAAAAGACTTGTGAATAGATGCAGAATAGAAGTTCAATGCTTCCAAGCATGCGTCGACTTGATTCTGAGCATGTGTGGATTTTTAATCGATGGTCATGCCTACTAACGATCGTTTTTTTTTTTCTATCGGTTAGGAATCCATCGGTTAAATTTAAAACAAGTTGGCTTTTTTTTAACCGATGGATAAATAACCGATGGCGCCCACACACGATTGGTTTGGACCGATGAAAACGGTCCATCAGACCGTTCTCATTGGTTTAACCGATCGTGTGTACGTGGCCTAAGGCCGGGTACACACGAACAAACATGTATGGTGAAAGCGGTCCGTCGGACCGTTTTCACCATACATGTCTGCCAGAGGGCTTCTGTACGATGGTTGTACACGCGGACCAGTTTCAGCATACATGTTTGGTCGTGTGTATGGGGCCTTAGAGTTAACGCAGAGCCAAGGACCTTTCCCTCACCCTCATGTGCTAGTGCTCAGAATTAATGGCTGGCCAAAGAGGTGCCTTACACTGTATAACAGAAGGATAGGGATGGGGCATATGTTGCTGCATATGTGACAGTATTTCCATATGTCTCAGCCGGTAAAAAGGGCAGGTGAGAGTATAGGAATGGTATGCATTAGTAGCATGTTGAATGGAATGTATAAAAGGACAGGTTTATGTTAAGCAATGCTAGGAAAAACATGTGCACTGGTCAGGTAAGATATTTATATTGTCTTTGTTTAAATACTCAAGCTTCATGTGTTTGCATAGCCTCCTTATTGTTGTAGGTGGAACTGCTGAATAGTAAGCACAATTAATGTGGAACACTAATGCCTAAAACCGTACATAATTATTTATATACTCATGAACTCCCAGTACAGATATATCACAGTCAGAAATCTGTTTGCTAGTTTTCCCTATGTAGGTTTATTTCCCAGCCATCATTATGTTTAATTCTGGAAGTGAAACTCTTCTGCTCTATATATGATTATCGTAATAATGATGATGAACATGATAATTTGCATGTGTGACACCTGTGTCCTACTTTGCATGGCAGAGATTGTCTGTGTGTAAATTCCTTTTCTATGGCCCACAAAGAATAATTATTATTTCTGGATTACTTGGCACAATCAGATTAGGTAATAAAAGTTATATACATTTCAGAGTATAACCAAACACAACAACATGTATTGGCTTTAATGAATATTACATTGATTTTAGAATGCAGTGTATATAAGTGATTAACTAATGTATGCAGGCAGACTACACAAGGCAGATCAATTGCTTTTCACCCAATGTGGCTTTATCAGAAGTTCTGATTGGGTGAAATGCGTCAGTGGGGGTTTGTCTGTATCACTCCAATGACAGCAGTGAAGGCTGATAATTAATCGTTGGGATGAACATTGTCATACTAAGAACTTTTGCCTTTTATGGACTAAACTATATTTTTGATAATGCGCTAGGATGGCTGCTTTCTTGTCTCTTTTATGTCTTAGTTCTTTCTCAAGAACCTTCCATACCAAATGAGAGTAGCAAGACTTAATATTGTATTGTGATTGGATTTATAAACTTGTTCTGTGCTATCTGCACTGACCTACAAGCCTGGAATTTCTGGTTTTCCTCATTCAACTTTCTACTTTTCTGACTTGGAATTAGAGAGTATTATTATTATTATTATACAGGATTTATATAGCGTCAGCAGTTTGCGCAGAGCTTTACAAAATGAGGGCAGACAGTACAGTTACAATACAATTTAATAGAGGAGGAGTCAGAGGACCCTGCTCGTTAGAGCTTACAATCTAGGAGGATAATATTTATTAGTTGCAATTGGTTATTGCACAAAGAAATCACAGAGTAAAAAAGGGAACTCTCTATTAAATAAGCCTGGTGATTTATCCAAAGACATGCATTGTAATTAATAGAAATAATGGTAAATAACTATATGAGCCAATAAATATTAGTCATGCTACCTGGATGGAACAAAAATGCATTAATAATGCAGCCTTATCACATACAAATTCTTAAAAATCTTAAATTGTATGTGCTGTAACCCATAGCAAGCAAATTAATATAAACATCAAAGTCATTCTCCATGTTTTCCAACGATAATCATTCTTATATGAGCAATTTAACCACTTGCCGTCCACCAATGACATATTGACGTTGGCAAAGTGGTTGTAGAATCCTGACTGGGGGCGCGCATCGCGGCGATCGTTGTTGCAGGGTGTCAGTCTGACACCCCGCAACACAGATCAAGGAGCAGCCGATCGGCTCTCCTCTACTCGCGTCTGACAGACGCGAGTGAGGAAAAGCCGATTACCGGCTTTTCCTGTTTACATCGTGATCAGCCGTGTCCAATCACGGCTGATCACGATGTAAACAGGAAAAGCCGGTAATCGGCTTTTCCTCACTCGCGTCTGTCAGACGCGAGTAGAGGAGAGCCGATCGGCTGCTCCTGTGACAGGGGGGGGTTTGTGCTGATCGATCATCAGCACAGCCCCCCCGAGGATGCCCACTGGACAACCAGGGATGCCCACTGGACCACCAGGAATGGCCACATAGAACACCAGTTAAAAAAAAAAAAAGGATGCCACCCTAGACCACCAGGGATGAGGAGGACACACAAAATGGATGCCAATCAGTGCCGCAATGGATGCCAATCAGTGCCCACAATGGGCATCACTGATTGGCAGGCATTGTTTGGCACTGATTGGCATCCATTAGTACAACACATACAATAGTGCCCATCTATGCCCATCCGTGCCACCTATCAGTGCCCATCCATGCCGCCTATCAGTGCCCATCCATGCCGCCTATCAGTGCCCATCCGTGCCGCCTATCCGTGCCCATCCGTGCCGCCTATCCGTGCCCGTCCATGCTGCCTACCCGTGCCCATCTGTGGCACCTATCCGTGCCCATCCGTGCCGCCTATCAGTGCCCATCCATGCCGCCTATCCGTGCCGCCTATCAGTGCCCATCCATGCCGCCCATCAGTGCTGCATATTAGTGCCCATCAATGCCACCACATCAGTGCCACCTCATCAGTGCCCATCAGTGCCGCCTTATCAGTGCCCATCAGTGCAGTACCATCAGTGCCCATCAGTGAAGGAGAAAACGTACTTATTTACAATGTTTTATAACAGAAACAAAAAAATACATTTTGTTTTCTAAATTTCCGGTAATTTTTTTTTTTTTGCAGAAAATAAATATCCCAGAGGTGATCAAGTACCACCAAAAGAAAGCTCTATTTGTGGGAACAAAATGATAACAATTTAGTTTGGGTACAGTGTAGCACGACCGCGCAATTGTCATTCAAAGTGCACAGCACTGAAAGCTAAAAATTGGTCTGGGCGGGAAGGTGTATACGTGCCCTGTATGGAAGTGGTTAAAGTCACAGCTACCCCAAAGTAGTTCATGCACTACTTTGGTCCAATTTTCATGCAACTTGAGGACCATAGACTTCAATGTTAAACCCTCAAAAGTTGAATGAAAATTGTTCCTGAACGTTATGCAGGCATACAGCACTTTTAAGTACACGATGGGGTTTATTTACTATCACTGGATCATGCAAAATCAGGTTCACTTCTGTATATAAACCAATGAGCTTCTAACCCCAGCATGTTCAATTAAGCCTGGTAATAAAACCTGGAAGCTCATTGGTTTCTATGCAGAAGTGAGCCTGATTTTGCACTTTCTAGCGATAGTAAATAAACCCCATTGTGTACTTAAAAGTGGGGTATGCCTGTACAATGCAACAACAGTTGTCCATTATCACTTGTCAAAGCCAAAGTCATATAAAAGTTGCAACCATCCAAAGTTGGGTCAAAGTTGCTTCAAAGTTGCATTAAAGTTTCACTCCTAAGTTGGTGCAACTTTGTGATCGTATAACTGTGAATGGAGCCTAAAGGTAGTGGAAATGATTTATACAATCCGCAACTGCAAGTATATTCAATAAAGCATGTGCCCAGAAGGGCAGCTTAAACAAATAAAACAAATCTAATATAAATAAGAGGGACCTTATATAATTACACTGAAAATATATTTTTTCCTCACCTGACTTGGGTCAATCAAAAGATTCAAATTAGAAGCATCAGGTGCACTATCTGGATCTTTAAACTGTGAAATATTTAATTGACTCCTTAATGTCAAGTCATTTGTTCCTGTACCAGGAGGAAAACAGATTGGATAACAAGGTCCAGTGGGTTCTGGAGGAGCCATCCTTACCTCCATATATTTTAAAGTCCCATCCGTGTTTAGGTAAAGTGTCGGTTTGTACTGATCCAAATAAGATGTAGAAAGTGGTTTGCTGGAGAAACAAGACCCACAGCTACTGTCATAATTCTTCTTAAGGCATCTGACAAGCAATATTGTAAAAGTAGTAAGAAAGACTAAACTAATTGCTGCTAAGGAAATGATAAGATATAAGGTCATATTTGGTGCTGATTTAGAATTTGTAAGAAAATCATGGGATTTGGGGTTTTCCTGAGCAATATTCTCCATTATATTTACAATCAGAGTGACTGTAGAGGACAGTGAAGGCTCCCCATGGTCACTGACTGAAATTACAATACGATGTTCTGCGTTATCTGTCTCCTGTAATCCTCGCAGAGTTCTGACTTCTCCTGTATATTCAGAGATGTGAAACAAAGCTGGACTGCCAGACTGAAGAAGACTATAGGTGAGCCAGGCATTGTGCCCAGAATCCAGATCCACTGCAGAAACTTTACTCACTAAATAGCCAGCAGACGCAGATCTGGGAATGGTCTCTTGTGCCATGACTTCCCCTGAGCTCTCTGGGTATAATATAGAGGGATAATTGTCATTTGTATCCTGAATAAATATGAAGACTGAAACATTGGAAAACAGCTTTGGGGATCCAGAATCTTCCACTCTCGCAGTGATCTGTAGAACTTGGAACTGTTCATAGTCGAATGAGCGCTGGGCATAAATATTACCAGTGTCAGAGTTAATGTAGACAAATGAAGAGACAGGGGACCCATCTATGTGGCTCTCTGCTATGGAGTAAATAAGCTTTGCATTATCTCCCTCATCTGGATCTCCAGCAGATACTGTACACAACAGTCTGCCAGGCTCATTGTTTTCTGATATGAAGGCATTATAAGCAGACTGCAGAAATGCTGGAGGATTATCATTCACATCAGAAATATTAATGATGATTGTAGTCTGGCTGCTTAAAGATGGAGAGCCCAGATCAGAAGCGATCAGTGTAATAGTATATTGTGAGACTTTCTCCCTGTCCAGATGTCCACTAGTGACCAGTGTATAACGGTTTGACATGGGCTGGCATTTAAAGGGTAAATCTGGTGATATTTCTAATTTGATTTCCCCATTTTTACCGGAATCCCTGTCTCTGACTGTGATAAACCCAACAATAGTCCCTACTGGAGCATTTTCCAGCACTTCATTTTTTTTTGTAGTAAATACAATTTCTGGTACGTTATCATTCACATCTTGCACTTCAACCTGTATAATACATCGTCCTTCGAGTTTAGGTGATCCTTTGTCTGCAGCTTTAACAGACAATTCATACAATTTTGTCTCCTCAAAATCCACATGTCCCTTGATAAATATTTCACCATTGTGAGGATTTAAATCAAATGTTTGTTTTGCAGACTCCAAAGTATGGTGATCAAATGTATAGAATATTTCACCATTAATTCCTTCATCTAAATCAGTGGCATTAAGTCTCATAACAACTGTTTTTATAGGAACATTTTCTCGTAAGCTAATTTTATAACGTGGCTGATCAAACACTGGTGCATTGTCATTAATATCTAGCACAATAACAGTTATCTGAGTAGATCCTGATCGGGGAGGTTCTCCTCCATCTATGGCAGTGAGAACAAGCTTGTGTTCAGATTTCTCCTCTCTATCGAGGATTTTTTCTAGGACTAACTCTGCAATGAGCGTTCCATCTATGCGATTGGTAACAGTCAATGAAAAATATGGATTTGGGTTCAGTTTGTAATTATTAACACCATTATTACCTACATCAAGATCCTTGGCTATTTCTAGTGGAAAACGAGCACCTGGGAAAGCAAATACTTCTGTAATCTTTACAAGTTCATTGGTGGTGGTAAAACTGGGAGAATTATCATTGATATCCAAAATCTCAATTTCTAAATTAAACAGCTCCAGAGGATTCTCAGCTATAACCTCTAAATGCAGTAAACAGCTGGATATGGATCCACACAGGCTTTCCCTATCAATCCTCTCATGAACAGTCAGGGCTCCGTTTCTTTGGTTGATATAAAAATATCTGCTGCTTTCTTCAGATTTCAACCCCAAGCTTCGTTTTTTAATATCTGCTAGATTCAATCCAAGATTCAGAGCTACATTCCCTACAACAGTCCCTAAATCTGACTCCTCTGCAATAGAATAACGAAGCTGCCCAGAGACCCAGCCCCAGCTACAAAGGAGAAAGAAGAAAGCTACTTGCCATTTCCAAGCATTTGGGATGATTTGCCAGTCCATATCTTAAACCCTTATTGTATGATTGATTAAAATGTACATCCTTTATAATCCAAATGTGTTTTTAGTGTAAATATGAAGCATTTTGTTGAGATTTTCTGTTGTTGCAGGAAAAGCATCCAGAGGGATCTCATTGCAGACGCAGCTCTTCTTTGTGTGTGAGAGAAGAGATGGGAGGGTGAATCACTGAGCCAGGGGGAGGAGAACACTGCCAGCATGAACAGATTTTGTAGTGTAGCTTAAATACTTGACTGGATGACAAGTATTCCCTCTTCTGGCCACCAGTGATTATTGCAGTTAAATACCATGCAATATGCTGATACTAATTTGACTGTATATTTCCAACAAAAACATTTAAAATATTGTAAATTTGTACAAATACATACTGGGCAGAAGAAGGTATGTTAAGTGTTAAAAAGATATTCAACGGACTGTATAATCTAGCTATCAGAGCACTGGCACCCATATTAAATACAGTATAATTACATCATTTATATTTATGCTGTTTTTTTTAAGATTCCAAGATGGAAAAAAGGTAGTAAGTTTGCAAAATGGAGAAGATTAAAAGGGGACAGGTTATTGGCAATTTTGTATATACCTAGTACCGTACCTAAGTTGATGTTATATATGATCATATCATCACTGTCTATTGACATATCTGATCATTTAACATTTTAAATGTGTTTTGTTATGGCATTATAATATATTTAAAATTTAATAAAAGCATAAAAAATATTGTGGATAAAATGGCATCTGTTTTCTGATATCTTCACAATGTTGACTCCAGATCTCTGGTATCTTTATGAAATAGCTGCTAGCTTTTTATAATACAAATCACAAAGTCTTGTGATGTTACACTAAAAATCCCCCAAACATATGGCTTTGAAGTACAGATCTCAAATAAGTTTCATCTTTATCTTGCAGGTCTCCATATCTCTGATGGTCCTAAAGTTCTACTCCAGGTTGCAGTTAAATGTACCCATGCAGTGCCTCCTCCCAACACTGCTTAAATGAAATGTTCATTTGGCTGGAGGGGAAGGAATAAGCACAAATACTTACCCTATTTCTTGATCCCCTGGCAGCAGATGCTCTTCTTCATTGTCCAATGCTTCAGGTACGTAGGTGGGCCCTCGCCATTCTTGCATGCAATGCAGCACTAGCCCTGCAGTGTGTGTGATAACCTACGACCGCTCAGAATAACTAGGCAGCAAAGTGAAGCTGCTTCAATGGAACAAGTTGCATGGAAAAGAGGAAGCCTGCGAGAGCAAATAATACAGTAAGTATTGTGATTTAAAGGGGTTGTAAAGGTAAATGTTTTTTATGGCCGCACCTGTATCACAGGTGCGCGTTTGCAAGAGCTTTCCACCATGCGAGGGAGCTCGCATGAAGGTGGAAAGCTCCTGCGCATAGGATTTTTGTGCGTTGAAATTGGCTACAGACGATTGGAATTTCCGACAAGAACGTTTGTTGTCAGAAAAATTGAGAACCAACTCTCAAACATTTTTCCGACAGCAAATGTCCGATGGAGCCTACACACGGTTGGAATATCCGACCAAGAGCTCACATCGAACATTTGTTGTCAGAAATTCCAATCATGTGTATGCGGCATTAGTCCAATTGTGAACATTCTGCTGGCTACAGAGTATACTTTGTGTTCTTTATGTGCATGTCTCATACAGTTCAGCACCCTCTTCTGCTGCCTAAAACCTTGTACACTGAAGTTACATGTCAGATAGATAAAGTGATGGTAAACTCTGTACAACCACTTTCACCTACAGGTAAGCCTTAATATAGGCTTACCTGTAGGTGCTGGAAATATCTCCTAAACCTACACGGTTTAGGATATATTTACAATGTACCTGTGCGCTGATGTTTTCTGCGCATGCGCACTTTAGAAAGGGCATAATTGGGAAAGAAAATGCTCTCCTTGCCTGTATCTTGCCTAACTTCTCAAAGATTCCTTGAACATGATTGTGTATTCTTTGCAAAGTGAATTTTCACTGCATTCACTAAGCCACAGGAAAATTCACTTGCAACGTGAATTTTCCCACACAAAGTAAAGAGCCTATTTGCCTTTAGTAAATCAACCCCTTGGTGTGGAATCCTGGTCATAGCACCCTTTAATATAAGAAAGGAAGATATACAGTTATCTTTGCAAGTCTTAGAAATGCATGTATGAAATGCTAAAATACCTTTTCACCTTTGAAGATAACAGTCTGTATTCAATTTAATGCATTACTTCTCTAAATATTTGTGCCAGTCACCACAGCCACAACACTTCTGGAATACACAACTTGTATTTTGCCTCTCCTGCATCATCCTACCATGCAAATACATATATATTGGTTGAATTAAAGAGGTTGCTTATGAATTATTATTTTTCAAAACCGAGAGATGTATGCATATAGACAGTTTTACCAAGCTAGATAGATGGATTTACCTAGCAAAGGGACATATTGTATGCATAAGCTGGTCAGTCATTCAAACTTTTTGTTATACTGCATATTTCTGGTCTCATATTTTTGCAACAGTAAACCATCCATACTATATCAGGCATTATATATAGCAATTAATATATTTAATAGGTTTATGCTAAAGTTTGCACACACAAACGTAAAAAAGCTGCCATGGCCAACTCTTCCTTCTGAAAATGTGACTAGCTGACCCTCCAGGTTCAGTACTTTCTGAGTTACTAACCAAAATAAAAATGCAGATTAGGATTTCAAATATCACGTGATGAATTCTGGTTCCAGGTTTGTGACCCAGAAACTATTGAAGCCAGAAGAAGTTAACTAACATTTTTAGAACGTGTTCATCAGCATACATTTTTATTTCATAACATGTTTCCTGTTACCAATTTTGAGTGTATGTAAACTCTAACAATACACTTCTCCTATTGGCTCCCTTTTGCCTCCCTGTTAAATATTTCACTGAAAGTGTTTTGTTATATCTGTTTGATAAATGCAAACAATTTCTTGTTGATTATAGAAGATATTGTGCATATTTCCCTGCGTTATTTCAAGAAGTCTAATTAGCCCTCCTAGTTCTCATCTCAAACTACAGAACAGTGTCTATGTTGTAGATACAAGTAGACCGGGAGCAATTCAGTAGTTTAGCAAAGGACAACTGTGCATTGCTCATGCCATTGGTTCACTGTGCTGTCAGCCCACAAAAGGATTTAGGAGCTGAGTGCATTTCTAGCAGATCAACACATCTTTTTTCTGTACTTGCAAGGATAAAACATGTATTGAAGAGATGTACTGTATATGTTTCTTTTTTTGCCTCAACATACACTTTACCAATTGATATAACCATGCGACAATAATAGATTAAGATAGTTTTTTCAGATTTCTGAAAATGTTGGTAAGTTATTAGTTTGGGCATATATAAGATGGTATACTGAAATTTTAGGTTATGGCAAAAGTGTGATGTATACCAATTTATACAAGTGCAACAATATTTTACATGTAAGATAAATTATAATATTTATAAACCAGTAACATTATTATTATTATTATTATTATTATTATTATTATTATTATGTTCCCTACCTGGCTTATTTCATTTAACAGGCTTGCACTGGTGGATTGATTAACCTGTGTATCCATTAGAACTGAATGTAAAGCTGTGACTGGTTTTGTCAATGTAAAATCTGCAGCGTTGGTTGATGGAGGAAAGCAAGGTGGATAACATGGTCCTGGTGGGTCTGTTGGAGCCATCCTCACTTCCATGTATTTTAATGTTCCATCTGTGTTCAAGTAAAGAGTTGGCTTGTAATGATCCATGTAGTTACTGGAATGTGATTTGTTTGGGAAGCAAGACCCACAACCACTACTGTAACTATCCCTTTTAAGGCACCTCACAATTAATATGATAAATGTAACCACAGAAACCAAAGTGGTGGCTACAAGAGAAATAATAAGATATAAGGTCATATCTGGTGTTGATTTGGAATTTGTAAGAAAATCATGAGATTTGGGGCTTTCCTGAGCAATATTATCCATGATATTTACGATCAGAGTGACTGTAGAGGACAGTGAAGGCTCCCCATGGTCACTGACTGAAATGACAAGTCGATGTTCTGTGTTATCCATCTCCTGTAATCCTCGCAGAGTTCTGACTTCTCCTGTATATTCAGAGATGTGAAACAAAGCTGGACTGCCAGACTGAAGAAGACTATAGGTGAGCCAGGCATTGTGCCCAGAATCCAAATCCACCGCAGATACTTTACTTACTAAATAGCCAGCAGATGCATATCTGGTAATGGTCTCCTGAGAAATGACTTCCCCTGAGTTCTCTGGGTATAATATGGAGGGATAATTGTCATTTGTATCCTGAATGAATATGAAGACTGTAACATTGGAAAACAGCTTTGGAGATCCAGAATCTTCTACTCTTGCAGTGATCTGTAGAACTTGGAGCTGTTCATAGTCAAAGGAGCGCTGGGCATAAATATTACCAGTGTCGGAGTTAATGTAGACAAATGAAGAGACAGGAGAGCCATCTATGTGGCTCTCTGCTATGGAGTAAATGAGTATTGCATTATCACCTTCATCGGGGTCTCCAGCAGCTACTGTACACAGCAGTCTGCCAGGCTCATTGTTTTCTGATATGAAGGCATTGTAAGCAGACTGTAGAAATGCTGGAGGATTATCATTAACATCAGAAATAGTAATAGTGATTGTAGTCTGGCTGCTTAAAGATGGAGAGCCGAGATCAGAAGCGATCAGTGTAATAGTATATCGTGAGACTTTTTCCCTGTCCAGATGTCCACTAGTGACCAGGGTATAACGGTTCAACATGGGCTGGCATTTAAAGGGTAAATCTGGTGATATTTCAAGTTTTACATCTCCATTTTTGCCAGAATCCCTGTCTCTGATTGTGACAAATCCAACAACAGTCCCTACTGGAGCATTTTCAGGCACGTAAGAATTTTTTGATGTATATATAATTTCTGGAGTGTTATCATTTACATCTTGCACATCCACTTGAATAACACAGTGTCCCTCTAGTTTGGGAGACCCTTTATCTTCTGCTTTTATAAACAATTCATAAAAATCTGAATCTTCAAAATTTATGATTCCTGTAACAAACACTTCACCTGTGTATTGATCTATATCGAATATGTTCTTTGCAGAATCCAGTGTGTGATGGTCAAAGGAATACAAAATTTCACTATTTGTACCCTCATCTAAATCTGTGGCATTTAGCTTTATAACAACTGTTTTTAAAGGAGTATTTTCTACAACACTGATTTTATAGCTTGAGTGATCAAACACTGGTGCATTATCATTGATATCCAAAACCACAACAGATATTTGTGTGGATCCTGATCTTGGTTGTTCTCCACCATCTATGGCTGTAAAGATCAATGTATGTTCTGCATTTACCTCTCGGTCTAAACTTTTATCTAATACTAATTCTGCAATAAGGCTTCCATCCTTACGATTCTTAATTAATAAGGAAAAATATGGATTTGAATTTAAATTGTACTGTCTAACACCATTCTTACCTACATCCAAATCCTTTGCTAGCTCTAACTGAAATCGCAAACCAGGACTTGCCACTTCTGTAATTTTTATAACTTGATTAATGCTTGAAAAAAAAGGTGAGTTATCATTTATATCCAATACCTCAATTTCCAGGCTGAACAGCTCCAAGGGATTTCCAGCTAAAACCTCTAACTGCAGCAAACAGCTGAGGCTGGATCCACACAGGCTCTCCCTATCAATTCTATCTTTTATAATCAAAGCACCATTTTTTTGATCTATAGCAAAAATATTGCCTTTTCCTTCAGATTCCAGACTTAGTCTTCTTCTATTAATATCCACCAGGTTTAAGCCCAGATCCTGAGCTATATTCCCAACAACAGTCCCTGGGTCTGACTCCTCTGCAATAGAATAACGGAGCTGCCCCAAGACCCAACCCCAGCTACAAAGGAGAACGGAGAAAGCTACTTGCCATTTCCAAGAATTGGGAAAGCTTAGGATGTCCATATCTTAAATTCTTTCTGTGAAAAATAAAATATACATCCTCTTTGTAATCCAAATGTTGTTGGAGATTAGATTATCATGAAAAAAGCAGAGCTTTTCTGCATTTGAATGATCCACAGGGTTTTCATCGGAGCAGCAGCTCTTCTTTGTGTGTGAGAGGAGAGATGGGAGGGTGAATCACTGAGCCAGGGGGAGGAGAGAGCATAGCTGAAATGAGCAGATTCATTATTGTGACTTGTAATCCTAACTGGATGACAAGCCTGCCCTCTTCTGGTAAATAGTAAGAATAAACCTTAAGTTAAAGCAACATGATTCCCATTTTTAAATAGGAATATTTATATAGATACATATATATATACGGTATATATATATATATATATATATATATATATATATATATATATATATATATATATAGATAGAGAGAGAGAGAGATAGATAGATAGATAGATAGATAGATAGATATATATATATATATATATATATATATATATATATATATATATATATATAATCATAAGAAGGGATAAATAAATTATATGCTTTATAATGATTTCCTAAACATATATGTCAGTATTATCTGGGGAACCTAGCACAACAAATAATAATACAAAGCATTCTGTTACGTCTCATCTTCACTAAAATAAACAAAAATCACCCTGTCTAGCACCTATCAAGGTGACCTATATGCTCAATTCTAATAAATTATACAAACAAGAAATACAACTCTACAATGTGCTTTCTTCATCAGAATAGTTGGTTTCATTAACCACTTGAAGACCAGGCCTATTTCTGACATTTGTTGCTTACAAGTTAAAATCTGTATTTTTTGCTTAAAAAATCGTGTATATACTTTTAGCAGAGACCCTATAAAATAAAATGGCGGTCATTGCAATATTTTATATCACGCTGTATTTGTGCAGAGGTCTTTCAAATGCAATTTTTTGGGAAAAAAATATATTCATTAATAAAAAAAAAATGAAACAGTAAAGGTAGACAATTTTTAAATAGTAAATAAATACCCAACTTGTCACACTTTAAAATTGCGCACACTTGTGGAATGGTGAAAAACCACAGTACTTAAAAATCTCCATAGGCGACGCTTTATAAAAATTTAACGGTTACCTGTTTTGAGGTACAGAGGGGATCTTGCACTAGAAATATTGCTCTCGCTCTAACAACCGTGGCAATACCTCAAACGTGTGGTTTAAACACTGTTGAACACTGTTGCAGGCTTATGTATGCGTTTGCTTTGGCGCATAAGCATGGAGGGATGGGGCGCTTTAAAAAACAATATTTTTTTACACTGTCCCTTTAAAAAAAAATCTGATCACTTTTATTGCCATCACCATGTATTTAAACTTCCCTTGTGACAGTATTTGGCAGTGACAGGAGCTTTGTATGCAGGAATCTGGGGTCTAAAAGGCCCCTAGACCCTCCTCCGCACTTGAAAGCATTCAAAACGCCAAGATCTGCGTTTTTGAATACTTTTGATTTTGTAAAACTGGCTGATGAGTAAACTGGAAGTGACATCATGGTGTCTTATCTGGGTTACTATATCCGAGACCCAATCAAAGTCAATTCCGGCCAGGTGGTGGCTCGAGTCTCCCGGTGAGATGGGACAGCCTGGGTGAGCTATGCGGGAGGAGAGGGTTGTCCCCTCCCACTGCTTGTGATAAGAGCTGAGCGGCTGCTTAGCTGCATTGGTTGTTATTACAAGAAAGCCAACCGTCAGCTATAAAAAACGGTACCATGATTTGGCGGCAAGTGGTTAATTTATTGATTCTGTTACAGGCAACATTAACAAAATACTAGAGAAATAAGCTGAAGTAAGATTCAACTTTCTTAAAGGGGTTGTAAAGGTAAAAGTTTTTTTACCTTAATGCATCCTATGCATTTAGGTAAAAAATCATCTGAGAGCACCGCCCCCCTGAGCCCTCGTTTTACTTACCTCACCGTTCGAAAGTCCCGGGCGCGTGCTTGTCATCCTGTTCGGTTCCCAGCCTGGCCGTTGATTGGCTAGGCTGGGCGGATTAATAGCAGCGCAGCCATTGGCTGGCGCTGCTGTCAATCACAGCGGATGACGCGGCGCGCCTGGGGGGCGGGGCCGAGTGATACAGTCGGCGGCTATGGCCACCACTGTATCACGGGAGCGCGCTCGCAAAAGCTTTCCACCATGTGAGCTCGCTCGTATGAAGGTGGAAAGCTTTTGCGAGGAGGAGCCGAGACAGCCGCCGAGGGACCCCAGAAGACCGGAGTCTGCAAAACGAGCTGCACAGTGGAGGTAAGTATAACATGTTTGTTATATAAAAAAAAATAATCTGCCTTTAGTGTTCCTTTAAGACTTTGTGGGAGATGGGGACAGTCTGTGTGATATATATAAAAAAAACTTGCAGATGCTCCAACATAGGCACTCACACAAATGTGACATATACACCTTAAGTGAAGTATGTCCAAGTCAAATGCGTCTTTTCATTGTGCTATGTTATGAAAGATATTACATTACATATATTAAGTATTATATATTATATATACATGCATATGTATTTGCAATAGGAACAGAAATATTCTGTAGATCTGTTCTGAAAGTAATGTGAATGTTACACAAAATATGTTGACTCACATAGTATTACAGATACATCTAGGAGTTACTTATTTAAATTTGTATCATATGTCAGTATTTTACATTTTACCACAACAGTTTAAACTCCTATTATGTAACTGAACAGGGTAAACAGAGACAACATTGAGACCAAAGTTTGAGATTCTACCATGAGCCCATTGTTCATATACTACAGTAAATCCCTATTGTAATTAGGTATTGTGGATATTTGTTAAATTAAGAGAAAACGTGGCACAAGATAGATAAAGTTCAAACACCTTAAATCTATATACATTTTTTCTAAATGTAATATGTGAATGGGGAGAGTTTTGACTTCCTATCGAATACAAATAAAAACAATATATATCTTTGTGTTAATTTTTCTAATTTAGTGTCGTGGTGAATGTGTAAGAGGAGTAAAGGATCTCTTTGCAAATTGCACATAGGCTCCCCTATACCCCCACCTTGTAAATTGGAGGTGCAGAAGACCCCAATGCCTGTTGACACCTTGCTGGTGATTTTGAACACATGACACTGAAGTGTATGGTTCTAACTATCCACAATTTTCCAGGCCCACATGCTAGTGGCTCTCCTGCCCTTGGAATATCATTCTCTATGCCTGGCATACAGGAGTATAACCTCTTGGAGGATACTGCTATTTTCTTTAAAGTTTTAATAACCTATAAAGAAACACATAAAAGGAAATTGCTCTTGTAATTACAGCCCTAACAGCAAACTTTGCAATTATTATCATAGCAACATCATACACATCACATTATCCTCACATCAAAACCACTGTCCACTGCCTAATTTCAAATGCAAAAAAATTTCTAGAACCCAGTCAAACTTCATTATCATGCAGACTTCAGCAAAGTGTTAACATGCGTGCAGATTTTCGTGAAGTCATTCCAGATTTTCAAAATAAGTACATTTTTGGTACTCTAACACTGAAATATTTCAATACAATAGCATTAACAGAAACTGAGCAATTACTGAGATGTGTAATTCAGCAAAATCTTAATTTTTGCCAACACTAAAACCACAATTCAGAGGCTGACATTTTTAAATCTTGGGGCATGCTGGGAGCCTATTTGGAGTGTTACCAATAACTTGGTGGCCTTGCATTACTGTATATCCCCTTTACAATGTGCAAACATTTAATATTTTGCCATATTATTTTTTTTCTGCAGAAAACCGAAGACTGTAGTCATATCTGTACAACAATACCAGCGCAAGAGGGTTGATATTGTTTTCCCTACTAATCAAAAGGAATGTAATTTTATATTTACAGGCAAAGTTAAATGTCTGCTTCACTCAGCATGCTGTCTTATACCATCCATACTGACACTTCTGTACTAGACTCTTTTTTTCTGTTTATTGAGACATAAATAATTCAAGTTTACATAAATGAATAAATCCATCATATTAATTGTATTTTATTTTTCACCAAGGTAACTGAATCAAGTCTAATGTAATATTTTATGTTAAAAATGTGTAAAAGTAGTTGATAAACATGTAGAATTTACAGGCCCCAGATGTGGCCTCCAACTTTTGTTAATGGGAAAGCTCTATAATTAAAACTGGGCTTCGGAAAACAAACTGCAGTAAAAAGGACACAGGTACTGTGGCACGATGCTATGATGTGGTGCAATAATATCCTCAGGCCCCTCCTACAAAACAAGAGCTTACTGAATATCAAAGACCCGCACAAAATCCTAATAATGACTTTACTGGGTTAGAAAATGTGTGTATTTTGAAAAAATTTACTTTTTTATTTAAAAATGTTATTTGCAAAATTGTTTAAACTTAAAGTGGAGGTTCACCCTCAAAAAAAATTCTGACATCACATGGCGTCGAGCCATCCTACCGACAGAATGCCCGTGTTTTTTTTTTTCTCAGCACATACCTCGTTATCACGATTTTCACCCCCTGGCAATCCCGCGGGACTGGGCGTTCCCAAGCACTGCCTGTGATTGACAGGCTTCCGAACGGTGCATACTGCGCGTCACAGGTTGCCGGCAGAACCCGAACGTCGGTGCGCAGGCGCCGTAAAGAGCCGCACCGACGTTCGGGTTTTTTCTGCAACCTGTGACGCGCAGTATGCGCCGTTCGGAAGCCTGTCAATCACAGGCAGTGCTTGGGAACACCCAGTCCCGCGGGATTGCCGGGGGGTGAAAATTGTGATAACGAGGTATGTGCTGAGAAAAAAAAAAACACCGGCATTCTGTTGGTAGGATGGCTCGACTCCATGTGATGTCAGACATTTTTTTGAGGGTGAACCTCCACTTTAAGCTTTTCAAAGGGGCAGCACCAAGCGTGAAAATGTAAAAAGTAGAATAACTTTTTTGCTATGTGGATCTGTCCATCGGCGGTCCGTTGGCATGGCCGTGACTATCGCAGGATGTGTTTGGCAGTATATTGGGGTTCTTCCTCGGCGCAGTCCACTTTACCTCCCAGTCCATGCATTACCATGCAATTGTCATTTACATGGATATTTCCTCTTATGACACAATACTGGTTCACCAGCAATTTTGGACCCTTTTGTACGTACTGCGCCTCCTTAGTCTCCCCGCCTTGCTGCCTTGCCCACACCCCTTGCCCGGCACATCTGGTTGATATCACCAGGCTCTTGTTTCCTTATGGCCTGGCTGTATTCCTCATGAGTTTTTACCGTGATCTCCACAACCAACCATCCCCTTGTCCGCTGCGGGGGGAACCCCCCAGGCCGCCTGGGTTCCGCATACTATCAATTGACTCATTTTATTGGCAGTCCTGACGAAGCGGCAACCCCGCGAAACTAGTCGACGTTTGACCAATCATTGAAGTGTTTTTATCTGTTCTGTATTTTTATACATCAATAAACTTTTTTTCATTATTATGTTTTATGCAATTTCATCAGTCCCTCCCAAACCACTGAATGGGTGGCGCCGGGTCCAATTTCAGCTACTGGTCCCTCGCCCCCACTCGCCCCTCTTTTATTCATAACCGGGATGAAAAGGTACTATTTTTAATTTTTTATACTTGAGGCAATACTCCCCCTTTTTGTTTTTTGCTATTCCCCGTTTTTTTTCTACCTTAGGACATTTGTAGCTAAACTGAGCAAAAGCTCTTTTCTGTTTATGATACATTAAATCATTTTTTTTTCTGTGATAGTCTATATAGTTGTATATGCCAAGTATAAAACAGACCTCAAGTTGAGTCCAATAAAGCCTTTTTGCTTAGTTTATGCTAAAACAATTATATGGCGAAGGGATGAGACTTTACAAAGAAGAATACTGTATCATTAAAGACAGCATACATATTTTAGATATATGCATCACACCAGATTTAATAACACTAGCTTTAATCACAGTCTGTATATTTGCTGACCATATACTATCCAAACTAAAATTTATAATTACAGAGCTTAGACTATGGGGTTGATTAACTAAATAGGTCGATTAACTAAATAGGCAAATAGGCTGTTCACATTGCAAGGGGAGTTGTTGGGGAATTTACCCCAGAGCTTAGTGGACGCAGTAAAGAATAGCCAACCACGTAGGAGAAAAAAAAACAGATTCACTACTACAATGCCTATGTTATTGTAATATTAAAACTTTGGACTTTGCAGCTGTGAACATACCAACAATGAACATCTGAATATTAAAAACAATGGATATCAGTGCAATGCTAGGTAAAGCAATCAGTGTTCTGAAAAATATGTAGAATTTGTTTGAAACAAACATCCAGAAACTGGGTAATTTCTAAATATAAAAGATAAATATTTGTAGTAGCTCACCTGAATAGGTTCATTAAGCCAGTCTGAGTCTGTTTGATTTTGAGATTTTACAACTGTTTCATTTAATGGGGGAATAAAACAAGCTGGATGGCATGGCTGTGGAGGTTCTGGAGGAGCCATTCTAACTTCCATGTATTTTAAAGTTCCATCAGTGTTCAGGTAAAGTGTTGGTTTGTATTGATCCAAATACGATGTAGAAAGGGATTTGGTTGAGAAACAAGACCCACAAGTACTGTCATAATTCCTCTTATGGCATCTAACAAGTATTATTATAAAAGTAACAAGAAAGACTAAAGTGACAGCTGCTAAGGAAATTATGAGATACAAGGTCATATTTGGTGTTGATTTAGAGTTTGTGAGAAAATCATGAGATTTGGGACTTTCTTGCACTATATTCTCTATTATATTTACAATCAGAGTGACTGTAGAGGACAGTGAAGGCTCCCCATGGTCACTGATGGAAATGACAAGTCGATGTTCTGTGTTATCCGTCTCATGTAATCCTCGCAGAGTTCTTATTTCTCCTGTATATTCAGAGATGTAAACCAAAGCTGGACTGCCAGTCTGAAGAAGACTATAGGTGAGCCAGGCATTGTGCCCAGAATCCAGATCCACTGCAGATATTTTACTGACTAAATAGCCAGCAGACGCAGATCTGGGAATGGTCTCTTGTGCCATGACTTCCCCTGAGTTCTCTGGGTATAATATAGAGGGATAATTGTCATTTGTATCCTGAATAAATATGAAAACTGAAACATTGGAAAACAGCTTTGGGGATCCAGAATCTTCCACTCTCGCAGTGATCTGTAGAACTTTGAACTGTTCATAGTCAAAGGAGCGCTGGGCATAAATATTACCAGTGTCAGAGTTAATGTAGACAAATGAAGAGACAGGAGAGCCGTCTATGTGGCTCTCTGCTATGGAGTAAATGAGCTTTGCATTATCTCCTTCATCTGGATCTCCAGCAGATACTGTACACAATAGTTTGCCAGGATCATTGTTTTCTAAAATGAAGGCATTGTAAGCAGACTGTAGAAAAGCTGGAGAATTATCATTAACATCAGAAATAGTAATGATGATTGTAGTCTGGCTGCTCAAAGAAGGAGAGCCGAGATCAGAAGCGATCAGTGTAATAGTATATTGTGAGACTTTCTCCCTGTCCAGATGTCCACTAGTGACCAGTGTATAACGGTTTGACATGGGCTGGCATTTGAAAGGTAAATCTGGGGATACTTCTAATTTAATTTGCCCATTTTTACCAGAATCCTTATCTCTGACTGTAATAAACCCAACAACAGTCCCTACTGGGGAATTTTCAGGTACCTCCCTACTTTTAGAGGAAAAAATAATTTCCGGACAGTTATCATTTACATCTTCTACTTCGACTTTGATTACACACCTTCCTTCTAATCTGGGTGATCCTTTATCTTCTGCCTTTACAAATAATTCATATGATTTTGACTCTTCAAAATCTACAGGTCCCTTCACAAATATTTCACCAGTATGTGAATTAATGTCAAATACTTTCTTTGCAGCATCGGATGTATAGTGATCAAAAGAATAAAATAGTTCACCATTTGCACCCTCATCTAGATCTGTAGCATTTGGTTTGATGATAACTGTTTGTAAGGGGACATTTTCCATGACAATTGTCCTATAACGTGGCTGATCAAACACTGGTGCATTGTCATTAATATCTAAAACAATAACGTTTATCACAGTGGATCCAGATCTGGGAGGTTCTCCTCCATCAATAGCAGTAAGGAAAAGCTTGTGCTCTGATAATTCCTCTCTATCAAGTGTCTTTTCCAGCACTAATTCTGCAATCAATGTTCCATCATTGCGATTAGTTTGAAATAAAGAAAAATATGGATTTGGATTTAGTCTATATTGGTGAATCCCATTGGGGCTTATATCTAGATCTTGAGCAATTTTTAGAGGAAAATGAACACCAGGGCTCGTCACTAGCTCTGTGATCTTTAGTACCTGGTCATTTAATAAAAAAATAGGACTATTGTCATTAATATCTACAACCTCTATTTCCAAACTGAACAGCTCCAGAGGTTTCTCAGCTACAATCTCCAAATGCAGCAAACAGCTGGCGCTGGATCCACATAGGCTCTCTCTATCAATCCTCTCTTGCACAGTCAAATCTCCGTTTATGTGGTCAATAGCAAAAAATCTGCTGCTTCCTTCAGATCCCAAATTAAATTTTTGTTTATTAATGTCTGCCAGGTTTAACCCAAGATCCCTTGCTGTATTTCCCACTACAGTCCCTGGATTTGACTCTTCCACAACAGAATAACGAAGCTGCCCAGAGACCCAGCCCCAGCTACAAAGGAGAAGGGAGAAAGCTACTTGCCATTTCCACGCTTTCAGAGAGGTTTGGCAGTCCATATCTTAAATCCTTTGTGTGAGATAGTATAAAATATACATCCTTTTTGTAATCCAATGCAAATGTGGATGAAGATTCGATTATCATAAGGTAAAGCAGTTCTGCTGCAATTGAATCATCATCTTGGTTTATAATGGAGTAGCAGCTCTTTGTGTGTTAGAGAGGAGATGGGAGGGTGAATCACTGAGCCAGGGGGAGGGGAGTGTGTGGCTGAAACCAGCAGATTCATTAGTGTGGCTTGAAATCCTTACTGGATGACAAGTCTGCCCTCTTCTGGTTAAATGTGAAAATAAAATTACAATTAAGATGAAGTAATTCCAGACATTCTGAATATTTCATTATTAAAGGATATTGATATACAGTATATTATTATATAGCAGATATTGACCATATATATATATATATATATATATATATATATATATATATATATATATATATATATATATATATATTGTGTATCCTCTGGTACGTTGTGTCACATATGGTTTGTAATTTTTTTTCAGACTCAAGCTCTATGATATTCTTGTCAGTCCCCCTTAGCAGCAATAGTCACTACAAGCTGAATAGTGTTGATTCTTTTGAATTTTCTATAATACAGATTAATGCTAAACAACACACCCTGTATACCATTATATTGCCAATATCATGGTTAAGGTGTCTTTTTTAGTATAAATCTATATTATAGAAAATGTGTAAGGATCAACATAGCAGAAAAATAATAATATAGCGTATACAAATGTGACACAAGTTACATTGCAATTGAATGGTATTAAAAATGCCCTTTCCCTTTTATTCTGCAGTGCTGTAAGTCACATTTTTAGGCATCTCCTTTTTTGGGGAGGTACCCCCAAAGTACAATCACGTCTAAAGGGATTGCCACTTTCCTCATTAGAACCCTGCAGGTGCAGCAGATGATTGGTAATAATAAAATCACTTCCATACAGATTCATTCACACATGGACACAGACAAACAAGCAAGTATTTCTTCAGAATAACTAGAGGTAGGAATCTGCAACACAATTTGTTAAAATCCTTGCTATGTACATAGATCACTCAGAGAGGAATGTTTTTTTTCTCAACAAAAGTGTAGTTACTTTTTAAACCAAGTCAGATATATCTTATGATTATGTTTTTATATATATATATATATATATATATATATATATATATATATATATATATATATATATATATATATATATATATATATATACATGTGTATCTGTCAATTTTTATTGTACACAAAAATGTAATATTTTATAGACGTGATGTACCAATAATGTCGTTTTAAAAGCAGATATTGAAAAATGTTGCTTCACAGAGTATCTAATATGTAAAAAAATCCTTGGCTGCCCAATACTCCTGTCATTCGCACACAATTAGGCAGGCACATGAGCATTCGTACTGATTGAAATGATCAATAGGTATAGAAATATATCTGACAATTGCTTATTAAAGTAAAGAATAAGTGCACTTTCATTACACAAATATTTTTAATGTTACCTCACTATTTCCTTCCCAGTACTAACAATGCACTTCTACCCTGAATCTCAGATCAAAATAAACTGCATTCCCCTTGGCCTTGGTAGTCGCAGTCTTTACTGAAACTGGTGCTTTATAGCTATCTATATAATTAGGTTCATGCTGTGAGCTGGAAATGGGGGATGGAAGGTCAGGCACAGAGAAACATACGTATATTTCGTTTTGAAGAAATCTGAGCTTTCTTATATTCGTAAATGTCAAAGTGCATGTATAGATCAAACATATTACTGTAATACTGATAAAGCAAAGTATGCTATTGACAGCAATGTGAAGTAATTTATACAAGAGATACAAAGAACATTTTACAGCAAGATGCCACATTTACATGAAATAAGGGTAAGCTCTCAGAATACCACATTTACCCATTTCTGTATTTAATAGTTTATGCTACCATAGAGCAGAAATTCATATGTCAGTATAATAGTGGATATGAAATAACAAAGGAATTGTTAGAAATACTGTCAGTTGCTTTATTGAAAATTGATTAATAAAGCTTTTAATCTCTAAACGGGATATAATTGTTTTCCTTCAAAAAATACATATACCGTATATACTCGAGTATAAGCCGACCCGAGTATAAGCCAAGGCACAGATAGTGAAACTAGGTCCTTTTACTTCTGAAAAACGTACCGTGTCATGCGGAGGCCCTCAGGGGTCACCTTTGTTGCCCGTACTATTCAATATTTATCTCCGCCCTCTTCTCAAAATCATCAGTAACCAGAATTTACTCTACCATTCCTACGTGGATGACACCCAACTCTACTTTCGTATCAGCAACAAAAAGGATCATTATCTCGGACTAGAGAAATGCCTTACTCTGATAGAGAATTGGATGACGGAGAGTTACCTTAAACTCAATGGATCAAAAACAGAACTTCTTCTGTTCCACGCCAACCGAAAGAGACTTGCTACGACAACATGGACACCCCCGCCCATTTTGGGACAAACCATCACCCCTAGCACCAAAGTCAAAAGTCTCGGAGTCACTTTTGACTCCGACATGACAATGGATGCACAAATAGGTTCAGTAGTCAGCGGATCGCACCATCTGCTGCGCCTGCTTCGTAGACTCATTCCCTTCATCCTAAAAGAAGACACAGCAGTCATGGTGGGAACAATAATCAACTCCAGACTCGACTATGCAAACGCCCTTTACCTTGGACTCCCAAAATATCAAATTGCATGTCTACAAGTCATCCAGAATACGGCGGCACGACTTGTAACATGAAAAAAAACCTGGGAATCAATCTCTCCCTCCCTCAGGTCCCTCCACTGGTTGCTCATAAAAGATCAAATTACGTTTAAAGAGCTCTGCCTGACGCACAAATGTGTACAAGGAAGTGCATCCCAATATCTATGTGAAAAATTAAAATGTCACAACCCCAACCGCGTTCTTCGATCTACTAACCCAAATCTACTCCAAATACCCAAGGCCCGCTACAAGTCCAAAGGAGAACGAAGATTTGCAGTCCAAGGACCTCGACTGTGGAACGCTTTACCAACCAGTATCCGAACGGAAGTGAATCACCAAGCCTTCAGAAAAAAACTCAAAACCCACCTATTCTGAAGGCAAAGAAAAATAGTAGGAAATGGATACCAAGCGCCTTGAGGCGATTCAGTTTGCATGTGTACCACTATACAAGTTTTTCACTCACTCACTCACTCACTCACCTAATTTTACCACCAAAAAATGGGAAAACGTATTGACTCGAGTATAAGCCTAGGGTGAGAATGCAGCAGCTACTGTAAGCAGAAAAGAGGGTCAACAATGCCTATTTGCATGCCTCACTGTGTCCATTTGCACGCCTCACTATGTCCAACCTCACTGTGCCCATTGGAACCTCACTGTGCCCATCCTCACTGTGCCCATTACAACCTCACTGTGCCCATTGCAGCGTACCTGAAATTCTTGACAGGCTGCGTCCATTACAACCTCACTGTGCCCATTGCCTCACTGTGCCCATTACCTCACTGTGCCCATCCTCACTGTTCCCATTACAACCTCACTGTGCACATTACATCATACCTAAAATTCTAGACAGGCTGTGCTGCGGGCATCCATTTTCTAAAACTCGCGGCTTCCTCCTGGTCCCGTCCCGTTCTGTGACAGGCATTTGACACTGTGTTCCACCTATCACGGACGTTCTTTCATCCTCGGACTCGGTTTCCCAGCAGACACTGTGTTCAGTGTTCCGCCAATCACAGATGTTCTTTCATCTTCGGACAAGAGAAGGTCCGTGATAGGCAGAACACTGAACACAGTGTCTGCTGGGAAACTGAGTCTGAGGATGAAAGAATGCCCGTGATAGGTGGAACACTGAACACAGAGTCAAACGCCTATCACAGAATGGGACAGGACCAGGAGGAAGCCGCGAGTTTTAAAAAATGGACGCCCAAGGTACACTGACTCGAGTATAAGCCGAGAGGGGAATTTTCAGCTCTAAAAAAAAGGCTGAAAAACTTGGCTTATACTCGAGTATATATGGTATATACTTTGTGCAGTGTTGTGTTTAATAAATGTGCTTTCTGCTTTTTTTGCTTTGGGACACTGACTCAAGCAACACTCTATTTTGTTTAATAAGTAGGGAAAAAGAGGTCAAAGTAATAAGAGAGTTCTCCTCTTAATCCTCAAAGGGTTTGCAGAAGGACACCACATGCAACATATCACACTCTTGATTTTATGAATTAAATGTACAATACAGAAACAGGGTGGGGAATTTAAAATAAAATAATAAAGTTAAAATATTATATACTACTTAAACTTGTGTCATAGGAAGTATAAATGTTTGCCCCATAACAGCTTGCAGCATTTAGAGTGAGATTCTCATCAAATTTCACCAGTGTAAACGTAATGCTCTAGTGATGTTGCACAGCCACATCACTAGAGCATTGATACTGTAGGTCAGTGGTTTTCAACTTAAAAGGGGGCAAGTGCCCCATTTGTATCCTCAAGTTGCGTGAAGGGCTGCATCTAGGGTGGCAGATTAAGGTTGCTAAAATTGCAGCCTTAGGGTTCCAGGGTGGGAAAGTGGGGGTTAGAGAAAAAAATGATTCCCAGCAACTTGCTAGGAATTCAAATTTTTTAAATACCTGTCTTCCGTTCACTGGAGCTGTGCCCTCTCTCCTACTGGGAGCGGTGTGGAGGTTTTGGTTTGCCTCTCCTGCCAGCTGCCCATGGCTGTTGGGGAAGTCATGGAGCGTGTCGCCCTGCCCCCTCATCGCAAACTGCCATTTGATGGCATTCCAGTGTGGCTCTGGTTTTTGGGGCTGCGTGGTTTAGCCTATAGCAACTAAACTGTTCCCACAATAAACCTCAGTTCAATTTCCTAAGTACATCTGATTAATTGCCGTTTCTCCAGTTTGTAAATACCAGCTGCACATAGCCAAACTTAAAACAAAAGGTATAAAGAAATTAGACAGAGTGCAACAACGCACTACTCATTTGTAAAATATGTATGGAATTTAAATCCTAATAATAAACTGTAAATTTTTTGAAAATAAGTACATTTACAAATCATTAATTACATCTCACCTGAGTGTGCTCATTTAGCCAACTTGAGTCTGAAATGTTTTTTGGGTCCATGACTGTTTCATTAAATTGGGGAATATGTTTAGGGTCTACAAGAGTGAAATCTGTATTTGCTGTTGGAAGAAAACAGGCTGGATTACAAGGTCCTGGGGGTTCAGGTGGAGCCATCCTCACTTCCATGTATTTTAAAGTCCCATCTGTGTTTAGGTAAAGTGTTGGTTTATACTGATCCAAATAAGATGTAGAAAGAGGTTTGCTTGAAAAACAAGACCCACAGCTACTGTCATAACTCTTTCTAAGGCATCTAACAAGCAATATTGTAAAGGTTACAAGAAAAACTAAACTAATTGCTGCTAAGGAAATTATAAGATATAAGGTCATATCTGATACAGATTCAGAATTTGTGAGAAAATCATGAGATTTTGGGCTTTCCTGAGCAATATTCTCCATTATATTTACAATCAGAGTGACTGTAGAGGACAGTGAAGGCTCCCCATGGTCAACGATGGAAATGACAAGTCGATGGTCTGTGTTATCCGTCTCCTGTAATCCTCTCAGAGTTCTTATTTCTCCTGTATATTCAGAGATGTGAAACAAAGCTGGACTGCCAGATTGAAGAAGACTATAGGTGAGCCAGGCATTGTGCCCAGAATCCAAATCCACTGCAGATACTTTACTGACTAAATAGCCAGCAGACGCAGATCTGGGAATGGTCTCTTGTGCCATGACTTCCCCTGAGCTCTCTGGGTATAATATAGAGGGATAATTGTCATTTGTATCCTGAATAAATATGAAGACTGAAACATTGGAAAACAGCTTTGGGGATCCAGAATCTTCCACTCTCGCAGTGATCTGTAGAACTTGAAACTGTTCATAGTCAAAGGAGCGCTGGGCATAAATATTACCAGTGTCAGAGTTAATGTAGACAAATGAAGAGACAGGAGAGCCATCTATGTGGCTCTCTGCTATGGAGTAAATGAGCTTTGCATTATCTCCCTCATCTGGATCTCCAGCAGATACTGTACACAACAGTCTGCCAGACTCATTGTTTTCTGATATGAAGGCATTGTAAGCAGACTGTAGAAATGCTGGAGGATTATCATTAACATCAGAAATATTAATGACAATTGTAGTCTGGCTGCTTAAAGAAGGAGAGCCGAGATCAGAAGCGATCAGTGTAATAGTATATTGTGAGACTTTCTCTCTGTCCAGATGTCCACTAGTGACCAGCGTATAACGGTTTGACATGGGTTGGCATTTAAAAGGTAAATCTGGTGATATTTCTAGTTTGGTTTCACTGTTTTTACCAGAATCCCTGTCTCTGACTGTAATAAACCCAACACCAGTCCCTACGGGGACATTTTCAGGCACGTTGCTTTGTGAGGAAAAAATTATTTCTGGTACATTATCATTTACATCTTCTATTTCAACCTGGATGCGACAACGTCCCTCATGCTTTGGTGTGCCTTTGTCTGTTGCTTTGACAAATAGTTCATAAACATTTGATACTTCAAAATCTAAAGGTCCTTTAATGAGCAATTCACCT
The DNA here is from genome assembly GCF_905171775.1 of Rana temporaria. Lineage (NCBI taxonomy): Eukaryota > Metazoa > Chordata > Amphibia > Anura > Ranidae > Rana > Rana temporaria. The sequence continues at coordinate 316,978,478 of NC_053491.1, read as the reverse complement.
GTGATTGGGTTTATATCAAATAGCTCCTTTCCAGCATTAGATGTACGATGATCAAAGGAATACATGAATTCACTATTTATACCATCATCGGCATCAGTAGCATTTAGTTTTATTAAGACAGATTTTAAAGGAATGTTTTCCCTGACATTGATCTTATACCGTGATTGATCAAAAATTGGTGGGTTATCATTTACATCTAACACTGCAACCGTTATCTGAGTGGATCCTGATCGGGGAGGTTCTCCTCCATCAATGGCAGTGAGAACAAGCTTGTGTTCTGATTTCTCCTCTCTGTCTAGGATTTTATCCAGTACTAATTCTGCAATCAGTCTATCATCATCCTTTGTGACAAATAATGAAAAGTATGGATTTGGGTTTAATTTGTAATGAGTAACACTATTAATTCCTGCATCAAGATCCTGGGCACTATCGAGAGGGAACTGTACTCCAGGAATTGTTACCAGCTCTGTAATTTTTATAATATGATGAGAATTTGCAAAAAATGGTGAATTATCATTAATATCCAAAATCTCAATATCCAGGCTGAAAAGCTCCAAAGGATTCTCAGCTACAACCTCTAAATGTAGCAAGCAGCTGGCACTGGATGCACACAAGCTCTCCCTATCAATCCTTTCATATACAGTTAAAGCTCCATTTCTCTGATCAATTGCAAAAAGCTTGCTGCTATCCTCAGATCTCAAATGCAGCTTCCTTCTATTAATATCTACTAATTTTAAGCCCAGATTCTGAGCTATATTCCCCACAACAGTCCCTGGATCTGATTCCTCTGCAACAGAATAATGAAGCTGCCCAGAGACCCAGCCCCAGCTACAAAGCAGAAAGAAGAATGCTACTTGCCATTTACAAGCTTTGGGAAAGCTTAGGTAGTCCATATCTTAATTCCTTAGTGTGAGACTGCATAAAAAGCATATCATTTTGTAATCCACATGTGTCTGCTGTGTAAATTTGTATCCTGTTGGTGTAAAATGCCTCTTTTGTTGCAATGAAATCATCCAGAGTCTAGTCGTCAGTGGAGTAGATCTTCTTTGTGTGTGAGGAGGAAAATGGGAGGGTGAATCACTGAGCCAGGGGGAGGAGAGTGCAGCGTACAGAATAGCAGATCTCCTAACAGTTGAAAAATCGGAATGGATGACAAGTCTGCCCTCTTCTGGTCAATTTTGATAACTTCAAGTCCCATCTAAGTGTTTAAACCCTTAAAACTACATCTTGTTTTAATATTTCAAGGATAAACTGAAACCAAATTAGCATCATAGAATTGTAACCAATTATTTAAATATTATTATTAATACTTTCAATAATTGCTAACAACTTAGTAGATTTGGTTTAGAAAATATATTATTGTGGTATCTACAGAAAACATTGCCTAAAGATCTTAAAGACCTATTTTTATTACATTTAAGAACATGCTGTAAAATTGTAAAATGTCACAATGACATATTGTAATATAAACACTAACACTATATGTCATAGTGATTTGTTATCCAGGAATTATGTAACTATGCACATAATGTCCTGCCTCTGTGAAGCCTATGCCTATCTAAACGCAGCTGTGATCATTTGAACCCATAAAATCTAGCACTGATGATCATCATTTCTACAAGGACACAAAGAGATGTTCATCGAATTTTCATTGAACTACAAAAATCAATTGTGAGCCCACCCTTTTGTAAAATATTGGTTGTTCCCTATTTCTGGTGGCAAACCTTGAGGCTCTATGCACACTGGCATAAAAACTTTGCTTCTACAGGAGTTTTGTGTTCTGCCTGTAGAAGCAACTCAATGTTAACCTACATGTCCATGTACATTAGGACGTTAAGAGGCATATTTTGAGAACAACGTTTAGAGACAGGAAAAAAAAACTTCTCATTCCCGTTTCTGATTGGAGCTCACTGGCAGAAAAAACGTAAAACTCTCCTAAACTCTTCTAAACTTTGTACAAAAAATGCTCTATATGGATGTTTTTTACTCCAAAGAGAACAGACGTTTTTTTTAAGCCCAGTGTGCATGGAGCCTGAAACTTTTGGCTAATAGTTCACAATTTGTGAACTTCGTGAATCCTGTGGGATTCATTGTGAACCCATAGTAATGGTTAGTAATTGTGGACCTGAATCTCATCCCTAGAAGTCACACAATCCTTTTTACTTTGGCTGGTACTATATGTACAAAGTCTAGAACTCTCACATACAATTGTACAATCCCTGAATGCTTTACATCATTCATTGCTCTATATGTGCAAAATCTAGACTGTGCACAAACTTTAGTGTGCACTATATATCATATAAATACTAATGCAACGGACAACATTACCAAAGCCCTGCCAGAATGTATGTACTAAAAACACATACCAAGCAAAAAAGTGCAAAAGCCAATACTATTTTTCTCGATCCATAGAAGTAAGGCCCTGTTCACACTGGCATTAGAAACAGGCACTTTGGATGCATTCTGGTTTCTTCCAGAACATCTAGCAAACTAGCCTACAATAGATAATATGGACAGCAGAGAGAGATGTTCACATTTGAAAAGCATGAAAAGCAAATGTGCTTCGCTTCATGTCAATGTGAGGCAAAAGTTTCCACTGTGGGAGGAGGTGAAGCTTGTCAACTACTTGCATTCAAGTCTAGAGTAATGCACTATAAATGCACCTGTAGTATTTGCAGCATGTCTGACAAGCGTTTATCAAATATCAGTGAGATGGAAAAAAAACACTTCCCACTTAATAAAGGAAAAAAAACACTTGGAGGGCTTTAAACTTGTCAAAAACACATGGTAAAGTGCTCACTTTAGTGTAAATGTTAAAATTGTGTGTGTGTGAACATAGTCTTATATAGTAGGCACAGAATATATTTTTAAATATTTAAATATTTGTCATACCATATTTGATATGCCCATTATAATGATTACACTTCCAGATTGCAATAGATAGATTATAATGTTGATTGCCAGGATTTTCAACAAAGGCAGAAGATTTCTGAAACCATGCATCTTTTATTACTTTCTCATCCTTCTTGTTACTAGACAAGAGTGACACATATTATATAGACCTCAAGCATGAGCTTTAAAGTTTGTTTGGCTTAGAGAATGATTTAAAATAAATCTTAAGTTAATTTACTATTATTTCCTGACATCTACTAATTGTACTGTGCTTACTCCTAAATGTGTACCAATAAAGTAAAACCCTTCTCATCTTCACTTATAATCTTCAACTCTCAGGTGCCAGTAAAAAAAAATTTGTGCAGCAGAAATTTGGATAATCAGTTATTCATGTGTGAATAAATGTCCTCTACATAATGATGAACGCTCATACATAAATATATATTTTTAAGGTTTGCTTTTGTTCTGTGATGCACACAGAGGGCCAGATCCACAGAAGAATTACGCCGGCGTATCTATTGATACGTCGCGTAATTTAACATTTTAAATTGCCCGCGTCGTATCTTTGTTTTGTATCTACAAAACAAGATACGACTGCATCTGGGCTCGATCCGACAGGCGTACGTCTTAGTACGCTGTCGGATCGTAGCTGCATTCCGCGTCGAGTATGCAAATTAGCTTGATACGGCAATCCACGAATGTAGGTCCGGCCGGCGCTTTTTTTTACGTCGTTTGCGTTCGGCTTTTTCCGGCATATAGTGATAGCTGCAATAATGAGGCGTACTCAATGTTAAGTATGGGCGTTGTTCCCGCGTCTATTTTTGAATTTTTTACGTCATTTGCGTAAGTCTTTTGCGAATAGGGATTTGCGTAGAATGACGTCACCGTCGTAAGCATTGGCTTGTTCCGGTTTAATTTTGAGCATGCGCACTGGGATACCCCCATGGATGGCGCATGCGCCGTTAAAAAAAAAACGTTGTTTACGTCGGATCACAATGTATTTACATAAAACACGCCCCCATCACATCCATTTGAATTCCGCGCCCTTACGCCGCCAAAGATACACCACGCCGCCGTAACTTACGGCGCAAATTCTTTGAGGATGCGAAAAAAAAATAAGTTACGGCGGTGTAGTGTATCTTAGATACGCTACGCCCGGCGGATATATGCGCCGATGTACGTGGATCTGCCCCATAGTTTACATGATTTTTTATTTATTTTTTAGAAATACATAGTTTTATTGTGTTTGTTTATAAGGGACACTACAGTGGTAATATTCATTGTGGAGGCAAATGCAAGAGTGGAAATGTCTAAAAAGAGGCAGAAAAAGTTGACTTAAACCTAGTACACAATATTATTATTTTTTGTTCAACTTAAAATGGAAGTGCTTGGCAGGTGATCCTGCACTAACAATCCAATGTTATTGTGTTCTGAAAGGGGCACTGCTTCCTCACCAGAACACACCAGTCAGCACTCTCAGCCATTGAGAGCAGTAATGGGATGCCAACTTTTTTTAGTCAAGCCCCTTCTACAGAAGCCGAACACCCGACCAACTGCCGTACACACTGGCCAAATGTCCGCCAATTTCTTTTAAACTGGCCGATACTGCTCGATATTCACTCCATGTGTATGGCCCTTTAGCGCTTCAACTTTAACTATCACAGGTCTGATTAAAAGTCAGGAGTATTTCACAACGGTGTAGAGGAGTAGACATAACCAAGAAAGTTTTAACGCTACCACTATAAACAAAAAGACCACATTATATGCAGTGTATAGTAGTGTGGATCTATGAGAAAAGTTGGGGGTTGTTTCTTGCCCTAAGTGTGTTTATTTTCTAGGACTATGTGCACTATCAATGGATGAAAAGACAGTGGGTTGCAGGGGAATGCTGATTTTTAACTAGACAGACCAGGCATAATGGTCATAAATGCCTCTGTCCTTTTCTTTACCATCACATTAGCATTCCCTATTCTACAGATTTTTTCCTGGGATCATAAGATATTCCTTGCTTCAGTGATCACCTCTCTCTCAGTAGCCACAAATGTCCAGCGTTGCCTATATCCCATCATATATATGAAAAAACGGTCTCTATTTTATAATTGGTTATTTTAATCAGCATCCCAGATTCAGGATCTTATGGCATTCATACTAATAATTTTTAATTGTCAGGCTACTTGCCTAAGGAAAGATACTGATTAAAAAAAAATATTATCTTTGTATCAGCTGTGCTGTTTGGTTCAACCTACTGAAGGGTTAACACTGCTGTGGTGCCAGGCTACCACACTCCAGAAACATCTACAGTATAACATAATTATATTTTCTCTTATTTGTCATCAGTGTATGCTTCTCTGACTGATTATCTCATGATCATTGTTTACCCTGTCAATACAATAAACCTTGATGAGGTACTGACAACAGTTTTAGTTTGGTGTTTATGTTCTGTCTTGGAAAAGTAAAGAATCAGTCCCAATGAACAACCCCAGCAACATTAAGAATCCAACCATCAAAAAAACCTCTCAAATTCTGTCAGACAAAGTTATCATACATGTCACTAACTACTTATGACATTCTACAATGGCAAATCTACACACCACACCATATTAGCTTGATTTGGCTCAAAACCACACTGTATGGTTTATTGTTATTCTAGTAAACTACAGTCATATGTATATGCAAACTAGTATATGAGTATGTAAACTACATTCATATATCATAATGGGGTTTATTTACTATGGCTGGAGAGTGCAAATCAGGCTAATTTCTGTATAGAAACCAATCAGCTTCTAACCTCAGCTTGTTCATTTAAGCTTTGGCAATAAAACCTGGAAGCTGATTGGCTTTTATGCAGAAGTGAGCCTGGTTTTCCACTCTTTACCTATAGTAAATAAACCCCAATGTGTACATACATATTACAACTACATGCAACTATTCATTTACATATTCCCTTATTTGACAGCATATCACTTTGCCAAATAAGCGTTTAAGAGTTTGTCTGAAATTTTTTTTTCAGTTAAGTATCTGAAAATACAAGCACATTTGCCTATTAAAACATACTGATAGTCCTGCCTGTAATATATATATCTATATATTGATATAGATATATCTATATATCTATCTATATATCTATATATATATATATATATATATATATATATATAAATATATATATATATATATATATATATATATATATATATATATATATATAAATCTATCTATCTATCTATCTATCTATCTATCTATCTATCTATCTATATATATATATATATATATATATATATATATATATATATATATATATATATGTACTCTGTATATGAAAAAGATATTATGCCAAATTTTAGTTCCACAATTCTTAGAACCAAATACGAGAAAGAAAAGTAGTGAAAAGTTTTGCTGTTCAAATGAGAGCAAATAATCAACAACTGGTTATATAGGTCTATAGAGTGATGTATGAAATAAAAAGTGATCATACAAAAAGTATAATTTCGCTGGTGTCTCACCTGATTTAGTTCATTATATTCCCTTGGCTCAAAGCTAAGTGTATGATCATTGATCATTTCACTTAATTGTGGAAAGTTTATAGGCTTATTCAGTGTAGATCCAGTAAAATCTGCAGCAGGAGGGAAACACATTGGATAACATTGTCCTGAAGACTCTGGAGGAGCCATCCTCACCTCCATGTATTTTAAAGTCCCATCAGTGTTCAAGTAAAGTGTTGGTTTATATTGATCCAAATAGGATGCAGATTTGCTTGGAAAGCAAGACACACAATTGCTTTCATAATTCTTTCTAAGGCATCTGACGAGCAATATAGTAAATGTAACAAGAAACACCATGCTAATTGCTGCTAAGGAAATTATTAGATACAAAGTCATATCTGTCCTTGATTTAGAATTTGTAAGAAAATCATGGGCTTTGGGGCCTTCTTGAGCAATACTCTCCATTATATTTACAATCAGAGTGACTGTAGAGGACAGTGAAGGCTCCCCATGGTCACTGACGGAAATGACAAGTCGATGTTCTGTGTTATCCGTCTCCTGTAATCCTCGCAGAGTTCTGACTTCTCCGGTATATTCAGAGATGTGAAACAAAGCTGGACTGCCAGACTGAAGAAGACTATAGGTGAGCCAGGCATTGTGCCCAGAATCCAGATCCACCGCAGATACTTTACTGACTAAATAGCCAGCAGACGCAGATCTGGGAATGGTCTCTTGTGCCATGACTTCCCCTGAGCTCTCTGGGTATAATATAGAGGGATAATTGTCATTTGTATCCTGAATAAATATGAAGACTGAAACATTGGAAAACAGCTTTGGGGATCCAGAATCTTCCACTCTCGCACTGATCTGTAGAACTTGGAGCTGTTCATAGTCAAAGGAGCGCTGGGCATAAATATTACCAGTGTCAGAGTTAATGTAGACAAATGAAGAGACAGGAGAGCTATCTATGTGGCTCTCTGCTATGGAGTAAATGAGTTTTGCATTATCTGCCTCATCTGGATCTCCAGCAGATACTGTACACAACAGTCTGCCAGGCTCATTGTTTTCTGATATGAAGGCATTGTAAGCAGACTGTAGAAATGCTGGGGGATTATCATTAACATCAGAAATATTAATGATGATTGTAGTCTGGCTGCTTAAAGTTGGAGAGCCGAGATCAGAAGCGATCAGTGTAATAGTATATTGTGAGACTTTTTCCCTGTCCAGATGTCCACTAGTGACCAGTGTATAACGGTTGGACATGGGCTGGCATTTAAAGGGTAAATCTGATGGGGTTTCTAGTTTGACTTCCCCATTTTTACCAGAATCCCTGTCTCTGACTGTGATAAATCCAATAACAGTCCCAATAAGGGCACTTTCAGGCACTTCATTATTCTTAGAGGTAAATATTATTTCAGGAATATTATCATTTACATCCTCTACTTCCAACTGAACAACACATCGTCCTTCAAGTTTTGGAGATCCTTTATCAACTGCTCTAACAAAGAGTTCATATGCATTGGAGTCCTCAAAATCCACAATTCCTGTGGTAAATATTTCACCAGTCTGTGGATTTAAATCAAATATTTTCTTTGCAGAATCTAGTGTACGCTGATCAAATGAAAATGTAAACTCACTATTTGCACCATCATCTAAATCAGTTGCATTAAGTCTCATAACAACTGTTTTTATAGGAACATTTTCTCGTAAGCTGATTTTATAACGTGGCTTATCAAACACTGGTGCATTGTCATTAATATCTAGCACAATAACGGTTATCTGAGTAGATCCTGATCGGGGAGGCTCTCCTCCATCAACAGCAGTGAGAACAAGCTTATGCTCTGACTTCTCCTCTCGGTCTAGTATTTTTTCCAAAACTAATTCTCCAATGAGTGTTCCATCCTTTCGATTTGTAACAGACAAAGAAAAATATGGATTTGGAGACAATTTATACAGAGTAACACCATTATTTCCTACATCAAGATCGTTTGCATTTTCCAAGGGGAACTGCACCCCTGGACTTGCTACTAGCTCAGTAATCTTTATAACTTGATTGTTGCTTAAAAAATATGGAGAGTTATCATTGATGTCTACAACTGTAATTTCCAGGCTGAACAGCTCCAAAGGATTCTCAGCTACAACCTCTAAATGCAGCAAACAGCTAGAGCTGGATCCACACAGGCTCTCTCTATCAATCCTCTCTTCCACAATCAAAGATCCATATTTATGATCTATGGCAAAAAGGTTGTTGCTTCCTTCTGATCTCAAGCTCAGTTTGCGTCTATTAACATCTGCTAGTTTTAAGCCCAGATCCTGAGCTAAATTCCCCACTACAGTCCCTGGATCTGATTCCTCTACAATAGAATAATGAAGCTGCCCAGAGACCCAGCCCCAGCTATAAAGGAGAAAGAAGAAAGCTACTTGCCAATGCCATTTCCATGCCTTGGAAAACCTTTGATAGTCCATATCTTAAATCCTTGTTTTGGTACAGTATAGAATGCACATCCTTTTAGAATCCAGTAATCTGTTTAGTGTAAATTGCAATCATTTTTCTGCAAATGCCTCTTCTGTTGTAATGAAATCATCTCATCGGAGCAGCAGCTCTTCTTTGTGTGTGAGAAGGAAGATGGGAGGGTGAATCACTGAGCCAGGGGGTGGAGTGCAGAGATGAATTGAGCAGAGCCACAAGTATAACTGAAACAATCCTTGATAGGATGACGTGTCTGCCCTCTTCTGGCCCATTATAATTATTACATCTTTACTGTTATATTATTTATTTTTGTATTTACTGAAATATTTATATTTACTAAAGGTTTAATGAGAGAATGTGTCTTGTAATTTACTATAATACTAAGTCTTTGTACACTGGATTTTCAACATAAATCGTGAAAAAATGGCAATTGTATTAATTCATACAGCTCAAAAATTAGCAGATGAGTACCGTGTTCCATTTTCAACTGAATAAGAAACGTATTTATAAATCAGTCAATCTGTTTACTATTAATAAATATATGCCCCTTATTTTCGACCAAAGTACAATTGAACATAGTTTGTTTTTCTTGCAATAATTTCTAAAATGATTCTACCTAAAATTGTATTGATATTCAGATAATGCCTTACAAAATATATGCAACTATGTTTGAATGTGGAAAAAATTTAAAGTCTGATGCTAGACATGTATGGGCAGTAATCACAAGAAATCTTTAACACATTTGATTAAATAAACTATGCACTGGGAGAATCTTCAGGCTCACAGAAAACTCCTTCTGAAAATGAAAATTCTAAATACCTAGCAGTCGTGTAGATACAATGACTTTAAAACCTTGTAAGGTACTAACCTGGTGCAAAAATGTAAGTCCGAAATTTTGGTTTCACTCCAATTTACAGATTTGCTGGATTTTTCTGTCAGCGATTCAAAAAATACTTAAGACAGAAACATCCAGACAATTGGTATTATTAGAAGGTAACCTGTAACACAACCTTTAGTTCTCTCATTACACGCTCCTTTTTTGTATTCACTTATATATTGCTGTGGCTGTAAATAACCCTCTATACTGTCCAAACATTGTCAGAATATTTTTTTGCAGGTATTAAAGTGGTTTTCCACTTGTTTTTCAGTTTATTAAAAGTCAGAAGCTACAAAAAGTTTATCTGTTAACTTTTAATAAACACATACTCACCTGTCCCACGGTCCAGTGATGCGGCCGCCCAAAGCCTCACTTCTCCCTCATCCGCAGCGCCATCATTGCAACTGAGGGCTCCCAGCTGTGACAGCTTGCGGCTTCACAGACAGGCACACACTGTGCATGCGCGAGTCACGCTGCGCTCTCCTAGTGGCCAGGCAATCTTCTCGGACCTGTGACGCGTCCCAGAAGATTGCAGAGAGGGAAGGGGCGGCCTAGGGGGAGAGAATGAGTCACCTAGGTGGCGAGAAGACAGAAGGAGGAAGTGGGATTGAAAGTACCTGTCAAAACAGGTACCCACTCCCCCCCCAAAAAAATTGCATGCCAAATGTGGCATGTAAGGGGGCAAGGATTGCTTAAAGTGGAAGTTCCACCTTTGGGTGGAACTCCACTTTAAAAAAACTAGCATGAAACAGATGTAGAGCTTGTTTTCTTTGAAAGGGCTTTCCATCACTGGCCTAGGGAGTGTAAACCCTAACTAAAGAAATTTAAACATTTTGAGAATTTAATTAACTATTGGGCATTCCCCACTTATCAGACTGCAAATGAAAAATCCCTTTGGTCTAATATACTTGTATACCTAGTGTATGCTGTAGCATTATAAGCATTTTCCTGTTTGTGTATAGTTAAAGATTTATACTGGGCCAAATTGTTCTGTATAACCAAACTGTAGGTCTAGCTGCACTACAGTTATACTTAGATTCATGATGACATACTGCCTTGCATATGTCCATAATGCCTTACATTATAATCATACTGTATACACGTACCTATATATATTCTGCCTAAATGTGAAATATTTTTATTGTGCAATAACACAACAGTCAAATACAATGTACAATTTTCTCCAGTTCTATGAAAACACATTTTTTTACATTGACCTCAGCCTTTACATTCTGTCACAGATGTGTCTAAAAACAACCATAGCATTGCAATTGTAAAATGTTTGGCAAATATTTAGCAAACAGCTATGGCCCCCCCCTACTCATAAGCCACCTTTCTTTTGACTACATATATATATATAATGCCGGGCTGCGTACCACACCACATTTCATGAATGGGTCAGTTGTGGGGTATGCATTAGTTAGTATATCGATGAACAATATTTGCTTTCAATAATAATTTACCCCCTATACTTTTCATAGTACTTTCCATGTCACAGACAATGCTAATAATAAGAGGCATGGTGTTAAGAAGGATCTGAGCAGTGGGATATTTTCAAAACACACATAAATCCCTTCATGTTTCTTCACACTGCAGTATATTACACTGTAATCAACCCTATTTATAAAAGTCTGCTGGTTAATGTGCCAGGGTGCAATCAACTTGCAGTGTGTAACTTGGAAAATCTATTTTAAACCAGCAATGTTGAGCAGTCCCTGGAAAGCATCTATCAGGACCTTTATTAGGACTTCTCACTGAGATAATACTGTAAGCCGAAATAATCCAGTCCAATGAGTGCTCACCTTTTACAACAGCTTGTAGGTTCTGCTAGAAATGATCCCTGTCAGGCTCCCAATTTCCAACAGTGGTATGGGAGAAGGATCCCAGTATGTGAGCTTGTCATGCTGGGAAAGACAAACTGGGGTAACATAATAAATTACCCTGCTCTTGCTTCTTTGGGGTGTTCAGCCATGCAAAGGTCTGACCCACCCTCTTCCCAGCTCACACCTCCTATAGCTATTCACTCCTTCCAGTTCCACCCTTGTATGCTGACAGTGATGGTCTTAGGGGATGCCCATATAGTTCATAAGGTTTAAAAAAAACTGGCCACTGGAAATCATCTCAGACTGCCTAGGTTGACTTATGGGTGATCTTGATAAGTGACCCATAACAGACCTATGAGGCTTCCTGCTCATTCACAAAGTTTACTATGCTTCAGTGATAAATGGACACAGTAATTGGTACCGATCACTCTGGGTTCATTAGGGAAAGGAAGGGGCCAGTAAATTACATATTTACCAGCCCCTTCCCCCACTCCATCTTAAAACATCCCCCTGTGTGTCTGCAGCAGTGGAGGGAAGCCGGCAGCACTGTGGGGGAAATGGACACACAGGGAGGCCCAGGCAGCAGATGGAAGGGGCGCATGTGATAGAACCAATCTCCCTGCAGTGCAGTTGGCAGCGCTGCGGCGGGATGTGGGGTCAGAAGAGGATCAGCATCTACAATAAGACAGTAAAGCCATGCCTCCTGCTCAACAGGTGCCCAGGCCCCAATTTTAAACTGATGGGGCCTGGGCCCAGTACAGGAGGACTGGCAGTACTGCCTTATCAGTGGCCCTGCCTTAGAACAGTTGGATTTCAGAGGGTTGGTTTGCAGAAAAAGATGCCACAGATATTTTAATGACGTAGAATTTTCCTGAACACAAACACATAGAAAAACAGACTTGAAATTCATTGCTATTTCAAATATCTTGCAGTTCTTTATTGCCCTTGGTGTCAGCTTGGTGACAATAGCACAATAAGGTCTGTATTATATTATAGGTCTTTAATGGACAATTCTAAAAGCATATAAATGCAGGCAATGATTGTTCAATGGTGCCATTCACACTTTGTGTTTACCTGCATTTAGCTAAATTTAGTTGTGTTTTCAGAAGAAACATAATTCAGTTTGTCCAGAATCTTATTAGAAACTCTAAACACAGCTAAAGATATAAATTAATCTAAAAGCACCTAAATGCAACTAAACCTGCTTTAAAGCAGCAACAATAAACAGGGACAGGAAAATGAGGTTTGTGAAGCATAAAAGTTTTTCTCCTCAGATCACTTCTGTATTTTGAGAACATAAATGCAGGATTGCAAGTGACCTAAAAACACAATAAATATAATGATCTAATTGTCGTCAATTGGGTGCATGCATAAATTGGTGGCTTACATAAAAATATACTAGTGTTTCTATGAAAATGACGTGGCCTGTTAACTACCATTGGTTGGAATCATAACTAAAATTTTTATTTACCTGACAAGACCTTTTGAGTGCTTTGTACTTTTCCATAATTTTAGGATAAACTAACATCTCATTACTTTTGATTGCTTCATCCAATACATTTTAAATTAAATAAATATATTATCAGCTTAAAAATTACACAGCCAAATATAAACATTTTAAATGAGTTTTGTACAGCAAAAACTACAGCCATCTCACCTGATGTGTTTCACTAAACCAGCTGTCAGAAGTGGGGTTAGGCTCTGCTATTTGAGGATTATTTTGATATTTTGCAAGGGTTGTGGCGGGAATATTTGCTGTTGCAGGAAAACAAGGTGGATAACAAGATCCTGGAGGTTCTGGAGGAGCCATCCTCACTTCCATGTACTTCAATGTCCCATCTGCGTTCATGTAAAGTGTTGGTTTATACTGATCCATATAGGACACGGGAAGAGATTTGTTCGGAAAACAAGAACCACAACCGCTGTCATAATTCTTTCTAAGGCACCTTACCAATAATATGACAAATGTTACCAAGGAAACCAAACTGATGGCTACTAGGGAAATGATAAGATATAATGTCATATTTGGTGCTGATTTAGAATTTGTAAGAAAATCATGAGACTTTGGACTTTCCTGAGCAATATTCTCCATGACATTTACAATCAGAGTGACTGTAGAGGACAGTGAAGGCTCCCCATGGTCACTGACAGAAATGACAAGTTTATATTCTGCGTTATCAGTCTCCTGTAATCCTCGCAGAGTTCTGACTTCTCCAGTATATTCAGAGATGTGAAACAAAGCTGGACTGCCAGACTGAAGAAGACTATAGGTGAGCCAGGCATTGTGCCCAGAATCCAAATCTACTGCAGATACTTTACTGACCAAATAGCCAGCAGACGCAGATCTGGGAATGGTCTCTTGTGCCATGACTTCCCCTGAGCTCTCTGGGTATAATATAGAGGGATAATTGTCATTTGTATCCTGAATAAATATGAAGACTGAAACATTGGAAGACAGCTTTGGGGATCCAGAATCTTCCACTCTCGCAGTGATCTGCAGAACTTGGAACTGTTCATAGTCAAAGGAGCGCTGGGCATAAATATTACCAGTGTCTGAGTTAATGTAGACAAATGAAGAGACAGGAGAGCCGTCTATGTGGCTCTCTGCTATGGAGTAAATGAGCTTTGCATTATCTCCTTCATCTGGATCTCCAGCAGATACTGTACACAACAGTCTGCCGGGCTCATTGTTTTCTGATATGAAGGCATTGTAAGCAGACTGTAGAAATGCTGGAGGATTATCATTAACATCAGAAATATTAATGACAATTGTAGTCTGGCTGCTTAAAGAAGGAAAGCCCAGGTCAGAAGCGATCAGTGTAATAGTATATTGTGAGACTTTCTCCCTGTCCAGATGTCCACTAGTGACCAATGTATAACGGTTTGACATGGGCTGGCATTTAAAAGGCAAGTTTGATGATATTTTTAATATAACTTCCCCATTTTTACCAGAATCCCTGTCTCTGACTGTAATAAACCCAACAACAGTCCCTACTGGGGCATTTTCAGGGACCTCATTATTTTTAGAAGTAAATATAATATCTGGTACATTATCATTCACATCTTGCACTTCAACCTGAACAACACAACGTCCCTCTAGTTTAGGTGATCCTTTATCTATAGCCTTCACATATAATTCATAGGATGTTGCAACTTCAAAGTCTACAGCCCCTTTAGTAAATATTTCTCCAGTGTTTTCATTTAAATCAAATATTTCCCTTGCAGAATCTGCTGTATGATCATCAAATGAATATAATATTTCACTATTCGCACCCTCATCCAGGTCTGTGGCATTTAGCTTTATAATAACTGTGTTTAGAGGTATATTTTCCATTACCCCTACCTTATAGCTTGCCTGATCAAACATTGGTGCATTGTCATTAATATCTAAAACAATAATATTAATCTGAGTAGATCCTGATCGGGGAGGTTCTCCTCCATCAATGGCAGACAGAATAAGCTTGTGTTCTGATTTCTCTTCTCTGTCCAGATTTTTCTCTAGTACCAATTCTGCAATCAAAACCCCATCATTACGATATTTTTCTGATAAAGAAAAATAAGGATTTTGATTCAAGCTATAATGTCTCACACCATTTTTCCCCACATCCAAGTCTTTAGCAGTGGGTAAGGAAAATCTTACTCCAGGACTTGTAAATATCTCTGTAATTTTTATTTCCTGAACAGTAACAGAAAAAATAGGATAATTATCATTAATGTCCAAAATCTCAATTTCCAGGCTGAACAGCTCCAGAGGATTCTCAGCTACAACCTCTAAATGCAGCAAACAGCTGGAGCCGGACCCACACAGGCTCTCCCTATCAATCCTCTCCTGTATAATCAGAGCTCCACGTTTCTGGTCAATGTTAAAATATTTACTGCTTTCTTCAGATCCTAGACTCAGTCTCCTTTTATTAATATCTGGCAGGTTTAAGCCCAGATCCTGAGCTATGTTCCCCACAACAGTCCCTGGATCTGACTCCTCTGCAACAGTATAATGAAGCTGCCCAGAGACCCAGCCCCAGCTACAAAGGAGAAGGGAGAAAGCTACTTGCCATTTCCAAGCATTTGAGGAACATTTGCAGTCCATGTCTTAATCCCTCTTCTGAGAATCAAGTCCTTTTGTAATCCCAGTAAGTATCCAAGCTGAGTTTAAATGATTTGTTGTAAAAAAAACACCATATTTCCTGCATTGAAAACATCCAAAGGGTTTTCATCGGAGCAGCAGCTCTTCTTTGTGTGTGAGAGAAGGGATGGGAGGGTGAATCACTGAGCCAGGGGGAGGAGAACACAGCGCACATGAATGGTTTCAAAGGGTTGCTTAAAAACAGACTGGGTGGACTGGTCTGCCCTCTTCTGTCTAAATATGAGAATTACAGCTTTATTTTAAAAGATCAGGGAAACAATGCTTTTTGTGCATAAAATAAAAATAAATAATATAAAATAAAATAAATTGATGATATTATGTATTGAAAATATAAATCTAGTTATTAGCTACTGTATGGAATAAACACATTCATTTTTAAATGAATTGTTTATATGTTTTCCAATTTTAAATAAAAAGTGAACACAAATAAATCTCAAAGGAAATGAAAATAATGAAAACAGTAGTACACATTTTTATTATCAATAAAAAAAGGTACTTTTCTAAAAAGATTTAGAGATTTAAAAATAATATGATAGAATGATGCAATGATGTTTACATTAAGAATAATACCATTCTTATTTAATACATTGAAATTATTCCGGCATGTTTTATTGGTTTCATTAGAGAAATAGATACTGGGGTAGATTCAGGAAGCAATTACGCCTGCGTATCCATAGATACGCAGCGTAATTGCTAAGTAGCGCCGGCGTATCGACGTTCTGTATTCAGAAAGCTCGATACGCCGACTGTAGCCTAAGATACCACTGGCATAAGGCTCTTATGCCATCGTATCTTAGGCTGCATTCTGATGCTGGCCGCTAGTTGGCCTTCCGGTAATTGTCAGCGGAGAGTATGCAAATTGCGAACTCACGCCGATTCACAAACGTACGGCGGTCGTGTTTTACGTCGTTTGCGTTCGTCGCTTTCGTCGTAAGGCTGCTCCTGCTATTAGGAGGCGCAGCCAATGGTAAGTATAGACGTCGTTCCCGCATCGCGATTTTCGAAATTTACGTCGTTTGCGTAAGTGGATCGTGAATGGCGCTGGACGCCATTTACGTTCACGTCGAAGCAAATGACGTCCTTGCGATGTCATTTACCGCAATGCATGTCGGGAAATTTTCCCGACGGAGCATGCGCAGTACGTTCGGCACGGGAACGCGCCTAATTTAAATGATCCACACCCCCTACGAGATCATTTAAATTATGCACGCTTCCCCAGGCCCCTTTTACGAAACGCCGCCGCAAATTACGGAGCAAATGCTTCGTGAATGAAGCGTAGCTCCAGTAATTTACGGAAGGCGTAGCGTAAAAACGGTACGCTGCGCTTCCGTAGCAGTGCGCGCCCCTACCTGAATCTACCCCAATGAGTTTTAGGATAAACATAATTCTGAAACAAACTTTCTTCATTTTCTGACAGTTAGTTATTTGAAGATCAATCAATGCAACACATTAGGAATCATAAACTGCTTTTGCTGTCTAGTTAGAAGTTTTCCAGATTTTTTTTTTTAAAACTGTGGAAGTTTGAGATTTTAAACAAATAGGAGTGCTAGCGCTTTGGACAGCAGATGAGCACTGGGACCTAGGCAGATTAGATAATGAGAATATTATGGTTTCCTCCCAATGATTCTATTTAGAAGGCAGCAAACACACTGGCCAAAAAAACAAACATTTGGCCCGTGTGTATGTCAGTCTGTCTGGCTGGCCAGCTTCCAACCAACCAGCATCCAACCGACTCCCGATCAGCGCTTTCAGCCAATGGCGGAGAACACTGATTGGAGTGTTAAACCGATAAGAACGGTCTGATGGATCGTTTTCATCGGTCCAAAATGAACGTGTGTGGGAGCCATCGGTTATTTATCTATCGGTTAAAAAAAAAAAAACTTGTTTTAAATTTAACCGATGGATACCTAACCCATAGAAAAAAAACAATTGTTACAGTAGTAGGCACAACCATCGGTTAAAAATCCACGCATGTTCAGAATCAAGTCGACGCATGCTTGGAAGCATTGAACTTCGGTTTTTTCAGCACGTCGTTGTGTTTTACGTCACCGCGTTCTGACACGATCGTTTTTTTAAATGATGGTGTGTAGGCACGACTGACCATCAGTCTGCTTCATCGGTTAACCGATGAAAATGGTCCATCAGACCGTTCTCATCGGATGGACCGATCGTGTGTACAGGGCTTTATGATGCATACACATGATCGGACATTCCGACAACAAAACTGTGGATTTTTTCCGACTGAATGTTGGCTCAAACTTGTCTTGCATACACATGGTCACACAAATGTTGTCGTAAATTCCGACCATGTGTACGCAGCATTAGTGTGTACCAGGCTTAAGTGGTCACACTTTTTAGTGCCTAGTCAAAAGGTTTTGGTTACACTGTTTGCTGCTTTCCAAGAACAGAAGTCCATGACTTCATCTTATGCAATCTGCATTTTTGATGATGGGGAGAATGAGCCAAATTACATATCATCACAGTGTCACACCTGACCTTACTTTAGGACTAGAGCCTTACGGGTATCCACTTTAAAAAAAACTGTGAAATATGGTGGTCCCAGGCTTCATACAGCAAAACTTTTTCTTAAGAGGGATGACTAAATAAAGGTTTTAGTACTATTGCTCAAACCTAGAGAAAATACTAAGCACATATGTTGTATCCCTTAAATATATGTTGTCATTCAAATTTTAGTTTTTAATTGTTTTTATTGGGATGGGCTTTAAACATTTGAACTTGGTTTTAACAGTCGAGAGCCAAAATAAAATCCTGCCACATTCCAAAGACACATTCATAGGTTAACGGATTCCTCTCTAAATTGGCCCTAGTATGTGTATGTATGTATGTATGTGAGATAGGGACCTTAGAATGTAAGCTATAAGTTCCTTGATGGTATGAACTGGTGTGAACTAAAAAATATACTGTGTATGTAAAGCAGTGCATGCATTGTTGGCACTATATACATGGCTGTAATAAATAAATAGTATACAAATGTCACAACTGAGCCAAAATACAACTATATCAGGTATATCATCTGAAACATGCTGTAGTTCCTGTAGTAAATTATGCATAATTATTAAATTAAATAGACCAGTAATGTTTCTTTATGCCCACGTGTTGAGTAAACACTGGGCGAAACAGAAATAAAACTAAAAAGACGAAATAAAAATACCTGAAGTACATTATAAATGTAATTGCTTAAAGCGTTTGTTATTTTAAAAAATATATATATATAATAATCCTGTTCCTTTAAAGCATAATATACAGCACAGTGCTTGTGCTGTGTCATTTGGCTCCTTGTATCACCTGAAATACCTGGCTGATTCTGCCAGTTTCTGTCCTCCCCTATGTAAACTGACCACAGTTTATCATGGCTGCTGAGCCCTGACACCATGGTCAGTTTACATGCCTCCCTCATCCGCTGCTCTCCTGTCCTCTCTCCCCCTCTCTCCCTGCCTGTCAGCTGTGTGTGTGTCAGTGTTAGCTGCCCCTCCCCTCCTGCCGCTATTAATATTAATTTAAACCTAAAAAATACTGCCAGCCCGGCTCTTGTATTCAGCTATAACACACAGTGTAAGTGTATGTGTAAAACTAAGCTTCTAGATACCATTTTTACAAATATCTTAGGAGCAGTCACGTGACTCTCGCCTGCTCTCCGCCCCATCTAAGGGCTATGGTGGGAGGAGCTAAGCGGCCAGCACAGCGCCTGTGCTGCTGTAGCCCTGGATTGGAGTAGAAAAGCAGCCAGGAGTCATGTGACCCACCTGCAGATATCTGCAAAAATGGTATTTAGAAGCTTAGTTTTTCATATACACTTACACAGGGTGTTATAGCTCAATACAAGAGAGGTGCTGACAAAGTAATGCAGCCCCAGGGTTACAAGCACTTTAACCTCCCTCCGGTATGATTCTTTCAGAAAAAAGGTGCTGAAAGCGGTACCATTATTTGCAAGGAAATTTGGCGTTTTATATTGTAGGCCTGTAATTTTTGGAAATAACTCACTTAAATCTGACCAAACAAGATTCTAATAGGCATCCCGGGTATGACATTTTTTTAAAAACAAAATTATAAATTATAATATAATAAATTATTATAAATAATTATAACAAATAATAATATAATTATAATAAAAATTATTCAATAATGTAATCAAATCAAAATCACTGAAATTTGCTCAGTTGCAGAATTGTCGCTGTAATTTTTTTTTTTTTATGATGAATTTTCCCACAAATCGCTATCGCACAATTTTGCAAGTGATTATAATTTATTATCGCTGTTTTTTAGCTGCTCTAAAACTATTTTTGACATAAAGGGACACTTTTGGTTACTATGGACAATCTACAGTTTGCAGGCAGAAAGAAACGTTTTTATTATATAAGTACATGTAGGGCACTGGGCAGACCACTAGGGACAAGGGGGATGTGTTTTTTTTACATACAGTACTGTAATCTATAAGATTACAGTATACTGTATGTAATGTGTTTGTTTACGTTTTTGAATTTGGCGCCGTTCTCCGCCCCCGTGCGTCGTAACGTCGCAGGGAACGGAGATCGGCGGCACAGGAGGACACTGTGTGAATCGAGCGAGGTCCCGCTCGCTCACACAGCGCGGTGGCATCGCTGGATCAAGGGACAAGGTAAGTAAACAATGCCTGTGGATCCAGCGAGGCGAGCTCGAGTCTGACTCGGGGTTACCGCTCACAGCATGAAAATCTAACCCCGAGTCAGACTCGGGAATACCGCCAGGCAGGTTAATAACACCACATACATCGACTGTCTACTCAAAACAAATTTTTCATTTTTTGATATGACAGTTTCTTATATCTCTTTAATTGCAATATATGATGAAAATGCAACAGAAGCACAGAAGCTTCTGAAACACAACAATAAGGTGGCTGGAATACCCACAACATCCAGGTGGACAGAAATAAATTAGTTCTTGCTGTTGGAGTAACCAAGATATATAAAAAGTCAGGGGCTGACTAAGTCTACCACTCTCCATATGCAGATGTGCTCATTTACATACTGTATCCCTGACACACAGATAACCTACAATATGCAAAAAAGCACATACAGAACCCTTAAAAAATATAGAAACAAAAAAAAAGAAAAGACTGATATGACCCAAATTAAACTTCATGGTCACAATCATAATGCTATGTTTGGAGGACGATCAACAATGCCTATAAGGAATAGTGCACTATCCCTTCCTTAAAGCCTATAAGTGGATCACTGCTGTTTTGGGGGCATTTTAGCTACAATGGCACAGCCAATTTTTTTAAAAAAATATAGAAAAATGAATGCAGCATAGTGTCACAAGATATTAGAAGACATTTTGCATTCAGCATCCCTTAAATTGCTCAAGGGGTACATTCAAACTGTTCAACATGATGACAGTGATCAGAAACATAAAGCTAAATTTCCTGTTCAGTGACTGCAGCAGAAAAAAAAAACGTAATGCTGTGGAGTGGCACAAAAACAATCTTCTAACCTCAACATCATTGAGCAACTATCTTTAAAAATCTCAAACATTCTGGCCAAGCAAATAATTTACAGGACCTGGGGGAAATGTGTCAATAAGAATGGGCAGCTTTATAAATGAGAAAATAAAGGGCCTCAGTCACAAAGGACTTCAAGACATCATTGATGCTAAAGGGGGCAATACATGATAATAAGGATTAATACATAAATTAAGCACATGTAAAGTCACAGGACCACTTTATTGCTGTGTCTTGTTTTTTTTCAATAAGTATTTATTAGCGTTTTCACAAAATACAGAAAAGGCAAAAGAAAACAAGGTCTCGATGCAGGGTAAAACATTGCAGCAGGTAAGTGGGGACGCAGCCCCAGCTAGGTAACATAGACATCACAGTGGTCAAGTTATCAAATGTGGATATACTAACATAATCAGGTATGAGATATGAAGGAGACATACGCGATATAAGTTATGATGGGGACAAGGTCCCCATCCGCAGAACCCCCAAATTGGGGGGTGTGCCGAGGGGGGGGTGTCAACTCCACCTTATTTTCGAACTGGTAGGATCTGAAACTTAGTTGAGTCAGTAGCCAGGGTGCGTTTAAATGTAGACCCTAGGTAACACTTAGTTCAGAGAACTATGCAGCAATAGTATTATTATCATCGTGGACCAATGAAAGGTATAACAACGAAGAAGTCCACATATGTAGAACAAAAAGAAAAAAGGGGGGAGGGGGATGGCTCCAGGGTGGGTTAGGCTGTGTCTTGTTTTAATGATTATGTGACATCTAATGTAATTCTTTTATTTAATTTTCATCAAATTAAAATATTTGTTTTGTCTGATGTTTCATGTTTTCTTAAAAAGGTACACATTTTACAAATTATGCCTGGAATAAGTAAACTTATGAACAAAAACTGTATAACCAAAATGTCTTTTTATGGTAGACTGATCATTTATATTTAATTATACTAAGGTGTGCTGTATGTGGGTCAGCAGATAATACATTTTCTGTTACCAATATATTTTAGAGAGATGAAAACAAAGGCATAAAATATGAGCCCGGGTGGTCCCAATATAGTTACAGTAATTATAAGGCACAAGGGATAAGTGTCGTTATTTGGATAATGGGAAAAAAACATATCAATAAGCAAAAAAAAAAAAAAAACTAAACTAAACTAAATTAATTCTACCTGCTCCAGTTGACAGAAGCCATGACCACAAAACCAAGTAATGATAAGAAAATTAAATGGAAAGATGAAGAAGAAGAAGAAAGGAGCATTCTTGAAGAGAACAGGTGGCGAAGAAAAGATAGGGAAAGGAAATTGAAGGGGGTGGGAAGGGCAAAGGTAGTGAACGAAAGAGGAAGGAAAGGGAAGGGAAAGAAAGGAGTTTCTCCAGAGGCTGGCAAACTCATTGTGAGAGATCAATTGATAAAGAAATTAAAGATTCAATTAGGATAGAGAGCTAATCTTGGAGTTGTAGATAATACATTCTTATTGCACATCTAGTCCCTCATTATCTCTGGGTATTAAAGTACAAGACCTTTTTGGAATAGCAGTGTCTCTGACTAAGAAGAAAACCCTTGTGCACCAAAGAGAAAATTAGAAAAAGCGTACTTGATTCTCACCTGCAATGAGCTACAGCAGGGAAAGTGTGTATTAACAAAAGAATCGAGCAGGCCAAGAATAATAATAATAATAATTATAATAATAATAATAATAATTACTACTACTAATAATAATAAACACACATGCAGAAAAGAAAGCCTTAAAAAGCCTATAATGACGTATTATCTTCGGGACTGGGCGTTCCTATTTGATTGACAGCCTTCCGACGGTCGCATACATCGCGTCACCAGTTGCCGAAAGAAGCCGAACGTCAGTGCGGCTCTATACGGCGCCTGCGCACTGACGTTCGGCTACTTTCGGAAACTCGTGACGCGCTGTATGCGACGGTCGGAAGGCTGTCAATCAAATAGGAACACCCAGTCCCGCAGCCCATACCCGGAAGCGGCAGGAGAACATCTATCTCGAAAACGGTAAGTACGGCATAGATTTTAAAAAAAATACCCGTTTCTGCTCCCCTTAAATAGCCTCAATCTAATGTTAAAAATGTATTTTTTGGGTGAACCTCCACTTTAAGGCATAAGCAAAGTTTTACAGCTCAGATGCCAAAAGAGTCACAACCATTATTCTGCTGGTCTCCATTGCGCTAGGTGCCAGCTATGCAAAAAGCTGACACGACAATGGTACACTAAATGTATTAAATATACAATGGTTACCTAAAATAATTGTCAATGAGGTACTGACATTGTTTGTTTGGTATTTATTGAAAAACTAGCAATACATTTCTTGTTGTGTTCTACGTGCATTTAGCTATGAGACTAATTGCACAGTAGTGACACAATAACTATAGTTACAAAATCACAATCAACTGACAGTAAATGACACATTGAGCACATAAATATTATTACAAAGAGTGTATATCTGTTGGATGGAAATAGCGTGTGGTAACATACGAGGGGTCAAACCGAGACTTTTAATTTTACAGGTAAAAAAAGGGATGCTAGTGTGGCAGTACTACAAGCAGTAGTAAGTGGTCTATTACTGATAGGCGCCACACATGTCGCGGGTCAGTCCAGAGACTGGTAATCAAGATGGCAGACAACAGTATTAGTACGTGCATAGAACAGCCTGGGGTAATGAAGTTTCTTATGAACGAAGTAAAACCCACTGATATCTACAGAAGACTTCAAGCACAGTACGGTAATGAGAGGCTCAGCTGCAGTAAGACATTTGAATGGTGTAAACATTTCAAAGTACATCAGCCAGTGACAATATCGGCTGTGGTAGTTCCCAGCCCACAGCAGCCATTCCTGTGAACATTAAGAGCGTACAACGCTTCTCTCCGGATAATTGACTCATAACCTGTTGCGAAATTGCACAAGAGATTAATCGTTCTGTGGAAACAGTGAACGAAGTGAAGCAGATTGTCCTAGGATGGTTCAGACGTACTGACAAATCTTTCTATGTCAAAGCTTTCCAGTGACGCTGTGATAAGTGTATAAATGTAGCAGGGGAGTATGTCAAAAAATAAATGCAGTTTCCACTTTGTATCACAATATTTGGGGTGACACAGCTATTTAGTTTACAAAAAAACTTTTGAGTTTATATAATAAAAGAACAATCTTGCAGCAGGTGGACCATAAGTGCCAACAATCATTATTTCAATCCCTGTGCTCCTCCACCCCACATGAAATTCAATCTGCTTACTGGAGCTACAGACCCAAAATAATATGACATTAATAGTGCTTGAGGATAGGGATATCCTCAATAGCCACCAGGTCACACTGTAGCATGAACCACCAGCTCCACTGCTTTTCAACCACTTGTATATGTTAGTAGCTTGGGCTACTACTTCATACCACTCAAGGCCCCAGCACAAGCCCCATTGTGCTGCAAAAGAGGAATGAAGAACTATAGTGCATTTCCTGCCTCACGCTTCAGTGCTGCCCTTCACATCTCCCCCCATGTGAAGTGTGGACCAGGTTATGCAATGTAGTTCCTCCATACCTCTTTTGCAGTACAATGGGGCTCGTGCTGGGGACATGGGTAGCACTGTAAGAATATGCATCCCAAGCTACTGACATTTACAAGTGGTTGAAGAGCAGAGGAAATGGAGGTTCATGCTGTAGTGTGAGCTGGTGGCTATTGGTGCTATTTCACTATCCTCAGGCACTACTAACCTCTTATTTTTTTGGGTCTGCACCTCCAGTAATATTGAAATGTGGTGGAGGAGCACAGGGATCGAACTAAGGATTGCTGGCATTTATGGTCCGCCTGCTGCAAGATTGTGTCACAATATTTGGACTTTTTGCACTGTTTGAATTTAGGCACATACAACACTGCATGGTGTTAACACTGTTAACACTGTGGTATATGTACTACAGTTTAAAGTGAATTTGTCACATAATATGTTATATTGTTTAAAGGAACAGTACACCTATTCAGTTTTTATATTTAGTTGAGTGTTCTATCCTGACACTGTATAGGGGGCAGCATTCCATATTTAACTTCAGTGTTTATTTCGTAATTTATTTTCTTAATTCTTGATTTGCACTTTATTTAGTGATTAATTTTTCATGAATTTTAAACTAAGCACAGAAGTAAGGTTTTATATACATGTAATCGATTTTGTAAATAATATTTAAAAGTTAGAAAGAACAAATATTAGCTCAAACTATTCTAACTGCCAGTATTTTATGAAATTATACAAATATACCTTTCTATTTTAAATAAACAGTCAAAATGAAGACCTGAATGGAACAATGAGGCTTTTTTGTTAAAAGAAAATATTGAATCACAGTGATTAAAAAAGTTCTAAGCAAATACTATACGATAGGCATAGTAAATACAAGCCATAAAAGAGGCGAAGCTAATGCACCGTACACACAGTCAGACTTTTTATAGGCCAAAATCACATCGGAATTCCGACGGAATTCCATTGGAGTAAAAGATAACATGTTCTCTATCTAAACTCCGACGGAATTCCCTGGAATTTCCAATGGAAAAACTCAGATGGGTCATACACACCGTCGGAATATCCGATGAAAAAATTCCGTCTAACATTTTCCATTGGAAATTCCGATCGTGTGTACAAGGCATAAGTTGATTCCTCATAGACATAAAGAATAATACGCGTCTAGCTTACTTTGTGGAATGGGCCATTGAACTGAAGTTCTGTTTTTTCATAAGATTTATAGTATGGTGCAAAGCCTAAAAGTACCAAACAAACTACCTTTGCAAATAAATACTAATTACCATTGCAAAATATAAAATAAAAAAATAATTATATAAAACAAACAAACATTATAGAATCTCACCTCATTTGTTTCATTAAACCAGCTGTCACAAGTGGGCTTAGGCTCTGTTATTTGAGGATTATTTTGATATTTATTTAGCGTTGAGTCTGGAATATTTGTTGTTGCAGGAAAACAAGGTGGATAACAAGATCCTAAAGGTTCTGGAGGAGCCATCCTCACTTCCATGTACTTTAATGTCCCATCTGTGTTCAGGTAAAGTGTAGGTTTATACTGATCCATATAGGATACTGGGAGAGATTTGTTTGGGAAACAACTGCTGTCATAATTCTTTCTAAGGCACCTTACCAATAATATGACAAATGTTACCAAGGAAACCAAACTGATGGCTACTAGAGAAATAATAAGGTATAAGGTCATATTTGGTGTTGATTTAGAATTTGTAAGAAAATCATGAGATTTGGGGCTTTCCTGAGCAATATTCTCCATGATATTTACAATCAGAGTGACTGTAGAGGACAGTGAAGGCTCCCCATGGTCACTGATGGAAATGACAAGTTGATGTTCTGCGTTATCCGTCTCCTGTAATCCTCGCAGAGTTCTGACTTCTCCTGTATATTCAGAGATGTGAAACAAAGCTGGACTGCCAGACTGAAGAAGACTATAGGTGAGCCAGGCATTATGCCCAGAATCCAGATCTACCGCAGATACTTTACTGACCAAATATCCAGCAGACGCAGATCTGGGAATGGTCTCTTGTGCCATGACTTCCCCTGAGTTCTCTGGGTATAATATAGAGGGATAATTGTCATTTGTATCCTGAATAAATATGAAGACTGAAACATTGGAAAACAGCTTTGGGGATCCAGAATCTTCCACTCTCGCAGTGATCTGTAGAACTTGGAACTTTTCATAGTCAAAGGAGCGCTGGGCATAAATATTACCAGTGTCTGAGTTAATGTAGACAAATGAAGAGACAGGAGAGCTGTCTATGTGGCTCTCTGCTATAGAGTAAATGAGTTTTGCATTATCTCCCTCATCTGGATCTCCAGCAGATACTGTACACAACAGTCTGCCAGGCTCATTGTTTTCTGATATAAAGGCATTGTAAGCAGACTGTAGAAATGCTGGAGGATTATCATTAATATCAGAAATAGTGATAATGATTGTAGTCTGGCTGCTTAAAGAAGGAGAGCCGAGATCAGAAGCGATCAGTGTAATAGTATATTGTGAGACTTTCTCCCTGTCCAGATGTCCACTAGTGACCAGAGTGTAATGGTTTGACATGGGCTGGCATTTAAAGGGTAAAACTGGTGAAATTATCAGTTTAACTTCCCCATTTTTACCAGAATCCCTGTCTCTGATCGTGATAAATCCAATAACAGTCCCTACTGGGGCATTTTCAGGGACTTCATTATTTCTAGAAGTAAATATAATTTCTGGTACGTTATCATTCACATCTTGCACTTCAACCTGAACAACACAACGCCCCTCTAGTGTTGGTGATCCTTTATCTACAGCCTTTACAAATATTTCATATGACTTTGCAATTTCAAAATCTATAGCCCCTTTAATAACTATTTCCCCAGTGATTTCATTTAATGAAAACATTTCCCTTGCTAAATCTAACGTATGATCATCAAATGAATATAATATTTCACTATTTGCACCATCATCAAGGTCTGTGGCATTTAGCTTTATAACAACTGTGTTTAGAGGTAGATTTTCCATTAGCCCTACCTTATAGCTTGCCTGATCAAACACTGGTGCATTGTCATTAATATCTAAAACAATAACCTTAATCTGAGTGGATCCTGATCGGGGAGGTTCTCCTCCATCAATGGCAGACAGAATAAGTGTGTGTTCTGATTTCTCTTCCCTGTCCATATTTTTTTCTAGTACTAATTCTGCAATCAAAGTCCCATCATTTCGATATTTTTCTGATAAAGAAAAATAAGGATTTTGGTTCAAGCTATAATGTCTCACACCATTTTTCCCCACATCCAAGTCTTTAGCAGTGGGCAAAGGAAATCGTACTCCTGGACTTGTAAATAGCTCTGTAATTCTTATTACCTGATCAGTAACAGAGAAAATAGGATAATTATCATTAATGTCCAAAATCTCAATTTCCAGGCTGAACAGCTCCAGAGGATTCTCAGCTACAACCTCTAAACGTAGCAAACAGCTGTAGCTGGACCCACACAGGCTCTCTCTATCAATCCTCTCCTGTATAATCAGAGCTCCATATTTCTTATCAATAGTAAAATATTTACTGCTTCCTTCAGATCCTAGACTCAGTCTTCTTTTATTAATATCTGCCAGGTTTAAGCCCAGATTCTGAGCTATATTCCCCACAACAGTCCCTGGATCTGACTCCTCTGCAACAGAATAACGAAGCTGCCCAGAGACCCAGCCCCAGCTACAAAGGAGAAGGGAGAAAGCTACTTGCCATTTCCAAGCATTTGAGGAGCATTTGCAGTCCATGTCTCAATCCCTCCTCTGAGAATCAAGTCCTTTTGTAATCCCAGTAGGTATCCAAGCTGAGTTTAAACAATTTGTTGTATAGAAAACACCATATTTCCTGCATTGAAAACATCCACAGGGTTTTCATCGGAGCTGCAGCTCTTCTTTGTGTGTGAGAACAGAGATGGGAGGGTGAATCACTGAGCCAGGGGGAGGAGAGCACAGCTTACATGAACAGATTCACAAGCTTTGCTTAAAAACAGACTGGATGGACTAGTCTGCCCTCTTCTGTCCAAAGTTGAAAATTACAGCCTTATTGTTAAAAAAAAAAAGCAAAACAATGCTTTTATGCACTGAAATTTAGAACATCCGTTAAAAATAAATCAACGGATGATATTAAATATTTAATAAAAAAATCTATTAATTAGCTACTATATGTAGTATGCTAATTATTTTGGTTTTGATGCAGATTTTTTTAATAATTTAAATAAGTTTTATGTGAAACAAAATGTTTTAACCTTTTCAGTATTGCCAATCGCAAAGAAGATATGAAAGGAATAAATACATTTATCAGAGTTTTTTTTTTAGATTTGTATATTTGTATATTTAGAAAATATTTAAATATTCTACCATAGAATGATGCAATATAGTTGTACAGCCATAAATGTATATTTTTGAGGCACAGGAAAGATTCAGTGAAGTTAATGTACTACTTATGAATAATGTATTTCATATGAGATCCTCCCATGCAACAACATAGAAAACATAGTTTACCAATCCTGTGTAGGAACAAGTTCCCAGCCTACTTTATAGATAACTGTCATGGCTTGGAAAAGGAAACAAGAAAATAAAAAATGCTTGTACCTTGGAATAGGAAATGAGCACTGGAGCCCGGACAGATTAGATCATGTAAACATGAAGGTTGTTATTCAATCAGATTGGTTAGGATGTCAGAAAAGCATATGACCACAATGAGTATTGGTCATTTAGAATATGGACTGTAGTTACTTGGTGTGCTGCCTTCCCAGAGGAGCAGTCTAGGAGGCTTCTCTGATCTCCTCTTATGTAATCTGCATTTGTGATGTAGCACCTAGATGTTCTTTAGGAGTAAAGAATAGTGGGTTAAACGTTACTGTTAAAAAAAAAAGAATAGTGGGTGGGATGAGATATACTTTGATCTCACCTTCAAAATCAGTGAGTAATGGTGGTCCTAGATAGGGATCAGTGCACCTTCCCATGTTCATATTACAAGGGGTTTGTTGAATCCTATTTGAAATCCATTAAACCTGAACTTAGCTGTGAACACTACTACCTACCTACCTACTATACAAAGTTAATCCTAAATGTTATACATTTTCAAAGTAGGCATGTTATTGTCTAGTTTTTATTCAGCTCAATTCATATGCATTCATTTATACACAGTATTTTTGATGGTTAACACTGCATGTAAATTCATTTATTTATGTAATTATTTGATTGTATTTTTGATGGTTAACACTGCACCCCTTATGTAATTATTTGATTGTATTTTTGATGGTTAACACAACATGTACATTTATTTATTTATTTTGATTGATCACATCAATGGTAGATCATTGGATATTTATTATTTTTTGATGAGTCACGTTGGCTGTGCGCACACAGCAGTGAAGACATAGCACTTAATTATATATTGAGGATACACTTTTTATACTTTAGTCATCACTATCACTAGTAGGCGCCACCACCTACTAATTATCTCTTATCCATGTTATTGTCAGAAAACGACAATGAGCAGGGCATTGCCATGGAGGGCATTTAACAAAGAAAAACATATTTTTTTTTAAAACCATACAGCAGAGAGAGAATGTCCTTTCAATGCTACTTTGAAGACATGTAAAAATCACAGATCCTTTAAGTTACATGTTTCAGAGATACGCTTAAAGTGGTTGAATAACGACTGCAGCGGAAAAAAAATACTTTCCCATGCCAAGCAATGACATAATGTGCTAGTGTGCATCACATAATAGTACATTATGAAATACTTATCTTAGAACACAGCCTTCTAGAGGCACATTGTCACTGTTGACATGACTTCCATCTTTCCCTGGTCTTACTTCTGGGTTCGGGGATTCCTTCTGTGTGAGTGGCTGAAACGGTGATTATATTAGCCCTCAGTTTGGCACAGTGCTCTAAATATGTGGCACAGTATGCTGGACCTTCAGAGCACATGTGTAGGTAAAAATCACAAAGAGGCATTTACTACCACTTTAAGCTGTATGTGGTGTAACAGAACAGTACAAATTAGTGGACTGTGTCAATGACACTGGATTCTAACATCTAATATTTTGGATGTGTTATTGATATTTTTTAACCTTTACATTTAGCTTAAATACAGCATAAGCACTTAATTCTGATTCCAGCTGCTGGTACTGCCATATGACTTGTGTTATGGTGACAGCACAGCCACCTGTAACCCTCCTCCTTACTGGCATCATCCTCCTACTCCTTGGGATCAGCAGTCCCCCATCCCCCCAAACATTCCACAGTATATACAGTGACCCAGGTTAAACATTGTTCTGCTACGTTGTAAACTGCAGCTCATAACTGTGGGACAAAAGACTATTCTACACAATTGAGAGGTTTACTAAGACAAAAAAAAAACACAGCTGATGAATATCATTAAAACATTTGCAGGTCTTGTAGAAAAATATGCATCACCTGTAATTTAACTAAACTACAAGACCTGCATGTGTTGTACATGTACAGACATCAATCAAACCTGCTCAACAAAGTAAAGTAAAACATTTTAAAATGAAGAAAATTACCTAAAACGCATTGCTTAGTCAAAATAGAAAGGGTTTGCATCTCACGTCCTTTAATTATGAAGAGACATTTTTATTTTCATGAATTCTCCTGAATGAATAACAATTAGAATTTTCAATAATAATTTGTATATGTTCTTCAAAATTAATGAAAAGCCCTTCTTTAAAGGACAACTGTACCTTTGCTTCAAATCTTAGTATTGTAATGAGGTTAGCTCATTTATTAAATTAGCAATATACGGTAAATGCTATACCTTTTTTCACACAAATTGTTAAACAAAATGTTGCCTGTTGCTGAAATCACACAGAGTACTATCTTGTACTCTACAAGTCCTTGTATTTGGAACTCAGTCAACCATTTAGATAACAGGTGGACAGGGTGAACAGAAGGTATTTGATTGCTTGAAGAGCCAAAAATCTTGTTGCATACTGGGTAGCGCTTCCTGAGTACTCTTTTCTCCACAAGAACCTGAATGTTCAGTTAGTTGTAAGCTGCCAACATTTTGAATGATGTTATCAACAGAGTTAAGTTAAGCAGACTACAGAAAAATCTTAACGTATGTGGAAAATGTATAGCATTGGTATTACTGAAATAATACATGTGCTAGACTCACTACAAAATTGATTTTTAAACAAAGTTGCAGTAGTCCTTTAAATGACAATTAACTCAAAATCAATATATTTTAGTTTTTGACAGAGGCTGGACAATCTACTCAAAGTTTCTTATATTTCTCAGTGACCCTATTGGTAATATATCTGGACTTGATTCCCTAAAGCTCTGTACACACGATTGTTCCATCCGATGATAACGGTCTGATGGACTGTTTTCATTGGTTAACCGATGAAGCTGACTGATGGTCAGTCGTGCCTACACACCATCAGTTAAAAAACCGATCGTGTCAGAACGCGGTGACGTAAAACACAACGACGTGCTGAAAAAAACTATGTTTAATGCTTCCAAGCATGCGTCGACTTGATTCTGAGCATGCGTGGATTTTTAACCGATGGTTGTGCCTACTAATGATTGTTTTTTGCTATCGGTTAGGAATCCCTCGGTTAAATTTAAAACAAGTTGGCTTTTTTTTAACCGAATGATAAATAACCGATGGTGCCCACACACGATCGGTTTGGACCGATGAAAACGGTCCATCAGACCATTCTCATCGGTTTAACCGATCGTGTGTACGCGGCCGAAGTATGCACACATGCTGTCGCTGTTATGAGAGGTTCCTGTAAATCCTGTTGAATACAGCAGGAGGCACTGGAACATACAAAGGATGACATAAACATCCACAGCTCCCAGGTAGACAGAAACAGAATAAGAATTATAGAAATTAGATGTTACTATTGAGGTATCCAAAACACATAAGAGGTGATATTATCCCAAGATACACTATAAAAGGGACATCAGAGAATACACTTTTATTGCACCACCAGCCGCTATGCAGTACATAATTTTGTGCAGATAAGTTCATAGATAACTTTTGTAGAAGGGTTTTTCTCCTAGCATCAGTATTTTGACTTAAAAAATGCTTGATACTTGTAAATACATGTAACAAGTGGTTGGGGCGTTAACTCATTTAATTGGTAAGAATAGTAATTTTTTCTGCCCATTGAAATATACTGACTCGTAAGTGCTAAACGCGCCTAGCGTTAACGTGTGTGTACATGCATGTACATGCGCCAAGCGTATTTTCATTCCACCTCCTGAATGTGCCGGCAGTGGGCTTTTTTCTGCCCTAAGCGCCCCTGCCTTCAGGCTCTTCTAAATGCTAATGCATACATAGGCTCTTAGAAGAAGAAAAAAGTAAAACGCCAGACGCCCCTAGACGCAGCATTAAAAACATCCAATGTAAATGAGACCTTATACATCCTTATATTTTGTTGCGCTCAAGTGCAGAGTGTGATAGAAAGGCCTAAAGGAAAATCGAGCAAATAACATCTAAATTGTTTCTTTGGCTAAAACCTCAAATGGATGCTGCATTCTAAAGTAATAAAAACACTAAGACCCCTTTCACACTGGGTCGCTTTGCAGGCGCTATAACGCTAAAAATAGAGCCTGCAAAGTGACCTGAAACAGCCGCTGCTGTCTCTCCAGTGTGAAAACCCTGAGGTAAAAAAAAGTCCTGCTAGCAGCATCTTTGGAGCGGTGAAGGAGCAGTGTGTATACCGCTCCTCCACCGTTCCTCCACCGCTCCTCCACCACTCCTGCCCATTAAAATCAATGAGCACAGCAGCTATACCACCGGCAAAGCGCCTCTGCAGAGGCGTTTTGAGGTGGTTTTAAAGCTAGCGGGGATAAAAGCGCCCTGCTAGCAGCCGAATATTGATGGTAAAAACTGTAAAAATAGCGGCGATTTACCGCCGACGCCGCCCCAGTGGGAAAGGGGACTACGGTAAAAAGCAAAATCCTGACTCTGACTTTCATACCTCATGCATAAAATAGTTTGTGTATTATTTTTTTATATTGCGTTTGAAAAATCACTGAACAAATACTGTGTGACATAAAAAAAATGCAACACCCACCATTTTATTTCCTAGGCCTCTGCCTAAAAATATACTGTATTTATCGGCGTATAACACGCACAGGTGTATAACATGCACCCTCATTTTAAAAAGGGAAGTTTAAGGAAAAAAAACTTTCAACAGCCCCTCTTACATTCCAAAGCCCCCCCCCATGCACATTACACAGACCATCCCCCCCCCCTGAACATTACACAGATCAAACCCCCCCCTGCACATTACACAGATCAAAGCCTCCCCCCTGCACATTACACAGACCAAAGCCCCCCCCCTGCACATTGCACAGACCAACCCCCCCCCTTGCACATTACACAGACCAAAGCCTCCCCTGCACAGCCCCCCCCACACATTGCACAGATCCCTGCACATTATGTAGCTCCTCTTTACATTGCACAGAATTTTCCCCCTGCACAGTACACAGCTACTTTACATTGCACAGCCCCCTTGCACTCCCAGGAGACCCCCCAGTCTCCGGGGTCAGCACTTTCAGCGTACTGTAAAGTTTTAAAACAATCACTGCCAGTCACTTCTCGTACATACTGTGTCACTGTTCTTTTCAGCTGGTCACATGATCGCTCTCCTCTGTTTCATGTGACCGCTCTCATCCTCCAATCTTAAACTACACTCGGAGGGGGAGGAGGAGAGTTGTCAGAAAGAATAGGGAGAATGAGGTATGTGCGGACTATGACAGTGATTTATTTTAATCTTTATAGTATGCCAGCAGGCTGTCCCAGGCCTAGGAGAGGCGGGACGGCCGGCATGACACCACCGCCCAATCCCCACCCACCCTGTTGGTAAAAAGAAAAGTTATATTGGCATATAACACGCACCCACGATTTGCCCCTGATTTTAAGGGGAAAAAAGTGCGTGTTATACGCCGATAAATACGGTATATATAATATTTGGGGTTTCTGAGTAATTTTCTAGCAAAAAAATTATGACTTTTACATGTAGGAGAGAAATGCCAGGATTGGCACGGGAAAGGAAGTAATTAAGGTTATTACATAAACCAATAGGCAACTGCTATACAATGATATGGCATTGAAAATATAAGCTATACAGACAGGTGGAGCAACCAGTAGATCACTAAAAGAAACAAAGAATAATAAACCTCGACCAATCTAATAGCTTATTGTGGAAAACAGGGATACCAAAATGAACATATGATTTAGGCATGGTACAAAATCTTAAAGTACAAAGCTCAAATGTTTCATTGCAAAATATAATATAAAAACATAAATGATATCAAATAAACAGAAATTACAAAATCTCACCTGATGTGTTTCATTACACCAGCTGTCAGTGTGTTTGGGGTCTGCTATATTAGAATCACTTTGAAATTTTAAAAGTGTTGAGTCAGGGATATTTGTTGTAGGAAAACAGGGTGGATAACAAGATCCTGGCGGTTCTGAAGGTGCCATCCTCACTTCCATGTACTTTAATGTCCCATCCGTGTTCAGGTAAAGTGTTGGTTTATACTGATCCATATAGGACACGGGGAGGGATTTGTTAGGAAAACAAGAACCACAACTGCTGTCATAATTCTTTCTAAGGCACCTTACCAATAATATGACAAATGTTACCAGGGAAACCAAACTGATGGCTACAAGAGAAATAATAAGATATAATGTCATATTGGGTGCTGATTTAGAATTTGTAAGAAAATCATGAGATTTTGGGGTTTCCTGAGCAATATTCTCCATTATATTTACGATCAGAGTGACTGTAGAGGACAGTGAAGGCTCCCCATGGTCACTGATGGAAATGACAAGTCGATGTTCTGCATTATCCATCTCCTGTAATCCTCGCAGAGTTCTGACTTCTCCTGTATATTCAGAGATGTGAAACAAAGATGGACTGCCAGACTGAGGAAGACTATAGGTGAGCCAGGCATTATGCCCAGAATCCAGATCCACTGCAGATACTTTACTGACTAAATAGCCAGCAGACGCAGATCTGGGAATGGTCTCTTGTGCCATGACTTCCCCTGAGCTCTCTGGGTATAATATAGAGGGATAATTGTCATTTGTATCCTGAATAAATATGAAGACTGAAACATTGGAAGACAGCTTTGGGAATCCGGAATCTTCCACTCTCGCAGTGATCTGTAGAACTTGGAACTGTTCATAGTCAAAGGAGCGCTGGGCATAAATATTACCAGTGTCAGAGTTAATGTAGACAAATGAAGAGACAGGAGAACCATCTATGTGGCTCTCTGCTATGGAGTAAATGAGCTTTGCATTATCTCCCTCATCTGGATCTCCAGCAGATACTGTACACAACAGTCTGCCAGGCTCATTGTTTTCTGATATGAAGGCATTGTAAACAGTTTGTAGAAATGCTGGAGGATTATCATTAACATCAGAAATAGTGATAATGATTGTAGTCTGGCTGCTTAAAGATGGAGAGCCCTGATCAGAAGCGATCAGTGTAATAGAATATTGTGAGATTTTCTCCCTGTCCAGATGTCCACTAGTGACCAGTGTATAACGGTTTGACATGGGCTGGCATTTAAAGGGCACATTTGGTGATGTTTCCAGTTTAACTTCCCCATTTTTACCAGAATCCCTGTCTCTGACTGTGATAAATCCAGCAATAGTCCCCACTGGAGCATTTTCAGGGACTTCATTATTCTTAGAAGTAAATACAATTTCTGGTACATTATCATTCACATCTTGCACTTCAACCTGGACAACACAACGTCCTTCTAGTTTAGGTGATCCTTTATCTACAGCTTTTACAAATAATTCATATAATTTTGCAACTTCATAATCTACAGCACCTTTTATCAATATTTCTCCAGTGATTTCATTTAAATCAAATATTTTCTTTGCTGAATTCAAAGTATGGTCATCAAATGAATATAATATTTCACTATTCGCACCCTCATCTAGATCTGTAGCATCTAGCTTCATGACAACTGTTTTCAGTGGTAGATTTTCCATTATCCCTACCTTATAGCTTGCCTGATCAAACAGGGGTGCATTGTCATTAATATCTAAAACAATAATATTAATCTGAGTGGATCCTGATCGGGGAGGTTCTCCTCCATCAATGGCAGAGAGAGTAAGCTTGTGTTCTGATTTCTCTTCCCTGTCCAGAATTTTCTCTAGCACTAATTCTGCAATTAAGGTTCCATCACTGCGATATTTTTCTGATAAAGAAAAATAAGGATTTTGATTTAATTTATAATGTCTCACACCATTTTTCCCCTCATCCAAGTCTTCAGCGGAGGGTAAAGGAAACCGAACCCCAGGGCTTGCAAACAGCTCTGTAATTTTTATTTCCTGATTAGTGACAGAGAAAATAGGATAATTATCATTAATGTCCAAAATCTCAATTTCCAGACTGAACAGCTCCAGAGGATTCTCAGCTACAACCTCTAAATGCAGCAAACAGCTGGAGCTGGACCCACACAGTCTCTCTCTATCAATCCTCTCCTGTATAATCAGAGCTCCATATTTCTGGTCAATAGTAAAATATTTACTGCTTCCTTCAGATCCCAATCTTAGTCTTCTTTTATTAATATCTGCCAGGTTTAAGCCCAGATCCTGAGCTATATTCCCCACAACAGTCCCTGGATCTGATTCCTCTGCAACAGTGTAACGAAGCTGCCCAGAGACCCAGCCCCAGCTACAAAGGAGAAGGGAGAAAGCTACTTGCCATTTCCAAGCTTTTGAGGAACATTTGCAGTCCATGTCTTAATCCCTCTTCTGAGAATCAAGTCCTTTTGTAATCCCAGTAAGTATCCAAGCTGAGTTTAAATGATTTGTTGTATAGAAAACACCATATTTCCTGCATTGAAAACATCCAAAGGGTTTTCATCAGAGCTGCAGCTCTTCTTTGTGTGTGAGAGAAGGGATGGGAGGGTGAATCACTGAGCCAGGGGGAGGAGAACACATGAGCAGATTCACAAGCTTTGCTTTGTAACTGTTTGGATGACTAGCCTGCCCTCTTCTGTCTAAAGATAATAACTACAGCTTTATTTTAAGATGTAGATAAAATCACAGATTTTCAAGTTCAAAAGTTAAAAAAAAGCAGTTTTTAATGGTATATGTAATGCATGCTATTGACACAGCAACACAAGTCTATCCATTTGTTTGCTATTTAAATACAAATATAAATTAATTTGTATAAATACACTTTAGGTTTCCCACTGTATCTTTTTTAAATTTAAGATGTAAATGGAAGAAAAAATTAAGGATTTTGGTTGTCAGAGCAAAAAATAATAATATATAAAATACAGTGGTTCTGTATAGTTCTGTTTATAACCTACAAAGTAATTAAAGCTAGGATTTAAAAACATATAATTGTAACCAGGAATGAATATACATTTAATTAATGCCAGTATTAATTATATTACTTTATTAAAATAAATTATGCAAAACGAATATTTAGCAACTGATGCAATTATTAAATAATAGCAGAATATAAACAAAATATATCAAATATTATATATATATATATATATATATATATATATATATATATATATATATATACACACACACATATATGTGTATATATATATATATATATATATATATATATATATATATATATATATATATATATATATATATATACACAGTATATCTCTTTTTTTTTTTTTACAAACCACAGTACTTTAAATCAAGTGATCCCACTCCAAAAACAATAGGGGGAAGAGTTACTAAACTGGTACACTCAGAATCTGGTGCAGCCAATAACCTTCTCACTTCAGCTTGTTTGATTAAGCTTTGGCAACAAAATGTGGATGCTGATTAGGTTCTGTGCAGAGCTGCACCAGATTTTGCATGCTCCAGTTTAGTAAATGACCCCCTATGTTATTAACATTACATCTAGAGTAGACTGTGCTGCATTAAAAGCAGAGAAGGTTATGGTGACATGAAAAACGAGATCAGAAGATCAATGATGTCTTGAAGAGATTAAATGCTCATGAACTTGCCATGATTATCTATGGAGGATCATATTTGCCCCAAGTACCTCTGCCTGCACTGTCCAATGGGAGGTATGCGGTGGCCACTCTCAAGCCACTCTTCCAGGGAAAACTGCCTCAGAGACAAATATAATTTTCTCTTTATCCAATCTGTATGTTCATTAGAAACAGAAAATAGCAAACCAAACAATACAGGATGGCATGGTTTACTATTGGAGACTACAGCACAGTAGACAAGATATGAAATACCAAGCTTGCATTTCACGATCTGTAAGCATTGGTATTCCAAGAAAAAAAAAAGGCTACCGGATGCAAAAAATTGACTTAAGTGGGATGACCTTGTGTATTATACATAGTTTTTTTATTCGGCCAGCGGGCAGATTGAAGGAAACTGAACTGATTTCCCCATCCAAACAATGGATGTGGATGGGTGAGTCTTCCCCACTGCACTATTGTATTCTGACAGAGAGGACACTGATCTGCTGTCAGAATACACAGATGAGCACTGCAGCTGCTGATTGATTGGCTTTTACCGGTCAGGGCGATTGAACAATAGTTGATCGTAGTTCGACTTCTGTTCAACTGCAGTGGCCTAACATGTGTCTGGTTACTCTTTAACCAAACACATTTTGATCCATCTATGGCCAGCCTTAGAACTATAACTGTGGGTAGAAAGTTAATGCAATGGGTAAAGCTCAGCTTCTAAATAAACATACACATTGATACTCTATCCAATTGGTCATCTTTAAAGAATCCAAATATGCACAATAATTGTTATGCTCATAAACATTGCTAGGGTAAATTCACTACAAAATAAATGAAGATACACTTGTATGATTAATGCCCAAACATGAAGCAAATCTATGACCAGAAAAAAAAATACACTTTGTAGATAAAGCTACATTTTAGCTTTAGAGACAGTGATGTTACACAACAATCATTCTGGCAGACATTGTACGATCTTATAATATAGAGTGTCCATGTTTGTGCTCTTGAAATAAACCTAAAGATTATTGCATAGATATGAAGCTGAATTACGACAGGTGTCATTTTTAGCTTAGCCGACAGTATATTCATTTTTAACGACTTTCTTTTTAAAGTTTATTTTCTAATATATTAAGCTTCTTTAATAAGTCCCTTCTAAAAGGTTTGTTATTATTGTATGTGTATGTCAGGAGTGAAATCCAATAATAAGCTTTCATCTCTAATCTCAAGATCTCATATACAACAGAAAGTATAAGTTATTTGGGTCGGACACCTTGTAATCAAATTTGAAGCAGTAGATATATAAAAATGTGATGTTAAAATTAAGTTCCCCCCGTTTTTTTCACCAAAAATCTTAAAATAAATATATTTTTTTTATACTCACCTGAAAGGACGGTTGATATGCGGAAGTAGCTCTTCTGCCTCTTCTTCCACCACGGTGGATCTTCTGCCTTGTCCTCCGTTGCGGTGTCTTCTGGTGAATGAGCCGTGCTGCCTTCTGGGAACTGTGTGTATCCCAGGAGGCAGACGCCCATTCACAAAGCGCCGTTGAGTTGTGCGTGCATGCATGAGCAGTAGGAAATGGGCTGTTTCCCTTAGTAAGGATGGAGGCGCCAGGACCGAGCGATCGCCACCGGGGGATCAACATCGCAGGTGACTAGGACAGGTAAGTGTGCTTATTAAAAGTCAGCAGCTACAGTGTTAGTAGCTGCTGACTTAAGAAAATAAAAATTGTGGGTGGAATCCCGCTATGAGAAGAAAATAGAGATGTTACATAGGGGGTGTAACGGCTACCCTCTGGTGTGAGGGTCTCAGCCGTTGGAGACGTCCTTTTCCCTGGCAAGCTGCGATATGCAAGTACCGCCGGTATATCCCATCGAACGCCCTTTCAAGAAACGAGACGTGCTACGTTTGCAGAGTCAAGCAGACTGACCTTTAATGTCACATTTTTCCTCCTTAAATCTGGTTACAACTGTACAGAAACAAATGACACTCCCTTGAGCCAATCAGCTGCTAGCCATTTCGGCTCCTCAACTTAGCTTGATCAGACAATAGAATTCAATTAACCTTTAAAACAATTATCACTCACACATAATCCCCCTCAGCATACACCTCACAAGAGGCTGTTATCTCCACAAGAGAGTTCATTAGCTATGCGAAGGGTACATTAGCATTCAGCAGTGACAGAGACCCTTGTCCAGTTAACCCTTTGAGCTCAGAATACAATGTGGTACATCCACTTGTGACAAGCCATGCAGTTCCTTGTAGTCCCCCTGCACGAAGATCATAACTGTCCCGGCAGCATGCATGTGTCCGTTACACTACTCCCCCTTTGTGGAACACTCCGGCAGACCCGGATTGATCCTTTTCGGATCAACTTGGGGATGTCCGGTCTGCTGTTAGGGTAAAAGTTCCGTTTGCCTGGACAGTCCGTCGGCCTTCTCATTGGCTTACCAGGTCGGTAGCTGATGGTGAAGGTGAAAAATGGAATTCAGTTCTGGAACAGTCACTTGCTTTGCTCTCTCAATGGCTCCCAAAACCTGTTGCTGATGCTCTTGGGACAAATACGGCACCACCTGGATGCAAATCCCATTTAATCTTTTGACAATTTCCGCCTGTTTGTGCATTTCAATGTTCAAGCCACGGGACATCTCATAATAAATGACATAGTGTCGTTGCATCTCTGATTTCTCACTGGCCAACTTGACACATTCCCATTTTAGACTGTGATATTGCGCCGGATCTACAGTACATGTCGGGGAAGGTAGTCTTACCCGGTTCTCAGCAGCAAGCGGGTTGATTCCAGCAACGCGGGTGGTCACGGGACAAGCAGCAGCAGGTGTAGGTAAATAAGCCGAAGTCAGAGGGCCAATGTCGTTGCCCAGCACCACCTCGGCAGGTAGGTTGTCCATGATACCAACTGTGGTCTTTCCTGACCCGGCTCCCCAGTCTAAGTGCACCCGGGTGGTGGGTACGCGAAATACAGCACCCCCTGCGACCCGGACGGCAACTGTGCGAGTGGACACGTTCTCTGGCTTTACCAGATGTTTTTGAATCAGAGTGATAGTAGTCCCGGAATCTCTTAAGCCTTGTGCTACTTGTCCATTCACCCGTACCTCCTGACGGTGATGCTGACGGTTATCCGGAGAGGCCGCTTGTATTGGGTCTGCCTCATACCAAATTCCCAGACATTCCTCCGGGCCCCCCTCGGTCTCCAGGCAGTGGGCCGCAGAGGGACGTGATGGAGTGACCTCTGTGTTGGGTGTTGTGCGTCTCCAATTGTTATTTGTAGCTCTCAAAGGGCAATAACGAGCAATATGTCCTGTGTCGCTGCAGTGATGGCACGTCACCCTAGGCGAATCCCGGGGGTAGTTGCTAGGCCCCTGAGGACGTGGTGGGACTGGAGCCCGAAACTCTAGGCGTGGGGTGACGGTTGGAGTACGCGGTTCTACCTTATGAGCCAGCCGTGTAGTACCCTGGCTTACTTTCCTTATTTCCGCGTACTCATCTGCTAGCCGAGCCGCCTCGTTTAAGTTAGCGGGACGGCGATCTCGTACCCAGTCTTGTATGTTTGCGGCCAGGTCTTGGAAGAAATGTTCCATTAGGACCAGCTGCAATACTTCCTCCCCGGTGTTGGCCTTGCACCCTTGGACCCAAAGGGATGCCATCCTTTGTAACTGGTTGGCCCATTCCATGTGGGAGTCCACAGCCATCTTCTTGGACTCCCGGAAGCGCCGGCGGTAGGCTTCTGGCGTTACGGCATATCGGGTTAGCAACGCCTTTTTAACTTGCTGATATTGTAAAATATCCTCTGGAGCGAGAGCCCGAAAGGCTTCATTGGCTTTGCCCGACAATTTCCCCGACAAAATAGTGACCCATTGGTCTGGTGGTACCTGGTGTAGTGAGCACTGCCTCTCAAAGTCCGCCAAATATCCATCGATTTCCTCCTCACTTTCTACAAAAGCTTTAAATGCAGTGAACGGTATTTTCTTTCCTGTAGCAGCAGGTGGGGGGGTAGGAACTGCAGGTGTAATGGGCTGTCTCGCTCTTACCAGTTCCAGTTCTTGTCCCCTCTTCGTTTGTATCTCTTCCCTTGCTTCCCGAAACAGCTGGTTGATTAGTTCCACAGACGTTTCTGGATACAAGGATAATCTCCACTGTACAATCCCAGTAATTACATCTTCCTCGCTGACCGGTGCAAGGGGCTCAGTTCCTTCCATGGATCCATCCATTTCGTCCAGCTCCAGCAGTTCAGCTATCAGCTCCCTCCGTGG
Source organism: Rana temporaria (assembly GCF_905171775.1). NCBI lineage: Eukaryota > Metazoa > Chordata > Amphibia > Anura > Ranidae > Rana > Rana temporaria. The sequence continues at coordinate 316,935,507 of NC_053491.1, read as the reverse complement.
TCTGTTGCTGGCGCTCCTACCACGACTCTCTAATAAATCTTTCAGTGTGGATCTTTTCAGCCTGGCGTACTGCGACTCCATTCAGCACTTGCTCTTTGGATAAAAGGACCATCCCACTGCTACCAACCAATGTAACGGCTACCCTCTGGTGTGAGGGTCTCAGCCGTTGGAGACGTCCTTTTCCCTGGCAAGCTGCGATATGCAAGTACCGCCGGTATATCCCATCGAACGCCCTTTCAAGAAACGAGACGTGCTACGTTTGCAGAGTCAAGCAGACTGACCTTTAATGTCACATTTTTCCTCCTTAAATCTGGTTACAACTGTACAGAAACAAATGACACTCCCTTGAGCCAATCAGCTGCTAGCCATTTCGGCTCCTCAACTTAGCTTGATCAGACAATAGAATTCAATTAGCCTTTAAAACAATTATCACTCACACATAATCCCCCTCAGCATACACCTCACAGGAGGCTGTTATCTCCACAAGAGAGTTCATTAGCTATGCAAAGGGTACATTAGCATTCAGCAGTGACAGAGACCCTTGTCCAGTTAACCCTTTGAGCTCAGAATACAATGTGGTACATCCACTTGTGACAAGCCATGCAGTTCCTTGTAGTCCCCCTGTACGAAGATCATAACTGTCCCGGCAGCATGCATGTGTCCGTTACAGGGGGTTATTTAATAAATGCAAATCCACTTTGCACTACAAGTGCAAACTACATGTGCAAAGTGCACTTGAAATTTCACTGAAAGTGTACTTGGAAGTGCAGTCGCTGTAAATCCGAGGGGGACTGCAAGGAAAGTAAAAAACAGCATTTTAGCTTGCACATGATTGGATGATAAAATCAGTAGAGCTTCCCCTCATTTCAGATCTACCCCTCAGATTTACAGCGACTGCACTTCCAAGTGCACTTTCAGTGCAATTTCAAGTGCACTTTGCACTTTTAGTTTGCACTTGGATTTGCCTTTCATAAATATCCCCTATCGTAAGCAAGAAAAAAAGAAGGACTCAGCAGAGACAGATTACGATTACTCAGTTGAACCCATAGCCTAGAGCAGTGGTGGTCAACTTTCTTGATATATGGGGTCCCAAGTGCAGCCTTGGACATGATCAAATAGCACCCCATTATATTAAGTGAATGTAATACAATGGAAAACTATCAGAGACTCACAGCATGCCATAGGTCATGGTAAGATGCTGCAGATGTGCTATAGGAGGGGTGGAAATCTGATGAGATGACATGCTTCAGGATATAATCAGAGACAGAAGACACATACCATAAGACTGATAAAGATAACCGCTATTATATAAATCAATGTTTCCCCAACTGTACTCCCTACAACTCAATTATAAAGGACTTGTACCACAGCAATATCCACTAAGGATCAGAGGAAAAAAAACCATGGTATGGGAAATGGGATGAACAGTAGAGAACAAAGTGAAATAGCATGAAAAAACATTTTACTACTACAATTAAAATCCAATTAATATTTTCCTTCACTATGCACCAATTGTAATACACTAATTGAAATTACAGAATAAATCTTTTAGTTAACTGATACACGCAGCAACTAACAATTTTTATATATCAAGAAAATAAATAATAATAATAATAATATAAAAGTTACATAACTTGAACGAATAACATATGCAAATATATTTGGTATAGTATATAAAAATTGGTACTGTTTGTTGATAAAAAAAAAAAAACTTGCAGCTTTCAATGCAAAAATTCTATTTTTACAAACCATTATGTAAACACTGACCGATTATATCTGTATTTAAAAAAAAAAAAAAACTCTATATAATGTCAAATATGTATTAAAGAATATGGAAAGCACATTGTCTTCATTAGGAGCCAAAGACCCGCACCTACTAGCTTGTCAAATTTTGACATGCGGCTGCATCCATGCCACTGCTTCTGCTGAAGGCTGCCTGCATGCAGCATGCTAGTGCCCATGTGAATGACATGAAAATCCTCAAAGATGTAAAAAATAATCAAACTAAAGAGTGAAGGAAATGCATTGGCCTGTATTACCAACAGCAAACGTTCACATTTCAAGGGTCCTTTTTTTAGTTCAGGTCACGAGAAAACTCACCAATCAGCTGTTTTCTTATTTTTTATAATAATAATTTTATAATGTTATCTACAAAAGCACTACTGAGAAGTTTCACTAAACCAGCTGGCAGAAGTAGATTTTGGCTGTGTTATTTGAAGCTAGCATTACAATTTTGTTAATGTTGAATCCATTGCTAAAATGTAGCATTGCAAAATAAAAAAGGATATAAATTGAAGAAAAATTATGGAATCTCACCTGATGTGTTTCATTACACCAGCTGTCAGAAGTGGGGTTAGGCTCTGCTATATGAGGATTACTTTGATATTTTGAAAGCATTGATTCTGGAATATTTGCTGTTGCAGGAAAACAAGGTGGATAACAAGATCCTGGAGCTTCTGGAGGAGCCATCCTCACTTCCATGTACTTTAATGTCCCATCTGCGTTCATATAAAGTGTTGGTTTATACTGATCCATATAGGACACGGGGAGGGATTTGTTTGGAAAACAAGAACCACAACTGCTGTCATAATTCTTTCTAAGGCACCTTACCAACAATATGACAAATGTTACCAGGGAAACCAAGCTAATGGCTACTAGAGAAATAATAAGATATAATGTCATATTTGGTGTTGGTTTAGAATTTGTAAGGAAATCATGAGATTTGGGGCTTTCCTGAGCAATATTCTCCATTATATTTACAATCAGAGTGACTGTAGAGGACAGTGAAGGCTCCCCATGGTCACTGACGGAAATGACAAGTCGATGTTCTGTGTTATCCGTCTCCTGTAATCCTCGCAGAGTTCTGACTTCTCCTGTATATTCAGAGATGTGAAACAAAGCTGGACTGCCAGACTGAAGAAGATTATAGGTGAGCCAGGCATTGTGCCCAGAATCCAGATCCACCGCAGATACTTTACTCACTAAATAGCCAGCAGACGCAGATCTGGGAATGGGCTCTTGTGCCATGACTTCCCCTGAGCTCTCTGGGTATAATATAGAGGGATAATTGTCGTTTGTATCCTGAATGAATATGAAGACTGAAACATTGGAAGACAGCTTTGGGGATCCAGAATCTTCCACTTTCGCAGTGATCTGTAGAACTTGGAATTGTTCATAGTCAAAGGAGCGCTGGGCATAAATATTACCAGTGTCGGAGTTAATGTAGACAAATGAAGAGACAGGAGAGCCATCTATGTGGCTCTCTGCTATGGAGTAAATGAGCTTTGCATTATCTCCTTCATCTGGATCTCCAGCAGATACTGTACACAACAGTCTGCCAGGATCATTGTTTTCTGATATGAAGGCATTGTAAGCAGACTGCAGAAATACTGGATGATTATCATTGATATCAGAAATAGTAATGATGATTGTAGTCTGGCTGCTTAAAGATGGAGAGCCGAGATCAGAAGCGATCAGTGTAATAGTATATTGTGAGACTTTCTCCCTGTCCAGATGTCCACTAGTGACCAGTGTATAACGGTTTGACATGGGCTGGTATTTAAAGGGTACATTTGGTGGTATTATCAGTTTAACTTCCCCATTTTTACCAGAATCTCTGTCTCTGACTGTGATAAATCTAACAATAGTCCCTACTGGAGAATTTTCGGGAACCTCATTATTTTTTGAAGTAAATACAATTTCTGGTACATTATCATTTACATCTTGCACTTCAACCTGGACAACACAACGTCCTTCTCGTCTTGGTGATCCTTTATCTAAAGCCTTCACAAATAATTCATACAAGTTTGCAACTTCATAATCTACAGCCCCTTTTATCAATATTTCACCAGTGATTTCATTTAAATCAAATATTTTCTTTGCTGCGTTTAACGTATGATCATCAAATGAATATAGTATTTCACTATTCGCACCCTCATCCAGGTCTGTAGCATTTAGCTTTATAACCACTGTGTTTAGAGGTAGATTTTCCATTACATCTACCTTATAGCTTGCCTGATCAAACACTGGTGCATTGTCATTAATATCTAAAACAATAATATTAATCTGAGTAGATCCTGATCGGGGAGGTTCTCCTCCATCAATGGCAGACAGAATAAGCTTGTGTTCTGATTTCTCTTCCCTGTCCAGATTTTTCTCTAGTACTAGCTCTGCAATCAAAGTCCCATCTCTGCGATGTTTTTCTGATAAAGAAAAATAAGGATTTTGATTCAAGCTATAATGTCTCACACCATTTTTCCCCACATCCAAGTCTTCAGCAGAGGGTAAAGGAAATTGTACGCCAGGATTTGTTAACAGTTCTATAATTTTTATTTCCTGATTAGTTACAGAGAAAATAGGATAATTATCATTAATGTCCAAAATCTCAATTTCCAGGCTGAACAGCTCCAGAGGATTCTCAGCTACAACCTCTAAATGCAGCAAACAGCTGGAGCTGGACCCACACAGGCTCTCCCTATCAATCCTCTCCTGTATAATCAAAGCTCCATGTTTCTGGTCAATAGTAAAATATTTACTGCTTCCCTCAGATCCCAAACTCAGTCTTCTTTTATTAATATCTGCCAGGTTTAAGCCCAGATTCTGAGCTATATTCCCCACAACAGTCCCTGGATGTGACTCCTCTGCTACAGAATAACGCAGCTGCCCAGAGACCCAGCCCCAGCTACAAAGGAGAAGGGAGAAAGCTACTTGCCATTTCCAAGCATTTGAGAAACATTTGCAGTCCATGTCTTTAATCCCTCTTCTGAGAATCAAGTCCTTTTGTAATCCCAGTAAGTATCCAAGCTGAGTTTAAATGATTTGTTGTATAGAAAACACCATATTTCCTGCATTGAAAACATCCAAAGGGTTTTCATCGGAGCTGCAGCTCTTCTTTGTGTGTGAGAGAAGGGATGGGAGGGTGAATCACTGAGCCAGGGGGAGGAGAACACAGCTTACATGAACAGATTCATAAGGTTTGCTGTTTAACCGTTTGGATGACTAGTCTGCCCTCTTCTGGCTAAAGATAATAACTACAACTTAATTTTAAGACTTAAAGCAAAAACACAGTTTTTTTCAATTAAAAAATGATGAAAAACATATTGTTTAAATATATCAGTTATTATTATATAAGGGATAGGGACTGATTATATAAGGGATAAAATACAGCAATTCTGTTTATAGCTTTACTACAAGTATGTATGTAATGCTAGTGTTTGAAAAGTAAATACAATATAAATTATGTAACAGTTAGTAATGTGTTTAAAAAAAACTGTAATTGTGTTTTTTTGTGAAAACATCTCGGAAAATAGATGAGGAAAAAATTGTAGGACTTTAAGTTGGTGCAATGTACTATATATATATATATATATATATATATATATATATAAACAGTACGCTGTGAGAGTGCATGGTGTATGTTGCTCAGGATTCTGAACACTGATTTTACAGGTGTTTGTGGGTCTTTTGACGTGTTAGGACCAGGGCTATGGGCTTCACCCTCCCAAAGAGGTCCAGGTGTGTACGAGGGAGCAGTCAGAGGGGTTCATATCTGCACTGGAATAGACAGAGACCCAAGCCTGAGGGCCAGAACAGCAAGGAGCTGCTAGCCATACAGACAATGCTGGTGAGAAAATGGTCTGTAGTAGACAGAAAAGGGCCTGAAGTGGAAGGTTCATGTAGCAGTGCTGAATGTTTAAGCCATTTTTTTTTTGCTAAAGAGAGCCATGATGCTGGATATTTAATTTTGTGCTAATGGTGGAAACCCCATGTGTGGGCAATGGTTTGTTTTGTTGGACAATTTCTTTCTTGTTGGACATTTTCTCTCTTTCTAAAAAAAATGAGCCAATAAGCCCCTAAACTGGTATAACTGGCATGGACTCTACCAGGGCCGCCATCAGGGGGGTACAGGCAGTACACCTGTAAGGGGCCCGGAGGTCCCCAGGGGCCCGGATGGCAACCCCCTTTAAATATATATATATATATATATATATATATATATATATATATATATATTTTTTTAGGGGTCCGGAGGTCCCCAGAGGCCCACAGGGCCCCAGATGGAACCCCCCCCCCCCTTTTTTTTATTTATTTTTTAGAATTTTTTTGTTTTTTAATATATTTTTATTTTATTTTTTATTAAAGGCCCGATTTTTTTTAGAGGTCCCCAGGGCCCCGGAGGTCCCCAGAGCCCAGGGTGGCAACCCCCCCTTTTTTTTATTCATTTTTATAAAAAAGAAATTATATATTTGTATTTTATTTTTTATTAAAGGAACAATTTTTTTTTCTTTTTTAGGGGTCAGGAGGTCCCCAGGGACCCGGAGATCCCCAGGGTCTACATAGTCATCTTCCTTTGCTATTCATTTTTCCTAGCATCGTACAGTACCAACTTTTTAATGGCATCAGCAAAAACAGTTTTTGATTAAGTGCATAACCACTGATGCACCGCTGCTTTCACATCATCATCACGTGAAAATCTTCTTCCCCTAAAGCTTCTTTGAGCAGTCCAAAAAGGTGAAAATTAGATGCCACTAAATCCAGACTATAAGCTGGGTGCTCCATAACCTCCCACTTTAATTGTCTGAGGGTTGCCAGTGCATGGACTGCAGTGTGGGGGTCAGCATTGCCATGTAACAACACAATTCCCCATGATGTCCTCGTATTGTTCCTATTTGGTGAATTTATACGTTTCGCAGCCATCTTCACCACAGCGTACTAAACTGCAAGATCAGCCAGTTTGTCAGAAAGACAAGTCACATGACGCTCTCAGACACAACCAAATACTACTCCTTCTGCCCTTACTGTTTCCAACGAAAATCTAAAAGTGCAGAAACTTTTTGAAGACCCTTTATATATATATATATATATATATATATATATATATATATATATATATATATATATATATATACCGGTATATATATATATATATATATATATATATATATATATATATATATATATATATATATATATATATATATATATATATATATATATATATACAGGGAGTGCAGAATTATTAGGCAAGTTGTATTTTTGAGGATTAATTTTATTATTGAACAACAACCATGTTCTCAATGAACCCAAACAACTCATTAATATCAAAGCTGAATATTTTTGGAAGTAGTTTTTAGTTTGTTTTTAGTTTTAGCTATTTTAGGGGGATATCTGTGTGTGCAGGTGACTATTACTGTGCATAATTATTAGGCAACTTAACAAAAAAAATATATATACCCATTTCAATTATTTATTTTTACCAGTGAAACCAATATAACATCTCAACATTCACAAATATACATTTCTGGCATTCAAAAACAAAACAAAAACAAATCAGTGACCAATATAGCCACCTTTCTTTGCAAGGACACTCAAAAGCCTGCCATCCATTGATTCTGTCAGTGTTTTGATCTGTTCACCATCAACATTGCGTGCAGCAGCAACCACAGCCTCCCAGACACTGTTCAGAGAGGTGTACTGTTTTCCCTCCTTGTAAATCTCACATTTGATGATGGACCACAGGTTCTCAATGGGTTTCAGATCAGGTGAACAAGGAGGCCATGTCATTAGTTTTTCTTCTTTTATACCCTTTCTTGCCAGCCACGCTGTGGAGTACTTGGACACGTGTGATGGAGCATTGTCCTGCATGAAAATCATGTTTTTCTTGAAGGATGCAGACTTCTTCCTGTACCACTGCTTGAAGAAGGTGTCTTCCAGAAACTGGCAGTAGGACTGGGAGTTGAGCTTCACTCCATTCTCAACCCGAAAAGGCCCCACAAGCTCATCTTTGATGATACCAGCCCAAACCAGTACTCCACCTCCACCTTGCTGGCGTCTGAGTAGGACTGGAGCTCTCTGCCCTTTACCAATCCAGCCACAGGCCCATCCATCTGGCCCATCAAGACTCACTCTCATTTCATCAGTCCATAAAACCTTAGAAAAATCAGTCTTGAGATATTTCTTGGCCCAGTCTTGACGTTTCAGCTTGTGTGTCTTGTTCAGTGGTGGTCGTCTTTCAGCCTTTCTTACCTTGGCCATGTCTCTGAGTATTGCACACCTTGTGCTTTTGGGCACTCCAGTGATGTTGCAGCTCTGAAATATGGCCAAACTGGTGGCAAGTGGCATCTTGGCAGCTGCACGCTTGACTTTTCTCAGTTCATGGGCAGTTATTTTGCGCCTTGGTTTTTCCACACGCTTCTTGCGACCCTGTTGACTATTTTGAATGAAACGCTTGATTGTTCGATGATCACGCTTCAGAAGCTTTGCAATTTTAAGAGTGCTGCATCCCTCTGCAAGATATCTCACTATTTTTGACTTTTCTGAGCCTGTCAAGTCCTTCTTTTGACCCATTTTGCCAAAGGAAAGGAAGTTGCCTAATAATTATGCACACCTGATATAGGGTGTTGATGTCATTAGACCACACCCCTTCTCATTACAGAGATGCACATCACCTAATATGCTTAATTGGTAGTAGGCTTTCGAGCCTATACAGCTTGGAGTAAGACAACATGCATAAAGAGGATGATGTGGTCAAAATACTCATTTGCCTAATAATTCTGCACTCCCTGTATGTATATATATCTCTATGGTGGGTAAAATAAGTTCTGAACACGTCACGATTTTTCTAGGTAAATATATTGCTAAAGCTGCTACTGACATGAAATTTTGACCACATGTCGGTAACAACTCATGCAATACAAACATACAAAGAAACCAAAAAAAATAAGTTCATACATTAAGTAATGTATATAAAAAGAAATGACATAGGGAAAAAGTATTGACACACTAACTGAAATTTGTTTAATACAACATACAAAATCCTTTGTTGGTAATGACCGCATTAAGACCGCATTAAGACCCCTCCTGTATGGAGAAACTAGTGGCATGTATTGATCAGGTGTGATTTTGGCCCATTCTTCCTTCACAGTCTTCATTGATCTTAAAAGAAACCAAACCATTTAAATACTAGAATACAGTCTAAAGACTATAGTGGCCTGGGTAAGCATTGAGGTAAAGAAAACAGACTACTGACTGCAGGGGCTCCAAGGGCCACACAATAATTCAAAGGGGATGCATGTGGCCCCCGGACCACAAGTTCAGCACCATAGGCCTAAAGTCGAAGCACACTGCACATACATTGTTACATACGTTCCAGGCTGCAACAATACCTACCAATAGCACTCAACTGGGTCTTCATTACTGCTTTCTATCACTTTGCACTTTTGGTAAAGTATCCTATAACTACGGTTTGCCGATTCCTAGCTCTGATTCTCTTTTTGGTTGTCTCAAAATGGTTTCTGTCTCGGAAAAAAAAATTGAATAGTCTCTCTGTGCCAGTATAGTAATGTTGACATGGCCATGTATACAATTATGTGGATATTGATTTGATCCCAATATATAAATCCTGGATGAGATTTGCTGCTTTGTTGCATTTTAAAGTTTTCTGACTATTTTTAGGCAGATTTCTTTAATCACTGTTAAATATTGCAATTTAAAAAGCCAGGCAGTCTCCGTTCATAAATTGTATATTTTTCTTCAGACTACACAACTCTGCATGCATACTTTAAAGAAATCTGCAATTCACCAATTTGTTCTTGTCTTTGGATTTCTGACTAATTCACTCCTTTCCAAATGTGGTTAAAGGATATATTGATCCCATGAATATGAACAAATATTTGAGCCAACCCTGTTTATTTGTGTAGTGACCCCTACAGTTGATCTTGGAAAACAGTATGAGAGTAAATACAAAATATTCAATGTAGAGAGGAAAGACATGTGACAGTTGGACACTGAGATGGCAAAACATTTAAATTCAATGGAATGCCACGTCACAAATTCAACAAACACCACCTTAAAGTTCATCAATTTAACTAAAGTATGTTACTAAATTTTACTAAAGCATAAGAGAGATTTTTCAGACAATGGGATGACAAATGTTTATGCTGATCATCATACAGGAGATTTCTAGCATTTAGAAATGTATAACAAATCCCATATAGATGTTAACTTTACTAGGTGCCATAAGTTATGCCATTAGATGTGAACAACAATACACTAATTATAAATTAAGTGATGTAATCACAGTAAATAAAAAATGTATATAGAAAAATATAAACAATAATAAAATTATTTCATATTGTTATTCATATAGTATGCAAATATATTTGGAAAAAATATATAAAATTGACAATAACTGATATTTAAAGAAAATGACTACTAGCATTTTAAAAATGGCAAATATAATATTTTCAAATTGCACATTTTAATTCAGACCTAATAAATAAAAAATAGGCTAATAAACACCACATTATAAGGAATATGGACAACAGAAAATGGAAAAACTGCAAACTGCATGAAAATCAGATGTTAACAATAATAAACTTCACCAGAAAAACTGAAGGAAATGCCTATAATACCAGCAACAACTAATTAAAACTCTTGCGGTCTGTTCAGGTTCAGATTTAAAGAATAATCTACTGGCTTCCAAAAGGCAAAGCATTACTGGATGCAATCAACGGATCTTACATAACTTATAATGCAATAAAAAAATCATATAGTAAAATCTTATATATATATATATATATATATATATATATATATATATATATATATATTCCAAAATTATAAAATGCTGCGACCTCACCTGCTGTGTTTCACTAAACAAACTGTCAGACGTAGATTTAGGCTCTGCTATTTGAAGATTGCTTTGATATTGTGTAAATATTGATTCCGGAATATTTGTTGTTGGAGGAAAACAAGGTGCATAACAAGATCCTGGAGGTTCTTGAGGAGCCATCCTCACTTCCATGTACTTTAACGTCCCATCCGTGTTCAGGTAAAGTGTTGGTTTATACTGATCCATATAAGACACAGGGAGAGATTTGTTCGGAAAACAAGGACCACAACTGCTGTCATAATTCTTTCTAAGGCACCTTACCAATAATATAACAAATGTTACCAGGGAAACCAAACTGATGGCTACTAAAGAAATAATAAGGTATAAGGTCATATTTGGTGTTGATTGAGAATTGGTAAGAAAATCATGAGATTTGGGACTTTCTTGCGCTATATTCTCCATTATATTTACGATCAGAGTGACTGTAGAGGACAGTGAAGGCTCCCCATGGTCACTGACGGAAATGACAAGTCGATGTTCTGCGTTATCAGTCTCTTGTAATCCTTGCAGAGTTCTGACTTCTCCTGTATATTCAGAGATGTGAAACAAAGCTGGACTGCCAGACGGAAGAAGACTATAGGTGAGCCAGGCATTGTGCCCAGAATCCAGATCTACTGCAGATACTTTACTGACTAAATAGCCAGCAGATGCAGATCTGGGAATGGTCTCTTGTGCCATGACTTCCCCTGAGTTCTCTGGGTATAATATAGAGGGGTAATTGTCATTTGTATCCTGAATAAATATGAAGACTGAAACATTGGAAAACAGCTTTGGGGATCCAGAATCTTCCACTCTCGCAGTGATCTGTAGAACTTGGAGTTGTTCATAGTCAAAGGAACGCTGGGCATAAATATTACCAGTGTCGGAGTTTATGTAGACAAATGAAGAGACAGGAGAGCCGTCTATGTGGCTCTCTGCTATGGAGTAAATGAGCTTTGCATTATCTCCCTCATCTGGATCTGCAGCAAATACTGTACACAACAGTCTGCCAGGCTCGTTGTTTTCTGATATGAAGGCATTGTAAGCAGACTGTAGAAATGCTGGAGGATTATCATTAACATCAGAAATATTAATGATGATTGTAGTCTGGCTGCTTAAAGACGGAGAGCCGAGATCAGAAGCGATCAGTGTAATAGTATATTGTGAGACTTTCTCCCTGTCCAGATGTCCACTAGTGACCAGTGTATAACGGTTTGACATGGGCTGGCATATAAAGGGTAAATTTGGTGGTATTATCAGTTTAACGTCACCATTTTTACCATAATCCCTGTCTTTGATTGTAATAAACCCAATAACAGACCCTACTGGAGCATTTTCAGGCACCACATTATTTTTTGAAGTAAAAACTATTTCTGGTACATTATCATTCACATCTTGGACTTCAACCTGAACAACACAATGTCCTTCTAGTTTAGGTGATCCTTTATCTACAGCCTTTATAAATAATTCATACATCTTTGCAATTTCAAAATCCACAACCCCTTTAATTAATATTTCTCCCGTTTTTTCATTCACTTCAAATATTTCCTTTGCTGAATCTGATGTATGATCATCAAATGAATATAATATTTCACTATTCGCACCATCATCCAGGTCTGTAGCATTTAGCTTTAAAACAACTGTGTTTAGAGGTATATTTTCCATTAGCCCTACCTTATAGCTTGCCTGATCAAACACTGGTGCATTGTCATTAAAATCTAAAACAAAAATATTAATCTGAGTAGATCCTGATCGGGGAGGTTCTCCTCCATCAGTGGCTGAGAGAATGAGCTTGTGTTCTGATTTCTCTTCTCTGTCCAGATTTTTCTCTAGTACCAATTCTGCAATCAAAGTTCCATCATTGCGATATTTTTCTGATAAAGAAAAATAAGGATTTTGATTTAAGCTATAATGTCTCACACCATTTTTCCCCACATCTAAGTCTTTAGCAGAGGGTAAATGGAACTTTACTCCAGGATTTGCAAACAGCTCTATGATATTTATTTCTTGATCAGTAACAGAGAAAATAGGATAATTATCATTAATGTCCAAAATCTCAATTTCCAGGCTGAACAGCTCCAGAGGATTCTCAGCTACAACCTCTAAATGCAGCAAACAGCTGGAGCTGGACCCACACATGCTCTCCCTATCAATCCTCTCCTGTATAATCAGAGCTCCATATTTCTGGTCAATGTTAAAATATTTACTGCTTTCTTCAGATCCCAAACTCAGCCTCCTTTTATTAATATCTGCCAGGTTTAAGCCCAGATCCTGAGCTATATTCCCCACAACAGTCCCTGGATCTGACTCCTCTGCAACAGAATAACGAAGCTGCCCAGAGACCCAGCCCCAGCTACAAAGGAGAAGGGAGAAAGCTACTTGCCATTTCCAAGCATTTGAGGAACATTTGCAGTCCATGTCTTAATCCCTCTTCTGAGAATCAAGTCCTTTTGTAATCCCAGTAAGTATCCAAGCTGAGTTCAAATGATTTGTTGTATAAAAAACACCATATTTGCTGCATTGAAAACATCCAAAGGGTTTTCATCGGAGCTGCAGCTCTTCTTTGTGTGTGAGAGAAGGGATGGGAGGGTGAATCACTGAGCCAGGGGGAGGAGAACGCAGCTTACATGAACAGATTCAGAGGCTTTTGCTTTTAAACTGTTTGGATGACTAGTCTGCCCTCTTCTGTCTAAAGATAATAACTACAACTTAATTTTAAGATGTAGAAAAAAATCACAGATTTTCAAGTTCAAAAGTTAAGAAAATTAGATATTAATGGTATAAGTAATGCATTCTATTGACACATCTACACAAGTCTTAATTAAAACTTAATTTTAAGATGTAATTAAATAACAGATTTTTAAGTTCAGAAGTTATGAAACATATAGTGTTTTAGTTTTACTAAATACTTTTATTATAGGTTGATACACAATTTTATCCTTTTTAAATATAAGATGAAAAACTATCATTGTTATTTTTCTATTAAAATGCCAAAGGAAATAGATCAAGTGAAATTTGTAAGACCTAAAGTTAGCATTGTGCACTACATTACTCATGGCCTAGTATTACAGGTAATTTTAAAGGAATAAGTAAAGCTTTTGTGTCAACTGTAAGTCATTAAACTGCTGATATGTGTGTAAATATATATAAAACCAAAATCAGAAACTTAATTTAATACACCATCAAATTAAGGGATCTCCCCCAAAAGCAGTAGTTGCTAATAAGCCATCTTAAAAAAATTGTGCTGCTTGTAGAGCACAGAAGAAAATTAGATAAGGAGAAGAGTACTGATGCCTAAGTAAACCAAAAATGCACCGGAAAGTTCCATGATTATCTATTGAGAAGTTCAAGTTTGCCCCAAGCACCTCTGCCTCTACCTATGTTGCCACTCTGCACACTGTGTTTTCAGAAAAGCTGCTTTGAAGGCAACCTTGCTTTTCTTTTAAAACCAATCTGTATCTTCATAAGAGACAGAATGAACTCAACCCTCAAATGTAAATGAACATAAATATTATTACATAGATTTGAAGCTGTTATACTAAAGATGAAATGTTCAGCTACCATAAACCAATAGTATGTGTGATTTAAAGACTTTGTTATCAGAATAATTTTATTTTCTGCTATGCAGGCATACCCCACTTTTAAGTACACAATGGGGTTTATTTACTAAAGCTGGAAAGCGCAAAATCAGGCTCACTTCTGCATAAAAAACAATGAGCTTCCAGGTTGTATTACCAGGCTTAATTGAACAAGCTGGGGTTAGAAGCTCAGTGGCAGTCATGGCACCAGCTTAAACTTGAAAATAGGGCAGGATTAAAAGATACAGCTGCATAGTCAGTAAATGACTAATTCAGCTGCTAAAAGTGGTCAGAAAATTAGGGTTTAGCATCACCTTTTGGAGAAAATAGAAGTGTAGCAAAGTAAGTAAGAAAATAGTAAAACCCTGATACAGTTAGAGCCAAATTATCCATACCTAGCACAACCCATAGCTTAGAGCGGTGGTGGTTACCTTTCTTTAGATAAGGGGGCCTAAGTTTGACCCCTCAGACCAAAGAGCCACACATTTTATGAAGTTAAAGTAATCTGAGATCCTTGACTTGCAACAGTAGAAGGTCAGAGAATACAAACATGCTACAAGAGATAGTCAGAGGTTGCAGACATACTATAGGGGTGGTTGAATACTGGAGACATGCTTCAGGAGACAGTCAGAGACTGTAGACGCATTACATAGGACTGACAGAGATCACTGCTATTCCAGCTTCCACGTTTGTGTGCCCTACAGTCCACGTAAAAATGACATGTGCCACAGAAGAACCTGTTATTAAAGATCAGAATTTTTTTTTTTTAAATAAAAGGAATAGACAATAGAGAAAAGGGTGTGAAATAAACCAAACCATATAACTACCAGAACAGTCTAAATAAGATTTTTTTTGGCATCTAGCTGGGGCTTCATTACTGACCACTGCCTGTGCCCTTTTTTTTGATGACAAGTGTATTATAATTATGGCTTGCTGCATTTCTATCCTTTTTGTATTAATATTCTGACTGTGTATGGTCATGCTAACATGACTACATACACAATTATATGATTTGGGTATTGATTTGACCTTTAGATTTATGGTCCTGGTCTTGTTATCCATAGACATGACATGGTGCTTAAAAATGGCTGAACTGTTGCTTTGATTCTTCAGCTTATTTGGGGCAGATTTCTCTGATTTCTAAAGAATATTGTTTTTTTTGTATCCAGGCAACCTTAAGGTTTTTTACCTTAATGCATTCTGTTGCAGAGGATTTTCTCCCAGCCCAGCCTTATACTTACCTGAATAAATGAATAAAGAAAAGAGGGTGCACCAGCCTTGAGCATTATCCTTTGATACATTTATTAAAAGAACAGATTAAAAAATACTCACAAGCATGTGAATGAAAAACCGCAATGTAAAAGCCTTCAAGTGATGCCAATTGGTCTGTGAGTAGTCTTTATACATTTTCTTGATGGCTAGGATAACCCTATCCTGGAGGGCAGCAAGGCCTGAGATATTCGCCTTGAAATCTAGATCACTCTAGATCACCTGATCCACACACTTGTGCGCAAGAGTATTTGTTTGCTGCTATCATTATACTTACCTGAGCCTGATCTTTATCCAGCGATGTGCATGAAAGCAGCGGCTGTCTCCCACCTCACTGAGCAGGGAGTGGGGCTGAGCCTCGAAGTCTGTGTCGCTTGGGAGCGAGCCTGCTCGAGTGCCCTAATAGAAAATGGCTTTGGGGCATTAAGCGTGGGAGGATCCAGGAGCGCCAGTGGGGAAGAGAAAGACTGGGGCTTCTCTGTGAAAAACCATTGCAAAGAGCAGGTAAGTATGACATTTTTATTATTTTTATTTAAAAAAAAGGAACATTTACAATCACTTTAATTCATGAATTGTATGATTTCCTGGATTTCAAACCAACTCCCAAATCACAAATGGTGGTAAAAGAACACAAAGCCAAGCCTATGTATTTATGCAGTGAGAAAACAACCCTGCAGCTGGCCTAGAGAGTGAGAGTGAATATAAAATTAATGTAGAGGGCCATGACATGTGGAAGTTGGCTATGGAGATAGCAGAACTTAAAAATCCAACCCTGAGTGGAATTCCACTTAACAAAAACTTTGCAAACAGCAAACTTTTCTCATTCCATTTTGCTGGAAAGTACTAAACAATAACAAATCATATACAATTGGTAACTGTACTAGGCCCCACTGAAGAAGTCCACACGAGGATGCAACTCATATGGAATAACGAGTTAGCAGCTGACACTATCCCACAACTATTCCTAACTAGACAGTGGTAAGCCAGTGGATTTTACGTTGTGCAATTTTCAGCTGACACGGCTTTAATTTTTTACAGAGAGCACTAGATGGTATGTTTTCAGTTTTATATGGCCGGTATTACATATGAAGATCCCATGAAGGAAAGAGCTGAGCTGTGAAAGCTATAAGGATACCCATCCACCAGCACAGATCTTCATATATCCCTCAAGGATATACTGCATGCTTTGACTCTCTGGTAAAACACAGGTCAAAGCTGGAGGTGATCTGCTGAAGAGCACTGGTGGTGGAGTGCATAAGCATCTGTTTTTGATTTAATGTGATTGTTGCACACAGAGGTGGCAAGAAGAGGTGGCAAGAATATTCGATCTAAGGGTTTATTAATTTATTTTTCCACATTTCTAGGAAGAAGAGTGAATTGTGTTAATATACTTGGATATTAAGATACTTTTTCTTTTTGGTACAAGTATATTGTGTTTCATGTATTTTATATTATCACTTTACTGATGATTGTGCTGTACTAAATGTATCCTATATGCCAATACCTATGCCATTAGATGCGCCAAGAATAACGCAATGCTTGCAATCACAAAATAAGCCCCATAATTAACTCACACTAACATGCTGACTTCTTTACATTCACATTCACTAAGCTCTGGGGAAAATGACCTTGCAAAGTGAACAGCCTATTTTCCCATTATTTCTATATTTGTTTTCTAATAATAAAAAAATAGGTGTAACAATAAAAAATAAATAATAATAATAACGTACAACATAAAAAATGCACTGAAAAATATTTAGAAACTGTAAACTGTGTGTAAAACCAGCAACAATAATCAGCCTTGTTGGAAAAATTAGAAAATACATTGGTGTGTATTACCAATAGAAACCATTTACATTCCAGCAATTCTTTTTTTCATCAAATACAACTAATAATGTATTTGCTTCTTGCAGGCTAAAGGGTACTGAACAAAACTGCTGATTTCACCAAATATTGTATAATGTAATTGGAATCTTACTGTAAAATCTTATATAAAAAAAACCTAAACATTATTTTTATTACCTAATAATATATTGCCATCTCACCTGATGTGTTTCGCTAAACCAGCTGTTGGAAGTGGGCTTAGGCTCTGCTATTTGCGGACTACTTTGATATTCTGTAAGTGTTGTATCCACAATGTTTGTTGTTGCAGGAAAACAAGGTGGATAACACGATCCTGGAGGTTCTGGAGGAGCCATCCTCACTTCCATGTACTTTAATGTCCCATCTGCGTTCATGTAAAGTGTTGGTTTATACTGATCCATATAGGACACAGGAAGGGATTTGTTTGGAAAACAGGAACCACAACTGCTGTCATAATTCTTTCTAAGGCACCTTACCAATAATATAACAAACGTTACCAAGGAAACCAAACTGATGGCTACAAGAGAAATAATAAGATATAAGGTCATATTTGGTGTTGATTTAGTATTTGTAAGAAAATCATGGGATTTGGGGCTTTCCTGAGCAATATTCTCCATTATATTTACAATCAGAGTGACTGTAGAGGACAGTGAAGGCTCCCCATGGTCACTGACAGAAATGACAAGTCGATATTCTGCGTTATCCGTCTCCTGTAATCCTCGCAGAGTTCTTACTTCTCCTGTATATTCAGAGATGTGAAACAAAGCTGGACTGCCAGACTGAAGAAGTCTATAGGTGAGCCAGGCATTGTGCCCAGAATCCAGATCAACCGCAGATACTTTACTGACTAAATAGCCAGCAGATGCAAATCTGGGAATGGTCTCTTGTGCCATGACTTCCCCTGAGCTCTCTGGGTATAATATAGAGGGGTAATTGTCATTTGTATCCTGAATAAATATGAAGACTGAAACATTGGAAGACAGCTTTGGGTATCCAGAATCTTCGACTCTCGCAGTGATCTGTAGAACTTGGAGCTGTTCATAGTCAAAGGAGCGCTGGGCATAAATATTACCAGTGTCGGAGTTAATGTAGACAAATGAAGAGACAGGAGAGCTGTCTATGTGGTTCCCCAATATGGAGTAAATGAGCTTTGCATTATCTCCTTCATCTGGATCTCCAGCAGATACTGTACACAACAGTCTGCCGGGCTCATTGTTTTCTGATATGAAGGCATTGTAAGCAGACTGTAGAAATGCTGGAGGATTATCATTAACATCAGAAATATTAATGATTGTTGTAGTCTGGCTGCTTAAAGAAGGAGAGCCAAGATCAGAAGCGACCAGTGTAATAGTATATTGTGAGACTTTCTCCCTGTCTAGATGTCCACTAGTGACCAATGTAAAACGGTTTGACATGGGCTGGTATTTAAAGGGTAAATCTGGTGACATTTGCAATTTAACTTCCCCATTTTTACCAAAATCCCTGTCTCTGACTGTGATAAACCCTACAACAGTCCCTACTGGGGCATTTTCAGGAACCTCATTATTTTTAGAAGTAAATACAATTTCTGGTACATTATCATTCACATCTTGCACTTCAACCTGGACAACACAACGTCCTTCTCGTCTTGGTGATCCTTTATCAACAGCCTTCACATATAATTCATAGGATGTTGCAACTTCGAAGTCTACAGCCCCCCTAATAAATATTTCTCCAGTGTTTTCATTTAAATTAAATATTTCCCTGGCGGAATCTGCTGTATGATCATCAAATGAATATAATATTTCACTATTCGCACCCTCATCTAGGTCTGCGGCATTTAGCTTTATAACAACTGTGTTAAGAGGAAGATTTTCCATTACCCCTACCTTATAGCTTGAATGATCAAACACTGGTGCATTATCATTAATATCTAAAACAATAATATTAATCTGAGTGGATCCTGATCGAGGAGGTTCTCCTCCATCAATGGCAGACAGAATAAGCTTGTGTTCTGATTTCTCTTCCCTGTCCAGATTTTTCTCTAGTACCAATTCTGCAATCAAAACCCCATCATTTCGATATTTTTCTGATAAAGAAAAATAAGGATTTTGATTCAAGCTATAATGTCTCACACCATTTTTACCCACATCCAAGTCTTTAGCAGTGGGCAAAGGAAATCTTACTCCTGGACTTGCAAACAGCTCTATAATTTTAATTTCCTGATTAGTGACAGAGAAAATAGGATAATTATCATTAATGTCCAAAATCTCAATTTCCAGGCTGAACAGCTCCAGAGGATTCTCAGCTGCAACCTCTAAATGCAGCAAACAGCTGGAGCTGGACCCACACAGGCTCTCTCTATCAATCCTCTCTTGTATAATCAAAGCTCCATATTTCTGGTCAATAGTAAAATATTTGCTGTTTCCTTCAGATCCCAAACTCAGTCTTCTTTTATTAATATCTGCCAGGTTTAAGCCCAGATCCTGAGCTATATTCCCCACAGCAGTCCCTGGAAGTGACTCCTCTGCAACAGAATAACGCAGCTGCCCAGAGACCCAGCCCCAGCTACAAAGGAGAAGGGAGAAAGCTACTTGCCATTTCCAAGCATTTGAGGAACATTTGCAGTCCATGTCTTTATCCCTCTTCTGAGAATCAAGTCCTTTTGTAATCCCAGTAAGTATCCAAGCTGAGTTTAAATGATTTGTTGTATAAAAAACACCATATTTCCTGCATTGAAAACATCCAAAGGGTTTTCATCGGAGCAGCAGCTCTTCTTTGTGTGTGAGAGAAGGGATGGGAGGGTGAATCACTGAGCCAGGGGGAGGAGAACACATGAACAGATTCACAAAGGTTTTATTAACAAAAAGACTGGACAAGTCTGCCCTCTTCTGTCTAAAAATTAGAACTACAGTTTTATTGAAAAATGTTAGGGAAACTGAATACTTTGTATGCACTGCATACTGTATACAATGCTTTTTTGTGGGAATGTTTCAGAAAAAAATGTAAAAATGTAAAAAAATTTAAAGTAAATTCTAAACTAAAACCGAGTCTTGAATCTGATGGTTTAAGAAAGCAGAAACAACGCATTTTTTTTTCTTATGCCTTATGCATTTATTCTGACACTTTAAAAAGCATAAGACACCTGGAACACAACTGTAATCTCCTCTAATCAGTGTCTTTGGTGGTCAGGAAGAGATAGAGAATAATGTGCAATCATGATGACAAATCTGCAATACCAAGTTCACAATTTATTAACCATTAATTATAGGAACTCCCATAATACCACATTATCAGCAGTAAGATTTTTTTCTAGAAAAGGTTGGCCTACTGCAAATAAAAAGAAAATAAAAGGAAAACAAGCAGCCATTGGTTGTGTCATCTGCTTTTATGCATATCAAACCATTCATTTTCATCATGCTGTTTTAATAGTTATCAGTTTAAAATAGCAAGGCTGATTTTATAACTTGTATATTAGAGTGAACTCTTGTCTAACCAATTTCTTTGTTGATTTGGCATTAGTAGTTTTACAGTGGGTAAATAAAATCAACACAAAGCACAATCAGACTTAATAACTTCTTCAATATGTTGATCTATACAAAGTATTTACTTGGTTTTAATGCCTTTCCCCTTCCTTTTTTAAAGTATTTTTTTTTCACGTGTCAAGCTGGAACTGAAGCTGTTACAGAATGTCATCATTGGAATGGTATTGCTATGTGAGCAATTCAAGATTTATTTATTTCATTCTACATATGCAGTATGCCTCTACCAAGTAAACTTTAGGGTAATATTAGAAATTAGTGATTGGAGGTCTTTTACTTAGATTTCTATTTTTTTGTTTTTTATGAAAACTGTGTGGAGTCTGGCTTATCTATACACTGGAGATAATTTTTGTATACTAATCACACAAGCACTGAATTTGGCTTTGCATTATCTCCTCAATCTTAATACAGACATAATAAGGATTTTATATTATGTAAACCAAATATCTAGTATAAGGTCCATGCTGTAATATAGTAGGCTGCTAGCAGAAAGGTTGATACACAAAAACCCTATGAAACCATAACAATATTGACCTACAACACCACACAATCAGAGGGCAACTATTAATCATAAAGTACAAAAATTTGTCACATATCTATTTAAAGTGCAATATAATATCACAATAAAAATAAAGTATATATATATATACATACCTGTATATATATATATATATATATATATATATATATATATATATATATATATATATATATATATATATATATATATATATATATATATATATATATATATATATGTATAAAAGTGCATAACGTGCCGATATAGTGCAAAAGCGTTCTGTATAGCTCAAAAAACATGTGTTATAGTTCCTTCCCAAACTATTTAGACTCTTCCCAGTGTAAAGAAGCACCAGGCACCACCTTATAAAATGAACACTCACCAGAAAATGTGCTACAAAATATGCTTAGCGTGTCATCATAAGTAGGTGTCATTCAGGGTAGCCTATGCATACATCCACAGTGCTCTCCTCTTCAGTTCCCAGCACTGATCCAAGTAAATAATGCTCACACCGCAAGCCAGCAAAGATGGTAATAGTGTAGTCAGTGGCGGTGCGTCCATAAGGGCGCATGCGCCCTGCCCCCTCTCTCTAGCCACCCCCTTTATGACCAATAGAAAGATTCATACATAGCTTGAATCTATCCATTGGCTGCCACTGCCACCCCTATTCAGGCACCGGGCACCTGAATTACAGTGGCGGGGGGATTTTGAAACACCTGATTAGAGCCAAAATAGGTGAACTCGGGTCAACCCAGGTGTGTTAGAAAAGCGAATGAATATTCGCTTTCCTAACACTGAACTGTCTCTCCGCCAATCAGGTCCTCAGGTATGTTACCCATCACCTGATTGTCTGAAACGACAGGTGCTGTGATTGGGCGTCTATCAGGAGGAGAGCATGGGAGGAGACATATGGATGAATTGATGGGCACATTGGCTGCATTTGATGACACAGTGGCTGCATTTGATGGGCACAGTGAAGCTGCAAATGATGGGTTTTATTTCAGAATTTTTCAGTCCCCCCCAAAAAAAAATTGAGCACCAGCCACCACTGAGTGTAGTATGTATTGCACCATGAGGAGTACATACATAGCACGCCAAACAAACAGACCAATATATCAATACAACACCACTGTAACTCACATACAGGCCGCTGCTGACTGATATAATGCAGCAGCATGACGTCAGCACTAAAGCCTGCCCCAACACTTGTTTCAGCTGATAGACTGTCTTCAGGGGACCTCCAGTGCTGAGATACAACATTTTTATGTATCCTATTACGCTCCACCTATAGGAAAGATGAGGGTGAACCTTTCAGCTATGTTGTTGTAAACCAAAAATAAAAGAAGCTCATACAAAAAATGAAGCAGCTTGCACCACAATTTAAAGGTATCAATGGGCAGGGTAGCAATGCAGTTATGTGTTTTGCCCACTAGAGGGCTCATTTATCTAATTAAACTGTTCACCAATGTTAATTTGTAAATATTGGCATATATAAAATAATCTATTAATGCTGCATTAAAGCGGGGGTTCACCCAAAAAAAAAAAATGTTACATTAGATTCAGGCGAGTTGTTAGAATCACAATCGGGTGTTTTTTTTTTAATCGTTGCCGTACATACCGTTTTATAGATATATGTTCACCGCTGCTTCTGGGTATAATCTGCGGGACTGGGCGTTCCTAATTGATTGACATGTGTCCGACCGTCGCATACATCGCGTCACGAGTTGCCGAAAGAAGCTGAACGTCGATGCGCAGGTGCCGTATAGAGCCGACTCGCAGTCCGGCTTCTTTCGGCAACTCGTAACGCACTGTATGCGACGGTCGGAAGCATGTCAATCAATTAGGAAAGCCCAGTCCGGCAGATTATACCCGAAGCCGCGGTGAACATATATCTATAAAACGGTATATACGGCAACGATTTAAAAAAAAAAAAACACCCGATAATGATTCTAACAACTCGCCTGAATCTAATGTTAAAACATTTTTTTTGGGGTGAACCCCCGCTTAAAATAGATTCCTTTATATATATATATATATATATATATATATATATATATAAATGCATTTTATGGACTATACTTGACACTTTATCAGCGCTTTATGCATTTTTATGCATATATACTTTATTTTTATTGCGATATACTGCACTTTAGGATTGATGTATTTATATTTATGTTGATTTTCGCACTTTTTGTAGATATGTGACTAATTGTTGCGAATTGTGACTAATTGTTGCACTCTGATTGTGTAGCGCTGTGTAACAGCTCTGGTGAACAGGAGTGAACCTCAACTGCGGATAGCGGAAAGAACTCAATGCACCTCCCTATGTTATGTGAGGTTTCAGTACTGGGCCCCAGGCGTCACTCCAATCAGAGAACAGGAGTTTGGGGGGTCACTGCATCATCTCTCTCACATATAGGAATGCGTTGAGCTACTAAGGGCGGAGGTATTACAATATGCCTCCAACCGCTAGCGTAGAAATTTTACAATGAAGATCAACAAGCGCAACTGCATTAAAGACTCCAATGCAGGCACTCTATGCATAGGGATTATCAGTACGAGACCCCAGGCGTCACTCCAATCAGAACAGGAGTTTGGGGGTTCTCTACATCATATCGCTTTAACATAAAGGGATGCATTGGGCTACTAAGGGAGCAGGTATGAAATACCTTCAAGCCTTAGCATGAAAATGTTAGAGCGAACATGTTCAGTAACGTAGGGCATGGGCCCATAAACAAGTAACAACTTATGTTAGGCACGTAGCAATTAAGTATACCGGCCCAGATTCAGTAAGAATTGCGCATAAATTACTGAGGCACATGGCAACGATTTTGCCCTGCGCCCCTGCAAATTTGCGCCGCTGCCCTCGATTCACGGAGCAGTACTGTAGCTCCGTAAATTGCGAGGGCGCGCCGGCAAAATTGCCCGGCGTAAGCGCACGCAATTTAAATGATCCCGCAGGGGGCGGGAATCATTTAAATTAGGCGCGTTCCCACGCCGATCATAAAGTGCATGCGCCGTCGGGAAACTTTCCCAACGTGCATTGCGGCAAATGACGTCGCAAGGACGTCATTTGCTTCAAAGTGAACGTTAAAGGCGTCCAGCGCCATTCACGAATCACTTACGCAAACGACATGAAATTCAAATTTCATGACGCGGGAACGACGGGTATACTTTAGCATTGGCTAAATTGACTATTAAAAGGGGAAGCCTTACGCTAAAGATGCCGTACGGAAACTCCGTAACTTGCGTATGCAGGACTCGCGCAACATTGTGAATCGGTGTTAGTATGCAATTTGCATACTATACACTGAGCACAATGGGAGCGCCCCCTAGCGGTCATCGCAAGAATGCAGCCTAAAATCTGCGTGGCATAAGAGCCTTATGCCACGCAGATTTTAGGCTGCAGTCGGCGTTACGATGTTCCTGAATCAGGAGCATTCGTAACGCCGGCGCAAGCAAGCAATTGTGCTGCGTAACTATGGTTACGCAGGCGCAATTGCTCTCTGAATCCGGGCCACTGTATGCAATTAATATTTGCGTAGGAGAGGCAAGTATAGCTGAGCTGAGAGTGTATGTTCCTTTAAGATATTCTACAGCGAACCACTAAAGTCACTTTAAGTAATCCCCAGCAGTAGATTAGTATTCGGTAAGCCAGAGTTCAATACAGCAACTAATTAGAAGCAATATATGTAGTAGCTAATTCTAAAGCCACTACTAGTGAAACAATGGCTACTTATCCGTTTGCAGAGGATGAGTCTTGTTGTAGAGTATTGCAGCAGCAATAGGATTCTTTTATGGAAGGTCTCCTGGTGGGGGGGTAGCTTGGGGTGTCCGCAGCAACTCAGACAAGGTTGGCAGCGCAGCTCCAGGTGTGGGATGGCCTCCAGTTTAGGGACGAATGGTAGCTGTAGTTGAATAGTAGCCAAGCCGGCTACGGCCGACAATAATAGAATGGCGTTTGTATGTAAAGTGAATGCCTTTATAGGCAGGAGACAGGTGCAAGGCAGGTGTGCCAAATCCAGCGCTGAGTGCGCTCGGCACTTCCGCGTTCCAAGCTGGAACGCTTGCGGCGCCTGGTAATGATGTCATTGCGTGGTCGCCATATGCGTTCCAGCGTGGAACGCATTACGGCGCTGGGAGCACCTGTTACAATCTGCAGGTGATTATCTCTATTGTATCTAAATGATGAGCTGACGAAAGTTAAAGTACTCTTTTAATGAGATCATATGTATTTTACAAATAATACCGTTAATGAGTTTCATGTCTCAATACCAAAAAAATGATAGCAGTTTACTTTAAATTTACATTAAAATGTTTATCAAAAATGGTAAGAACCCTGTCACGTTTTATCACTCTCTGTTGTCCACTGGCAAAATTCGACCTCTCAATTTGCCCTGTTGGTTATTTTCACTAAAATCCCGAATTTTACAGTTGTATCAAGAACAAAGGGTAAAGAAGGAAATCTTCCAATGGGGACACTTGTTCTGGGGACAACTGACTAAAGCTGGATTTACATCTATGCAATGTTTGCTTGATGTATTTTCCATTGAAATCAAAGAAAAAGGCATCACAACAAATGATGCAGGTAAACATCTCATGATGTCTATTAATGTGCATTGATGCCAATTATGATGCATTAAAAGTTTGAGACAACCCACATTAACATGTGCTCAACATGTGTTTTGATGAGTTTCTCTTAATTTCAATGACAAACGCAGCAGGGGAAACATGCATAGATGTGAATCCAGCCGAAAAGGGGAATTTCATTAAAATACTGCAGAAATGTACTACTTCTGTCTCCACCACAGGAAGTGAAGGGAAATCTCCCCCAATGGGGCAAACAGCAAAAATAAACAGGCAGGTTTGTTGAGTTATTTTGAGGAGACAACAAATGTACACTTTAAACTGGCATTTAAAGGGTAATTCCAGTGGTATTATCAGTTTGACTTTCCCATTTTTACCAGGATCCCTGTCTGTGATAAACTTAACAACAGATCCTACTGGGGAATTTTCAGGCACTTCATTATTCTTGGAAGTGTCATTCATATCTTGCACTTCAACCTAGACAACACAATACTTCTCCCGTCTTGGTAGTATCTAAAGCCTTTACAAATAATTCATATAATTTAGCAAATCTTTAAAAAATAGTTCCCCAGTGATTTCATTTATTTCAAATATTTTCTTTACTATCTTACATAAAAAGTTGATTTGGAGACAACCTTGATTTTCTCTTTATCGAATGTCTTCATAAAAGAGAGAAAGCACCCCCTTGAATTGAAGCACCAGAGATATAAAAGCTTGGTGCTAAGCTAGTATTACACCCACCCTACAGCATTTTTTAGCCTAATGCCGCATACACACATGACGTGAAAAATGAAATTTTTTAAGATGGTCATTAAAAAATGACCGTGTGTAGGCTCCAGAGCATTTTTCTCTACGTGAAAAATGGCCATAAAAAATGGTGAAAAACTGTCATGTGTAGGCTTTAATAACGTGAAAAAAACGTGCATGCTCAAAAGCAAGTTATGAGACGGGAGCACTCGTTCTGGTAAAACTAGCGTTTGTAATTGAGATAGCACATTCGTCACGCTGTAACAGACTGAAAAGCATGAAGACTGAAAAGCGCGAATCGTCTCTCACCAAACTTTTACTAACATGAAATCAGCAAAAGCAGCCCAAAGGGTGGCGCCATCTGAATGGAACTTCCCCTGTATAGTGCCGTCGTACGCGTTGTACGTCACTGCGCTTTGCTCGAGCATTTTTTTTTTCACGATCGTGTGTGTGCAAGGCAGGCTTAATAAGAATCATGTCGAGAAAAACGTTGTTTTTTCTAGGACATTAAAAATGGTCGTGTGTATGCGGCATTACACAATGAGCACAATAAAACAAACATTCCCCTGTAAACTATTTGTTAAACATTCTTACCCCAGTACTTACAGTTTACAACTTTTAAATGATGCTGGCTCCTGTTCTCAGTGCCACTTCCCTAAACCTTTGGTCTTCTCAGGAAAGTATGAACAGTGGACAGTGTTGTCCAGATCATGTCTGTTAGCTTGGAGAAGGGAGGATGGAGGAAAAAGGAGGCGCAGGGGAGGGTTTTGCCATTGAATGGCTACACAGTTGTGTGTTTCTAATAAAACACACAGTGTAGGAAGCACAGGTTTAGTCTCTGCATACCAGGGTGACTCCATAGGTCTGCAGGACAAGGGAACCTCCTTGAAACATGAAACATATAGGAGCAATCATGTCACAAGCTTAAACTAGACAATAGGCAAGGATTAAAAGATAAAGAAGATGCATACTAGAATCAGCTGCTGAAAATGCTTATAAATGAGGGTTTATTATCCCCTTAATTGGAGCAGAAATTCATAGCAGAGGAAATATTATATAAGTAAGTAATAAATAAGAAAGACTGTAATGCAATTCGAGCCAAATGTTGATTATTATTATTATTATACAGGATTTATATAGCGCCGACAGTTTGCGCAGCACTTGACAACAGTAGGGCAGACAATACAATTACAATACAATTCAATACAGGAAGAATCAGAGGGCACTTCTCATTAGAACTTACAATCTAGGAGGGGGGTCAAGGGATACGAAAGGGTAATACCAGGGGGGGATGAGTTGATGAAGAAAGTAAAAGAACAATTTTTAGGTGGAGGCAGGGTAGGCTTCTCCGAAGAGAAGAGTTTTCAGGGATTGCCTAAAAGTGGATAGATTTGGAGATAGTCTAACAGATTGGGGTAGGGTATTCCAGAGAATGGGAGAGGCTCGGGAGAAGTCCTGGAGTCGAATATGGGAGGAGGTGATGAGGGAGCTAGAGAGCAGGAGGTCTTGGGAGGAATGAAGAGGACGATTAGGTTGGTATTTTGAGACTAGGCTAGTGATGTAGCTGGGGGCAGAGTTTTGGGTGGCTTTGTAACCTATTGTTAGTATTTTGAATTTAATTTAATGGTGCATACCCAGCACAATTCATAGTCTACAGCAGTGGTAGTCAACTTGTTTAATACGCAGATCCTTAAGGCCCCGTACACACGACCGGATCTGTCCGCTGGGATTTATCCGCGGATCAGTTCCAGCGGACAGATCCGGTCGTGTGTAGGCCCGAGCGGACATTTTCCAGTGGATAAAAATCCAGCCGACGGATTTCCAGCGGATAAAAATTTCTTAGCATGCTAAGAAATCTATCCGCTGGAATCCTGTCCCTCGGACTTATCCGGTCGTCTGTACAGACTCACCGGATAAGTCCGCCCGATCCCCATCCCTCGCATGCGTCGAAGTGATTCGACGCATGCGTGGAAGTATTTACCTTCCAGGGTCGTGCACGATGTTTTCCGCGGGGATTTTGATCTGATGGTGTGTACAGCCATCAGATCAAAATCCGCCAGCGGACATATCCGATGTAAACGGTCCGGCGGACCGTTTTCAGCGGATATCCGCTCGTCTGTACGAGGCCTAAGTGTGGCCCCTGACACCAAAGAGCCACACTCTATATTAAGCGAAAGTAATACAGCAGAAAAGTATCAGAGACTCAAGCCAGACTTGCAACAGTAGAAGGACAGAGACTGCGGCCATGCTACATGGGATGAGGTTGCAGATAATCTGGAGTGCTTGAAGACATGCTTTGGACCACTGCTATTAAATATCATTTACAAATAAGATCCTACTACAACCCACATAAAAACAACCTGTGCCATATCAGAACCTGTTACTAAATATCAAAAGAAAAAAAAAAAGAAGAAATGGAATGGACAGTAGAAAAATAGGTAAGGATATTTTCCTTCACCAGGCAAGAGTAAGTTTCTAGGTAAATAGAACACACACCAGAGTCTCCAGGGGCTCGGGTTCAGTATTTAGTGTACACTGCTCAAAATGATAGAATACTGACTGAAAATTGTCAACACAAATGTTCCAGGCTGCCACCCAGCCTACCAATGACAGCTAGTTTTCATTATTGATTTCTCACCACTGCTTGTGCACTTTCTTTGATGGTATAGTGTACTATAATTATGGTTTAACCATTCCTAGCCGTGTCCTAGAAGTTTATTTTCTGGTTATCTCAATATGGTTCTGCTTCTGAAAACATTGAAGATTCTGGCTGTATAAGTATGGTCATGTTAACATGATTAGACACATAGTTCTATAATTTGGATATCTGGGAGGCTGAGCCAGCTGCCGGTCCAGCCATCTGGGTGGATCCTGACTGTAAAGTTGGGATCGATCCAGAGCCTGGACTAGTTGAGTGACATCAGCCGACAGCGGACTTTAGCCCACTGTCAGCTGAAAATGAGTCACACGAGTACAGAACTGTCTGCATTCCTGTAATCCATAGGAGAGGTAGGGCCGAAATAACTTTGACCCTACTTCTCCTTTAAAATTGGCTGAACTTTGAGAATTGTAACTTTGATTCTTCAGATTATTTGAGGCAAAACATTTTGAACTATGTAGAACACTGCTGTTTTTAAAATCCAGACAACCCTATTATATATTAATTTCTCCACACCACACAGCTCTGCATTGAGGTGGCAAACTTAAAAATCCAGTCCTGAGTGAAATTCTCCTTAACACATACAGCAAACATAACCATGAACACCATCAATTTCACTCAACAAGTACTAAAGAACAGTTTGCCCATCCTTAACAATAAACAGTTGGTAACTGTACTACGTTGTAGATGATAATAGCTATGCCATTAGATGTGCCAGGAATAAAACAATAATTGCAATCACAAAATAATCTTGATTGGCCCATGAGTATGCACACATATTTTATCCAAGCCTTTGTACTTATGTAGTGAGAAGACACCCTTACAGCTGTTAGAAAACTGAGTGAGAATAAAGATACAATATTCAATGAGGAGGGCAAAAACACGTGACAGGGGAATTCCACTTAACATATACCGGTACTTACAGCAAACCCAACCTTAAACTTCAAAAGTGTTACTCAAGCAGTACTAAAAAACAACAAATCATATACAACTGGTAACTGTACTGGGTGGCAATAGCCATGTCATTAGATGCATCAAGAATGACACATGATTGTGATCACAAAAAATGTAATGTAATTAAGTGACAAGCACAGTAACTAACATAATTTATATAGCAAGAATATAAATCATAATATAATGATTTCATGGCTACCATGAATACCATATGCAAAACTGTTGACCAGAATTGATATCTGAAGAAAGAAAAAAAATAGCATTTTATATAAGAAGTGCAAACATAGGGGGCAGCTAGACTGTTCATTTTGAAATGTGAATTATCCTAAAGCTTAGTGAATGAGTAAAGATCTACTGCCTTTTGTCATCCAATCATGTACAAGCTGTTTTGTTTTGTTTGCTTTTTCCCCTTGCTTTGATTGAATATTCTTTGCAAAGTGACATTTTGCCACATCCACTAAGCATAAGGAAAATTCCCTTGCAAAGTGAACAACCTACCTGGCTCTTTAGTAAATCAATACCATTATATCTATATTTAAATAAAAAAAAAAGTAAATGTAACAATAAGAACAAGTAAGCCAAGAAACACCATATAATGTAAAATGTGAACTGAAGAACAGGGAGAAACTGCAAACTGCGTGTACAACTTTTAACAATAAGCAGCCTCATTAGAAAAACGAAAAAAAAACGCACTGGTCTTTATAACCAATGGAAACCACTCACATTCCAAAAATCAATTTTTAGTTCATTGTTCCACATTAAAAAAAGTAATATATTTGCTTCCTGAAATCAAAAAGGTACCGAACAAAACTGCTGATTTTACCAATACAAATCTTATCGTAAAATTTTACAAAAAGCACAAAATATAATTTTTATTAATTAATACAGCCATCTCACCTGATGTGTTTCACTAAACCAGCTGTTAGAAGTGGGCTTTGGTTCTGCTATATGAGGGTTATTTTGATAATTTGTAAGTGTTGTGTCTGGAATGTTTGTTTCTGCAGGAAAACAAGGTGGATAACAAGATCCTGGAGCTTCTTGAGGAGCCATCCTCACTTCCATGTACTTCAAAGTCCCATCTGCGTTCATATAAAGTGTTGGTTTATACTGATCCATATAGGACACGGGGAGAGATTTGTTTGGAAAACAAGAACCACAACTGCTGTCATAATTCTTTCTAAGGCACCTTACCAATAATATCACAAATGTTACCAAGGAAACCAAACTAATGGCTACTAGAGAAATAATAAGATATAATGTCATATTTGGCGTTGATTTAGAATTTGTAAGAAAATCATGAGACTTTGGACTTTCCTGAGCAATACTCTCCATTATATTTACGATCAGAGTGACTGTAGAGGACAGTGAAGGCTCCCCATGGTCACTGATAGAAATGACAAGTCGATGTTCTGTGTTATCCATCTCCTGTAATCCTCGCAGAGTTCTGACTTCTCCTGTATATTCAGAGATATGAAATAAAGATGGACTGCCATACTGAAGAAGACTATAGGTGAGCCAGGCATTGTGCCCAGAATCCAGATCCACCGCAGATACTTTACTGACTAAATAGCCAGCAGACGCAGATCTGGGAATGGTCTCTTGTGCCATGACTTCCCCTGAGTTCTCTGGGTATAATATAGAGGGATAATTGTCGTTTGTATCCTGAATAAATATGAAGACTGAAACATTGGAAAACAGTTTTGGGGATCCAGAATCTTCCACTCTCGCAGTGATCTGTAGAACTTGGAACTGTTCATAGTCAAAGGAGCGCTGGGCATAAATATTACCAGTGTCAGAGTTAATGTAGACAAATGAAGAGACATGAGAGCCATCTATGTGGCTCTCTGCTATGGAGTAAATAAGCTTTGCATTATCTCCTTCATCTGGATCTGCAGCAGATACTGTACACAATAGTTTGCCAGGCTCATTGTTTTCTGATATGAAGGCATTGTAAGCAGACTGTAGAAATGCTGGAGGATTATCATTAACATCAGAAATAGTGATAATGATTGTAGTCTGGCTGCTTAAAGATGGAGAGCCAAGATCACAAGCGATCAGTGTAATAGTATATTGTGAGACTTTCTCCCTGTCCAGATGTCCACTAGTGACCAGTGTATAACGGTTTGACATTGGTTGGCATTTAAAGGGTAAATCCAATGGTATTATCAGTTTGACTTCCCCATTTTTACCAGAATCCCTGTCTCTGACTGTGAGAAATCCAACAACAGTGCCTATTGAGGCATTTTCAGGCACTTCATTATTCATAGAAGTAAATACAATTTCTGGTACATTATCATTCATATCTTGCACTTCGACCTGGACAACACAACGTCCTTCTCGTCTTGGTGATCCTTTATCTACAGCTTTTACAAATAATTCATACATTCTTGCAACTTCAAAATCTACATCTCCTTTAATGAATATTTCCCCGGTGATTTCATTTAATTCAAATATTTTCTTCGCTGCATTCAATGTATGATCATCAAATGAGTATAATATTTCACTATTCGCACCCTCATCTAGGTCTGTAGCATTTAATTTTATAACTACTGTTTTTGGAGGAATATTTTCCATTACCCCTACCTTATAGCTTGCCTGATCAAACACTGGTGCATTGTCATTAAAATCTAAAACAATAACATTAATCTGTGTAGATCCTGATCGGGGAGGTTCTCCTCCATCAATGGCAGACAGAATAAGCTTGTGTTTTGATTTCTCTTCCCTGTCTAGATTTTTCTCTAGTACCAATTCTGCAATCAAAGTCCCATCATTGCGAAATTTTTCTGATAAAGAAAAATAAGGATTTTGATTCAAGCTATAATGTCTCACACTGTTTTTCCCCACATCCAAGTCTTCAGCAGATGGTAAAGGGAATCGTACTCCAGGACTTGCAAACAGCTCTATAATTTTTATTTCCTGATCAGTAACAGAAAAAATAGGATAATTATCATTAATGTCCAAAATCTCAATTTCCAGGCTGAACAGCTCCAGAGGATTCTCAGCTACAACCTCTAAATGCAGCAAACAGCTGGAGCTGGACCCACACAGGCTCTCTCTATCAATCCTCTCCTGTATAATCAGAGCTCCATGTTTCTGGTCAATAGTAAAATATTTACTGCTTCCTTCAGATCTCAATCTCAGTCTCCTTTTATTAATATCTGCCAGGTTTAAACCCAGATCCTGAGCTATATTCCCCACAACAGTCCCTGGATCTGACTCCTCTGCAATAGAATAATGCAGCTGCCCAGAGACCCAGCCCCAGCTACAAAGGAAAAGGGAGAAAACTACTTGCCATTTCCAAGCATTTGAAAAGCATTTGCAGTCCATGTCTTTATCCCTCTTCTGAGAATCAAGTCCTTTTGTAATCCCAGTAAGTATCCAAGCTGAGTTTAAATAATTTGCTGTATAAAAAACACCATATTTCCTGCATTGAAAACATCCAAAGGGTTTTCATCGGAGCTGCAGCTCTTCTTTGTGTGTGAGAGAAGGGATGGGAGGGTGAATCACTGAGCCAGGGGGAGGAGAACGCAGCTTACATGAACAGATTCATAAGGTTTGCTTAAAAGCCGTTCGGATGACTAGCCTGCCCTCTTCTGGCCAACGATAATAACTACAACGTGTCACACAGTTTTATCTATTTTAAATCTAAGATGTAAATACAGCACAACTATGGGATTTTTTTGTCAGAGCGGAAAATAATTACTGTTCTATTTATAGTTTTACAATGTATTTAATGCTAGTCTGTGAAAAATAGATATAAAAATAGCATATAAAAATAAACACATGGTAGAATGAATATACCTTTTTATCACTACCAACATATATATGATATTTATGTAAAACTAATATGTATCAATGGATTTAGCCATGAGATTCTTTGAAAAAAACTATTATTGTAAATTTCCCATTAAAAGGAGGTGTATAATACTAATGTATCAGTAATGATTTGGGGTCAACTTAATTTTTGTTTCATGTCATTAAATTGCTGTTATGTATATACAGTGTATGATATCTATGTATATTCTTTGTTTTGCAAAATATTTTATATATGATATAGAGTTCAGAGACCATTAAAAGTTAACCAAAATCGCAAAGCTCACTTAATACACCTTAAAATGATGGGATCTCCTCCAGAAACTTTTGGTTGCTAATAAGTCATCAGTAGAAGATCACGCTGCATGTAGGGCATAGAAGACTATGGTTGGATGGAAAATTGAGCTTATCATGATTATGTACAGAGGGGTATAAGTTTGCACCAAGTACCTCGATCTGCACTTTCCAGTCAGAAGGTAAGCTATGTTCACTCTGTAGACTATCCTTCAGGAAAAGCTGCTTTGGAGGAAATCTTGAAACCTTAAACATGAGAAGGCACTGTGCACTCTTGGAGAATATAACACAGTAAGGGGGTCAAACATACCCAGTATGCATTTTTGAAAATCAGTAAGCATTGGTGTTCTATGAACCATAGATTACCAGGTGCAATACAGTTCTTTGAGTGGGAAGCCTGGTGTATAGCAAGAACAAAATTAATAAAAGGAAGCTCAGAACACGTAGGACTACTGCAATGGTTTTTATGACTTGGGTTTTACATAAATTTACCTTTTACATGTTCTAACTGTGTTAGTAATACATCTGACACCAAGAAAATCTGCAGTAAAACACATGTCATTTAAATTTAAAGAGCAATTGTACTTTTTACCACCAATACCTCTCCTTTCCTTACAAAAACACCTGCCGTAAGATTCTATTCTTCATCCACCCTAATAATGTTTTAGATACTTTGTCTGCCCAGAGCTGCCTGTAATCAATTGTGTGTCATATACCGTGCCTTGAAAAAGTATTCATACCCCTTGACATTTTCCATTTTCTTTTTTCAGGTTACAACCAAAAATGTAGATGTATTTTATTGGGATTTTATGTGATAGACCAAAACAAAGTGGCACATAATTGTGAAGTGGAAGAACAAATTATAAATGGTTTTCCCAATTTTTTACAAATACATATCTGAAAAGTGTGGAGTGCATTTGTATTCAACCCTTTTTACTTTGATACCCCTACCTAGAATCTGGTGGAACCAATAGCCTTCAGAAGTCACCTTATTAGTAAATAGAGTCCATCTGTGTGTAATTTCATCATAGTATAAATACAGGCATACTCACTTTTAAGTACACAATGGGGTTTATTTACTAAAGCTGGAAAGTGCAAAATCAGGATCACTTC
This sequence comes from Rana temporaria, assembly GCF_905171775.1. Classification (NCBI taxonomy): domain Eukaryota; kingdom Metazoa; phylum Chordata; class Amphibia; order Anura; family Ranidae; genus Rana; species Rana temporaria. The sequence continues at coordinate 316,899,938 of NC_053491.1, read as the reverse complement.
TGCATAGAAACCAATGAGCTTCTAACCCCAACTTGTTCAATTAAGCTTTGGTAATAAAACCTGGAAGCTCATTGGTTTCTATGCAGACGTGAGCCTGATTTTGTGCTTTCCAGCTTTAGTAAATAAAGCCCATTGTATACTAAAAAGGGGGGAAAGCCTGTACAACTGTTCTGTGAAGCCCTCAGAGGTTTGTTAAATAACTTTAGTGAAAAAACAGCATCACAAAGGCCAAGGAACCAACAGACAGGTCAGGGATAAAGTTGTGGAGAAGTTTAAAGCAAGGTTAGGTTATACAAAAATATCCCAAGCTTTGAACATCTCATGGAGCACTGTTCAATCCAAATTAACCTGAAAATGGAAAGGGTATGGCACAACTGCAAACCTACCAAGACATGGCAGTCCAGCTAAATTGACAGGCCAGGCAAGGAGAGTATTAATCAAAGAAGCAGTCAATTGGCCCATGGTAACTCTGGAGAAGCTGCAGAGATCCACAGCTCAGATGGGAGAATCTGTACACAGGACAACTATTAGTCGTGCACTCCACAAATCTGGCCTTTATGGAAAAGTGGCAAGAAGAAAGTCATTGTTGAAAGAAAGCCATAAGAAGTCCCCTTTGCAGTTTGAGAGAAGCCATGTGGGGGACAGAGCAAACATGTGGAAGAAGGTGCTCTGGTCAGATGCAAGTCCAGAAAGTCCAGACCTAAATCCAATTGAGAATATGTGGATAAGAATAAGACTTGAAAATTTCTGTTCACAGACACACTCCATCCAATCTGACAGAGCTTGAGCTATTTTTCAAAGAAGAATGGGCAAAAATATCACTCTTTAGATGTGGTAGCTGGTAGAGACACACTCAAAAAGACTTGTAGCTGTAATTGCAGTAAAAGGTGATTTTACAAAGTATTGACTCAGGGCAGCTGAATACAAATGCACCCCACTCTTTTCACATATTTATTTGTAAAAAAAATTGAAAACCATTTATAATTTTCCTTCCACTTCACAATGATGTGCCACTTTGTGTTGGTCTATCACATAAAATTCCAATAAAATACATTTACGTTTTTGGTTGTAACATGACAAAATGTGGAAAATTTCAAGGAGTATGAATAATTTTTCAAGGCACTGTATACAATATACATGGGTGTAGGAGTAATACAGGTGTGGGTGAAAAAGTACCATGTGTAAAAATTTAGAGATACAGTGCAGCTTTTAATCAAACATAGATAGCGATATTCTATCCAATGAATTGTCTTTACAGATTCAAAATATGAACAGTTATAATTGTTTTTATATCATTTACAAAAAGAAGATGTTCCTGTAGTTATATGCACACCTAGGATGAATACACTAATGCCGCTCACACACGATCGGATTTCTGATGGAATAAAATCCGATGGAATTTTTCGTCGGAATTCCGATGAAGCTGACTTTCATCAGTCTTGCCTACACACTATCACACTAAATTCCGACCGTCCAAAACGCGGTGACCTAAAACACAATGACAAGCCGAGAAAATGAAGTTCAAAGCTTCCGAGCATGCGTCGACTTGATTCTGAGCATGTGTGGATTTTTCTGCGAGGGAATTCCACACAGACGATCGGAATTTCCTATCGTTTGTTTTCCATTGGAAAAATGTAAAACGTGTTCTATTTTTTTACACCGATGGAAAAAAGTCAGATGGGGCCATCAGATTTTTTTCATCGGAAAAAATGATTGTGTGTACACGGCATAAAAGGTAAAGTAAGCTTGTATCCTAAATGTACAGACATAAAGGAAATCTACAACCAAAAAGAAAAAAAAAAATGGAAAAAGAAAAAAACATGCAAAAAGAAAAAAACAATGCGTACTGCAGGTAAAGCATAAGTTGCCCCCCCCCCAAAAAAAGGTTGCACAACAATCATTCTGCCACATGTTTTAAAATCTTGCAGCACAGCATGATTATTCTGTATTGCCAAAAGCATTGGGGCACCTGCCCTTACACCCACGCAGGGGCGGACTGACAACTCATGGGGCCCCCGGGCAATAGAAGATTATGGGGCCCCTCTGGCTTACAGATGGCCACCACGCCAGGAGGCAGTGCAGAGGCAGGTCAGCTAAAATCTTGGGATATTCACATTAAAAGCATGTCAGTTTCAGACATATCAGGGACAGATCTAAAAAAAACACAGATTTTTACATACTGTCCCTGGTTTTACTGAGCCTGGCAACCCTGATGGGGCCCCCTAGTGGCATGGGGCCCTCGGGCAGTGCCCGAGTGACTCAATGGTCAGTCCGCCCCTGCACCCACGTGAACTTTAATGGCATCTCAGTCTTAGACCACCCTTTGCAGTCTGAGAAGGCTGTCCACAAAGTTTAGGAGTGTGTCTGTGGAAATGTATGGCCATTCTTCCAGAAGTGCATTTGTGAGGTCAGGCACTGATGTTGGAGGAGGAGGCCTGGCTCGCAGTCTCTGCTCTAATTCATCCCAAAGGTGTTCTATCGGGTTGAGGTCAGCCAGTTAAGTTCCTCTACCCCATACTGGCTCATTCATGTCTTTATGGACCTTGCTTTGTGCACCGGTAAGCAGTCATGTTGGAACAGGAAGGGCCAATCCCCAAACTACCTACAAAGTTGGGAGCATATAATTGTCCAAAATGTCTTGGTGCCTTTAGAGTTCCATTCAGTGGAACTAAGGGGCCAAGCACAACCCCTGAAAAACAACCCCACACCATAATCCCCCCTCCACCAAATGATTTGGACCAGTGCACAGAGCAAGGTCCAAAAATAGTGAGTTTGGGGTGGAGCTACTTGACTGGCCTGCACAGAGTCCTGACCTCAACCCAATTGAACACCTTTGGGATGAATTAGAGCAGAGACTGCAAGCCAGACCTTCTTGTCCACACCAGTGCCTAACCTCACAAATGTGCTTCGGGAAGAATGGTCAAATATTCCCATAGACACTCCTAAACCTCATGGATAGCCTTACCCAGAAGATTTGAAGTTGTTATAGCTGCAAAGGGTGGGCCAACTTAATATTGGACCTTATCGACTAAAACTAGGATGCCATCAAAGTTCATGTCCCGATACTTTTAGTAATATATTGTATGTGTGTGCCCTGCACACCAACATATCAATGAACATAATGATTATTACATAGATATGAAGTTGCTTTACTAAAGATTTCATTTTCAGCTAAGCCAACAGTATATTTAATTCAAAGACTTGGCTAGCAGAAGAAATGTATTTTCTACTATTATAAACATGTCCCTTCTACAAAGTATGGTGTCATAATCTGTGTAACAGGAGCAAAAAGCCAAAAATATGCTTTCAAACCTCTAGTGCCTACCACTACAAGTTCTTACAGAAAAGAAAGAAAGGGTATTTGGACTAGATCCTGTTTTTTAAACCAAGGCAGAAGAGTTATAAATGCTTGGTGTAAATGTTGGATTAAGCCCTCAACAGTTCACAACTTTTTAATGCTGCTAACTCCTGCTCTCTTGGTGCTGCTTTCTTGAACCTAGAGTTTCCCTGGAGTAAGTTAACAGTGGACAGTGAAGTCTGAAGCCAATCTATTAGCTTGAAGATAGGAGGCGACCCTAGGCCACAGGGCTCTGTGTTGTTATTGATGCACACAGTGTAGAGAAAAAAAAACCTCAGTTCCTGCATGCAAGGGTATCTCCATAGGCTGCTGCATGATAAAGAAACCACCCTGAAACAGGAAACCTGAGGCAGCAGTCATGGCACCACCTAAAACTGGAACATAAAAAATAATTCAAAAGATAAAGAAGCTGCATACTCAGTAAATGATTGAAAAAGCTGCTGAAAGTGCCTAAAATGTTTGTTTAAAATCACTTTAATGAGAAAAGGGTGGTACTGTAAGGAAAAAAGTAAGACTGTAATGCAATTACAGCCAAATAATGCATACCCAGCACAACCTATAGCCTAGAGATGTGGCGGTCAACTTCTTGATATAAAGGGCCTTAGTTTGGCCACTGACACAAAAGAGCCGCACATCATATTACGTGAAAGTAATACAGTAGAAAGCTATCAGAGATTCAAGACTTGAAACAGTAAAATGCCAGAGACTACATGTATGTTACAAGAGACAGCCAGAGGTTGCATACATTCTATATGAGTGGTTGGAGACTTATGACATGCTTCAGGAGACAGTCAGAGCCTGTAGACACATTACATAAGACTAATAAAGATCACTGCTTTACAAATCAAACTACCAGAACAGTCTAAAAGAATAGTTTCCTTTACTAACATGAATAGCACCAACACAAACTACAGTCTGCAGGGGCTTTGAGGACTGCTCAATAAATGCAGCATGTGGCCCCAGAATTGCAGGTTCCATACCTAAAGTGGTAGTACACTGCTCATAATACTAGAATGCTGATGATAGTGATATAAAAGTACCAAGTTGCCACTCAACTGACTTGCCTGACAACGGCATCCAACTGGGTCTTCATTATTGATTTCTCATGCTGCGTACACATGGCCATTATTCATGTCATTGAAGAAAACGTTTTTCTCAACGTGATTCCTCTCTAGCCTGCCTTGCATACACACGATGGTAAAAAAAAATGCTCGAGCAAAGCGCTGTGACGTACAACACGTACGATGGCACTATAAAGGGGAAGTTCCATTCGAATGGCGCCACCCTTTGGGCTGCTTTGGCTGATTTCGTGTTACCGCGTGTTAGAAAAAGTTTGGTGAGAGACGATTCGCGCTTTTCAGTCTTCATGCTTTTCAGTCTGTTACAGCGTGACGAATGTGCTATCTCCATTACGAACGCTAGTTTTACAAGAATGAGCAATCCCGTATCATAACTTGCTTCTGAGCATGCACATTCCCCCCCCCCCCCCGTTAGAGCGTAAACGCGATCGTTTTTCACGACCATGAAAAACGGTCCTGTGTACGGGGCATCACTCATTTTGCACTTTTTTTATGGTGTAGTGTACTATAGTTATTGTTATTGCCCATTCCTAGCTGCATTTCTCATTTGCATTTCTCTGCATTTCTGGTTTTCTCAATATGGTTTTGTTTCTGAAAACATTAAAGATTTTGACTGTATAAGCATGGCCATGTTACCAAGATTACACACTCGTTTCTATAATCGGTATATTGATTTGACCCCTAGATGTATGCTCCTGGTCTTGTTATCCATAGACATAACATGGTGGTTAAAGATGGCTGAACCCTAAAAACTGTGGCTTTGATCCTTCAGATTATTTGGGGCAGATTTCTCTAATCTCTAAAAAAAATTATCTATTTTTTTAATCCAGGCAACCTTAATTCATGAACTGTATGAGTTTCTGCATTTCAAACCAATTCTTTCATCACAAAAGTTATAGGTTAAAAGATTACATAAAGACTGTCCAGGAGAGTGACTGGCCCATTATTAATTATTATTATTATTATTAAACAGGATTTATATAGCGCCAACAGTTTGCGCAGCGCTTTACTTAAGGGAAGACAGTACAGTCACAATACAAATCAATACAGGAAAGATCAGAGGGCCCTGCTCGTTAGAGTTTACAATCTAGAAGGGAGGGTCAAGTGGAACAAAGGGTAGTTAACTGTGGGGGGTGATCAGATGGACTCAAATGAAAATACAGTTAGGTGTGGGAAGGGTAGGCTTCTCTGAAGAGGAGGGTTTTCAGGTTCCATGAATATGCACAAGTGTTTGAGTCAAGACTTTGTATTTATGTAGTGAGAAGACAAACTATACAAGAATAAATATAAAATAGTATATAATGAGGAGGGCGAAGACACATGACAGTTGACCATGGAGGTGTCATAAATTAAATACCCAGCCATGAGTGTATTTCCACATACTTACAGCAAACCCAACCCTAAACTTCATAAATTTCACTGAATAAGTACCAAAGAATAACAAATCCTATACAGTCAGTATATTGGTACAGGGAACCAATAGCTATGCCATTAGATGCGTGAAGAATGGCACATTAATTGCTATCACAATATAAGTCATGTCATTACCTGATATGCACAATAACTAACACTATTGAAATAGCAAAAATCTAAATCATAAGGATTTCCTAAAAAAAAAAAAAATCAGCATTGTTAGAAAAACTGAAGACCTGCATTGGTCTGTATTACCAATACCAACCATTCACATTCCAACAATCCTTCTTTTGGTTCATGTTACCAAATGCAAAGAATAATCTATTTGTTTCCTGAAGGCTAAAGGGTAGTGAACAAAACTGCTGATTTCACCAAGCATCTTATAGTGTAATAAAAAATCTTATTGCAAAAAAAAAAAAAAAAAAAAAAAAAAAAAACAGGGTATTCCCTGAAATTCATAAAGACTGGTGCAGACAGAGACAGATATTGCAAAAGAGTTTATCAAGTGTTCTGAAGGTGGTGCAGCATGCACCAAATTCATGTGCCTGTCTAGAACTTGCACCTGAATTTGGCTCATACTGTTCTACTTAGAATGCACACAAGGCACTTTGTAAAAATGTGTCTGAGCCAGTCTCTGTACCCCAAAACAGAGCTGGTCTTAATTAGCTCCATTTGCATAAGATATGAACTATCAGTATTTTATTTTGGATTTTTTGCATTGAATGAGACACAAATAATTTTGGTGCACTCAATGCGACACAAAGTAAATGGCACATTTAGGAATTTGATGCACCAGTAGCTGTTCGAGCCAAATGTGTTGCATATGCTAAATGGATTTGGCACAATACCTTAACAAGAGGGGTTAACGCCAGAACAGAAGTGCAGCAGCTTTATTGAATTCCCCCCATTCTTTTTTATTAATTAATATACTAAGGCAATCTCACCTGATGTGTTTCACTAAACCAGCTGTCAGGACTAGGCTTAGGCTCTACTATTTGAGGATTACTTTGAAATTTTGTAAGTGTGGTGTCCGGAATATTCGTTGTTGTTGGAAAACAAGGTGGATAACAAGATCCTGGAGGTTCTTGGGGAGCCATTCTCACTTCCATGTACTTTAATGTCCCATCTGCGTTCATGTAAAGTGTCGGTTTATACTGATCCATATAGGACACGGGAAGAGATTTGTTCGTAAAACAAGAACCACAACTGCTGTCATAATTCTTTCTAAGGCACCTTACCAATAATATGACAAATGTTACCAAGGAAACCAAACTAATGGCTACTAGGGAAATAATAAGATATAATGTCATATTTGGTGTTGATTTAGAATTTGTTAGAAAATCATGAGGTTTAGGGCTTTCCTGAGCAATTGTCTCCATTATATTTACGATCAGAGTGACTGTAGAGGACAGTGAAGGTTCCCCATGGTCACTGATGGAAATGACAAGTCGATGTTCTGTGTTATCCGTCTCCTGTAATCCTCGCAGAGTTCTGACTTCTCCTGTATATTCAGAGACGTGAAACAAAGCTGGACTGCCGGATTGAAGAAGACTATAGGTGAGCCAGGCATTGTGCCCAGAATCCAGATCCACCGCAGATACTTTACTGACTAAATAGCCAGCAGACGCAGATCTGGGAATGGTCTCTTGTGCCATGACTTCCCCTGAGCTCTCTGGGTATAATATAGAGGGATAATTGTCATTTGTATCCTGAATAAATATGAAGACTGAAACATTGGAAGACAGCTTTGGGGATCCAGAATCTTCCACTCTTGCAGTGATCTGTAGAACTTGGAACTGTTCATAGTCAAAGGAGCGCTGGGCATAAATATTACCAGTGTCTGAGTTAATGTAGACAAATGAAGAGACAGGAGAGCCATCTATGTGGCTCTCTGCTATGGAGTAAATGAGCTTTGCATTATCTCCCTCATCTGGATCTCCAGCAGATACTGTACACAACAATCTGCCAGGCTCATTGTTTTCTGATATGAAGGCATTGTAAGCAGACTGTAGAAATGCTGGAGGATTATCATTAACATCAGAAATATTGATGATAATTGTAGTCTGGCTGCTTAAAGAAGGAGAGCCGAGATCAGAAGCGATCAGTGTAATAGTATATTGTGAGACTTTCTCCCTGTCCAGATGTCCACTAGTGACCAGTGTATAATGGTTTGACATAGACTGGCATTTAAAGGGTAAATTTGGTGATATTTTTAATTTAACTTCCCCATTTTTACCAGAATCCTTATCTCTGACTGTAATAAACCCAACAACAGTCCCCAATGGGGCATTTTCAGGGACTTCATTATTTTTAGAAGTAATTACAATTTCTGGTATGTTATCATTCACATCTTGCACTTCAACCTGGACAACACAACGTCCCTCTCGTCTTGGTGATCCTTTATCTACAGCTTTTATAAATAATTCGTACAAATTTGCAACTTCATAATCTACAGCCCCTTTAATATATATATCACCAGTGATTTCATTTAATTCAAATATTTCCTTTGCTGAATCCAAAGTATGGTCATCAAATGAATATAATATTTCACTATTAGCACCCTCATCTAGGTCTGTAGCATTTAATTTTATAACTACTGTTTTTGGAGGTAGATTTTCCATTACCCCTAACTTATAGCTTGCCTGATCAAACACTGGTGCATTGTCATTAAAATCTAAAACAATAACATTAATCTGAGTGGATCCTGATCGGGGAGGTTCTCCTCCATCAACGGCAGTCAGAATAAGCTTGTGTTCTGATTTCTCTTCCCTGTCCAGATTTCTTTCCAGTACTAACTCTGCAATCAATGTTCCATCACTGCGATATTTTTCTGATAAAGAAAAATAAGGATTTTGATTTAAGCTATAATGTCTCACACCATTTTTCCCCACATCCAAGTCTTTAGCAGTGGGTAAAGGAAATCGTACTCCTGGACTTGCAAACAGCTCTATAATTTTTATTTCTTGATTAGTTACAGAGAAAATAGGATAATTATCATTAATGTCCAAAATCTCAATTTCCAGGCTGAACAGCTCCAGAGGATTCTCAGCTACAACCTCTAAATGCAGCAAACAGCTGGAGCCGGATCCACACAGGCTCTCTCTATCAATCCTCTCCTGTATAATCAGAGCTCCATGTTTCTGGTCAATAGTAAAATATTTACTGCTTCCTTCAGATCCCAAACTCAGTCTTCTTTTATTAATATCTGCCAGGTTTAAGCCCAGATCCTGAGCTATATTCCCCACAGCAGTCCCTGGATCTGACTCTTCTGCTACAGAATAACAAAGCTGCCCAGAGACCCAGCCCCAGCTACAAAGGAGAAGGGAGAAAGCTACTTGCCATTTCCAAGCATTTGAAGAACATTTGCAGTCCATGTCTCAATCCCTCCTCTGAGAATCAAGTCCTGTTGTAATCCCAGTAAGTATCCAAGCTGAGTTTAAATGATTTGTTGTATAAAAAACACCATATTTCCTGCATTGAAAACATCCAAAGGGTTTTCATCGGAGCTGCAGCTCTTCTTTGTGTGTGAGGGAAGAGATGGGAGGGTGAATCACTGAGCCAGGGGGAGGAGAACACATGAACAGATTCACCAAGGTTTTATTAACAAAAAGACTGTATGTCTGCCCTCTGCTGTCTAAAAATGAGAACTGCAGTTTTATTGAAAATGTTAAAAAAACAATTAAATGCTTTTTATGCACTGCAGTTTAGAAAAAAAAATTGAGAAAAATGTAACAAATAGATGGCATTATGATATCTAAAATCATTATTTATATCTCATATCTTTAGTTATAGTGGAATAAAATCTAGTGTTAAGCTTTGTAGTAAAACAAACCCACCAATGTTCATGGAAACAGGCTTGAATTTGTTAGTGTAAAAAAGCATAAACACAGTCATTAAATTTAGTATGCCTTAAACATTTATTCTGACTTAAAAAAAAAAACATAAGACACCTGGAATGAGACCTTGATCTCCTCTAATCCGTATTTGTGGTGGTCTGCAAGAGATAGGGAATTATGTGCAATCATGTTGACAAATCTACAATACCAAGTCTACCATTTATTAACCAGTAATTATAGGAATTCCCAAAATACCACATTATCAGCGTTCTAGAGAAATTTGGCCTACTGCAAAATATCTAAGCCTGCACAAAAAAGCAGCCTCTGGCTGTGTCATCCTCTTTTATGCATGTCAAATTTTTCATTTTCATTATCCTGTCACTTAGTATAGTAAAGGTCACTTTTATAGCTGTTTTAATGGTTAAAAGTTTAAAATTGCAAGGATGTTGAATATCAATGTTGATTACAGTGAAATCTTGTCTTCTGACCATTTTTTTGGCACTGATAGTTTTACAAAGGGTGAATAAATCCAATACAAAGTACAATCAGACCTAAGAATTCCCTAAATATGTTGATCTTTACAAAGTACTAACTTGGTTTTAATGTTTTTTCCCTTCCTGTTTAACCTCCCTGGCGGTATGATTCTTTCAGAAAAAAGGTGCTGAAAGCGGTACCATTATTTGCAAGGAAATTTGGCGTTTTATACTGTAGGCCTGTAATTTTTAGGAATAACTCACTTAAATCTGACCAAACAAGAGTATTGTAGGCATCCCGGGTATGAAATTTTTTTAAAAACAAAATTATAAATTATAATATAATAAATAATTATAAATAATTATAACAAATAATAATATAATTCAAATAAAAATTATTCAATAATGTAATCAACTCAAAATCACTGAAATTTGCTCAGTTGCAGAATTGTTGCTGTCATTATTTTTTTTTTTTTTATGACGAATTTCCCCACAAATCGCTATCGCACAATTCTACAAGTGATTATAATTTATTATCGCTGTTTTCTAGCTGATCTGAAACCATTTTTGACATAAAGGGACACTTTTGGTTGCTATGGACAATCTACAGTTTGCAGGGAGAAAGAACCGTTTTTAGGGACAAGGGGGTGTGTATTTTTTACATACAGTACTGTAATCTATAAGATTACAGTATACTGTATGTAATGTGTTTGTTTACCTTTTTGAATTTGGCGCCGTTCTCCGCTCCCGTGCGTCGTAACATCGTAACGTCGCAGAGAACGGAGATCGGCGGCACAGGAGGACGCTGTGTGAATCGAACGAGGTCCCGCTCGCTCACACAGCGCGTTGGCATCGCTGGATCCAGGGACAAGGTAAGAAAACACAGTCTGTGGATCCAGCGAGGCGAGCCCGAGTCTGACTCGGGGTTACCGATCGCAGCACAGAAATCTAACCCCGAGTCAGACTCGGGAATACCGCCAGGGGGGTTAAAAGTAATTTTGTCAGGTGTCAAACTAGAACAGAAGTTGTTACAGAATGTTATCATTAGAATGGTATTGCTATGTGAGCAGCTCAATAATTTCTTCATTCTACATTTACAGTATGCCTCTACCAAGTAAGCTTATGGGGAATATCAGAAATTAGTGATTAGATGTCTTTTAGTTGGATTTCCAATTTTTTAAAGAAAGCTGTATGATGTCTGGCTTATCTATACTCATAGGGCCAGATTCTGAAAGGACTTCCGACGGCGCAGCGCCATGTACGCCGCTGTAAGTCCTAATCCGACTTAGAATCAGTTACGCATAGATATCCATTAGATCTGACAGGCGTAAGTCTCTTACGCCGTCGGATCTTAACTGTATTTTTTTTTTGACCGCTAGGTGGCGCTTCCGTCGAATTCCGCGTCAAGTATGCAAATGAGCTAGATACACGAATTCCCGAACATACGCGCGTCCGACGCAGTAAAGTTACGACGTTTACGTTAGGCTTTTCCCGGCGTATAGTTGCCCCTGCTATATGAGGCATAAGTGTGGCGTACCAATGTTAAGTATGACCGTCGTTCCCGAGTCGAAATTTGAAAAAGTTACGTCGTTTGCGTAAGTCGTCCGTGAATGGGGCTGGACGTCATTTACGTTCACGTTGAAACCAATGATGTCCTTGCGGCGTACTTTGGAGCAATGCACACTGGGTAATTCCACGGACGGCGCATGCGCCGTTTCCCGCAAAAACGTCAATCATGACGGGTCACAGTAGTTTTACATAAAACACGCCCCCCTGATCCAAATTTGAATTAGGCGGGCTTATTTACGCTACCCCGCCAGCAACTTACGGAGCAAGTGCTTTGAGAATACAGCACTTGCCCGTCTAAGTTGCGGAGGCGTAACGTAAATCGGATACGTTACCCCGCCGCAGAAATACACCGCTGACTGAGAATCTGGCCCATAGACTGCAGATAATTTTTCATAATAATCACACAAGCACTGAATTTGGTGTTACATTCTCTCATCATACAGGCATAATAAGAAAGTTATTTTATCTAAACGATGAGCTGCTGAAAGTCAAAGCACTCTTTTAATGAGATAATATTTATTTTACAAATAATACCATCAAATAGTTCCATGTCTCCCTCCCACACAATGCCTTTATATCCAGTATGTTCATAGCATTATTTAAAATTTACATAAAAATGTATAGTCAAAATTATTATTATTATTATTATTATTATACACAATTTATATAGCGCCAGCAGCTTACGCAGCTCTTTACAAAGCAGAGGGGAGACAGCACAATTACAGTACAGTTCAATACAGAAGGGACAGGAGGGCCCTGCTCATAGAGCTTACATTCTAAAGGGGGGGTGGTGGTACAAAATTTCCAAAATTCGGAAATGCGAAAATTCGGAAATTAAAAAATCAGAAATACGAAAATTCGGAAATGAAAAATTCGGAATTTCGGAAATTAAAAAATTCGGAAATTCGAATTTTCAAAAATACGAAAATTCGGAAATTCTGAAATTCGAAATTTTCAGAAGTCCAAAAATTTGGAAATAAAAAATTTGTTAATACGAAAATTCGGAATTTCGTTAAAAAACGAATTAGAAACTAAACAAATTGCACATGTCTATTCAAAAGTGATGACATTTTTTTGGGTATACATACACCTTAACTGTATTTACTGACCATTTAATTTATTTACTCCAATAAAGTATTTTTTGAAGACAGCTTTTGTGTTTTGGTTTATTTGCGATTATGGGCCTTGCAAGGGTCTCACAGTTCTTTTAGACTAATATTATAATTTTTGCATCTAGCATTTTAGCTATACAAATTTCAATATTTGCTTGCTTTGTCAAGGGGTAAGGGATAAGCAAGAATATTTCTTTATTCCTCACTCCTGCAGGTTTACTCCCAGCTGCATGACCCATTTCACTAAACCACTCTCCTTTCATGATTGCCTAGTCGCTACCCCTCCGATATCATCAGGTACAATGAAGGTCCTGCAATGTTCTTGAGGATGAAAAGGATCGGCCCACACATTGGGAGAGTGCAGTAGAATTTTTCTTTCATTTCTTATTCCTTACCGCTTTGAATAAACAAGAATTTAACTCTTGCTGTGAGTTTTTAATGCTGACTGGAGTTCAGCCTAAACTATTTTGCAGAGAAAATTACCATGAGATAAAATACCAGATGCAGTTAAAGTAACTCCTATATCTTAGAAACGATACCCTAACACATAAAGTGTTGCCAGTCCTAGAGAGCCTTTCCTATGATATAAACCACTTTCAGCAGCTATACAGAAGTCATGCCTACAGTCTTTCATGGTGACCACTGCTTAAATTCTGCAATAGCAATGGAAATGGAAGCCTATGGACAGAGGATGAACTGCCCGAAGAGTTTTTTTTTTGGTACAGGTTTTTCCAGCAAACACTTTGGAAAGTGAATGTTGACTGTAGAAAGTGAATATTTCCTGAGTTTAGTTAATAGAGTGAAACTGTGTGAAAATTTACTTTGCTATGTGCATGTGCTCTATTTTTTTAGTAAATCAACTGCATTGCACATATTACACCTACCTCCCTAAATGCCTCTGTAACATGTTTTTTGTATGTTTCCCTTAATATCGTTTTAAAAAAAAAAAGAGGCAAAAAAAGTACAATAATATAGTGTGGTAACTGATTTAAGACCTTAAAACTATAAAAACATTCTAATAAACTGTTTGCAGAAATCCCAAAAGTAAACCCCACAAATCCTCCTCGGTCACCACCCCATCACATTGGGTGCTAGGCATAGGCAGCCCATCAGGGCTCCATGTCCTTTATCCAGGCAGGTAAGTAGCTGCACACCATCACTTGCAGCAAAACTTTAATCAACGAGCACAGACACACTTAGAGACAGACCATCCCTTTCTAATGCATAAATAATATGTTTGCCTCTGCGCTGCTTTACTGTACAAAATAAAAGTTAAAATCTGTGTATATGGTGACATCTCTGATAACATATTTTAGTGACACTTATGGAGTAATTTAGCCAAACAGATAAAAATCCAGTGGAAGAGCAATTTTACAGCTACACGAATAAGTATAATTTTTGTAGTAATCATAAATTCATTACAGGCCAAACAGCACACTATTTTACATATCCCAGAGATATTGCGTTATATAATGTAGATCTTTGTGTTTTGTTATCCATATCTAGGGATGAGCCGAACAAACCCCGTTCAGTTCACACCAGAACCTTCGAACGGACCGAAACGTTTGCGCGAACATTTAGAACCCCATTGACGTCTATGGGACTCGAACGTTCAAATTCAAAAGTGCTAATTTTAAATCCTAATATGCAAGTTATTGTCGTAAAACGTCTTTGAGAACCCAGGTCGTTCCCCAGAGAACATGTATCAATGGAAAAAAAAGTTTTAAAACTGTAGTTTTTTCAGGAGCTTAAATAAATATAAAAAAAAAATGAAAAATTCCTTTAAATATTGTACCTGCTGGGTGTCTATAGTATGCATGTGAAAACGTCTTTGAGAACACCGGGTCTTGCCCCAGGGAACATGTATCAATGGAAAAAAGTTTTAAAAACAGTAGTTTTTTTCAGGACTTCTGAAAAAGCTACCATTTTTAAAACTTTTTTTCCATTGATACATGTTCCCTCGGGAAAGACCCGGGTTCTCAAATACGTTTTCACAGGCATACTATAAACACCCAGCAGGTACAATATTTAAAGGAATTTTTCATTTTTTTTCTTTTTTTAATTTAAGCATCATTAAAATCACTGCTCCTGAATCTTTAGGTGCAAACTACAGAGCACACTTGCAGTATACATTAAGTAGGTTAAGATGCAAACTATAGAGCACAAGTGCAGTAAACCCCAAGTAGGTTTAGGTGCAAACTATAGAGCAAAAGTGCAGTACACACCAATTAGGTTTAGGTGCAAACTATAGAGCACAAGTGCAGTACACACCAAGTAGGTTTAGGTGCAAACTACAGAGCACACTTGCAGTATACACCAAGTAGGTTTAGGTGCAAACTATAGAGCACAAGTGCAGTAAACACCAAGTAGGTTTAAGTGAAAACTAAAGAGCACACGTGCAGTACACACCTAGTAACTTTAGGTGCAAACTACACAGCACAAGTGAAGTACACACCAAGTAGCTTTAAGTGCAAACTAAAGAGCACACGGGCAATACAACACATGAGAACACTGCAGCTAGCACAATCGACTGCCTGACAAATTAGGAAGAACTGATCTAGCTAAACTATACAGTGTATAAATATATGTACAACACCTGGGATGTATATATATCCTCTACACACTGTAAATTTAACTGACTAGCCTGCCTGCTCTATCTAGCTAGAAAAAAAAGACACTCTCTCTCTCTGTGACTGATATCTAACCAGCACTGCAACACACTACACAAGGCCGCCCTGCAGGCGGTCTTTTATAGTGTGGGGCGTGTACTAAAGCCCTGAGCCATAATTGGCCAAAGCCACCCTTTCTTTGGCCAATTACGGCTCTCTGTACTGACGACACTGTGATTGGCCAAGCATGCGGGTCATAGTGCATGCTTGGCCAATCATCAGCGTGCAATGCCGCAGTGAATTATGGGCCGTGACGCGTCACTCAAATTTGGCACAAACGACCCGTTTGTTCGTATTTCGACGAACGATCGAACATACGATGTTCGAGTCGAACATACGTTCGACTCGAACACGAAGCTCATCCCTATCCATACCAACATTTCCTACCCTACGTAAAATGATTTTGCCACAATCTTACGATTTATGGGCCCTAATCCTCCCTTTTTGGAGAAAGTCACAGGCCCAGATTCAGGTAGATCCGAGCAATATTTGCGTGGGCAAAGAGCAAATATTTTTCTCTGCGCCCACGCAAATATTGCGTTTTGCCCGCGATTCACGGAGCAGTTGCTCCGTAAATTGCGCGGGCGATATGCTAAACAGCCGGGCGTAAGGCTGCCTAATGTAAATGATCCCGCCGGGGGCGGGAATCATTTAAATTAGGCGCGCTCCCGCGCCGAGCGAACAGCGAATGCTCCGTCGGGAAACTTTCCCGACGTGCATTGCGGCAAATGATGTCGCAAGGACGTCATTTGCTTCTAAGTGAACATCAATGGCATCCAGCGCCATTCACGGTTCACTTACGTAAACGACGTGAAATTTAAATTTCACGAGCGGGAAGCGCAGCTATACTTTAGCATTGGTTGCCCCTGCTATTAGCAGGAGCAGCCTTATGCTAAAGTCGCCGTATGGAAACTCCGTACCTTGCGTGCGCAGGGCCCGCGCAACTTTTGTGAATCGGTGGTAGTATGCAATTTGCATACTATACGCCGATCACAATGGCCGCGCCCCCTAGCGGCCAACGCAAAAATGCAGCCTGGGATGTGAAGGCATAAGGAGGCTTATGTCTGTCACATCCTAGGCTGCAGTCGGTGTAACGAGGTTCCTGAATCAGGAGCACTCGTTACACCGGAGCAAGTAAGCCCTTGCGCCGCGCAACCTATGGTTGCGCGGGCGCAAGTGCTTCTTGAATCTGGCCCATAGTGTCTTCTGTGCAAAAGCAGAGGGAAAGGGACTGCTGGGGATGAGGAATGAATTAAAGTTATTCAATGTAAGAGAATATTCTACCTTGGCTTATCGATAGGTAGAAACAAGAATCAAATAAACAGAGTACTACTTTCACCCCACTTTGTACTGATTTATGCATATGATAGCCTTCTAGAAACTGATGAATATGAAGGACATCAAATGAATAATAGAAAGATTATATAAATACAATAGCTGCCAATATAAACAATTGTTATATAATATATTCCAGTAAATGTGGCGTGTATATGAAGCAGTGGCGAGAGTTCCTTTCATCCCTAATACATATTGCTTCTTTTGGACTCTGTCAGCAGTAGCGATGAGTGAATCTGCCTGGGTTCAATCCATGTATGAATTTTGAAGTTTGCAAACATTGCAGTGAACCCAGTTGAAGTCTGTAAGGTCCACATCTTGTTATTCAATGTTAAGCTTCGGTCATTTGCAGTAATAAGCAACCAATTGTCAAACAAAGGGCATAGGAAACCGGGCAATGCCATGAGTAACATAGCCACTACATTGCTTTGTATAAATGGGAAGTTGGGATAAATAGTTATCTCAAATGTTTGGCTTTTGTGACTAAGCTGACCAAAGTGAAGGTTATACACAGCATTATATGTACTCCTTTTTTTGGGCTGTGAAACTTCAAAGCCTTTGTCTAAAAGTTTGCAATATATGAACTTTGCAAATCCTATAGATTTGCAGCAAACCCATGGTGATAGCAAACCTGAACCTTATCCCTAGTCAACTTAATTAAAACCTAGCTGTGTAAATGTAGACTTGTAGAGGTTTTTCCTAATGCAATATCTTCTATAGTGTAGTAGATAGTATCCATATATGATGACCTGTTTACAAGGAGTCAAAAAAGGAATCATATGCAAGACACGGATACATCACATTCCTAAGCCAATGATAACTTACTGTTCATAAATGCTAAAGACAGTACTAGAATGTACCAGCTTTGCATTATCATTCTTATCCAGACAAGGTCACTCCTTGACCTTGTATTTGGCTTTTATCTATATTTACAAAATCAAAGCAACCACTGTATATTACCTATGAATTAAAGTAAATGACCACCATATTATATGTTTGCACTAGTGTTTATAAAAATGTATTATATCTCACCTGATTGGGTGTAGTCACACAGTTGGATTCAGAAAGTGACTGAGTCTCATTTACCAAATCATTGGACCTTAAAAGGTTTCCATTTCTTGGGAAGGAAGAATCATGTATTCCTGTTGACGGGAAACAAGCTGGATAACATGGACCTTGTGTTTCTGGAGGAGCCATCCTCACTTCCATATACTTTAATGTTCCGTCTGTGTTAAGGTAGAGTGTTGGTTTATATTGATCTGAATAGCTATGGGAGTATGAATCACTTGAGAAACAGATCCCACAACTGCTTCCGTAATGGTCCTTTCTAAGGCACCTCACAATTAGAATTATAAAAGTAACCAAGGAAACCAAACTGATGGCTATGAGAGAAATTATAAGATATAAAGTCATATCTGAAGTTGATTTAGAGCTTGGGAAAAATTCATGGGATCTGGGACTTTCTTGCACTATATTCTCCATGGTATTTACAATCAGAGTGACTGTAGAGGACAGTGAAGGCTCCCCATGGTCACAGACAGAAATGACAAGTCGATGTTCTGTGTTATCCGTCTCCTGTAATCCTCGCAGAGTTCTGACTTCTCCAGTATATTCAGAGATGTGAAACAAAGATGGACTGCCATACTGAAGAAGACTATAGGTGAGCCAGGCATTGTGCCCAGAATCCAAATCTACTGCAGATACTTTACTGACTAAATAGTCAGCAGACGCAGATCTGGGAATGGTCTCTTGTGCCATGTCTTCCCCTGAGCTCTCTGGGTATAATATAGAGGGATAATTGTCATTTGCATCTTGAATAAATATGTAGACTGAAACATTGGAAAACAGCTTTGGGGATCCAGAATCTTCCACTCTTGCGGTAATCTGTAGAACTTGAAGCTGTTCATAGTCAAAGGAGCGCTGGGCATAAATATTACCAGTGTCGGAGTTAATGTAGACAAATGAAGAGACAGGGGACCCATCTATGTGGCTCTCTGCTATGGAGTAAATGAGCGTTGCATTATCTCCCTCATCTGGATCTCCAGCAGATACTGTACACAACAGTCTGCCAGGCTCATTGTTTTCTGATATAAAGGCATTGTAAGCAGATTGCAGAAATGCTGGAGAATTATCATTAACATCAGAAATATTAATGACAATTGTAGTCTGGCTGCTTAAAGAAGGAGAGCCGAGATCAGAAGCAATCAGTGTAATAGTATATTGTGAGACTTTCTCCCTGTCCAGATGTCCACTAGTGACCAGTGTATAACGGTTTGACATAGACTGGCATTTAAAGGGTATATCTGGTGATATTTCTAGTTTGATTTCTCCATTTTTACCAGAATCCTTGTCTCTGACTGTGATAAACCCAACCACAGTTCCTACTGGGGCATTTTCAGGGACCTTGTTAACCTTAGAAGTAAATTTAATTTCTGGACCATTATCATTTACATCCACAACTTCAATTTGAACAACACACCGCCCTTCTAATTCAGGAATACCTTTATCTATTGCCCTGACAGATAATTCATATACATTTGCCACTTCAAAATCCACAATGTCTTTATTAAATATTGCTCCGGTCTGTGTATTTAAACCAAATATCTTCTTTGCTGCCTCTGGAGTGCTGTGATGAAATGAATATTCAATTTCTCTATTGATCCCTTCATCTAAGTCTGTTGCATTCAATTGTATAATAGGGGATTTTAAAGGGAGATTTTCAAGAATACTGATTTTATAAATTGATTGATCAAAGACTGGTGCATTATCATTAATGTCAAATACTGTAACAGTAATCTGGGATGTCCCTGACTGAGGATTTTCTCCTCCATCAATAGCAGTAAGAGTGAGAATGTGTTCTTTTTTCTCTTCCCTGTCTAAAAATTTTTCCAACACCAGCTTTGGAATAGGATTGCCATCTTTTTGGTTAGTGACAGATAAAGAAAAATATGGATTTTTATTTAATCTGTATTGAGCTACACTGTTAACACCCAAGTCTGGATCCTGTGCTGTTTCTAGAGCGATCTGAGTACCAGGGCTAGAAGCCTGTTCTATAATTTTTAATACCTGCTTAGCAACTGGAAATGATGGAGCATTGTCATTTATATCTAATATTTGAATTTCCACACTAAACAGTTCCAGTGGGTTTTCTGCTACAAGCTCTAAACGCATTACACAGCTTAAAGCAGATCCACACAGGCTCTCCCTATCAATCCTTTCCTGTACAATCAGATCTCCATATTTCTGGTCAATAGAAAAATATCTGCTATTTCCTTCAGATCCCACATGCAATCTCCGTTTACTAATAGCTGTCTGGTGTAAGCCCAGATTCCGAGCTACATTTCCCACAACAGTCCCTATATCTGATTCTTCTGCAAAAGAATAATAGATCTGTCCAGAAGCCCAGCCCCAGCTGCAAAAGAGAAAGGAGAAAGCTACTTGCCAAGCTTTGGAACAACCTTGGATGTTCATATTATAATGTCCTTCTTTGAAAGGTCTTGAAATGTGTTAACCTTGAGGTCCTTTTAATCCAATATATGGTCATCCTTAGAAAGAATCCACTGAATGGAATAAAATCCTTGGTCTGTACATGATAGCAGCAATCGTCTGGGCAGCAGCTCTTTGTGTGAGCGAGAAAAAAAAATGGGAGGGTGAATCACTGAGCCAGGGGGAGGAGAGAGCTGCATTGACATGAGCACATCCAATGCATTGCATAAGAAACTATCAGATCAGATGAATCAGATGACAGGCCTGCCCTCTTGTGGCCTAATGTGAGAATTTCAGGTACCTTTACTATTGACATGAAAACTAGCCTGAATGTATTTAATGAGATTATTCCTATTATTACCGGAATTAGAAATAAAATTCATAGTTGAACAGAAATGACCTCCATATTGCCTTTCATAACAGATGACATATTTGACAAAGATATACTTGCTGTAGTCCTCCCTATTATGACAAGCAATAAAAAAACAAAAAACAAATACACTATTTTACATTTTACAGTATGCTTCTAAACAAAGGTACTAATTATTAAAATGTTAATAGTGTTTTCTGGTTTATAGGTTTCTAGCATTAAGGCTATGTAAGGCAGTGATACTCAGAAATGTTAAATAATAAAAAAAAAAAAAATGACACTAACAGATCACATTGGTCTCCTAGTATAATTAGATTGCATGCAATTATTATTAATAATAATATCTATTAAATATATAAAGAAGCTCCAGTATTTTTCATCACAATCAGCTATACTCAGATACCACGTATGTTTAAAAATAAACTAGAAAAGAGAATACCATAATATTTTATTTAAATATAACTAATAAATGATAAATTATATATATAAAATAAATATATTTCTCTGCTTGACTATAGCTAGCATGTAACAGGAACCCACTTTGAGGAGTCTACAGTAGACTTCCTAAGGTAAACTTATATATATAAAAAAAAAACGTTATCATTTATTATTTAACTCTGCATAGTGTAAAAAAGCTGGACTGCATGTAGATGCTACAGAAGACAGACAAGGATCACTCTTATGTAATAACTATAGGATGGTTGGATATTTAGGAATGACAGAATGGTCAAGATTTACTAAAAGTGGTGCACACAGAATCTGGTGCAGCTCTGCATAGTAACCAATAAGCTTCGAGATTTGATTGTCAAAGCCTAATTGAACAAGATGAAGTTAGAAACTGAATGGTTACTATGCACAGCTGCATCAGGTTCTAAGTGCACCAGTTATAGTGAATCAACCCCATAGTGTCTTTATTGACAGCATAAAAAAAAGCAGAAACATGCATCTTGCGTAACATTTCCTGGCCTGTCCCATACTACACAAGTACTTTGAGGTCAGATAATTGCAAGCAAGTTTTAATGCCTTTTATGCGGAGAGAGAAAATGATATGTTATTAGTTACTATTAAGTATCCAGTGGTCTGTAAACTGGGGGCAAAGGGAAAGCCTGCAGCCCTGTGTAATCTCTAATACAGAGATATTAACTCAGGCCTTCAGCAGGTAAACAGAGTTGCAGGGGATTGTGGACATGGTAACCTGTTGCCTGCAAGTGACAAAATCACATTTAGGTACATAGGAGCGTCAAATCACAGATATTAGACATTGTAAGGAAGACCATAGATGGATCCATTTGTTTCGTTCAACCTGCTGACTTAAATCCCCCATTCACACACTGGATGTAGATGGTGTAATTCTCCCTGCTGAGCTATTGTATTCTGACAGCACGGAGACTCTGTACCTTCAGAATACCCCAATCAGCGTTTCCGGCTATAGCCTGCAATGCTGACTGAGCAGGGAAAATCTGGCAGGGCAGTTGTACAGAAGTCGATTGGTAGATTAACTTCTGTACAGCCCCCTGCACATACATGGATTTAAATTCAGCTGGTCCCTGATGAACCACCTAATGTTGATCAATGTATGGACTGCCCAACTCCCTACCTCTTAACTGTAGTGATACATGGCAACACATACATAGAGTGGCAAGAAAGCCCTTTTGCAAACAATGTGAATTATACAAAAGTATCAGTTTAATTTTTACAACTTAAAGTGACTTTGTTGTTTACAAAAAGTTGTCAAAGTTGTACCTCTAGATCAGTGGTCATCAACCCTGCCCTACAGGGCCCACTAACAGGCCAGGTTTGCAAGATAACTGAAATACATCACAGGTGATATCATTTGCTTCTCAGCGATTGCAGTATTCTAGACTGCATCTCCCCATGGTAATACATAAAACCTGGCCTGTTAGTGGGCCCTGTAGGGCAGGGTTGATGACCACTGCTCTAGATGAACTAAATACTTTCCTGCTGCCCAGATGGCTGAATGTTGCTCTACTGTAAAGATTTTTTTTACTGAAGTTCAGCAATCTCCTGTGTCCCCCTCTGTGCTCATTTGCTTTTCCAGTTACTATAGGCAGGGCCGGAGTAAGGGGTGAGCAAGAGGGACGGCTGCCATGGGCACTGTGATATCAGGTGAGGTGTGGGGGCATCACAATTTTGGGGGAGGGGATTTGGGTGTGGGAACATGGAGGGCAACAAGAGGCAAGAATTGCCCTAGGAGGGGAAATTTGGGGGGGTAGGGGTGCTAGGAAAGATGATTTGGGTGGATTTGTGTTGGAAGAGGGGATCAGAGAAGATGACTTGTGCTATAAGGGATGATATCTTGGTGAGTTTGTGCCAAGAGGGAGGGTGCAGGATTTGGAGTGGGGGGGAGAAGATGTGTAAGATTTCAAAAGGTGAGGAGTTGTGCTAGGTGGAGTTATTTTTTTGGGGGGGGGGGGGTTTGTGCTGGGGGATTTGGGGAGGTGGAGGATATGAGCTGGGGCAGGGGTATGGGGGGCAAAAATTTGTGCCGAGAGGGGGGATTTCGGCAAGGTGGAGGATTTGTCCTGGAAGGAGGGGGAATTTATGCTTAGGGGGTAATCATGTGGATTTGTACAATTATTTTTTTTAGGAGAATTTTTTTTTTTTACAATGGAACAGTGCAGGCAGCAGGAGAGGTATGTATTTATCATCATGTATGACATTGTTTCCTATTAAAGTCAGTTCTTAATTTTAAATATTAGCATAACACAATATATAAAATATTCTTAAAAACAAAAGGAAAAATATTTTGACTCTACAGCCTAATCAGCACACATATTTTTCTCAATTATCATTTGCCCTTTTTAGTTAACAAATAGTAATTAATGCATTAAAATAAAAAATGTATAATTACGTGAGTTTGAATTATTAAGCAGAAATCCTGTAAGTAGTGAGATACAAAGAGTAGGCCTATCTCTTACCTTGCTTGGATCATTCAAACAGCTTGTATCTGATGTACTGTCATTGTCTTTTACAAGTTCCCTTAACTGAGGAAAATCCAGAAACTGCAGAAAAGTAGAATCCCTCTGTTGTGGGGCTGGGGGCACATTCGTTTGGTAACATTGTCCTTGTGTTCCTGGAGGAATCATCCTGACCTCCATGTATTTTAGGGTTCCGTCTGTGTTCATGAAAAGAGCCGGCTGATACTGATCCATGTATGATTTGGTGTCAGATCCACTAAGATAACAGCAACTGCTACTATAACCATAACTTTCCTTTCTCAGACATTTCACCAATAATATAATAAACGTCACAAGGGAAACTAAACTGATAGCTACAAGAGAAACAATTAAGTATAAAGTCATATCTGATGGTGGTTTGGAATTTCTAAGGAAATCCCCAGATTTGGGTCTTTCTACTACAACCTCATCTGCTATACTGACAAGTACAGTGACAGTGGTAGATAATGGGGGATCCCCATGATCACTTATAGAGATGGCAAGTTGCTGTTCTGTATTTTCTGCTTCCTGAAATCCTCGTACAGTCCGGACCTCTCCTGTATGTTTAGACACCTGGAATAGTGAGGAACTACCAGGATCAATGAGGTTAAAGGCCAACCAGGCATTGTGACCAGAGTCCAGATCCACTGCAGTCAGTTTTGTCACCAGATATCCAGCACTTGTAGATTTTGGGATCCTCTCTTGGACAATGAGATCCTCAGAGTGTTCTGGATACAGCAAGGTGGGGGAGTTGTCATTTGTATCCAATATGAATATAAAGACAGGGACAGTAGAAAATAACTTTGGGGATCCAGAATCCTCTACTTTTATGGTGATTTGTAGAGTCTGAATGCGCTCATAGTCAAAGGAACGCTGAGCATATATATCACCAGTATTAGAATTAATGTAAACAAAAGAGGATACAGAGGATCCATCTATGTGGGTCTCCACTATAGAGTATACCAGATCAGAGTTAACCCCTTCATCTGGATCAGTAGCAGACACTGTACATAGAAGAGTCCCAGGGTCACTGTTCTCAGTAATGAAGGCATTATAGGTAGATTGTGTAAATGCTGGTGCATTATCATTAACATCAGAAACCCTGAGAATAACAGTTGTCTTGCTGGACAGAGCCGGAGAGCCTAAATCAGAAGCTGTCAGCTCTATAGTGTAATGGGAGATTTTTTCCCTATCCAGATTCCCATCAGTGATTAGTGAATAATGATTTTTATTAACCCTGATTTTAAATGGTATGTCATTAGATATATCTAATTTTATTTCTCCATTTTTCCCAGAGTCCTTATCTTTCACATTTATTAAACCCACGACAGTCCCTACTGGTGCATTTTCAGATATCTCATTGTTAAATGAAGAAAAATGTATTTCTGGGGAATTATCATTTACATCTTCAATTTCCACCTGAACCAGACAATTCCCTGTTAGCTTTGGTGACCCTTTGTCTACAGCCTTTATTGACAATTCATAAAAATTCAGCTCCTCGAAATCCAGATGATCTGTTATAAATATCTCACCACTTTGTTGCTTTAAATCAAATAATTTACGGGCAGATACAGAAGTGTGACCACCAAAATAATATTGAATTTCTCCATTTATAGCCTCATCTTGGTCTGTTGCATTCAGTATTAATATAGGGGAATTTAAAGGGAGATTTTCTTTAAGACTGATCTTATAAACAGATTGATTAAATACTGGTGGATTATCATTAATATCTAACACTGTTATTGTGATATGACAGGATCCTGATCTAGCTGGTTCTCCTCCATCTATAGCAGTGAGAATAAGATTGTGTTCTTGTTTCTCCTCCCTATCTAACACCTTCTCTAATATCAGCTCGGGGATGAGAGTGCCATCCTTACGATTCTTTACAGACAATGAGAAATAAGGATTTGTATTTAATATGTACTGACTAACACCATTAACACCAACATCTAAATCCTCAGCAATCTCTAAAGCAAACTGAGCACCAGGGCTTGTTAACAATTCTGTAATCTCAATGAAATGACTATCAATTAAAAATGTAGGAGAATTATCATTAATATCCTGAATCTCAATTTCTATATTAAAAAGCTCTAAAGGATTTTCAGCAACCACCTCTAAATCTAGCATGCATTTTACACTGGATCCACAAATGAACTCTCTATCAATCCTGTCACTAACAGTCAAGCCTCCATTTTCCTTATTTACAGTAACATATTTTTGGTATTTCTCAGATGATAAATGTAATCTGCGCTGAGCAATCTCTGCACGTTTTATGCCCAGATCCTGAGCTACATTCCCTACCCATGTCCCTGGATCAGACTCCTCCACAATAGAATAACGAAGCTGCCCAGAGACCCAGCCCCAGCTACAAAGGAGAAGGGAGAAAGCTACTTGCCATTTCCAACACAGACAGCAGTCTCTGATGTCCATATCTTACAATGTTTCCTTGATATTTGATGTGACATAAATCCTTTGTAATCCAAGTTGTGTTTATAAATTGCTGTTTCTAACCCTAAAAAATATTCCATCCAAAGGAAAACAAGTCCACAGGATTTCCATCTCAATGCAGCAGCCTTTGTGTGAGAGAAAAGATGGGAGGAAGAATCACTGAGCCAGGGGGAGGAGAGAGAGCAGAGCTAGTATTAGATGATCTAGCTGTAAAGCTAGACATGCCAAGACTGCACTCTTGTGGGCAATATTGTGAACTTCATCTACCAATTCAATGAAAGAATATAACTTTGTATTGAACTCTGAACGTAACATGATTTGATACGTATTATTAAATTGTATAATGCATTATGACTGACTGTTAATATTTTAAAGATGGAATATTTAAAATGTATAATTTTTTAATGCTACAAAGTAAACGTTATTACGCTTAAATCTCCTAATGATAAAATGGTCAACTATGCCCTCCATGAAGTAATAGTATAGTTGTTGCCGTGTCCCTGTCATTGAATTTATATTTTTGGTGAAGCTGGATGAATTCAGCTCTCCAGTTTACATTGGAAAGCAGTTATACCACCCAGTGCAGATTGATTTGACTGAGTTTGCTGTAATGTTTGAAAACAGCAAAGCTTTCTCTTGATTTCTACAATCAGATGCAGCACTCAGTTTACCACCATGACCTGACTCGGGTCTGCATTATTATACATTCTCATAAATTTAGATTTAGACTTAGACTGCATTTAGCCATAAGCAGCAGCATCAATCTGAAAAGTAAGCATACAGGTTCCACAAAGTATTTTATATCTGCTACAAGTACAAAGCACACTTTTAGAAAAAGTCCATTAGGTCCTGTGTATTACTGAGGGAAGAAAGCAATGTGGTGCTGAAGTTGGAGAAGGGTTGTGCATACCTTATTTACTGCGTGCTGGGGTTAGATACCCCTTTTAAGGAAATTGATTCAATCACTCATATAATTCCTTGTATTTTGCTTTGGACTTAGTTATATGTATTTTCTAACATATATGTATATATATATTTTTTTAATACACTGTATAATATACAGAATAGTAGAATGTTAGTTATATATTAAGCTACAAATCTGTTTGCCAGTTGTAATTTGGCCTGATCTGTGGCTTCAAAGCCATTGTCAATTTACTACAGTGGCAGATCAGAAGCACTGTCAGTATGTGGATTATCTCAGTAATGTAGCTTGCTGGTAATATGAAATCTACTTACATGAAGCCACATGTTTTGCCTTGGTAATGGCATCACAGTCTCTAGCCACTTCCCATCTGGGCCAATTCTGGCACTTCGATCCTACATGTAAAAATCATATTTTTTTGGGTAGAAAATTACTCAGAACTCCCAAACATTATATATATATATATATATATATATATATATATATATATATATATATATATATATATATATATATATATATATATATTAGCAGAGACCATAGGGAATAAAATGGTGTTTGTTGCAACTTTTTATGTCACACGGTATTTGCGCAGCAATTTTTCAAACGCGTTTTTTTCGGAAATAAAAAAAAAAAAAGCTAAAGTTATCCCAATTTTTGTATAATATGAAAGATGATGTTATGCCACGTAAATAGATACCTAACATGTCATGCATGAAAATTGGGCTTGCTTGTGGAATGGCGCCAAACTTCAGTACTCAAAAATGTATTGTTATAAAATTGTTGCTCTTGCTCTAATGTTCATTGCGAAACCTCACATGTGTGATATGAATGTCATTTACATATGTGGGTGTTACGTACGTATGCGTTCAGTTCTGCGTGCGAGCTCGCGGGGATGGGGTGCTTACATTTTTTAATTGTGTATTGTCTATTTTATTAAAAATAATTTATTTTTACACTATCCCTTTAAAAAATATATTTTTGATCACTTTAATTCCTACTACTAGGAATGTAAACATCCCTTGTAATAGGAATAGTGCGTGACAGGTCCTCTTTATGGAGAGATGTGGGGTCAATAAGACCCCACACCTCTCCTCCAGGCTGGGTAAAAGAAAAACAGGATGATCTCGGCTTTCCAGCCGAGTATATGGCAGCATTTACAACTGCCAGGCTGGGCGTGACATCATAGAGAGTCATAGAGACGAACGGGGACCATCTGTTCCCCAGAAATTTCTATGGTCAATTTCCGCTGCCGATGGATTTCCTCTCTGGCTCGCTGATCGCAGAGTCTAGCCCGGAGAAGCAGCGGGATTGAGATGGAGAATTCAATTCTTTAAAGGATTTGATTTCCTTTTGTAAGTAAAAGTGCATGTAACAAACAATATATACTTCAAGCAATGTACATTTACCTGTGTTAGTTACCATGGATAATTACCTACCACTACATTTATGAATTATTGGTAAGTATATTTGTGTGTATATTTCTGTATTTGTGTGTGTCTATTAGGGCTCATTTACATTTGAGGTTGGGGGCAGTAAAAACACATGATTGAGCCACATTGTTACCACCACACAATGCGTTTTACCTTAAGCTACCTCTAACAAGGTGGCCACCTCCACACAGAGACCCAGTGCAGAACAAGCCATGGTAAGTTGGTAATAGGGAAATATCAGCTGCAGGGAGAACACAGACATTGCTGGTGTCTCATAATTTTGCTTCTATTATCTTTTCAAAGGGCACAGCTTCCAGTGTTCATTCCCTCTTTAGGTCCTTCTCACCAGTAACATAGTGTAACAGAAAACTAACTACAATCACTTGTAAACATAGATGTATTCTTGTCCTTCTGTATACCAAACATCAGAGAAAAAAAATATGTCTTCATAGAAATCATTCATATCATTTAGGTAATGGCTGCAGACTTTCTGCCCACACGCAATACAAATGAAGTAGTTATTAGTCCAAGCTAAAATAAAGTAAAGACAGTTCTAGCCTTCAGTTTTATGAAATCTATTTGGCATGTTTAAATAAATGACCCATCTTCTGAATATTTTAGTGGATTATTAAGAAAAAGGATTAGCTTGAGTGAGTGAGTGAAAAATGTATATAGCGCTGCACATGCGAACTGAATCGCCTCTGGGCGCTTGTTTGACTATTTCTCCTTTGACCTCAAAAGAGATGGGTTTTGATCTTTCTCCTAAAGGCCAAGTGGTTCTCCTCCAACCGAATGGAGGTTGGTAAAGTGTTCCAAAGTCGAGGGCCTTGGACAGCAAATCTTCTTTCTCCTTTGGTTGGAGGATCGCAGAATGCGATTGGGGTTGTAAGCCTTTAGTTTTTCGCATAGATATTTGGGGGCATTTCCCAAAATACATTTATGTGTCAGACAGAGAGCTTTGAAAGTTATTCTGTCTTTCACTGGCAGCCAGTGAAGGCTTCTCAGTGAGGGTGAGATTGATTCCCATGTTTTTTTCCCAGTCACAAGTCGAGCGGCCGTATTTTGAACTATTTGCAGACGAGTGATTTGGTACTTTGGGAGTCCAAGGTAAAGGGCATTTGCATAGTCAAGTCTGGAGTTAACAATTGTTCCCACCACGACTGCTATGTCTTCTTTAGGAATAAATGGAATAAGTCTGTTTAGTAGGCGCAGCAGATGGTGCGATCCGCTGACTATAGACCCTATTTGTGCATCCATTGTCATGTAGGTATCAAAGATGACTCAGAGACTTTTGACTTTGGTGCTAGGGGTGATGATTTTGCCCAGAATGGGCAGAGGTGTCCAGGTTGTTGCAAGTTGATTCTTTCTATTGGCGTGAAACAGGAGAAGTTCTGTTTTCGAACCGTTGAGTTTAAGATCAAAGAGAGACAATTCTCTAGACCGAGATGATGATCCTTTTTATTGCAGATGCAAAAGTACAATTGTGTGTCATCTGCATAAGAGTGGTAGAGCAGCTTTTGGCTGCTGATGATTTCAAAAAGAGGACGGAGATAGATATTGAACAGCAACGGCGACAAAGGGGATCCTTGAGGGACTCCGCGTGACACCGTGCCTTTTTCAGAGGTGAAAGGTCCCAGTTGTGATCGGTTTTCCAAAAAGGAGGAGAACCAGGATAAGTCACATTCCGCGACTCTGGCTACTTCAGCTAGCTGAGTCAGTAATAGTTTGTGGTCTACCGTGTCTCCCGAGAGCTTTCTCATTGGAGAGGTTCACTGGCAGGACATCAAAAAAAGGCCTGGAAGCAGCTTCTTTTGAGGCCTCGTACACACGACCGAGAAACTCGTCGTAAAAGAAACATTGTTTTCCTCAACAAGCTTCTTGTCAGGCTTGTCGAGAATCTTGTCAAGCTTTCTTTGCGTACACACTGTCAAGACAAAATCTCGTTGTTCTCAAACGCGGTGACGTACAACACGTACGACGGCACTATAAAGGGGAAGTTCGATTCAACTGGCGCCACCCTTGGGGCTGCTTTTGCTAATCTCATGTTACCGCGTGTTAAGTAAAAGTTTGGTGAGAGACGATTTGCGCTTTTTATTCAGTCTGTTACAGCGTGACGAATCTCCATTACGAACGCTACATTTACCGAAGGTGCGCTCCCAACGAGAAACACGACAAGGAAATTGAGACTCCCGACAAGATCCACGACAGTTTTCTCGATGAAAAACATACACGCGACCGTTTTCCTCGGCAAAAAAGCTCTGCCACCAAGTTTCCTGATGGATTTTGTCGAGGAAAACGGTAGTGTGTACGAGGCCTGAGGCGCTTTAGAAGCGGTGTATACATCGCTCCTAAAGAGCCCCTGCCCTATTGAAATCAATGGGCAGTACCGCTTGCAAAGCGCCACTGCAGCGAAACTTTGCGGGCGCTTTTAATCCTTTTTCGGCCACTAGCGGAGGTTAAAAGTGCTGAAAAGCACCACTTTACCACTGACGCCGCCAACGCCCCAGTGTGAAAGGGCTCTTAATGTTTATAAAATGTTAATTTAACTATATTTTGCCATTATGCTGTATATGTGGAGTAGAGCAACCATATTTACTTAATACACACACAGGTCTACTTGCTGCTATACTGAGCTATACCATGGTTGTCCATTACTACTCCTTCTCACAATGCAAGTCTTTGAGATGGTAAAACGTTAACTATAATGCACTGCCTATTTCAATGACACCTGATTGCAATAAAGCAAAACAACAGAGATTCCACTGGGAATTTCCTCTAGAGGCCAACCTAAAGATCTATATTTGTAATACAAAAACATTAAATACCTGAATTTAAATGTTGAAAAAGAACTCTGATTTAAAAAAACATACAATTTTATAGTTTCTTAGGGGAGAGATGTTCAGATCTGTAAGTATAATGTATAAAGCATGCTGTCTCATTTTCAGTAGCAAATAGGAAAAATAATGGCAGGGGATCTTTTAGTAAAATACATCAGCCATTTAAAATGTCAGGCCCCATCCCACCTTACCTTACCCCCATCTTCTGCCTGCAGTGTGGATGGTGTCACATTCCTC
Organism: Rana temporaria; assembly: GCF_905171775.1. NCBI lineage: Eukaryota > Metazoa > Chordata > Amphibia > Anura > Ranidae > Rana > Rana temporaria. Next base: position 316,868,404 of record NC_053491.1, on the reverse strand, counting down.
TGGGGGAGAGCCTAGGGAACAGACAGTAGCTCAGATCTCACAAGCAGGCATGCTTGCAATTAACTAGATTATATTATTGTAAGATTTGAGGTACTTATTGTTCCCCATGAATCATTATGAGAGGATGGTGGCATCAATCCTAGTGATGCGGAAGATGTAAGTAAGGCAAAAAAAAATCTAACTTTGATTTTACAAGTACCTTTAATGCATAATATGAGCAAGCAATATTTACAGGCAGAGGGGAGCGGGACATTATATCTGGACTGCATTTAAAATTGTACTGGAAGGTCCGCTATAATCTTCTAAGGCTGGGCTCACACCGGTACGACACAACTGTTGTACGACTGTCATCCTACATTTGCCCTACATCGCTCCTACTTCGGTACTACTTCCATCTGACTTGAATGAACAAGATAAGATTTTGCTCCGACTTTGAGATAGTACGACTTGTCCTTTGACCAATTAAAACAATCCCAGAGTGACATAAATTACTTTTACTGCTACTGTAATCACCATGTTGGATGTCACAAGTCAGATGGTTAGGACAAGGATCCTACTTTGATCTGACTTCATTGATATTCAATGGGCTAAAGTAGGGTCAAAGTCGGACCAAAGTAATGCAGGGATCTTTTTCAAAGTCGAACTGACTTGTGTCAGAGCACTCTCATAGGGAACCATTGAATTACACACGTCATGTGACATGTGCTCCCAAACCTTTGTTTACAAATCATTAGTAGGTGTGGGAAGCAAGCTGTATCCATGCTGGTCCCCATTATTTGCAGTTATGTATGAATGTGTGAGGAAGAGTGACCAAATAAAGTATATAACCTTTTTAAAATTCCTTAAATGCTAAGACTGTTTGTAGCATGGGGCCTTCTTAAATTATATAATAAACATTACCAAGTTTGTATATATTTCACTAGTTATTAACACAAAAATCTGAAAGAGAATGTAAAAATGCTGGCTCACATTCTGGCTCACGTAATTTGAGTTTCCAGTTAACACAAAATAATGATGGTTATAGTAAGGAGGGTATGCTTATTTCTTGAAAGAAGCATACAAAACCTAATGAGCAATACAAGGACTAAGGGAAAAAAATAGTTTCTCACCTTGTTTGGATCATTCAAACAGCTTGCATCTGATGCGCTATCATTGTCCTTTACAAAATCTTTTAGCTGGGGAAAATCCAAAGACTGCAGAAATGCTGAATCCCTCTGTTGTGGGGCTGGGGGCACATTAGTTTGGTAACATTGTCCCTGTACTCCTGGAGGAACCATCCTGACCTCCATGTATTTTAGGGTTCCATCTGTGTTCAGGAAAAGAGCCGGCTGATACTGATCCATGTATGGTTTGGTGTCAGACCCACTCAGATAACAGCAACTGCTGCTATAACCATAACTTTCCTTCCTCAGACATCTCACCAGTAATATAATGAATGTGACAAGGGAAACTATGCTGATAGCCACAAGAGAAACAATTAAATATAAAGTCATATCTGATGGTTCTTTGGGGTTTTTGATAAAATCTCCAGATTTAGGTCTTTCTATTGCAAGCTCATCTGCTATACTGACAAATACAGTAACAGTAGTAGATAACGGAGGTTCCCCATGATCACCAATAGATATGATAAGCTGCTGTTCTGTATTTTCTATTTCCTGAAATCCTCGTACAGTCCTGACCTCTCCTGTATGTTTAGACACTTGGAATCGAGAAGAACTACCAGGATCAATGAGGTTAAAGGCCAACCAAGCATTGTGACCAGAGTCCAGATCCACTGCAGTCAGTTTTGTCACCAGATATCCGGCACTTGTAGATTTTGGGATCCTCTCTTGGACAATGAGATCCTCAGAGTGTTCTGGATACAGCAGGGTGGGGGAGTTGTCATTGGTATCCAATATGAATATAAAGACAGGGACAGTGGAAAATAACTTTGGAGATCCAGAATCCTCTACTTTTATGGTGATTTGTAGAGTCTGAATGTGTTCATAGTCAAAGGAACGCTGAGCATATATATCACCATTATTAGAACTAATGTAAACAAAAGAGGATACAGAGGATCCATCTATCTGAGTTTCCACTATAGAGTATACCAGATCAGCGTTAACCCCTTCATCTGGATCAGTAGCAGACACTGTACATAGAAGAGTCCCAGGGTCACTGTTCTCAGTAATGAAGGCATTATAGGTAGATTGTGTAAATGTTGGAGCATTATCATTAACATCAGAAACCCTGAGAATAACAGTTGTCTTGCTGGACAGAGCCGGAGAGCCTAAATCAGAAGCTGTCAGCTCTATAGTGTAGTGGGAGATTTTTTCCCTATCCAGATTCCCATCAGTGATTAGTGAATAATGATTTTTATTAACCCTGATTTTAAATGGTATGTCATTAGATATATCTAACTTTATTTCTCCATTTTTCCCAGAGTCCTTATCTTCAACATTTATTAAGCCAACAACAGTCCCTACTGGTGCATTTTCAGATATCTCATTGGTAAATGAAGAAAAATAAATTTCTGGGGAATTATCATTTACATCTTCAATTTCCACCTGAACCACACAATTCCCTGTTAGCTTTGGTGACCCTTTGTCTACAGCCTTGACTGACAATTCATAAAAAATGATTTCCTCATAATCCAGATGATCTGTTATAAATATCTCTCCTTTTTGTTGCTTTAAATCAAATAATTTTCTAGCAGCTGCAGAAGTGTGACCATCAAAATAATATTGAATTTCGCCATTCATGGCCTCATCTTGGTCTGTTGCGTTCAGGATTAATATAAGAGATTTTAAAGGGAGATTTTCTTTTAGACTGATTTTGTAAACTGATTGATTAAATACAGGAGGATTGTCATTAATATCTAACACTGTTATTGTGATATGACAGGATCCTGATCTAGCCGATTCTCCACCATCAATAGCAGTGAGGATAAGATTGTGTTCTTGTTTCTCCTCCCTATCTAACACCTTCTCTAATATCAGCTGAGGGATGAGAGTGCCATCCTTGCGATTTTTTACAGACAATGAGAAATAAGGATTTGTGTTTAATATGTACTGACTAACACTGTTAGCACCAACATCTAAATCCTCAGCAATCTCTAAAGCAAACTGAGCACCAGGGCTTGTTAACAATTCTGTAATCTCAATGAAATGACTATCAATTAAAAATGTAGGAGAATTATCATTAATATCCTGAATCTCAATTTCTATATTAAAAAGCTCTAAAGGATTTTCAGCAACCATCTCCAAACGTATCACACATTTTACACTGGATCCACAAATGAACTCTCTATCAATCCTGTCATTAACAGCCAAGCCTCCATTTTCCTTATTAACAGTAAAATATTTTTGGTATTTCTCAGATGATAAATGTAATCTGCGCTGAGCAATCTCTGCACGTTTTATGCCCAGATCCTGAGCTACATTCCCTACCCATGTCCCTGGATCAGACTCCTCCACAATAGAATAACGAAGCTGCCCAGAGACCCAGCCCCAGCTACAAAGGAGAAGGGAGAAAGCTACTTGCCATTTCCAACACAGACAGCAGTCTCTGATGTCCATATCTTAAAATCTGTCCTTGATATGTGATGTGACATAAATCCTTTGTAATCCAAGTTGCGTTTGGTTTATAAATTTCTGTTTCTAACCCTAAAAAATAATCCATCCACAGGAAAACAAGTCCACAGGATTTTCATCTCAACGCAGCAGCTCTTTGTGTGTGAGAGAAAAGATGGGAGGAAGAATCACTGAGCCAGGGGGAGGAGAGAGAGCAGAGCTAGTATTAGATGATCTAGCTGTAAAGCTAGACATGCCAAGACTGCCCTCTTGTGGGCAATATTTTGAACTTCATCTACCAATTCAATGAAAGAATATAACTGTGTATTGAACTTATTATATTGTATAATGCATTATGACTGTTAATATTTCAAAGATGGATAATTAAATGCTAAATACATGTTAAATGTTCAATACATTAAAATGTATTCTTTTTTAATGCTACAAAGTAAACTGTATTACGCTTATATCTCCTAATGATAAAATGGTCAACTATCCCCTCCAAGAAGTAATAGTATAGTGGTTGCCATGTCCCTGTCATTGAATTTATATTTTTGGTGAAGATGGATGAATTCAGCTCTCCAGTTTACATTGTAAAGCGGTGACACTACCCAGTGCAGATTGATTTGACTGAGTTTGCTGTAATGTTTGAAAAGAGCAAAGCTTTCTCTTGATTTCTACAACCAGATGCAGCACTCAGTTTACCACCATGACCTGACTTGGGTCTGCATTATTATACATTCTCATAAATTTAGATTTTGACTTAGACTGCATTTAGCCATAAGCAGCAGCATCAATCTGAAAAGTAAGCATACAGGTTCCACAAAGTATTTTATGAGAGCAAAATCTGCTGCAAGTACAAAGCACACTTTTAGAAAAAGTTCATTAGTTCCTGTATATTACTGAGGGAATGCAATGTGGTGCTGAAGTTGGAGAAGGGTTGTGCATACCTTATTTACTGTGTGCTGGGGTTAAACACCCCTTTTAAGGAAATTAATTCAATCATCATATAATTCCTTGTTTTTTGCTTTGGACTTAGTTATACATATTTTCTAATATATATATACAGAATAATATAATGCTAGTTATATATTTAGCTACAAATCTGTTTGCCAGTTGTATTTTGGCATTTGGGGAATACTGATATATTCAACTGAGCCCAAAATGTGCAGGATGTGGAAGAAATCTTGTGTGATTTTGGTCTGCTGGTCATGTGATCTGTGGCATCAAAGCCATTGTCAATTTACTACAGTGGCAGATCAGAAGCACTGTCAGTATGTGGATTATCTCAGTAATGTAGATTGCTGGTAATATGAAATCTACTTACATGAAGCCACATGTTTGGCCTTGGTAATGGCATCACAGTCTCTAGCCACTTCCCATCTGGGCCAATTCTGGCACTTCGCTCCTACATGTAAAAATCATAATTTTTTGGGTAGAAAATTACTCAGAACTCCCAAACATTATATATATATATATATATATTTTAGCAGAGACCATAAGGAATAAAATGGTGGTTTATGTCACACGGTATTTGCGCGGCAATTTGTTAAACACGTTTTTTCAGAAATAAACAAAAAAACGCTAACGTTATCCCAATTTTTGTATAATATGAAAGATGATGTTATGCCACGTAAATAGATACCTAACATGTCATGCTTGAAAATTGTGTTTGCTTGTGGAATGGCGCCAAACTTGAGTACTCAAAAATGTATTGTTATAAAATTGTTGCTCTTGCTCTAATGTTCGTTGCGATACCTCACATGTGTGATTTGAATGAAGTTTACATATGTGGGCATGATGTATGTATGTGTTCTGCTCTGCATGCGAGCTCACAGGGATGGGTGCTTAAATTTTTTTTTGGGTGTATTGTTTATTTTATTTTTATTTTTTTATTTTTACACATTCCCTTTATTTATTTATTTTTTTATCCTTTTATTCCTATTACAAGAAATGTAAACATCCCTTGTAATAGGAATAGTGTGTGACAGGTCCTCTTTATGGAGAGATGTGGGATCAATAAGACCCCACATCTCTCCTCCAGGCTGGAAAGCCTGAGATAAAAAAAAAAACAAGACGATCGCGGCTTTCCAGCCGAGTATACGGTAGTATTTACAACTGCCAGGCCGGGCATGACATCATAGAGAGTCATAGAGATGACTCTGTTCCCCAAAAATTTCAACTTCTGCTGCCGATGGATTCCTTCTCCAGCTCGCTGCTCACAGAGTCTAGCCCGGAGAAGCACCGGAGGGTGACGGGAGGGGGGGGGGGGCGCGATTGAGATGTAGAGCTACAATTTTTAAAGGGTTTGATTTCCTTTCATAAATTAAAGTGCATGGTAACAAACAATATATGCTTCAAGCAATGTACATTTACCTGTATTAGTTACCATAGACAATTACCTACCACAACATTTATGAATTATTGGTTAGTATATTTGTGTGTATATTTCTGTATTTGTGTGTGTCTATTAGGGCTCATTTACATTTGAGGTTGGGGGCAGTAAAAACACATGATTGAGCCACATTGTTACCACCACACAATGCGTTTCACCTTAAGCTACCTCTAACAAGGTGGCCACCTCCACACAGAGACCCAGTGCAGAACAAGCCATGGTAAGTTGGTAATAGGGAAATATCAGTTGCAGGGAGAACACAGACATTGCTGGTGTCTCATAATTTTGCTTCTATTATCTTTTCTATGGGCACAGCTTCCAGAGTTCATTCCCTCTTTAGGTCCTTGTCACCAGTGACATAGTGTCAACAGAAAACTAACTACAATCACTTGTAAACGTAGATGTATTCTTGTCCTTCTGTATACCAAACAACAGAGAGAAAAAATATGTCTTCATAGAAATCATTCATATAGTTTAGGTAATGGCTACAGACTTTCTGCCCACACACAATACAAATGAAGTAGTTATTAGTCCAAGCTAAAATAAAGTAAAGACAGTTCTAGTCTTCAGTTTTCTAAAATCCATGTAGCATTTTTAAATAAATGACCCATCTTCTGAATGTTTTAGTGGATTATTAAAAAAAAGAATTAGCTTGATGTAAATAACCTTAAGACCCATTTCACACTGAGGAGCATTACAGGCACTAAATCGCTTAAAATAGCACCTGCAAATCGCCTATAAAGCGTCTCTCCTTTCACTCCAATGCGAAAGCCCGAGGGCTTTCACACTGGAGAGGTGCGCTGGCAGGACATCAAAAAAAGTCCTGCAAGCAGCTTCTTTTGAGGCGCTTTAGGAGCAGTGTATACATCGCTCCAAAAGCGCCCCTGCCCTATTGAAATCAATGGGCAGCACCGTCAAAGCGCCACTGCAGCGAAACTTTGCGGGTGCTTTTAACCCTTTTTCGGCCGTTAGCGGAGGTTAAAAGTGCTGAAAAGCACCACTTTACCACCGACGCCTCCAACGCCCCAGTGTGAAAGGGCTCTTAATGTTTATAAAATGTTGATATACCGTATTTATCGGCGCATACCGCGCACTTTTTTGCCCTGAAATTCAGGGCAAAATTGCGGGTGCTCGATATACGCCGATACCCGCTTCCCGCATCGAGTTTGAACTACTGCGCCGGCATATACCGAGCGCAGTACACTCGGGTATAGTCAGGCAGGCTCGGTTCCTCTCGCGGTCACGTCCTGGATGTACAGGAAGCACAGGACATGACTGCGAGAGGAGCCGAGCCTGCCCGACTATACACGAGTGTACTGCGCTCGGTATATGCTAGCGCAGTGGTTCAAACTCAGCGCTGGAAGCGGGGATCGAGCGGGGAGGACACCGCAGAAGGACGCCGGACTCGACGAGGAGGACACCACCGAAGCCGCAGACGGAAGCCGGACCCGACGAGGCCGCCGATGGACGCCGCGCAAGACACCAAAACTGTAAGTACTAAAATGTTTTTTTTTACAGGAATGCGGGTCCACTTTAGGGGTGCGCGCTATACGCCGGAGCGCGCAATACCCCAATAAATACGGTAACTATATTTTGCCATTATGCTTTATATGTGGAGTAGAGCAACCATATTTACTTAAGGCCCCGTACACACGACCAAACATGTATGCTGAAACTGGTCCGCGGGCCAGTTTCAGCATACATGTTCGGTCGTGTGTAGGCGCGAGCGGGCCGAATTCCAGCAAACATTTGCCCGCCGGGCCTTTTCCCAGCAGACAGATATTCCTGGACATGTTTTAAAACCGTCCGCTGGAATCCTGCCCGCTCGGACATGTATGGTCGTCAGTACAGACCTACCGTACATGTCCGAGCGCCCGCCGTCCCTCGCATGCGTCGAATGACTTCGACGCATGCGTGGAAGCCTTTAAATGGCAGGCCCGCCCACATCGCCGTGTCATCGCCGCGTCATCGTCATGGCGACGACGCGGACACGCCCCGCTTAGTGTTTACGCGTGGACTTCTGTACGATGGTTAGTACAACCATCGTACAGAAGCCCTCTGGCAGGCATGTACGGTGAAAACGGATCGGACAGACCGCTTTTATCGTACATGTTTGCTCGTATGTACCGGGCCTAAAGGAACACTAAAGGTTAGTTTTTTTATTAGATCCATTGATTGCTGTAAGCTAGAGCATTTAAATATCACTTAGAGAGCGACTTCTGAGCCAGGGTCAAGCAATAAATGTATCTGGTAGTTATACCCGTGATATCACACACAAGGATAAGTGAAAAAATATATCTAACGCATAAAGATGCGTTATAACAGTGTAAATGTGTGCAGGGCTAGGACATGCCCCAGGGGCTATTAATTAGCCAAAAAATATATATGAATACTTTACATAGTTGTAATCATAAATGTGAATGTGACTGCACAAAATATGCGCTGTTGAACTTTGATAGTAGGTGTGATACTTGTGTGTGTATGAATACACAAAATACATAAAAAATAATAAATACTAAAATAAAAATGTACCAACACAAGGTGTATCAAATACAAGTGTGCCACCAATATAAAACACAGTAAAACTGCTACCTGTGAAATAATGAACATAGAATTCTAATCAAATTAAATAAACAAATGGAATTGCATATGGAATTGCATATATTAGCAACAGCATTGGGAATATAACAGTCCAAAGCCGCATATACGATCCATCCAAACCATTATCTTGGTGCAAAATATATCACAAATATCCGTGACTGATGAGTGCTAAAAAATGATCAATGGTGCTTCCACGCGTGATTCCAGTGCTCCCCCACCAGGGTCCCGTATATATATATATATATATATATATATATATATATATATATATATATATATATATATATATTTTGGCTAATTAATAGCCCCTGGGGCATGTCCTAGCCCTGCACACATTTACACTGTTATAACGCATATTTATGCGTTAGATATATTTTTTCACTTATCCTTGTGTGTGATATCACGGGTATAACTACCAGATACTGTACATTTATTGCTTGACCCTGGCTTAGAAGTCGCTCTCTGAGTAGTAATGATTAGTACTTCTTGTGGAAGTGGTCAGCTTAGTTTGTACACCCTAGCGATAGGGGAAAGAAAAGACAGCGCCACCACCCTTCCCTTTTTTATTATTTTATTTATTATATGCTCTCCTTAGGGGGAACATAGTAGATGGGGCTGTAGTCTTAATAAGCCACTCGTAAGGGCAGGTTCTCCATTTTTTACCTATATTTAAATATCACTTACCTCGTTTTTCCCTTTGACCTCCAAAATACAGTAATCCAGGTTTGAAAATGCCATTTCCTGTCACGCCTCTTCTTGCTTTCCACCAGCATCTGAGCTGTTTTGCATGGTGGAAAGCAGAATGTGCTCACCCCCTCCCTATGACTACAGCTTTGCCTGAAGATGCTCTCTCATCCCTCACAGGCATGGAGGCTAAGCTTAATGGGAATTGTAGTTCCCATTAGGCCGTGATGTAGCAAGAATGAATGCACACCGCAAACCAGGAAGTCAGTGAGAATAATGATTCAGGAGTGCTGGAGGTGAATAAAACAGCTAGATTTCAACAGGTATCAAACTAGTTATAATGCAAAACATTACTTTTTACTTTATCAGCTACTGTCAGACTTTAATTTAAGAGGAAAATATTTTTGTCTTTACAACCACTTTAATACACACACAGGTCTGCTTGCTGCTATACTGAGCTATACCATGGTTGTCCATTACTGCTCCTTCTCACAATGCAAGTCTTTGAGATGGTAAAATGTTAACTATAATGCACTACCTATTTCAATGACACCTTATTGCAATAAAGTAAAACAACAGAGATTCCACTGGGAATTCCCTCTAGAGGCCAACCTAAAGATCTATATTTGTAATACAAACACATTAAATACCTGAATTTAAATGTTGAAAAAGAACTCTGATTTAAAAAGCCATACAATTCTATAGTTTCTTAGGGGAGAGATATTTAGATCTGTAAGTATAATGTATACAGTATTCTGTCTCATTTTCAGTAGCAAATATGTAAATTAGTGGCAGGGGATCTTTTAGTAAAATACATCAGCCATTTAAAATGTCAGGCCCTATCCCACCTTACCTTACCCTCATCTTCTGCCTGCAGTGTGGATGGTGTCACGATCCTCTGGGGGAGAGCCTGGGGAACAGACAGCAGCTCAGATCTCACAAGTCGGCATGTCTACAATTAACTAGATTATATTATTGTAAGATTTGAGGTACTTTATTGTTCCCCAGGAATCATTATGAGAGGATGGTGGCATCAATCCCAGTGATGTGGAAGATGTAAGTAAGGCAAAAATAAATCTAACATTCATTTTACAAGTTCCTTTTATGCAAAATATGAGCTAGTGATATTTACAGGCAGAGGGGAGATGGACATTATATCTGGACTGCATTTAAAATTGTACTGCAAGGTCCGCTATAATCTTCTAAGGCTGGGTTCACACCGGTACGACACGACTGTTGTACGACTGTCATCCTTCTTTGCCCTGCTACATCTGCCCTACATCGCTCCTACTTTGGCCCTACTTCCATCCGACTTGACAGAACAAGATAGGATTTTGCTCCGACTTTAAGATAGTACGACTTGTCCTTTGACCAATTAAAACAATGCCAGAGTGACATAAATTACTTTTACTGCTGCTGTAATCACCATGTTAGGACAAGGATCCTACTTTGATCTGACTTCAATGATATTCAATGGGTGGAAGTAGGGTCAAAGTCGGACCAAAGTAGTGCAGGGACCTTTTTTAAAGTCGGACTGACTTGCGTCAGACCAGTTAAGACGGCTCTCATATGGAACCATTGATTTACACATGTGACATGTGACATGTGCTCCCAAAGTTGGAGCGTATGTCGTACCAGTGTAAACCAGGCACCTTGCTTACAAATCATTAGTAGGTGTGGGAAGCAAGCTGTATCCATGCTAGTCCCCATTCTTTGCAGTTATGTATGAATGTGTGAGGAAGAGTGACCAAATAAAGTATATAACCTTTTTAAAATTCCTTAAATGCTAAGACTGTTTGTAGCATGGGGCCTTCTTAAATAGTGAACATTGTATAATAAACTAAATAAATGATGATAAGCGCTCCAGGTATGTGATAAATCACAATACAGTGTATAAACAAATGAATAATCAGTTGAAAATATCTGCACTGAGTGATCCCAGGAAATAGGCGATTGGAGACCCTGAGGGATATCCCTATATGCGCACATATAGCACCTTCATGGTAAGGGAACTGCAACACTAATAAGGATCCCCCTATCACTGCCTTACATACAGGAATTGTCATATGTGAACATCCCATCATCCTCACCAATAGACTGTCATATCACCATCACTATTGCTGCCTACTTTAGATCTATTTAGAGATCACCTATTACTATTATATAATTTTTTTTTTTTTTTTTTTTTTTTTTTCACATTATTTATATGCATATGTGCACATTGTAGTGACTCTTGACTCACAGGGGACGCGACACCCCCAAAGAGTTTCACGGTGTCCTTACACAGACTTTTTTTCAGTTAATTCTAGTGTTCATTTTGACACGCACAGCACATTTTGAGTTTGGTCACTCACTCCCTTTTATTTGATTGTGTTTTATTCATTTGTTTATACACTGTATTGTGATTTATCACATACCTGGAGCGCTTATCATCATTTATTTAGTTTGTTTTTTCTCATTGTGTTATGTGAACACTATTAGATATAGCTGCCTCAGGTATTATTTGCACACCACTTTTTCATTATTCTGTTTACTCACAGTAGCGCAGTGGAATTTATTATTTATTATTCATTGTATAATAAACATTGCCAAGTTGGTATATATTTCACAGGTTATTAAAACAAAAATCTGAAAGAGAATGTAAAAATGTTGGCTCACGTTATTTGAGTTTCCAGTTAACACAAAATAATGATGGTTATAGTAAGCAGGATATTCTTATTTCTTGAATGAAGCATAACAAACCTAATGAGCAATACAAGAACTAAGGGAAAAAATTGTTTCTCACCTTGTTTGGATCATTCAAACAGCTTGCATCTGATGCGCTATCATTGTCCTTTACAAAATATTTTAGCTGGGGAAAATCCAAAGACTGCAAAAATGCTGAATCCCTCTGTTGTGGGGCTGGGGGCACATTAGTTTGGTAACATTGTCCTTGTCCTCCTGGAGGAACCATCCTGACCTCCATGTATTTTAAGGTTCCATCTGTATTCAGGAAAAGAGCCGGCTGATACTGATCCATGTATGGTTTGGTGTCAGACCCACTCAGATAACAGCAACTGCTACTATAACCATAACTTTCTTTTCTCAGACATCTCACCAGTAATATAATGAATGTGACAAGGGAAACTATGCTGATAGCCACAAGAGAAACAATTAAATATAAAGTCATATCTGATGGTGCTTTGGGGTTTTTGATAAAATCTCCAGATTTAGGTCTTTCTATTGCAAGCTCATCTACTATACTGACAAATACAGTAACAGTAGTAGATAATGGAGGCTCCCCATGATCACCAATAGATATGATAAGCTGCTGTTCTGTATTTTCTATTTCCTGAAATCCTCGTACAGTCCTGACCTCTCCTGTATGTTTAGACACCTGGAATAGTAAAGAACTGGCAGGATCAATGAGGTTAAAGGCCAACCAGGCATTGTGACCAGAGTCCAGATCCACTGCAGTCAGTTTTGTCACCAGATATCCAGCACTTGTAGATTTTGGGATCCTCTCTTGGACAATGAGATCCTCAGAGTGCTCCGGATACAGCAGGGTGGGAGAGTTGTCATTTGTATCCAATATGAATACAAAGACACGGACAGTAGAAAATAACTTTGGGGATCCAGAATCCTCGACTTTTATGGTGATTTGTAGAGTCTGAATGCGCTCATAGTCAAAGGAACGCTGAGCATATATATCACCGTTATTAGAACTAATGTAAACAAAAGAGGATATAGAGGATCCATCTATCTGGGTCTCTAATATAGAGTACACCAGATCAGAGTTAACCCCTTCATCTGGATCAGTAGCAGACACTGTACATAGAAGAGTCCCAGGGTCACTGTTCTCCTTAATGAAGGCATTATAGGTAGATTGTGCAAATGTTGGTGCGTTATCATTAACATCAGAAACCCAGAGACTAACAATAATCTTACTGGACAGAGCCGGAGAGCCTAAATCAGTAGCTGTCAGTTCAATAGTATATTGAGAAATCTTTTCTCTATCCAGATTCCCATCAGTGATCAGTGAGTAACGGTTTATAAGCGTTTTGATCTTGAATGGTAATTGTGGAGAGATATCCAATTGCATTTCTCCATTTTTCCCAGAATCTTTATCTCTCACATTAATTAGTCCCACAGTTGTTCCTAGTGGTATACTTTCCGGAATCTCATTTGACAAAGAGGAGAAAGAAATTTCTGGAGAATTATCATTAATATCTTCTATTTCCACCCGAACCAGACAATTCCCTATCAGTCTCGGTAATCCTTTATCTTCTGCTTTAATTGATAATTCATGAAGATGTGTCTCTTCATAATCAATATTTCCTTTGATAAAGATTTCTCCACTATTCTGGTTCACACCAAATAACTGTCTTGAGGATTCTGAAGTGTGACTATCAAAATAATACAGAATTTCTCCATTTACCCCTTCATCTAGATCTGTTGCATTTAATGACAATACAATCGTATTTATAGGGAGATTTTCTTTCAGTTTGATCTTATAAACTGATTGATCAAACACTGGTGGATTATCATTAATGTCTAACACTTTTATTGCGATATGACAGGATCCTGATCTAGCTGGTTCTCCACCATCAATAGCAGTGAGAATAAGATTGTGTTCTTGTTTCTCCTCCCTATCTAACACCTTCTCTAATATCAGCTGAGGGATGAGAGTGCCATCTACACGATTCTTTACAGATAATGAGAAATAAGGATTTGTGTTTAATATGTACTGACTAACACCATTAACACCAACATCTAAATCCTTTGCAATTTCTAAGGCAAACTGAACACCAGGACTTGTCAACAGTTCTGTAATTTCAATAAGATATTCATTGGTTAAGAATGTGGGAGAATTATCATTAATATCCTGAATCTCTATGTCTATGCTTAAAAGCTCCAAAGGATTTTCAGCAACCACCTCTAAATTCAGCACACAGCTCACACTGGATCCACATAGGATCTCTCTATCAATCCTGTCTTTAACAGTCAAGCCTCCATTTTCCTTATTTACAGTAAAATATTTTTGGTATTTCTCAGATGATAAATGTAATCTGCGCTGAGCAATCTCTGCACGTTTTATGCCCAGATCCTGAGCTACATTTCCTACCCATGTCCCTGGATCAGACTCCTCCACAATAGAATAACGAAGCTGCCCAGAGACCCAGCCCCAGCTACAAAGGAGAAGGGAGAAAGCTACTTGCCATTTCCAACACAGACAGCAGCCTCTGATGTCCATATCTTACAATGTTTCCTTGGTATTTGATTGAACATAGATCCTGTGTAATCCACAAAGCCTGTAGCTGTCAAAATGCTCTTCTTAACATTGAAAAAATAATCCATCCACAGAAAAACATGTCCACGGCATTGTCTTTTCTGCACAGCAGCTCCTCTTTGTGTGTGAGGAAAGATGGGAGGGTGAATCACTGAGCCAGGGGGAGGAGAGAGCAGGCTTAGCTAGAACTGATTTAGCTGTGAAGCTAAACATACCAAGCATGCCCTCTTCTGGCCAAAAATATGAACAGCATTCACCAATATAATGCAAACACTATTATATACTTATACTTATGCTTATACTTATAAACTTGTATAATTGAAACATTAAATACAATAGATATTGCACATTATTTTATTTTTAAAGACTATAATCTTTTTTGAGATTTACAAAGGAATTCATTATACCTACAGTGCAGCAACTGTCATCTCCATTGCTGAAAAAGCAGTATCGTACACCTGCTAATGTATAGTAACCCTCAAGTAAGATTACATTTGTGTTTCATTGAGAATTCATAGAACCTAAAACTATATTTGACTTATACCTGGAGGAAAAGCTATGATAGAATAAAAAAGCATATGTAATTAAACTAATGTATTGCTAGAGTATTATTAAGGATATGTTCTCAATACTTTCTTTTCTTTAGTCATAGGTGTACTGTTGATTTATTGGTGGTTGTCCTTATGTACAAACTTCAAACATTTTTAACATGGTTTTATGGATTAGACCAGTGTTTCTCAACTCCTGTCCTCAAGTCGCCCCAACGAGTCATGTTTTCAGGATTTTCCTCAAATGAAGCGGCTGTGGTAATTACTAAGGCAGTGAAACTGATCAAATCACCTGTGCAAAATAATGGAAAGCCTGAAAACATGACCCGTTTGGGCGCCTTAAGGACTGGAGATGAGATACACTGCATTACACTTGTGCTTTTAGTGTGACTCTTTTTTGCATGGATCCTGCATAGTTTGTATTGCATTTCACAATGGTCACTTACATAATTATACTAATATTTTTATAGAACTATAATACAGTGATTGAACAACATCACATGTGTACACATGATTTAAATATGTGTATTCAACAAAGCTTTAGAGTTTAGATGTTCATCTGTATGTAATTTCATACAAACATTTGACTGGCTAGGAGGAACATTATACACTAGTCAGGTAAACAAATTAATTTAAACATGTCTGCTCAACAATAGTTGTGCTTAGATACAATTAAGCAAATTATCATAACAAGGTAAAACTATACTCTAAGTAAGCTTTAATACTCACACAATTTAATTCAGTTGTATTTTCAATTAAAATGTATATATTTATGCAAATAGCATATACTATATACTTGCATCTGTGTTGATATCAGTCTCCTAAACTTTCCTGCACAGCAGCATTCATACAAGTAAAGTGAGAGACAATACTCTCTACCAATCAGAGCTCTATTTCTTTGCAAAACATTTGTCAGTCTAACGTCAAACATGCTGGCAAGAGGAAAGAGAACAGTGACCACTTTAACAAAGCAGTACTGCTCTGTCATTGTCTAATCATAAGACAAGTGAGGTGCTTATGTATCAAAAACATCAGCAGCCATGTTTTATACAGTCACTCAAGGGAAGTCCAAAAGAGCAACACATTTTGGGCTGAATATAACCGACCTTTTGTGGGTAAGTACCATTAACATGATCTTGGAGGAATGGTAGGGTGGTGGGAGTGGTGTTTACCTGTGAAAATGGAAGACACTTACAGCTATAAGAGTAAATTAGGACATATATTTTAGATAATCACAATTTGTTTATTATTAAGTCAAAATAATAAAATAAAAGTAAAACATTTTATTTGATGAAGTATACACTGGCAGCTACGTCTTTAACCTCCCTGGCGGTATGATTATGTCAGGTTTTTGATGCTGAAAGCGGTACAATTGTTTTGCATGGAAATTTGGCATTTTATATTGTAGTCTTGTAATTCTTAGAAATAACTCACTTAAATCTGTCCAAACAAGAGTCTAGTAGACATCCCGGGTATGATAAAGTTTGAAACACAAAATCATTAATTATAATATAATAAATAACTATAAATAATTATAACAAATAATAATATAATAATAATAAAATGATTCACTAATGTAATCAAATCAAAAACACTGAAATTTGCTCAGTTGCAAAATTGTCGCTGTCATTACTTTCAGTGTTTAAAGATAAATTTCCCCAAAAAATCACTATCGCTTAATTCTGCAAGTGATTCTAATTTATTATCGCTGTTTTCTAGCTGGTCTAAAACCACTTTTGACATAAAGGGACACTTTATGGTTCCTATGGACAATCTACAGTTTCCAGGCAGAAAGAACAATCTTTATTATATAAAAGTGCATGCAGGTCACTGGGCAGATCACTAGGGACAAAGGGGTGTGTAATTATTTTATATAGTACTGTAATCTGTAAGATTATAGTACTGTATGTGTACTGTGTTTTTATTTTTTTGAATTTGGTGCCGATCTCCGCCCCCGTGTGTCGTAACGTCGCAGGGAACGGAACTCGGCAGCACACGGGCACTGTGTGAATCGAGCGAGGACAGTGAAGAGACATCGCAGGATTCACACAGTGAAGAGACATTCAGGGGACAAGATAAGTAACTCCCTGCCTGGATACTGCGATGCGATCCCGAGTCTGGCTCGGGGTTACCGCTATTAGTACTGAAAATTCACCCCGCACCACGACTCGGGAATATCGCCAGGGACGTTAAGTACAAATATTTTGAGAAGAGTACTATTTAGTGTGATAATGGGGTAGCATTTTTATAATGGGTCGCAAATTAGTTTCACAAATAGCAGCATTCTTTTTGCATTATGTTCTTAAATCAAAAAGCTGACTCAAAGAACACTAGTTAGATCTGACTGTAGCTTTTTAATGGTACCCAGGTGCTATATAGAAATGAAATGATCTTTGTAAAACACAGATTGGAGCTGATTCAAGCATGCATAACTGTTGAGAAGCCTAGGCCTAAGGACATATTATGTTATTAGGACTGAATCAAATGTACCTTGGATTTTTCCTCATTTCAATAAAATGAAACTGTTTGGGTTAGCATTGAAAGCCCAACCCCCCTCCCCCACAACATGTATAGGTCCCAGAAGGCTTCAGGACAATTCACAAAGGGCAGTGCCATTCGTACATCTGCAGTGAGCAGCTGGCTGTGAAGCCAGAAGAAATCACAGCTGGCTGTGCATAGTAAGTCCTGGTTCACACCAGTGTGGCTTTGAAGTCGCACTACTTCAGAATGACTTCAAAGCCCAAAATCAGTGAGATTTCATGTATGGCTTGCTGACATCCGTGTGACTTCATTTAACAGATGTCAATGCAAGTCACACTGAAATCGCACATAAATAGTGCAGGAACCTTATTCAAAGACTCAAGTCACAGAGATTTGAACGGTTCAATTGCCGCAAATGGGGTGCGACTCGTCATGCGACTTTGAACTGTCAAGTTGCATGACAAGTCACACTTGTATTTGTAGCTACTGACTTTTCTTTTTTCTTTTCAAAAAGGCTGATGAACTGCTTTAAAAAATGAATAGGGTGGGAGGATGGAAACTTGTCAAGTGCCCAATTCCTAGCCCCCCCGCCCAACACTACATTTGCTACAATATAATTTGGGTTTATGTCAACATGTTACAAGTGTTCACTTTACCCCAACAGGTATCATTGCCACAAGCTAAAGAGTTGCATGTTCCAATTAGGTTTCCTAAGTACAAACAAGAATCGGAATCCGGAGACCAAAATATATTGTAAGGCCTCGTACACACGACCGAGAATCTTGTCGTAAATCAAACATTGTTTTCTTCGAGGAGTTTCTTGTCAGGCTTGTCGAGAATCTTGTCAAGCTTTCGTTGCATACACACTGTCAAGACAAAATCTTGTTGTTCTCAAACGCGGTGATGTACAACACGTACGACGGCACTATAAAGGGGAAGTTTGATTCCATTGGCGGTACCCTTGGGGCTGCTTTTACTAATCTCATGTTACTGCCTGATAAGTAAAAGTTTGGTGAGAGACGATTCACGCTTTTCAGTCTGTTACAGCGTGACGAATGTGCTATCTCCATTACGAACGCTACTTTTACCGAAGGTGCGCTCCAGACTCATACTTTATTCTGAGCATGCGTGGGTTTCTAAGCATACACACGAATGTGTTTCTCATCGTAAACCAGCCCGACGAGAAACACGACAAGGAAATTGAGACTCCAGACGAGAAAAAAGAGAACATGTTGTCTTTTTTTCTCGTCGAGATCCACAACAGTTTTCTTGACGAAAAACATACACACAACCGTTTTTCTCTGCAAAAAAGCTCTCCCAGCATTTTTCTTGATGGATTTTGTAGAGGAAAACGGTCGTGTGTACGAGGCCTAAAAGGATGTTAAGGTAATATTTAGGTCAGTAGTGTATTTAGGTTTTGTGCTGACCTAGGCCCGACTAAACTCATGCACCCCCTAATTTAAATATGACCCACCCCTTCCTGTCAAGGCCACACCCCTTGCTGTTTAAGACCCACCCTGAAAATTTAGAGTGGGGACACTAGTTCTGAGGGCCTGGGGGGGGGAGCAATGAAGTCCCTTAATTTGCATAGATTTCCTCTCACTTCCTGTTTGCTTATGGGGCAGGAAGTGAAGGGAAATCTGACCCGGGGCTTAAACCCTCCCTTACTCTATCCAAAATAAAAAAAAAAAAGCGTTGTCTATAGTTCTACTTTAAGCACAAATTTCGGATAATTTTATGGAGAGGACTAAGGAGATATAACCATGCCAATGGTTCAGCAGAAAACATATAGCACAGTGAGGAAGGTTTGTGGTTCAGGATGATAGGACAGTCAAAATTAGAAGCAGCGCTGATTTAGGTTCAACTTGTCCTGAAACATACACAGAATATAAAGTAAAACCAATACCTGGTGTTCTAAAACTACAGAAAGCTGTACCTGTAAACATTAGAATAGTGTAAGTTGCCTAATAAAGGCATTGCTAGGTAAATTTAATATAAGTAAAGAAATTAAAAAGAAAAAAAAACAACAGCGGTGGAAAAAATAAAAATAAAATAACCTTCAAAAATGTAAACTGATAATAATAGCAGCAGAAGAAGTGATGCAACTATTGGATTAAACTGATAGCCAGAGTACTGGGATCTTAAGAAGAGGGTTTTGAAACAACAGCAGAGATATATTTTTCATAAAAAGTTTCCCTTTTTTGTAAGGTGAAACCAACAAATATTCTTAACACAACAAACAGACAAACCTGTTGCTGTGCCAATCCCAAGCACAAAAATATACAACATACTGCATACAGAGTGGTGTATACAGATAGCTTGATCACAGTTATTTTGTATTCATTACATCCTTACAGTATTTATCATTAAAATTTAATTTACTACATTTTGTAAACTAAGCTGAGAGAAAAGACAATTAGAAATAGATTTATGCAACACCTGCACCTTTCCTTTTAAAAATATAAAAAAATATATATACTGTAAGGATTGTCTATATAATTTTATATAATTTTCATCAATTATCAATTGACCTGTTGATTAAAAACAGCCTGACTATGGAATTATCATATATGAGGTGTGACAATTTAACCACTTGACCTCCAGAAGATTTACCCCCCTTCCTGACCAGGCCATTTTTTGTGATACAGCACTGCGTTACTTTAGCTGACAATTGCGTGGTCATGCAATGCTGTACCCAAATAAAATGTATATAAAAATATAAAATAAAAAAATTGAAATCAAATTTCTTAATCAATTTAGGCCAATATGTATTTTGCTACATACATTTGGTAAAAACAAATCTCAATAAGCGAGTATTGATTGGTTTGCGCATACGTTATAGCGTCTAAAAACTATGGGATATAATTATGGGATATAATTATTATTATTGTTTTACTAGTAATGGCAATGATCAGCGACTTATAGCTGGACTGCGATATTGCAGTGGACAAACCAGACACTAACTGACACTTTTGACACTGTTTTGGGAATCAGTGACACTAATACAGTGATAAGTGCTAAAAAATATGCACTGCCACTGTACTAATGACACTGGCAAGGAAGGGGTTAACATCAGGGGCAATCAAAGGGAACACAGGATCAGTGCCTTCCCTACTGACAGAATGGCAATCTGCCTTGTTTACATTAAGTCCGCAGTGCCCGCAGATCAGCTATGTATAATCACAGTGGGAGCAGGCCACCAGCAGTGCAAATGCACGCCCCCTACCCAGAAGTATATCTAGCATGTGATCAGGCGCAACAGTGCCACATTGTTGCCATACATATGTAAGTTATACAGTCAGTAAGTGATTAATTCCCAGAATAGACTATACAAAAATATATACTAGATGATATCTGAAGATGGCCTTCTTTCTGATCTTCTGTCAACATTTGAGGCACCATCTGCCACACTTTTTCCCTATTTATGTTCAATTCTGCCATCATTTTCACAATCAATCTTCAATCCGAGCATTAGAGGGTTCGCGCTCTGCCCATTTTGCATCCGTCCCTTGTATTTTTGGCTTCCCATTTCTTGTGTCATTGTGGACATCTTTAAGCCACCTATGCCATTCAAAAACACTTGATTCTTCATGAAATAGTCACCATAAACCCGTTGCAATACAGCTAAATTTCTACTCACACGTTTGCCAGTTCACTCAAAATTTGATGTTACTCTGCTTCTTCAGATCCCTGTCACTCATTTTTTGCCAACAGCCCAACACACACATGCATTATTACTTCCACTAATCCGTAAAAATGAATTCTCAAGTGACTCGTCATAGTGCTACAGCGCGGACATTCCAGGAATTATAGATATATACAGGGGTCAAGTCCTGGGGAAAAAAGTGTGGGAACTCCCACCCAAGATCCACTCCCCCACCAAAACAAAAAAAATGATACGCTCATATGCATAATTACTAAACCGCATGTTTTTTTTTTTTTTTTCGATCCACTGTACCTTAATAATCCTTTGTTACTGGCCGCTTCCTGTATATGGATTCATTGGGTAGTGTGCGGGTATTCCTTTTCCTTTACCTTTAAGCAAGTTCTTTCTAAATCCCGCAATAACTCGTGGCAGACCTCCGCGTTGTGTCCTGGGAACAATGACAAAAGCTCCCAGGAGACATTGCGGCATCGAGGAAGTGACGGAATACCCGTACACTACCTGATGAATCCATATACAGGAAGCGGCCAGTAACATAAAGGATTACTAAGGTTCGCCTGCCCCTGACAGTGACTTGAGCTGGGCATCGCCGATTGGTGAAGGATCGGCTCGGGCGGCTAGGCTGCTCAAAGCTGCTCTTGTCCTGCAAAGGGAACTGCGTTCCTGCTGTGAAAAAAGTGCAGGGACTCCGTTCCCACGCATTCCCGCAGGACTTGAACCCTGGATATATACATATCTCAAATACAAATATATATGTATAATATAGTGACACTATATATATCTATATATATGTATATATAGATATATATCTATATATATAGAGAGATATATCTATATATATATATATATATATATATATATATATATATATATATATAAATAATGCCATAACTTCCATGCAAAGTGCATGAGCGCCTTTTGCTTTAAATGTAAATGTCCTCAATAGCAAAGAAATACATCTTTAAAATTTATGTTCACTTTCCTTGGGCAGATTATGCAGTTTCAGAGCAGAAATCAGCATGTTTCATTCTAAACTATTATTTTTACACATTAAATTAATAAAAGTAAAACATAGTAGATTTAAATATAACTCACCTTGTTTGGATCATTTAAGCAGCTTGTGTCCGATGTACTATCATTGTCTTTAACTAGTTCCCGTAACTGGGGAAAATCCAGATACTGCAGAAAAGCAGAATCCCTCTGTTGTGGGGCTGGGGGCACATTTGTTTGGTAACATTGTCCCTGTACTCCCGGAGGAACCATCCTGACCTCCATGTATTTTAATGTTCCATCTGTGTTCAGGAAAAGAGCCGGCTGATACTGATCCATGTATGATTTAGTGTCAGATCCACTAAGATAACAACAACTACTACTAAAACCATAACTTTCCTTTCTCAGACATCTCACCAGTAGTATAATGAAAGTAACAAGGGAAACTATGCTGATAGCCACAAGAGAAACAATTAAATATAAAGTCATATCTGATGGGGGTTTGGAGTTTGTGAGAAAATCCCCAGATTTGGGTCTTTGTACTACAACATCATCTGCTATAATGACAAGTACTGTTACAGTGGTAGATAATGGAGGATCCCCATGATCACTGATAGAGATGACAAGTTGTTGCTCTGTATGTTCTGCTTCCTGAAATCCTCGTACAGTCCTAAATTCTCCTGTATGTTTAGACACTTGGAATAGAGAAGAACTACCAGGGTCAATGAGGTTAAAGGCCAACCAGGCATTGTGACCAGAGTCCAGATCCACTGCAGTCAGTTTTGTCACCAGATATCCAGCACTTGTAGATTTTGGGATCCTCTCTTGGACAATGAGATCCTCAGAGTGCTCTGGATACAGCAGTGTGGGGTAATTGTCATTTGTATCCAATATGAATATAAAG
Source organism: Rana temporaria (assembly GCF_905171775.1). Classification (NCBI taxonomy): domain Eukaryota; kingdom Metazoa; phylum Chordata; class Amphibia; order Anura; family Ranidae; genus Rana; species Rana temporaria. The sequence continues at coordinate 316,845,317 of NC_053491.1, read as the reverse complement.
ACAGGGACAGTGGAAAATAACTTTGGAGATCCTGAATCCTCTACTTTTATGGTGATTTGTAGAGTCTGAATGTGCTCATAGTCAAAGGAACGCTGAGCATATATATCACCATTATTAGAACTGATATAAACAAAAGAGGATACAGAGGTTCCATCTACCTGGGTTTCAACTATAGAATACACCAGATCAGCGTTAACCCCTTCATCTACATCAGTAGCAGACACTGTACATAGAAGATTCCCTGGGTCACTGTTCTCCTTAATGAAGGCATTATAGGTAGATTGTGTAAATGTTGGTGCATTATCATTAACATCAGAAACTCTGAGAATGACAGTCATCTTAGCAGAGAGCGCTGGAGAGCCTAAATCAGTAGCTGTCAGCTCAATAGTGTATTGGGCTATTTTTTCTCTATCCAGATTCCCATCAGTGGTCAGTGAATAATGATTTTTAACTGTGCTGATCCTAAAAGGTAATTGTGGTGACATAGCCAATTGCATTTCACTGTTTTTTCCTGAATCCCTGTCTTCCACATTAATTATTCCTACAGTTGTTCCTGGTGGAATATTTTCTGGAATTTCATTCATCAAAGAAGAGAAGGAAATTTCTGGGGCATTATCATTGATGTCTTCTATTTCTACCTGAACCAGACAATTTCCTATCAGTCTGGGTAATCCTTTATCTTTTGCTTTTATTGACAATTCATGGAAATTGTACTCTTCATAATCCACATATCCTTTGGTAAAGATTTCTCCGCTATGCTGGTTTAAATCAAATAACTGTCTTGAGGAGTCAGAAGTGTGACTATCAAAATAATACAGAATTTCTCCATTTGCCCCTTCATCCAAATCTGTTGCATTTAATGATAGCACAATTGTATTTAAGGGGAGATTTTCCTTCAGTTTAATCTTATAAACTGATTGATCAAACACTGGTGGATTATCATTAATATCTAACACTTTTATTGTGATGTGACAGGATCCTGATCTAGCTGGTTCTCCACCATCAATAGCAGTGAGAATAAGATTGTGTTCTTTTTTCTCCTCCCTATCTAACACCTTCTCTAATATCAGCTGAGGGATGAGAGTGCCATCCTTACGACTCTTTACAGATAATGAGAAATAAGGATTTGTGTTTAAGGTGTACTGACTAACACCATTAACACCAACATCTAGATCCTTTGCAATTTCTAAAGCAAACTGAATACCAGGACTTGTCACCAGTTCTGTAATTTCAATAAGATAATTATTAGTAAGGAATCTGGGAGAATTATCATTAATATCCTGAATCTCTATGTCTAAAATTAAATGCTCCAAAGGGTTTTCAGCAACCACCTCTAAACGCAGCATACAGCTCACACTGGATCCACATAGGATCTCTCTATCAATCCTGTCATTAACAGTCAAGCCTCCATTTTCCTTATTTACAGTAAAATATTTTTGGTATTTCTCAGATGACAAATGTAATCTGCGCAGAGAAATCTCTGCACGTTTTATGCCCAGATCCTGAGCTACATTTCCTACCCATGTCCCTGGATCAGACTCCTCCACAATAGAATAACGAAGCTGCCCAGAGACCCAGCCCCAGCTACAAAGGAGAAGGGAGAAAGCTACTTGCCATTTCCAACACAGACAGCAGTCTCTGATGTCCATATCTTACAATGTTTCCTTGGTATTTGATGGAACATAGATCCTATGTAATCCACAATGCCTGTAGCTGTTAAAATTATCTTCTTAACATTGAAAAAATAATCAATCCAGAGAAAAACATGTTCACGACATTGTCTTTTCTGTACAGCAGCTCCTCTTTGTGTGTAAGGAAAGAAGGGAGGGTGAATCACTGAGCCAGGGGGAGGAGAGAGCAGAGGTAACCTGAATAGATCGAACTGTGCTACTAAATGTGCTAATTCTGCCCTCTTCTGGCCAATAATGTAAACCTCACCCACCAATTTAATGTGAAGAAATCCTGTTAAAATGACATGAATGTCTCTTGTAAATTATATTTGTGTTTGAGTGAGACATTTTATAACTTAAAGCTGAACTGCAGGCAAATATAAAAGGCATGCATTAATTCAGTTCTTTAATCATTAATATCTTGTTTCTTTTTTTTAATGCAAGCAGTGAATTTTACCTTGTATCCACTTCTTGCTGTAACTGTATAGCAGAGCTGAAACCTGACATGATGCCACAGAAATTAGTTCATAAGCTGGCAAAAAGCATACACACGGGACGTTAAAGCAGAGTGACAGAGGAAAAGGCTCATCACTGTGCTACTTCACAGGCTGGAGTGGTTTAAGGGATGCCCCAGCTCATAGGAAATGGGATGAAATATGCTGGCCATCAAAATGAGGACATATACTGTAGTGCAAAAAAATTACTGCAGAGAAAATATCTGGATTAAAGGTGAATATTGCAGCAAAATACTATTTTATGTTATGTTTTGATTGTTATGTTGATGTGTTGGTAAAACAATATAACTAAAAAAAAGAGCAAAACCTCAAAGTCTACTAATTCACTTCTAAACAAATGTTACGTTAAAAATGAAAAGGGGAAAAAAAGTTGTAGTGTATTCTTATATATTAGGTGACTGATCTGAGTCTGTGTTACCTATTCTATGTTGTAAATAATGTGTGTGTGTTACCTATTTTATGTTGTAATAATATGTGCGTGTGGTACCTATTTTATGATGTAAATAATGTGTGTGAGTTACCTATTTTATGTTGTAAATCATGTGTGTGTGTTACCTATTTTATGTTGTAAATAATGTGCGTGGGTTACCTATTTTATGTTGTAAATAATGTGCGTGTGTTACCTATTTTATGTTGTAAATAATGTGCGTGTGTTACCTATTTTATGATGTAAATAATGTGTGTGAGTTACCTATTTTATGTTGTAAATAATGTGCGTGTGTTACCTATTTTATGTTGTAAATAATGTGCGTGTGTTACCTATTTTATGTTGTAAATAACGTGCGTGTGTTACCTATTTTATGTTGTAAATAATGTGCGTGTGTTACCTATTTTATGTTGTAAATAACGTGCGTGTGTTACCTATTTTATGTTGTAAATAATGTGCGTGTGTTACCTATTTTATGTTGTAAATAATGTGCGTGTGTTACCTATTTTATGTTGTAAATAATGTGCGTGTGTTACCTATTTTATGTTGTAAATAACATGCGTGTGTTACCTATTTTATGTTGTAAATAATGTGCGTGTGTTACCTATTTTATGTTGTAAATAATGTGTGTGTGTTACCTATTTTATGTTGTAAATAATGTGCATGTGTTACCTATTTTATGTTGTAAATAATGTGCGTGTGTTACCTATTTTATGTTGTAAATAATGTGTGCACTAATGGTGCATTGAAAAAAAATGCATTTACTCTAACTTGTTAAAATATTTTTAATCCCTTTTGTAATTGTCACAGATATGTACATTAGAGTTCTATTAACTTTTGTAGTTCACTACAAACTGTAAAAAAACCTTTTGCCATGACGTACACAAAATCAAAAAGCTATATAGATCCTGTTTTCAAGTAGACTGACAAAGTACAAACATATACTGCAAGTACAAATCATATGCAGAGTTTTCTCTATCTGGATACGTCACAAGTACAGTAGAGTCCTTAAATTAATATAAGTAAATGCAATGTTTTTCCATAAAAAAAATATCAATCAAGTTAAACCAAGAAAAAAAAACATGAACTAACAATAACAGTGGTCAATCATTAAACTATGCTGTCAGAGAATTTGCAAAACAGGGAAGTGGCATCTTCAGAATGGGTCCTGAAACTGCAGTAATATGTGTGCTAATTCTAGCCACAGACAAACAAACCTGACCTTAGTCATTATTCACACATTGTACACTTGCTGTGCTTATCATTACAATAACATCACTACTAATAAAAACTGAACAAGAAAAAAAAATCATGATTTGTATTGTATTGTATTGTATTTACAACATAACAGCTAATAACAGCTAATGTAGCTAAAATTGCTGGAAAAGTTAATGCTGGTTCTGGACTGGTAGGATAGTATCAGAACACACCGTGCTGTTCAGTTTGTTGTGTAAGAAGCTGTGTAGCCTCAGGCAAGTCAGGGTGCCCATGTCGATCTGTGTCCACAGACAATAGCAGCCACAATGGGCACAAAAGCATCAGAACTATAAGCAATGGAAGAAGGTGACCTGGTCTGATGAAACATGTTTTTTTCTTTGACATCATGTGGATAGCCGGGTGCATATGCATGGCTTACCTGGGGAAGAGATGGCACCAGGATATAGTGTGGAGAGAACAGAGGCATTGTGATGCTTTGTACAGTAGAGTCCATGTCTCGATGGGTCAGGGCTGTTTTGGCATAAAAAAGGGCACCTACTCAATATTAGGTGGGTGGTCATAATGCTATGGCACCAAAACAGCCCTGACCCATTGTGCAGAAGAAAAATCAGCTTGCTACACGGGCACACAGAAAACAGTGGTTGTCTATGTCCTCAGTTCTCACTTGAACACAGCTGTCAACCAGGTTAAATTGCAAATGAACTCAACAAAATGCACAGTAAATCAATGCAGCATGAAGTAAAGACCAATATAAAATGATAGCTGGCAGATTATTGGCCTGTACAGTGACAGCATCTTGAAAACACAATATGTAGGAAAAAAGTGCATACAATGCATGTAAATGCACATAAAATGCACAAAAGCAGGTGAATGGTCTTGAGTTTTTACTTATGTACACAAGTGTGAACCTGCCCTTGAAAACCTGATGCTTCCTGCTTCTAGTAGGTTTTTACTTTCTGGGAACAATGTACACAATGTGTATAATGTACACTCCAGCTACGTCCTGCCAAGAATGGAGCGAAGTATGATGTGACAGTTGGCTGCCAAATGGTTAGATAGTTAGATAGTTAGTCAGGTTGAAAAAAAAGACAAACGTCCATCTAGTTCAACCAATAAAAGAGAAATAAAAATAAATTCATACAATCCCATATGGGCTGAAGAGAATGATAGGAAACAAGCAAGATAAGAGTGGTGGGGAAAAAGCACCGACTGACAGCATAGATCATTCAGCGTTGGAGGAGGGCAAACTTGTAAAATAATGCGTAAATATACTGTGCATACTTACAAATTATGGCAAGACTCACTCAATTTACTTCACATTACTTCTGCTCTAAATCACAGTTGCCAATAATAAAAGTGTTTCTAAACCCAAAAACCAAAATGTTATATATTGCATCTTACCATCCGTTTATGTAGTGGCTACACTATTTTTCTTTCGCCACACTCTTTTTCTTTTCACCTCATAATTCTGCCATTAACACACATACAGTGCCTGCCGCCGAGAATGTGTTTTTAGCACGACAGCATCGCGCTGATTCTCGGCGACAGGGTGCCGACATCTCGCACTCGCTGGAATAGTAAAAGCACATTTCCAGCGAGCGCGTCATAGATGCGACGGGGATCCGACTTGGATTCCCGCCAATTCTACACGTGTGCGGCGTTTGTTATGAATCCTGAGGAGGAACTCCCCGCCGGATTTTAAATAAAAATCCGGCATGGGTTCCCCCCTCAGGAGCATACCAGGCCCTTAGGTCTGGTATGGGTTGTAAGGAGACCCCCCTACGCTGAAAAAACGGCGTAGGGGTCCCCCTACAATCCATACCAGACCCGTATCCAAAGCACGCTACCCGGCCAGCCAGGAAAGGAGTGGGGATGAGTGAGCGCCCCCCCCCCCCTCCTGAGCCGTACCAGGCTGCATGCCCTCAACATGGGGGGGTTGGGTGCTCTGGGGCAGGGGGGCGCACTGCGGGGCCCCCCCACCCCAGAGCACCCTGTCCCCATGTTGATAAGGACAGGGCCTCTTCCTGACAGCCATGGCCGTTGGTTGTCACGGTCTGCGGGCGGGGGGCTTATCGGAATCTGGGAGCCCCCTCAAATAAGGGGGCCCCCAGATAACGGCCCCCCACCCTAAGTGAATGGATATGGGGTACATCGTACCCCTAACCATTCACCTGGAGGCAAAGTGGTAAAGTTAATAAACACACGACACAAGAGTTTTTAAAATAATTTATTTGTCTGCTCCGGAGGCACCCCCTGTCTTCTTTAGCTCTTTTTGCAGGGGGGCTTCTTCTTCCGCTATCCGGGAGTCTTCTCTGCTATCCAGGGGGGCTTCTCCGCTTTCCGGGGGTCTTCTCCACTTTCTGGGGGTCTTCTCCGCTCTCCGGGGGTCTTCTACGCTTTCCGGGGGTCTTCTCCACTCTGGGGGGTCTTCTTCTATGTTCGCCGCTCTCCGCTGTTGACTCGGCGCACCCCGGTTCTTCCTCCCGCTGTCCGGTGCCTTCTCCTTCAGGGCTGGCCGCCGCTATACTATACTATATACTATACTGTGACGTCATCTTCTTCACTTCTCTTCTTCAGCCTTCTCCCGATGTTGACACGACGCTTCTTCTCACTGCAATGACAGGTGCGCGGCTTGCATCTGACTTATATAGGCCTCACAGTCCCATCATGCTCCGGTACCTACCCATGTGATACCTACCCACGTGGGTAGGTATCACATGGGTAGTTCCCGGAGCATGATGGGACTGTGAGGCCTATATAAATCAGATGCAAGCCTTCTATTGAGAAGATCCCAAGCTGAGTGCTGTTCGGTGGGGGATCGGTCTGAGGAGAACCCAGAGGCAGGTGATCCAACAAGGCTAGAACGAACCATCGGGGATCTGGGTGGCTGGACACTGACAGGTCACATTCAACCTGTCAGTCGGTAACCCCAAAGGGACATACTGGGAGGATTCGCTCTACCGTTCACAATTTCAGCACTAGGCCTGTGGCAGAGGTCTCACCTATCATCCTAATTTAAATAGAGCCAAGTCGGTGGCAGAGACTTGTTCCTCCCAGAAGCTTTAAGTGGCGCTCTGGCTGCCAGACCTGTGAGAGAGGTCTGTCCAGGGGCACTTCACCCACTCCGGCAGGAGTGGCGACGCATACAAGTACCATTTCTAAAGGGCAGGATTGACTTTACTATCCATAGCCTGATACTGTGAATTTGCTCTTCCTTCACCAACCTATCCTGTCTACCTCAAGTTTACATGTTGGTCGTGTTGGACCGGGAAAATAAAGCATTTGAAAATGCCAACCAACGGTCCTGGACATTCTGTTATTGCTCTCAGCACTACCATCACCCCTAGACACAGTGAAGAGGTAACTTAAACACGCCATTCCCAAATATAATCAGCGGCTCCTCCGGGGGTAGTGCTACACGTGTTATCAACTTTCATAAAGGATTGGACTGCCTTTCATATATATTGTTTCATTTTTGCAATCAATTTTTGCACTGTGTTTAGTTGAAGTTTTAAAGGACACATACACCACTTTGAGCGTGGCTACAAACGCCTGCATGTTATTTTTATTTGCTTACACTCTTATAAGAGGAGACTCTAGAAACATTGGGCCAAATCCTCAAAAGAGATACGACGGAGTAACTGCTGTTACTCCGTCGTATCCCTGGTCCTAACTATGGAACTGATCCACAGAATCAGTTTTCCATAGTTAGGGAGAAGATCCGGCATGTGTAACTCAATTACACTGCCGGATCTTAGGATGCAGTACCGCATCCGCCTCGGGTATGCAAATTAGCACTTACGGAGATCCACAAAGCTTTTCAGCTTCGTTTTTTCTCCGTAAGTTTTAGTTTGCATACGCAAAATTAGGGCTGCTTTTACATGGTGTAAAGTTAGTACACCATGTAAAAGCAGACCCTTCTGTCTAGCGACGCGTTTTTTTTCGAATTTGAATTTTTTTTCGCGCCGTATCTTTTTTTTTTCCCGACGCAACTTTATTGACCCGTCGCAATCCACAAAGCCAGGCGTAACGTAATTTCATGCTATGCACGTCGGGAAAATGACGTCACGAGCATGCGCAGTACGGCCGGCGCGGGAGCGCGCCTCATTTAAATGGGAATCGCCCCCATGAAATGAGGAACGCCTTGCGCCGGCGGAATTTAAGTTACACGGCCAGAAATTTCTAGGTAAGTGCTTTGTGGATTGGGCACTTAGGTAGAAATTTTAAGGCAGTGTAACTTAAATTAGAATTTCGCCGTTACGCCGGGTCTTTGTGGATTTGGCCCATAGGCTTTTATACCAGATGTTTGTAAGTTGTTGTCAATGCATGTAGTAGGATTTTGATGAATGCACTTGGGCTTTATATTAAGGTATTTTAAATTCCACTATCTATAGGAGGTGGAGCATTTGAGCACACTAATATTTTTAAGACGCCAAGTAAAATGACTATAGAACACTGTCACTGTAGGAGGGCGATCTACTAGATCATCTTTCAGTTCACAGGCAGCGCCACTAACCCTTTATTCATATATATAAACCTTGCATTTGGAGATCCTTAATTGGGGTCCCCAAGGGAAGGCTACAGCCTAGCCTACACCTAAGCACGGATTTATTAAGATGTATAGACATTCATTGGAGTCTGGGTTCACACTTAGTGCGGAAGTGGCTCACAGCAGGTGTCTGGCACAATTTAGCATGAGAAGCTATGAATTAAAATATAAACTAAACCTAAAATAATAAGAAGAATACCTTACCTTGCTTGGGTCATTTAAGCAGCTTGCATCCGATGTACTATCATTGTCTTTAACTAATTCCCGTAGCTGAGGAAAATCCAGATACTGTAGAAAAGCAGAATCCCTCTGTTGTGGGGCTGGGGGCACATTAGTTTGGTAACATTGTCCCTGTACTCCTGGAGGAACCATCCTGACCTCCATGTATTTTAGGGTTCCATCTGTATTCAGGAAAAGAGCCGGCTGATACTGATCCATGTATGGTTTGGTGTCAGACCCACTCAGATAACAGCAACTGCTACTATAACCATAACTTTCTTTCCTCAGGCACTTCACCAATAATATAATGAAAGTCACAAGGGAAACCAAACTGATAGCCACAAGAGAAACAATTAAATATAAAGTCATATCTGATGTAGGTTTGGAGTTTGTGAGGAAATCTCCAGATTTAGGTCTTTCTACTACAACCTCATCTGCTATACTGACAAATACAGTGACAGTGGTAGATAATGGGGGGTCCCCATGATCACTGATAGAGATGGCAAGTTGCTGTTCTGTATTTTCTGCTTCCTGAAATCCTCGTACAGTCCTGACCTCTCCTGTATGTTTGGACACTTGGAATAGAGAAGAACTACCAGGATCAATGAGGTTAAAGGCCAACCAAGCATTGTGACCAGAGTCCAGATCCACCACAGTCAGTTTTGTCACCAGATATCCAGCACTTGTAGATTTTGGGATCCTCTCTTGGACAATGAGATCCTCAGAGTGTTCTGGATACAGCAAGGTGGGGGAGTTGTCATTTGTATCCAATATGAATATAAAGACAGGGACAGTAGAAAATAACTTTGGAGATCCAGAATCTTCTACTTTTATGGTGATTTGTAGTGTCTGAATGTGTTCATAGTCAAAGGAACGCTGGGCATATATATCACCATTATTAGAATTTATATAAACAAAAGAGGATACAGACGATCCATCTATCTGGGTCTCCACTATAGAGTAAACTAGATCAGAGTTAACCCCCTCATCTACATCAGTAGCAGACACTGTACATAGAAAAGCCCCTGGGTCACTGTTCTCCTTACTGAAGGCATTATAGGTAGATTGTGCAAATGTTGGTTCATTGTCATTAACATCAGAAACCCTGAGAATAACAATAATCCTACTTGACAAAGCCGGAGAGCCTAAATCAGTAGCTGTCAGTTCAATAGTATATTGGGAATGTTTTTCTCTATCTAGATTTCCATCAGTGATTAGTGAATAACGATTTTTAACTGTTCTGATCTTGAATGGTAATTGTGGAGAGATATCCAATTGTATTTCTCCATTTTTCCCAGAATCTTTATCTCTCACATTAATTAATCCCACAGTTGTTCCTAGTGGTATACTTTCCAGAATCTCATTTGTCAAAGAGGAAAAATAAATTTCTGGAGAATTATCATTAATATCTTCTATTTCCACCCGAACCAGACAATTCCCTATCAGTCTAGGTAATCCTTTATCTTCTGCTTTAATTGATAATTCATGAAGATGTGTCTCTTCATAATCAATATTTCCTTTGATAAAGATTTCTCCACTATGCTGGTTCACACCAAATAACTGCACTGAGGTTTCAGAAGTGTGACTATCAAAATAATACAGAATTTCTCCATTTGCCCCTTCATCTAGATCCGTTGCATTTAATGACAATACAACTGTATTTATAGGGAGATTTTCCTTCAGTTTGATCTTATAAACTGATTGATCAAACACTGGTGGATTATCATTAATATCTAACACTTTTATTGTGATGTGACAGGATCCTGATCTAGCTGGTTCTCCTCCATCTATAGCAGTGAGAATAAGATTGTGTTCTCGTTTCTCCTCCCTATCTAACACCTTCTCTAATATCAGCTGAGGAATGAGAGTGCCATCTACACGATTCTTTACAGATAATGAGAAATAAGGATTTGTGTTTAATATGTACTGACTAACACCATTAATACCAACATCTAGATCCTTTGCAATTGCTAAGGCAAACTGAGTACCAGCACTAGTGAATATTTCTGTAATTTCAATAAGATACTCATTAGTTAAGAATGTAGGAGAATTATCATTGATATCCTGAATCTCTATGTCTATGCTAAACATCTCCAAAGGATTTTCAGCAACCACCTCTAAATTCAGCACACAATTCACACTGAATCCACAAAGGATCTCTCTATCAATCCTATCATTAACAGTCAAGCCTCCATTTTCCTTATTTACAGTAAAATATTTTTGGTATTTCTCAGCTGACAAATGTAATCTGCGCTGAGCAATCTCTGCACGTTTTATGCCCAGATCCTGAGCTACATTCCCTACCCATGTCCCTGGATCAGACTCCTCCACAATAGAATAACGAAGCTGCCCAGAGACCCAGCCCCAGCTACAAAGGAGAAGGGAGAAAGCTACTTGCCATTTCCAACACAGACAGCAGTCTCTGATGTCCATATCTTACAATATTTCCTTGGTATTTGATGGAACATAGATCCTGTGTAATCCACAATGCCTGTAGCTGTCAAAATTATCTTCTTAACATTGAAAAAATAATCAATCCAGAGAAAAACCTGTCCACGACATTGTCTTTTCTGTACCGCAGCTCTTCTTTGTGTGTAAGGAAAGAAGGGAGGGTGAATCACTGAGCCAGGGGGAGGAGAGTGCAGAGCTAACCCAAATGCATCTAGCTGTGCTACTAAATGTGCTAATTCTGCCCTCTTCTGGCCAATAATGTAAACCTCACCCACCCACCAATGTAATGTGAAGAAATCCTGTTAAAATGACAATTGTTTTTTTTTTTTTTTACTATTTCTTTATATGCTGTTATAATTAAATAAAAAAGGGTATTATATACTTTTTGGTTTCGATGAATGCATAATATTCCGAAATTATGTATTATACATACAGTGTACCACAACTGTCAAGTTATCAACGGTGTTAAAAATGTAGTGTGGTTAAAATACATTATAGCTCTTGATAATTATATTTGCGTTTGAGTGAGACATTTTATAATTTAAAGCTGAACTGCAGGCAAATATAAAAGGCATGCATTAATTCAGCTCTTTAATTATTAATATATTGTTACTTTTTTTTAATGCAAGCAGTGAATTTTACCTTTTATCCAGTTCTTGCTGTAACTGTATAGCAGAGCTGAAACCTGACATGATCCCACAAAATTAGTTCATAAGCTGGCAAAAAGCATACACACGGGAAGTTAAAGCAGAGTGACAGAGGAAAGGGCTCATCACTGTGCTGCTTCGCAGGCTGGAGTGGTTTGTGGGATGACCCGGCTCATAGGAAATATGATTAAGTATGCTGGCCATTAGAATGAGGACATATAGTGGAAAAAAATTACTGCAGAGAAAATATCTGGTTTAGAGGTGAATATTGCAGAAAAAAACAGTTGTATTTTATGTTTTGATTTTACCTTGTTATTGGCTTGAGGTTTGTTTAAAGCTACAATTTGACATGGTTTTGGTATATGTTGAATATGTTGATGCGTTGGTAAAACAATATTACTAAAGAAAAGAACAAAACCTCAAAGTCTACCAACTCACTGTTAAACAAATGTTACGCAAAAAAAAAAAAAAAAAAAAAAAAATAAACGTTGTAGTGTATTCTTATATATTAAGTGTCTTATCTAAACCTTTCTTACCTATTTTACTGTATGTATAAATAATGTGTGCACTAATGGTGCATTGAAAAAAATGCATTTAATCTAACTTATAACAATATTTTTAATCCCTTTTGTAATTGTCACAGACATGTACATTTGAGTTCTATTTACTTTTTTAGTTCACTACAAACTGTAAAAAACCTTTTGCCACAATGTACACAAAATCAAAAAGCTATACAGATCATGTTTTCGAGTAGACTACCAAAGTCCATACATATACTGTAAGAAACCAAATTCATACAGAAAAAAAAAGTGTAACATCATGTTAAAGTGAATGTTTCCTTACATAGATTGAATTTTACTTGCAACATTTACTGCATATAGAGTACAAATCATACCCGGAATTTTCCCTATCTGGATACATCACAAGTACAGTAGTGCCCTTATGTTAATATATGTAAATGTTTTATATAAGTTCAATGCTTCCGAGCATGTGTCGACTTGATTCTGAGCATGCGTAGGTTTTTTCTCTGTCAGAGTTGCACACAGACGATAGAAGTTTCCTATCTTTTTTTTTCCATCGAAAAAAAAAACATGTCCTATTTCTAAACACAGACTTTTGTCATCGGAAATTCCGATCGTGTGTACGAAGCATTAGTCTTTATTCACACATTGTACACTTGCTGTGCTTATCATTACAATAACATTACTACTAATAAAAACTGAACAAGAAAAAAATAAATTATGGTTTGGATGACATTACCTACTTCTACGTTTCCCTTTTATTTTTGTGATAAATACCCAGTTCTATAATTGATTAAAAAATAAATACAATTAAATAAAAAGGTGCCAAAGATTACTTAAAAAAAAAAATAGAAAATCTCAATTTGACACAAAAAGCACAGTAAGACAAGCAAAGAGTAAATGTACTGCACTAATAAAAAGGAGCATACACTGATCGGTCATAACCTAATGACCACTGACAGGTGTTGAAACTGTAACTGTAACGATTTGAGAAAGGACCAAATTGTAATGGCTAAACAATTGGGACAGAGCAATTCCAAAACTGCAGCCTTGGTGGGATGTTCTTTGTCTGCAGCGGTTAGGACCTACCAACAGTGGTTCAAGGAAGGAAAACTAGTGAAACAGCAGCAAGGTTATGACCGCCAAGGTTCTTTGATGAATGTAGGGAGCGAATGCTAACCCGTGCGCAACAGAACAGCTACTGTAGTTAAAATTGCTTAATTAGTTAATGCTGGTTCTGGTAGGACAGTATCAGAACACACAGTGCTGTTCAGTTTGTTGTGTAAGGGGCTGTGTAGCCTCAGGCAAGTCAGGGTGCCCATGCTTATCTGTGTCTACAGACTATAGCACCCACAATGGGCACATGAGCATCAGAACTATAATCCAGAGCAATGGAATAAGATGGCATGGACTGATGAAACATGTTTTTTTCTTTTACATCATATGGATGGCTGGGTGCATATGCGTGGCTTACCTGGGAAAGAGATGGCACCAGGATGCAGTGTAGGAAGAACAGTGGCATTGTGATGCTTTGTACAGGGGAGTCCATGCCTCGATTTGGTCAGGGCTGTTTTGGCAGCAAAAAGGGCACCTACTCAATATTAGGTGAGTGGTCATGATGCTATGGCTGATCGGTGTATGTTTTAACTGTCACACACATAATTTTTCCAAAAATATCTTTTGACTTGGTAATACATTGTGACTACTGAATTGCAAAATATGTATTTCATACTTATTTAGGACCAGTTCAGATTTGTGCAGAGAGCTCTGTTTTTTTGCAGAAGAAAAAATCAGCTTGCTACAAGCGCACACAGAAAACAGTGGTTGCCATGTCCTCAGTTCATACTTGAACACAGCTGTCAACCAGGTTAAACTGCATCCGCACTTCTATGCACATAAATGCAAATGAACTCAGCAAAATGCACAGTAAATTAATGCAGCGGAAAGGAAAGAGCAATAAAAACTGATGGCTGGCAGATGATTCGCATGTACAGTGACAGCATCTTGAAAACACAATATGCAGAAAAAAGTGCATAAAAATGCAGGTAAATGCACATAAAATGCACAAAAGCAGGTGAATGGTCTTGAGTTTTTACTTATGTACACAAGTGTGAACCTACCCTTGAAAACCTGCTGCTTCCTGCTTCTAGCAGGTTTTTACTTTCTTCTTACTTTCTGTGAACAATGTACAGCACATGCAGCATATAGTGTACACTCCAGCTACGTCCTGCCAATAATGGAGCCAGGTATGATAACTCTTGTGAGCATGCCCAGGTGGATGCCAAATGGTTACATAATTAGATAGTTACATAGTTAGTCAGGTTGAAAAAAGACACAAATCCATCTAGTTCAACCAATAAAAGAGAAATAAATAAATTCATACAATCCCATATGGGCTGAAGAGGATGATTGGAGACCCGAAAGAAGCAGCAAACAAGCAAGTTAATAGTGGTGGGGAAAAGCAGCGACTGACAGCAAAGATCATTCAGCGTTGGAGGAGAGCAAACTTGTAAAATAATGTGTAAATATACTGCGCATACTTGCAAATTAAGTCTCACTTACTTCACATTACTTCTGCTCTAAATCAAAGTTGCCACTAATTAAAGTGTATCTAAACCCAAAAACAAAAATATTATATATTGCATCTTACCATCCTTTGATGTGATGGCTACATAATTTTTCTTTCGCCACACTTTTTTCTTTTTCTTTTCACCTAGTAATTCTGCCAATAACACACGTACTGTCCTAGGATGACTGCGATCACTCAAACCACTGTATCAGGACAACAAAAACAGGGTAAGACTACAGGATGCCGCCCTTCTCCTCTTGCCCATAGCATAGAGGATGTGGTTCTGTATTCCTCATATATAGCTGTGAAAAATGCAACTGATAACATTCAGCACAGAAAGAGAACACAGGAAGTTAGGCTCACAAGATCTCTGGCAAGATCATTTTAAACAGATATAACAAAACTCTTTCAGTGGCACGATTACCAGACCAAAAGGAGCCAAATAAGGCAAATGCATTAGGCAGACATTCATTTTGAGGCTGGGTTTACACTTAGTTCGGAAGCGGCTCACAGCAGGGGTTCAGTGCATACCTGTTCTCCGTTTCAGGGATGAATCAGGCCCGAATTTTTGCCTGAATTCAAACCTTAGACGGAGCCGAAGATGCACAGGACCTCTGTGCAATCCGCTCCGTGGCCACCATCAAGATGTGTGAATCGGCTCCATTGGGAGCCGGGCACACTCTCCTGTCATGCCAATTGGATGCGGGGAAACCTGCATTGAATTCACACTAATGTGAACCCAGCCTAAAGAGTTGACATACCCTTTCAGAATTAGAACTTAAGCCCATGTAGAGAAAGATGAATACAACCAATGCTTTGAAGTACTACTAGCAAGTTTTATTGTAGTAATAGCATGATTTTAAACTTTTCAAATTCTGTTTATATACATATGCCTACATCATATACCCAACAATGCAGGGATCCATCCTTTAGGCGCTCACCATACTGCATTGTAAGACACAGTGGGGTTGTTCCATTATTGGAGAGTGGAAACTTAAAATTAGGCCTTGAGTATTGATAATTACCCACAATTTTGCACGAGAAGCTATGAATTAAAATAACAACTACATCTTAAATAATAATAATAATACCTCACCTTGCTTGGGTCATTTAAGCAGCTTGTATCTGATGTGTTATCATTGTCTTTCACTAGTTCCCGTAGCTGAGGAAAATCCAGATACTGTAGAAAAGCAGAATCCCTCTGTTGTGGGGCTGGGGGCACATTCGTTTGGTAACATTGTCCCTGTACTCCTGGAGGAACCATCCTGACCTCCATGTATTTTAGGGTTCCATCTGTATTCAGGAAAAGAGCTGGCTGATACTGATCCATGTATGATTTGGTGTCAGACTCACTAAGATAACAGCAACTGCTACTATAACTTTCTTTCCTCAGACATTTCACTACTAATATAATGAAAGTCACAAGGGAAACCAAACTGATAGCCACAAGAGAAACAATTAAATATAAAGTCATATCTGATGGGGGTTTGGCGTTTGTGAGAAAATCCCCAGATCTGGGTTTCTCTACTACAAGATTATCTGCTATACTAATAAGTACTGTGACAGTGGTAGATAATGGGGGATTCCCATGATCACTGATAGAGATGGCAAGCTGCTGCTCTGTATTTTCTAGCTCCTGAAATCCTTGTACAGTGCGGACCTCTCCTGTATGTTTAGACACCTGGAATATCAAAGAACTGGCAGGATCAATGAGGTTAAAGGCCAACCAAGCATTGTGACCAGAGTCCAGATCCACTGCAGTCAGTTTGGTCACCAGATATCCAGCACTTGTAGATTTTGGGATCCTCTCTTGGACAGTGAGATCTTCGGAGTGTTCTGGATACAGCAGGGTGGGGGAGTTGTCATTTGTATCCAAAATGAATATAAAGACAGGGACAGTAGAAAATAACTTTGGAGATCCAGAATCCTCTACTTTTATGGTGATTTGTAGAGTCTGAATGTGTTCATAGTCAAAGGAACGCTGAGCATATATATCACCATTATTAGAATTAATGTAAACAAAAGAGGATATAGAGGATCCATCTATCTGGGTTTCCACTATAGAGTAAACCAAATCAGAGTTAACCCCCTCATCTGCATCAGTAGCAGACACTGTACATAGAAGAGTCCCAGGGTCACTGTTCTCATTAATGAAGGCATTATAGGTAGATTGTGTAAATGTTGGTTCATTATCATTAACATCAGAAACCCTGAGACTAAAAATAATCTTACTGGACAAAGCCGGAGAGCCTAAATCAGTAGCTGTCAGTTCAATAGTATATTGGGAATTTTTTTCTCTATCCAGATTCCCATCAGTGATCAGTGAATAGCGATTTTTAACTGTTCTTATCTTAAATGGTAATTGTGGAGAGATTTCCAATTGTATTTCTCCATTTTTCCCAGAATCTTTATCTTTCACATTAATTAATCCCACAGTTGTTCCTAGTGGTATACTTTCTGGAATCTCATTTGACAAAGAGGAAAAATAAATTTCTGGAGAATTATCATTAATATCTTCTATTTCCACCCGAACCAGACAATTCCCTATCTGTTTTGGTAATCCTTTATCTTCTGCTTTAATTGATAATTCATGAAGATGTGTCTCTTCATAATCAATATTTCCTTTGATAAAGATTTCTCCACTATGCTGGTTCACACCAAATAACTGCATTGAGGTTTCAGAAGTGTGACTATCAAAATAATACTGAATTTCTCCATTTGCCCCCTCATCCAGATCTGTTGCATTTAACAACAATACAACTGTATTTATAGGGAGATTTTCCTTCAGTTTGATTTTATAAACTGATTGATCAAAAACTGGTGGATTATCATTAATATCTAACACTGTTATTGTGATATGACAGGATCCTGATCTAGCTGGTTCTCCACCATCTATAGCAGTGAGGATAAGATTGTGTTCTTGTTTTTCCTCCCTATCTAACACCTTCTCTAATATCAGCTGAGGGATGAGAGTGCCATCTACACGATTCTTTACAGATAATGAAAAATAAGGATTTGTGTTTAATATGTACTGACTAACACCATTAATACCAACATCTAGATCCTTTGCAATTTCTAAGGCAAACTGAACACCGGGATTTGTCAACAACTCTGTAGTTTCAATAAGATAATCATTGGTTAAGAATCTGGGAGAATTATCATTAACATCCTGAATCTCTATGTCTATGCTAAAAAGCTCTAAAGGATTTTCAGCAACCACCTCTAAATTCAGCACACAATTCACACTGGATCCACATAGGATATCTCTATCAATCCTATCATTAACAGTCAAGCCTCCATTTTCCTTATTAACAGTAAAATATTTTTGGTATTTCCCAAATGATAAATGTAATCTGCGCTGAGCAATCTCTGCACGTTTTATGCCCAGATCCTGAGCTACATTTCCTACCCATGTCCCTGGATCAGACTCCTCCACAATAGAATAACGAAGCTGCCCAGAGACCCAGCCCCAGCTACAAAGGAGAAGGGAGAAAGCTACTTGCCATTTCCAACACAGACAGCAGCCTCTGATGTCCATATCTTACAATGTTTCCTTGGTATTTGATTGAACATAGATCCTGTGTAATCCACAATACCAGTAGCTGTCAAATTGCTCTTCTTAGCATTGAAAAAATAATCCATCCATAGAAAAACATGTCAACGACATTGTCTTTTCTGCACAGCAGCTCCTCTTTGTGTGTGTGGAAAGATGGGAGGGTGAATCACTGAGCCAGGGGGAGGAGAGAGCAGGCTTAGCTAGAACTGATTTAGCTGTGAAGCTAAACATACCAAGCCTGACCTCTTCTGGCCAATAATATGAACTGCATCCACCAATTTAATGCAAAGGAAATCAGTAAATATTCCAATTCCTTCTTTAACACTAGTATATATGTATACGCTTTGTATAATTTAAACATGAAATAAAATAGGTATTACACGCTCTTTTATATTTAAAGATTGTATTATATTTTTCTATTTACAAAGGAATGCATTATAACTACAGTGTAAAAAGTAATCTCTATTGCTGAAAAAGCAGTATATACACCAGCTAATGTTTAGTAACCCTCCAATAAGATTAAAGAGAAAAATAAATAAAATAAAGCGCCAAAGATAAATAAATAAATAAATAAAGAATTAAACTTAAATACACAACTGCAGTGAACAAATTTGCTGTGCAAATGAACAATATGTTAATTATTAAAGCGTGGTGTAGTAATTTACATAAGATTATATTTGTCTTTAAGTGAGCATTCACATTACTTAAAACTACAGATGATCTTTTGAGTGTAAGCTATGATAGCAAAAGAAGCATAAAGAATTAAACTAATGTATGGCTAGAATCTATATATAACGTGTGTGTGTATGTATGTATGTTCCAGCATCACGTCCAAACGGCTAAAGATATTAACATGAAACTTGGCACACATGTTACTTATATGTCAGCAACAAACATAGGATAGGTGGTTTAACCCTTACCCACCCCCATTTGCCATGGTCGGGGTTTTTCTTTAAAGTCCCATTCAACTCTATGGGAAATACATGTTACTTCATAACTTCCAAACGGCTGTACATATGTCGATAACACTTGGTCACATGTTACTTATATGTCCACTTAAACTATAGGATAGTTAATTTATCCCTTAACTACCCCCATTTGTGAGGGTCGGGGTTTTTGTTTAACCACTTGCTTACTGGGCACATATACCCCCCTCCTGCCCAGGTGAAATTTCAGCTTTCGGCACTGCATCGCTTTAACTAACAATTGCGCGGTCGTGCGACGTGGCTCCCAAACAAAATTGACGTCCTTTTTTCCCCACAAGTAGAGCTTTCTTTTGGTGGTATTTAATCGCCTGTGCGGTTTTTATTTTTTGCGCTATAAACAAAAAAGTGAGACAATTTTGAAAAAAATACAATATTTTTTACTTCTTGCTATAATAAATATCCCAATTTAAAAAAAAAATAACATTTTTTTTTCTCAGTTTAGGCCGATACGTATTCTTCTACATATTTTTGGTAAACAAAAAAAAAAAAATCGCAATAAGCGACTGGTTTGCGCAAAAGTTATAGCGCTTACAAAATAGGGGACAGAATTATTATTTTTTAATTATTTTTTTTACTAGAAATGGCGGCGATTTGCGATTTTTAATGGACTGCGACGTTATGGCGGACACATCGGACACATTTTTGGCGCCATTCACATTTATACTGCGATCAGTGCTATAAATATGCACTAATTACAGTATAAATGTGACTGGCATTGAAGGGGTTAACACTAGGGGGTGAGGAAGGGGTTAAATGTATCCCTGCTTAGTGTTCTAACTGTAGGTGGAGGGGGGGTGACTGGGGGGGTGACCGATCTATGTCTCTATGTACAAGAGACACAGATCGGTCTCCTCTCCAGAGACAGCACCGCTGTCTCTGTGTAAAACGGCAATGAGAGATGATCTCATATGTTTACATATGAGATCCTCTCTCATTGGCCGCACAGATCGCCTCGCGAACGGCCACTCTGATTGGCCGTTCGCGGCGATCTGTAATTGGCTGTGTCCGAGGGACACGGCCAACACAGATTTTCCCCGCAGCGCGCTCTGGAGCGCGCGCGGGGAACGTCCAAAGGGGCGGCCGTCAATTGACGGCGGTTTGGCTTTTGGGATCCGCACTGTAGCCGTCAATTGACGGCAGGCGGATCCCAAGTGGTTAAAGTCCCATGCAAATCAATGTTCCCACAAAACTTCTGTATGCCTGGAGATATTTCAATAATACCTGGTACACATATTACTTATATGCCAAATAAAAATATATGACAGTTAAATTAACCCTTACCTACACCCTTATATAAAATATGGGTATATTTATATTACTATGATTTTCCTCCCCAAAAGGTTAAGATAGGAAGACCGGGCAACGCCGGGTATTCAGCTAGTATTAAATAAAGATATGTTCTCAATACTCAGCCTTTCTTTTTTTTAGTCGTACTGTTAATTTATTGCAGGGTGGTTGTCCTTATGTACAAACTTCAAACATTTTTTTATGGATTAGATTTTTAGTCTTTTAGATGGTCACATACATAATTATAATATTCTAATATTTTATAGAATATAATACAGTGACCAAATTTACATGTGTACACAAGATTTAAATATTTGTACTCAACAAAGCTTTAGTGTTTTCTTGTACTGTAGTTGTTCATTTTTATGTAATTTCATACAAACATATGACTGGCTACAAGGAGCATTATACACTAGTCAGGTAAACTATTTTAAATTAATATCTCTGCTCAAGAATAATTTTGCTTAGATGCAAAACACTAATTATCAAAAGAAGGTAAAGCTATACTCTAAGTAAGCTTTAAAACACACACAATTTCATTCAGTTGTATATACAATTAAAATGTATATATTTAAGCAACTAGCATACAGTATATACCTGCATCTGTGTTCATATTAATTTCCTAAACTTTCCAGCACAGCAGCATTCATACAAGTAAAGTGAGTGACAACACTCTCTACCAATCAAAGCTCTATTTCTTTGCCAAACATTTGTCAGTCTAACTTCAAACATTCTGGCAAGAGGTAAGAGAACAGTGATCACTTTAACAAAGCAGTACTGCTCTGTCATTGTCTAATCATATGACAAGTAAAAGAGATGCTTACGTATCAAAAAAAATCAGCAGTCATGTTTTATACAGTCACTCAAGGGAAGTCCAAAGGAGAAACACATTTTGGGCTATTATGGTATCATAGGGTAATGGTTGTACTATTAACATGGTTTTAGAGGAATGGTAGGAGAGTGTGAATGGTGTTTAACTGTGAAAATGGAAGACCCTTACAGCTATAAAATTAAATTAGGACATATATTTTAGATAATTGTAAAACACAGATTGGAGCTGATTCAAGCTTGCATAACTGTTGAAAAACCTAGGCCTAATGATTAATAAGTTATTAGGACTGAATAAAATGTATCTTAAATTTTTCTTCACTTCAATAAAATGAAACTATTTGAAAAGACCAACCCCCCATCTCCTGGTTGCAACCTTCTGGTATATGTCATAGGTCCCAGAGGGCAGCTTGTTTTTTACATGCGCACTGGGCAGGTGGCTGCACAGTAAGTGTGTTCAGGTACGGTGATGTCACAAGGGCATGGGAGCCTTCGGTGTGAGCGATTGTTTTTTTTTTTCGGGTCAGCATGTCAGCAGGTGTCGTGAATGACAAAGGATCTACACATTTTTTCTTATTTTTCTTTTATAAAAAAAGGAATTTTCAAAAACTGTCTTGTATCTTACACTTCACATTTTTTTTGTGAATGAGTAGGGGTACTATGTACCCCTACTCATTCACATGGGGGTGGGATCTGGGAGCCCCCTTGTTTAACCTCCCTGGCGGTAAACCCGAGCGTGACTCAGGGTTGGTTTTCAATGCTAAAATCGGTATCCCCGAGTCACGCTCGGGGTGGACGTGCAGCGGCGCGGCTTACCTTTCGCTGGATCCGCAGGCAAATTACTCACCTTGTCCCTGGATCCAGCGATGCCACCCCGCTGTGTGAGCGAGTGGGACCTCCTCGCTTGATTCACAGTCTCCCCGTGTGCCGCCGATCTCCGTTCCCTGCGACGTTACGACGCACGGGAGCGGAGAACGGCGCCAAATTCAAAAAAGTAAACAAACACTTTACATACAGTATACTGTAATCTTATAGATTACAGTACTGTATGTAAAAAATACACACCCCCCTTGTCCCTAGTGGTCTGCCCAGTGCCCTACATGTACTTTTATAAAAAAAAAAAATGTCATTTCTGCCTAAAAACTGTAGATTGTCCAAAAGTGTCCCTTTATGTCAAAAATGGTTTTAGATCAGCTAGAAAACAGCGATAATAAATTATAATCACTTGCAGAATTGTGCGATAGCGATTTGTGGGGAAATTCGTCATAAAAAAAAAAAAATAATGACAGCGACAATTCTGCAACTGAGCACATTTCAGTGATTTTGAGTTGATTACATTATTGAATAATTTTTATTATAATTATATTATTATTTGTTATAATTATTTATAATTATTTATTATATTATAATTTATCATTTTTTTTTTTTTTTTAAATCATACCCGGGATGCCTACAAGACTCTTGCTTGGTCAGATTTAAGTGAGTTATTTCTAAAAATTACAGGCCTACAGTATAAAACGCCAAATTTCCTTGCAAAATAATTCTACCGCTTTTGGTACGTAATTCCAGACAGAATCATACCGCCAGGGAGGTTAAGCCCCTCACCTGCAGACCCCCACAACCACCAGCCATGGTAGAGACCCTTTTCCTCATCAACGTGAGGAAGAGGCCCTTGTCCCTATCAACATGGGGACAAGTTTCTTTGGCCCAAAGCAACCCTCCATGTTAAGGGCATGTGGCCTGGTATGGTTCAGGAGGGGGGCACTCGCTTGTCCACTCCCTTTCCTGACCTGTCGGGCTGCATGCTTGGATAAGGGTCTGGTATGGATTTTTGAGGGAACCCACGTCGTTTTAAAAACATCTTTTGGTGTGGAGCTCCCTTTAAAAAAAAAATCTGATTTTTTTATTGCCAATAATTCTTTTTTATATATTCAGCTGTCCGCGGGGACTCATCGGTTGTTAAGGACATGGCGGCCACCCCTCCTTAACAACCATAATGTTTAGTTGTTATTAAGGAGCAGGCGGCTGACCACTCCCTATTTATCGATGTACATAAATACTAAAATACTGCAAGAATTCATAAAATAACAATTTTTTTGTGAATGCCAAAATAAATGCTGAAATGTATTTTGATAAACGCTGAAAGGTATTTTACCATGTGTTTTAAGGGGAACAATGTCACTTTGTGATTGGAGCCCAGTATTACTTATCAGTAACACTATATTTGCTAGACAAAGAACTGGGTTTATGTCAGGAACATGTGTCAAGTATTCACTTTACCCCAGCATGTATGATAGCCACAAGCTAGAGAGTTGCATGTTCCAATTAGGTTACCTAAGTACAAACAAGTAACAGAATACAGAGACCAAAATATATTGTAAGAGCATGTTTAGGTGATGTTTCCTTGTTTAGGTTCAACTTATCCTGAAACATACCCAGAAAATAAAGTAAAACTAATACCTTTCTTCCCTAAACTATAGAAATCTGTACCTGTAAACATTAGAATATTGTCATATGCCTAATAAATGCATTGCTAGTTTCATTTTTTTAAGTAATTAAATTTAAAAAATCTGCCCGTGGTAAAAGAAAAAAAAAAAGCTATAAAAACACAAACTAATAACAATAGCAGCAAACATGTGATGCAATTAGAGGATTAGACTGACAGAAAGAGAACTAGCATCATCAGAAGGGAGTTTGAAACAACAGCAGAGATATATTTTCATAAGTTTCCCATTAACCCCTTGGTGCCGGCTGCACACAAATATGTGGCCTCACGGCACCTGGTCCTTTGCGGAGAGGGGCCGCATATTTGGGTGAGTGGGTGTCCACAAAGCTGTGTTAGAGCATACGCGGTGCTTGCTCTCAACACAAGTTCTAGTGCCTAACCAAAAGCTTGCGACCACAAGCAGTTTTCGGATCACATGATTGCCATGACTGTCAATCACGGAGGTCACGTGCTCTTAAGTCCCACCCACCTCCTGGCATCATAAACCTCTTAAAGGGTCGGGTGGTGCCAGAGTTGAGAGGTTAAAGTGGATGTAAACCCAAATATTTTTTTTAATTAAGACTTGCAACTTGTACAGTATAGGATTTCATGTCATCTCTGCCCAGTCTTGCCACAAAGTGTTAATCCAGCTCTGAGCAGTCCTATGTATATGTACACATATTTTATTCTTAAACGTTTTAATTTATGGTCTTTTGTCACTTTACAAGCCCAGTAATAGATGCTTCCATGTCCAGACGTGCTGTGCGGCGGCTGCTGCCTTCAGTTGCGATACATGGTGGCAACAGTGAAGGGCATCGGTAGCGCAGTACGGCCTGGATGGAAGCACTTCCACCCTCACTGGAGCAATGTGAGCAATCACGGCTAAGAGAGAGCAATGACGCGGGTGACGCGAGTATGTGTCTACGGTCAATTAGAGGCGGGTGATACAGTATTTAAATCCGGTTGGTGCATTCGAGAGTACTGCCCTCAGATGAAGTCCGGAAGTGACGAAACGCGTCAGGGCGTGACTCTACAGCACCGAAACCGGAAGTGACGTGTGCGCTCCACGGGGAAGGAACCAGGAACTCGGCAGAGGAAGCGCTCCAAAGTAGAGTTGAGCGAACCCGAACTGTAAAGTTCAGGTTCGGTACGGACTTTGGGTTTTTCCCGAACCCGGACCCGAACCCGAATAATTGGAAAAAGTTTGGGTCCGGGAGAAAAAAATGGACGGAGGTCCCCGCAAAATTCAATAACCAGACCCTTTAGGTCTGGTATGGATATTAAGGGGAACCCCGCCGTCAATTTAAAAAAAAAAATGACGTGCAGTTCCCCCTAAATATCCATAACCAGACCCTTCAGGTCTGGTATGGATATTAAGGGGAACCCCGCCGGCAATTAAAAAAAAAATGACGTGCGGTTCCCCCTAAATATCCATAACCAGACCCGTTATCCGAGCACGTTGACCTGGCCGGCCGCAGAAAAGAGGGGGGACAGAGTGCGGCCCCTCCCCCTCTCCTGAACCGCACCAGGCCACATGCCCTCAACATGGGGAGGATGTCCCCATGTTGATGGGGACAAGGGTCTCATCCCCACAACCCTTGCCCGGTGGTTGTGGGGGTATGCGGGCGGGAGGCTTATCAGAATCTGGAAGACCCCTTTAACAAAGGGGACCCCCAGATCCTGACCCCCCCTGTGTGAAATGGTAATGGGGTACACTGTACCTCTACTATTTCACGAAGGAAGTGTAAATTCTTGTAAAAAAAAACACACACACACCGTAGAATAAAGTCCTTTATTAATAATAAAAAAAAGAAAAAAACTCCAACGGTGATAATCCACTCGTTCCCGGCTTCCTGCTCCAACGATGTCCTGATCCAGCGACGAGTGCGGGTGATCTCCAGCGATGAGAAGATCCATCGATGGGTGATCTCCGCTCCAGCGATGAGAAGATCCATCCATCCGGAGTGCAGCATCGCCGACCTCCTCTCACCGCTGGACACAGCCCAGCGAATGACGCGCTGGAGCTGTGACATTACTTATATAGAGGAGGCAGGGCCACCCGTCACGTGACCCCACACCCTCTGACGTACCCTCTGCTACGTCACTGGGGAAGCCCAGGAAGAGGGAAGACTCTGGGCTTCCCCAGTGATGTAGCAGAGGGTACGTCAGAGGGTGCGGGGTCACGTGACGGGTGGCCCTGCCTCCTCTATATAAGTAATGTCACAGCTCCAGCGCGCCATTCGCTGGGCTGTGTCCAGCGGTGAGAGGAGGTCGGCGATGCTGCGCTCCGGATGGATGGATCTTCTCATTGCTGGAGCGGAGATCACCCGTCACTGGATCTTCTCATCGCTGGAGATCACCCGCACTCGTCGCTGGATCAGGACATCGTTGGAGCAGGAAGCCGGGAACGAGTGGATTATCACCGCTGGAGTTTATTTATTTTGTATTAATAAAGGACTTTATTCTACGGTGTGTATGTTTTTTTTTTACAAGAATTTACACTTCCTTTGTGAAATGGTAGGGGTACAGTGTACTCCATTACCATTTCACACAGGGGGGGTCAGGATCTGGGGTCCCCTTTGTTAAAGGGGTCTTCCAGATTCTGATAAGCCTCCCGCCCGCATACCCCCACAACCACCGGTCAAGGGTTGTTGGGATGAGACCCTTGTCCCCATCAACATGGGGACATCCTCCCCATGTTGAGGGCATGTGGCCTGGTGCGGTTCAGGAGAGGGGGGCCGCACTCTGTCCCCCCCTCTTTTCTGCGGCCGGCCAGGTCAACGTGCTCGGATAACGGGTCTGGTTATGGATATTTAGGGGGAACCGCACGTCATTTTTTTTTTTAATTGACGGCGGGGGTCTGGTTATTGAATTGCGGGGACCTCCGCGCATTTTTTTTCCTAAAAGTCTGTGTCCCATTGACTACAATGGGGTTCAGAGTTCGGGTTCGGACCCGAACCCGAACATCCAGGTGTCCGCTCAACTCTACTCCAAAGTGGTCTTCAGGTGTCCAGAACGAGTAAATAATTAAGCACACTTTTATGCCTGGTTGTTTATCATTTGTGGTACGCATTTATATTGAAGGGGGTATCTGTTTGGGGATTAATACATTTATCAAACGATACTGCTCTATGTGGATCTTCTTTTCCTTTATGCTTGCGGATTGAATACTGAGAAAGTGGTAAACTTCAGACGGAGATTAAGGAGGTGGATTGAATGCTGATTTGTTTCTACCATCTGGTGAGTGTATCCCCCGAAGGGGACCCCATATCCCCCCAAGTGGTGAACAGCATTGGTGATTGGAGCACTTACAGTTGAAGCACACCTTATCTGGTCACACTGATAGGAATACATCAAACGTATAGTTTGCAGCGCTGCTGCAGGACTGTGGTCAGACTCTGTGTGAGTCTGTGTACATATTTTCTGCTCATTTCATTTGGACTTTATACTTTAGCAGCTGCTTGTATTCATGTGGTATTATATCATTTATAATGTTTCTTACATTTGGGTATTATCATCCTAAGCGCAGAGTTGTACTCATGTAGGTTGGGCCAGCTTTTAGCACTTTTTGCACAGGTAAGGATACATGCAGGAGGCATGTATATCGTTATAGATAACCACTATGGCAGTAGTTTAGAAAGAATGAGAGTTGGTTTATATCCACTTTAGGGTGAAACCAACAAATATTCTTAACAACAATCAGCCAGACCTGTTGCTGTGCCAATCCCAAGCACAAAAGTACACAATATACTGCGTACAGAGTGGTGTATACAGACAACTAGATCACAGTTATTTTTTATTCATTACATCCTTGCAGTATTTTTCAGTAAAATTAATTTACTACATCTTGTTAACTGAGCTGAGAGAAAAGACAATTGGAATATAATTTATGCAACACCTGCACTTTTCACATTTTTATTTGCTGTTAACCATACAATTAATTAAAAATAATGTTATAAAAGTCAACCAAAGATTATTTCCTATAAAGTCTCAGATAAACACAAACAACATACAGTAGATATAAAAAAGTAGGATTGTCTATATATAATTGTCATCAATTATCAATTGACCTGTTGATAAAAATAGCCTGACTATAGAATTATCATATACGAGGTGTAACAATCTAATTCCTGGAATGGACTATTAAAAAAATACACTAGATGATATTTGAAGATGACCTTTTTATGATCTTTTGTTAAGATTCTAGGCACCATCTGCCACATTTTTTCTCTGTTCATGTTTGATTCTTCTGCCATCATTTTCACAATCAATCTTCGATCTGAGCATAGGAGGGTTTGTACTCTGTCCATTTTGCATCCATCCTTTGTATTTTTGGCGGCCCCCTTCTTGCAGCATCATGGAGATCTTCTCATCCCTATTTAAAACACCTATGCTATTCAAAAACACTTGATTTCTTCATGGAAGACTGTTGTAACACAGCTATATTTTTACTCTCACTTTTGTAAATTTTCTTGCAAAATGTGATGTTATTCCGCTGTTCCAGATTCCTGTCACTCATTTTCTGCCAACAGGCCAATGCACACGCATTATTACTTCCACTAATCCGTAAAAACGTAGTCAACTGGTCTGCGACCCAGGTAAGTGCAAGTTAAAACATGTCAGAACTTGCTCACGTGCGCATGGCTTTGTGACTCGTCATAGTGCAATGCTGCGGGCATTCCGGAAATATATATATGTATTTATATATATATATATATAAATATATATATATATATTTATATATTATGCCATAGCCCCCCCCCCCCCCCCCCCCCCGGCCAATGCAGTACAGTTGTGCTGTTATGCATTATTGAAAGTGCAGGTGCTCCTATGTCATGCATACATTTAGCTTTAAATGTACAGTAAATGTCCTCAATAGCAAGAAAATACATGCAGTATTTAAAATGAGAGAATTCATATTTCACTTTCCCTGGACAGTTCAAGCAGTTTCAGAGCAGAATGTTTTACTCCAAATTATTATTTTTACATATTAAATAAATACAAAGAAAATAAAGAAGATTTAAAATATAACTCACCTTGCTTGGATCATTCATGCAGCTTGTGTCCGATGTACTATCATTGTCTTTAACTAGTTCCCGTAGCTGAGGAAAATCCAGATACTGTAGAAATGCTGAATCCCTCTGTTGTGGGGCCAGGGGCACATTAGTTTGGTAACATTGTCCTTGTACTCCTGGAGGAACCATCCTGACCTCCATATACTTTAGGGTTCCATCTGTATTCAGGAAAAGAGCCGGCTGATACTGATCCATGTATGACTTAGTGTCAGATCCACTGAGATAACAACAACTGCTACTATAACCATAACTTTCCTTTCTCAGACATTTCACCAGTAGTATAATGAAAGTAACAAGGGAAACTATGCTGATAGCCACAAGAGAAACAATTAAATATAAAGTCATATCTGATGGGGGTTTGGAGTTTGTGAGAAAATCCCCAGATTTGGGTCTTTGTACTACAACATCATCTGCTATAATGACAAATACAGTAATAGTAGTAGATAATGGAGGATCCCCATGATCACTGATAGAGATGATAAGTTGTTGCTCTGTATGTTCTGCTTCCTGAATTCCTTGTGCAGTGCTGACCTCTCCTGTGTGTTTAGACACCTGGAATAGAGAAGAACTACCAGGGTCAATGATATTAAAGGCCAACCAGGCATTGTGACCGGAGTCCAGATCCACTGCAGTCAGTTTTGTCACCAGATATCCAGCACTTGTAGATTTTGGGATCCTCTCTTGGACAATGAGATCCTCAGAGTGCTCCGGATACAGCAGGGTGGGGGAGTTGTCATTTGTATCCAATATAAATATAAAGACAGGGACAGTGGAAAATAACTTTGGTGATCCAGAATCCTCTACTTTTATGGTGATTTGTAGAGTCTGAATGTGCTCATAGTCAAAGGAACGCTGAGCATATATATCACCAGTATTGGAATTAATGTAAACAAAAGAGGATAAAGACGATCCATCTATCTGGGTCTCCACTATAGAATACACCAGATCAGAGTTAACCCCCTCATCTACATCAGTAGCAGAGACTGTACAAAGAAAAGTCCCTGGGTCACTGTTTTCCTTAATGAAGGCATTATAGGCAGATTGTGTAAATGTTGGAGCATTATCATTAACATCAGAAACCCTGAGAATAACAGTCATCTTAGCAGACAGCGCTGGAGAGCCTAAATCAGAAGCTGTCAGCTCAATAGTGTATTGGGCTATTTTTTCTCTATCCAGATTCCCATCAGTGATGAGGGAATAATAATTTTTAACCGTGCTGATCCTAAAGGGTAAATTTGGTGACATATCCAATTGTATTTCACCATTTTTTCCTGAATCCCTGTCTTCCACATTAATTATTCCTACAGATGTTCCTAGTGGAATATTTTCTGGAATTTCATTCATCAAAGAAGAGAAAGACATTTCTGGGGGATTATCATTGACATCTTCTATTTCTACCTGAACCAGACAATTTCCTATCAGTCTGGGTAATCCTTTATCTTCTGCTTTTATTGATAATTCATGGAAATTGAACTCTTCATAATCCACATATCCTTTGATAAATATGTCTCCGCTATGCTGGTTTAAATCAAATAACAGTCTTGAGGAGTCAGAAGTGTGACTATCAAAATAATACAGAATTTCTCCATTTGCCCCTTCATCCAAATCTGTTGCATTTAATGATAGCACAATTGTATTTAAAGGGAGATTTTCCTTCAGTTTAATCTTATAAACTGATTGATCAAAAATTGGTGAATTATCGTTAATATCTAACACTTTTATTGTGATATGACAGGATCCTGATCTAGCCGGTTCTCCTCCATCGAAAGCAGTGAGAATAAGATTGTGTTCTTGTTTCTCCTCCCTATCTAACACCTTCTCTAATATCAGCTGAGGGATGAGAGTGCCATCCTTACGATTCTTTACAGACAATGAGAAATAAGGATTTGTATTTAATATGTACTGACTAACACCATTAATACCAACATCTAGATCTTTTGCAATTTCTAAGGCAAACTGAGTACCAGCACTAGTGAATATTTCTGTAATTTCAATAAGATACACATTGGTTAAGAATATGGGAGAATTATCATTAATATCCTGAATCTCTATGTCTATAATGAAATGCTCCAAAGGGTTTTCAGCAACCACCTCTAAACGCAGCATACAGCTTACACTGGATCCACACAAGATCTCTCTATCAATCCTATCATTAATAATCAAGCCTCCATTTTCCTTGTTTACAGTAAAATATTTTTGGTATTTCCCAGATGATAAATGTAATCTGCGCTGAGCAATCTCTGCACGTTTTATGCCCAGATCTTGAGCTACATTCCCTACCCATGTCCCTGGATCAGACTCCTCCACAATAGAATAACGAAGCTGCCCAGAGACCCAGCCCCAGCTACAAAGGAGAAGGGAGAAAGCTACTTGCCATTTCCAACACAGACAGCAGTCTCTGATGTCCATATCTTACAGGGTTTCCTTGATATTGTATTGAACATAGATCCTGTGTAATCCACAATGCCTATAGCTGTCAAATTATCTTCCTAACATTGAGAAAGTAATCCATCCATAGAAAAACATATCCACGCCATTGTATTTTCTGTACAGCAGCTCCTCTTTGTGTGTAGGAAAAGAAGGGAGGGTGAATCACTGAGCCAGGGGGAGGAGAGAGCAGAGGAAGCCTGAATAGATCTAGCTGTGCTACTAAATGTGCTAACTCTGCCCTCTTCTGGCCAATATTGTAAACCTAACCCACCAATTTAATGTGAAGAAATGTTAATTCCTTTTTTCACACTATTTGCTCTATGTGCTGTAATAAATAAAAAATGTATTACATACTTTTTTGTTGTGATGAATATACATAATATTCAGAAAGTTCCGAATTATATATGTAGTGTATCACAACTGTCAGGTTATACCCAGTGCTGAAAAAGTAATCTGGTTAAAAAAGATTATAGCTCTTGTAAATTATATTTTTGTTTATGTGAGAAATGTAATAACTTAAAACTGAACTGCAGGCAAATATAAAAGGTATGAATGAATGCAGCTCTACAATCATTAATATATTGTTACTTTTTTTTTTAATACAAGCAGTAAATTTGACATGGTATCAGCTTCTTGCTGTAACTGTACAGCAGAAGAGGAAACAGCAGAAATGAGTTCATAAACTGGCAATAAGCATATTTATGGGAAGTAAAATCAGAATAACAGAGACATGGGCTTATCACTGTGCTTCTTCACAAGCTGGGATGGTTTGTGGGATGACCCTGAGTCATAGGAAATAGGTTGAAATAAGCTGGCCATCAGTTTGAGGACATAAGTGGCAAAAAATAAATACAAATTTACTGCAAAGAGAATTTCTTGACTAAGACCCCTTTCACACTGGAGCTTTTTGCAGGCTCTATAGTGTAAAAAAAAGCGCCTGCAATACGGCCTTAAAATTCTGTCCCTATTCACTCCAGTGTGAAAGCCTGAGGGGCTTTCACACTGTAGTGGTGCGCTAGCAGGACGGTAAAAAAAGTTCTGTTAGCCGCATCTTTGGAACGGAGAAGGAGCGGTGTGTTTACCTCTCCTCCTCCGCTGCTGCCCATTGAAATCAATGGGACAGCGCGGTTATACCGCCCGCAATGCGCTGCTTCAAAAGTGCATTGCAGGCATTTTTAACCCTTTCTTGGCCACCAGTGTTCAATGTTCCCCGCTAGCGGGCAAAATACCTTGCAAATCCGCCCATTGTGTCGGCAGCAAAAATAGCGGTGTTTTACCTCCAACGCTATGGGCACGGTGTGATAGGGCTCTTAAGGTGAATATTTCATTTTTGGCTTTAGGTTTGTGTAAAAGCTACAATTTGATATGTAAAAAAAATGAAAAACTCAGAGTCTACCAAAATCTATGCTAATAAATGTTATGCTAGAAATGAAAAAGAAATAACATACATTGGGGGTTATTTGCTAAAGGCAAATCCACTTTGCACTGCAAGTGCAAACTACAAGTGATCTGAACGTGCACTTGGAAGTGCAGTCGCTGTAGATCCGAGGGGGACATGCAAGGAAAATAAAAAACAGCATTTTAGCTTGCACATGTTTGGATAATAAAATCAGCAAAGCTTCCCCTCATTTCAGATTTTCCCCTCAGATTTACAGCGACTGCACTTCCAAGTGAACTTTCAGTGCAATTTCAAGTGCACTTTGCACTTGTAGTTTGCACTTGTAGTGCAAAGTGGATTTGCCTTTTGTTAATAACCCCCAGTGTGTATTCTTATACAATGAGTGTATAATCTCAGCCTTTATTATCTATTATATGTTGCAATAGAATAGTAAAATAATGTGTGCCACAATGGTGCTTTGAAAAGATGCATTTATACTAATTTGTAAAATTATTTTTAATCTCTTTCGTAATTGTCACAGACATGTACATTAGCGTTCTACTAACTTTTGTAGTGCGCTACAAAAAAAATGTATAAAACCTTTTACCATGACATACATAAAATCAAAAATCTATACAGATCCTGTTTTCAGTTAGGTTGCCAAAAAAGTACAAACATTTACTGTAAGAAAACAAATTCATACAGCTAAATAAAAGTGTAATATCATGATAAAGTGAATGTTTCCCTGTATAAATTTAGTTTTACTTTCAACATTCACTGCATGTATAGTACAAATCATACCCAGAGTTATCTCTATCTGGATACAAGTACAGTGGTTCCCTTTAGTTCATATATGTAAATGCAATTAAAAACTAACAATAACAGCGGTGAATGTAAATGATGTTTAGATGAAGATGATGTGGCACCTTCAGAATGGGTCCTGAAACTGCAGTAATATTTGTGCTAAATCTAACCACAGACAGACAAACCTGACCTCAGTTGTGGTTCACACATTGTACATTTGCTGTGCTCATAATTACAATAACATTACTGCTAATAAGAACCGAACAAGAAAAAAAAAACATGGTTTGGAGTAGATTACCTCCAACACAGCTTTCTTTGTATGATAAATACCCTCTTCTATAACTAATTAAAAAATAAATACAATGAAATTGAAGTTAGCCAAAGATTACTTAAAAAAAAAAAAATTCAGCACAGTAAGACAAAAAGTAAATGTACAGCGCTAATAAAAAAGAGCATACACTGATCAATCATAAAATTATGACAAATGACAAGTAAAATTAATAGCATTGATTATCTTATTACAATGGCATCTAAAAGTGGGTGGGATATGTTAGGGAGAAAATGGACATGTTGTCCCTAAAGTGGATGTGTTAAAGGCAGAAAAAATGAGCAACTGTAAGGATTTGAGAGACTTTGATGTGGACAAAATTGCAATGGCGCAAGGACTGGGCCAGAGTAACTCCAAAACAAGATTTACTCACACCCGACGGCCCAAGTCAAAGTTAACAGAGTTTTATCAGACCCTTTTTCCATCTTAAATGGGTCCCCTTTACTTTATGTTCTTTCCCTTGAGCCTTCTTTGTGTAGGATACGTCTGAGCCCAGACATTACCGGAGTTGGTGTGAGAGAGGAGCAACATAAAATCTCAGCTTTTGCGGATAAAATGCTCTTCTCCCTCACCAACCCTGTGGTTTTGCTGCCGAATCTTATCCGCGAATTTGAGACTTATGGTCAACTATCTAATTTACGGATTCATTTGAATAAATCAGAGGCAATGGGGGTAGGCGTACCTATCGAGAAGCTACAGACCTTACAGACAAATTTCAGGCTCACGTGGAAATATTTGGGAACATAAATCCGCTCTAATCTATCACGAATCTTCGAACTTAACTTCCCCCCTATTGATTAGAACACGTATTTTGTTAGAGAGATGGAATCGGGGACTGCATTCGTGGTTTGCTAGATGCAATCTCTTAAAGATGAATATTCTACCCAAGTATCTATATTTATTTCAAACTCTGTCAATACTTTAAACAGGTTCATTCCCTGTTTATTAAATTTATACGGGCACATAAGAGACCACGCACTCCCAGACTCCAATTATCTTGACCTAAACATAGTGGAGGGATTGCATTTTTTTTTAGAGGTCCCCAGGCAATCCCCCTTATTTTATTTATTTTTTTATAAAAAAATATATATATTTAACCTGCCTGGCGGTATTCCCGAGTCTGACTCGGGGTTAGATTTTCATGCTGCGAGCGGTAACCCCGAGTCAGACTCGGGCTTGCCTCGCTGGATGCACAGGGAGTGTTTACTTACCTTGTCCCTGGATCCTGCGATGCCACCGCGCTGTGTGAGCGAGCGGGTCCTCGCTCGATTCACACAGCGTCCTCCTGTGCCGCCGATCTCCGTTCCCTGCGACGTTACGACGCACGGGAGCGGAGAACGGCACCAAATTCAAAAAAGTAAACAAACACATTACATACAGTATACTGTAATTTTATAGATTACAGTACTGTATGTAAAAAAAAACACACCCCCCTTGTCCCTAGTGGTCTGCCCAGTGCCCTGCATGTACTTTTATAAAATAAAAACGTTTCTTTCTCCCTGCAAACTGTAGATTGTCCATAGCAACCAAAAGTGTCCCTTTATGTCAAAAATAGTTTTAGATCAGCTAAAAATCAGCGATAATAAATTATAATCACTTGCAGAATTGTGCGATAGCGATTTGTGGGGAAATTCGTCATAAAAAAATAATAATAATGACAGCAACAATTCTGCAACTGAGCAAATATCAGTGATTTTGATTTGATTACATTATTGAATAATTTTTATTATAATTATATTATTATTTGTTATAATTATTTATAATTATTTATTATATTATAATTTATACCCGGGATGCCTATTAGAATCTTGTTTGGTCAGATTTAAGTGAGTTATTTCTAAAAATTACAGACCTACAATATAAAACGCCAAATTTCCTTGCAAATAATGGTACCGCTTTCAGCATGTTTTTTCTGAAAGAATCATACCGCCAGGGAGGTTAATATATTTTCATTTTATTTTTTATTAAAGGGCCAATTTTTTTTTTTAGGGGTCCGGAGGTCCCCAGGGGATTTATATATTAATAATTATCATTATTATTATTAATAAAGGGCCCAGTGGTCCCCAGGGCCCTGGATGGCAACCCCCCTTTTTTTATATTATTTTTTTCTTTTTATTTTATATATATAATATATATATATATATATATATATATATATATATATATATATATATATATATATATATATATATATATATTAACAAACGGTGGAGTAGCGCTAAAGAGTGAAAAGGCCTTCATATGCCATCTAAATCAATATGAAGGCTGAGTATGAATCCAATAAGTATCCAAAAGTGTAAACAAGTTACTAAATTGAAATAAAAAACTAATAGTCCAACAATGTGTCGAATTTTGAGTGTTGGCACACTGCTGCAAACGTGAAGAAAAACTCTGGGTCCAATGATAACTATAGCTTGCTGACCCTTACCAGAATGGAAGATCCTAACGGATCTAGTCAAGCTGAAATCACTGGATCGCATATGCTGGAGTGGAGTCTGTCTCTTGAAGCGATCCTCCACGGAGTCACCGATCCACCAGTAAAGCAACCAGAGAAAATAAACTAGTATGGTGTAAATCCGTGCGATAAATCAATACATAAAGAGCATCCCCCAGTGACTGGCAACAGACAGTGTGAACAAACGGAAACCACCACCAGTACACACACTGACCCTTACCAGAACCTGTGATCCATCATGATCAATCAAAGCAGAGGGGATGAGAGCAATGTGGAGTTGTGAGACATCCCAACCAATAGCATCAGGAAAGGTCCAAATATGTATGAGAAAGGAAAACTCACATAGCGTGATACCGTTGAGATTTTTATAAAAAACTAGCAGCACACTTACAGTTCAAGTAGTATATAACAGCAAGGATAAAAAGCCGGCTGGCCGGCCGGCGTGTCAGAACGAATAGTCCTCAGATCGCGGTGACGTCAGCACGTCGCCTCCCAACGTTTCGTCTACACTAGACTTGGTCACGGGAATCATATATATAAATATATCATTTTTTTTTATTAAAGAGCTCAGAGGTCCACAGGGCCCCATGTGGCAAACCCCCTTTTTTTATATAAATGTTTATTTTTATTTTTTTTGTTTTTCTATTTTTTTTTTATTTTTTTTTATTAAAGGGCCCAGAGGTCCCCAGATGGGCAACCTCCCTTTAAAAAAAAAAATATATATATATATATATATATATATATATATATATATATATATATATATATATATATATTTTATATATATTTTTTTTATTTTTATTAAAGGGCTCAGAGGGGTCCACAGGGCCCCGGATGGCTACCCCCCTTTTTTATATATATTTTTCTTTATTTCTTATTTTCTTTGTAAAGGGCCCCCCCGCTTCTCAATTCGCGGCAACCCCCCCTCTCAATTTCAGGTGGCAGCACCCCCCCCCGGTTCTCTGCTCCAGGGGGCCAATGCCTGAAGCATAATTACTGCCGACATTCAATAGACAAACTCTGGGTTCGGATTGAACAAGAGCAAACTGATGTTTTATTGAAAGGAGCACCATGGTGTTATGACAAGCTATCGCCCGACCTAAAGAGGCACCCACTGATAGGCCCTACAATACAAATTTGCTCACAAGTGATCATTAAAACCTCTCTCTCAACAATGGATTTGCCTCTGATGCCTATCCTTGGGAATCCGGGATTCCCTCAAGGTTTGAGAGATCATCACTTCTCCAATCTTCGACAAACAAATCGTTTTCGAGCATCACATTTCCTAGCATCAGATGGTTGGCCACGCTTTGGAACGCTCTGCAGCTCCACCACTTCCTTTATACACTGGAGTCACCAGAGAGGTTTAGACGACAATTAACCATATTCGAAGAATACTGCACGAAGGAGGGGACTTTGACACAGACACTCTAAAAAATGTACACTTTATTGATTTCCCCTCCGCAACAACTAAATTTATCTTAGATAGAGAAATGGGAGAGAGACTGTAAGTTTACAACCAGCCAAAGACAAAATATGATCGATCTCTCGCTGAAATCATCTATATGTACTAAGATTCAGGAGATGAATTATAAAATAATAAGATGGTACTATACCCCACAGAGACTACATAAATTGTATCTGTAAATATCAGACCGCTGCTGGAGATGTATGGAGGAGATAGGTATGATGTTACATATTTTTTGGTCGTGCCCCAAAATAACATCTTACTGGAAGGAGGTACGGAACATTAGTCAACAATTTACAGACTACAGGATACCGGAGGACCCAGACTTTTTTTACTACATGTTATGAATATACCTGTTAAAAAATATAAGCAATCTATCTCACACTTAGTAAATGTGGCCAAAGCATGGATTCCACTTAGGTGGAAAAATACGCTACCTCCTATGTTTGGAGGTTGGCTTTATAAAGTGGAAGAGATAAATAAGATGGAAGATCTTACACTTTCATCACAAAACCAACAAGAAAAGTATGCTGAGGTATGGAGACAGTGGAATAGGTTTATTGCTTCTGAAGAAGGTTTGGTCCTGCTTAATTCATGAAGGTCAGATATAGGTAGTACAATTTAAATTAGTTAATAGCTAGTTACCCATCGCCTACTCAGGGTATCCCCTACCCTTATTCCTTCCCTTCTTTTTTTTTTCCTGTCCCCCCTTACCCCCACCCCCCTTTTTTAGAATTTTCCTTTTTTTTTTTCCTTTGCCTTCTTCGGGTTTTTGTTTATACTGAGAAAATGGAAAATGGATAGGGTGATCCCAGACACAGCAAGTGGAGGTGGTCCACCTACTCGCTGCAAAATTGGCAGGATATCCTCCCTGCAGGGAGGATGCTATGAAGGATATGATTATTATTATTTTATATAGTATTTTGATATATCTGTTATGTAACTGTTTATATATGATTGTTATGAGAATATGGACTCGGCCTTGATGGTAGAAATAAAGTATTTGAAAAAAAATCGAAAACAGCAGCTTTTGTGGGATTTTGGGGGGAAAACTGGTACACCAGAAGTAGGGTCATGACCGGCCAAGGCACTTTGATTATTGTACGGAGGGAAGGCTGGTGTAGTCCAATATAACAGAACAGCTACTGTAGCTCAAATTGCTGGAAAAGTGAATGCTGATTCTGGTAGAATAGTGTCAGAACACACAGTGCAGCTCAGTTTGTTGCATATGGGGCAGTGAAGCCTCAGACCAGTCAGTGTGCCCATGCTGACCCATGTCAACGACCAATAGCACCTATAATGGACACATGAGCATTAGAACTATACCACAGAGCAATTGAATAAGGTGGCCTAGTCCTAGTAATTCTGCCAATTACACACTTACAGTCCTAGGATGACTGCACTCACTCAAACTACTGTATCAGGACAACAAAAACAGGGTAAGACTACAGGATGCCACCCTTATCTCTTCCCCATAATATAGAGGAAGTGGTTCTGCATTCCTTAAAGATAGCTGTGAAAAATGCAGATGCTAATTCAGAACAGACAGAGAACACAGTAAGTTAGGCTCACAAGATTTCTGGCAAGATCAACAGGTATTTAACAGATATAACAAAACTCTTTCATTGGTACGTTTAACAGACTAAAAGGGCAAATGTATTAGGCAGATGATCATTTTAAAGCGTTTTAGAATTATAAGCTAACCACATGTAAGCAAGTGATATTTTTAGGTACTACTAACAAGTTTTAATGTGGTATTAGCATGATTATAAACCTTTCAAATTCTGTATGCAAACACAATCCCACATCATATACCCAGCAATACAGGGATGCATCCATCCAGAGCTCACCACACTCCATTGTGAGACACAGTGGGGTTGTTCCATTGTTGGATAGTGGAAACTTGAAATTAAGTAAAAATCTTATTGAATTTTGACATTCAGCATTGATAATTACCCACAAGTACCCACCATTTTGTATTAGAAACTATCAACAACAAAATCTTAAATAAAATCTTAAATAATAATAGTAATACCTCACCTTGTTTGGGTCATTTAGGCAGCTTGTATCTGATGTGCTATCATTGTCTTTAACTAGATCCCGTAGCTGAGGAAAATCCAGAGACTGTAGAAAAGCAGAATCCCTCTGTTGTGGGGCTGGGGGCACATTAGTTTGATAATATTGTCCTTGTCCTCCTGGAGGAACCATTCTGACCTCCATGTATTTTAGGGTTCCGTCTGTATTCAGGAAAAGAGCCGGCTGATACTGATCCATGTATGGTTTGGTGTCAGACCCACTCAGATAACAGCAACTGCTACTATAACCATAACTTTCTTTCCTCAGACATCTCACCAGTAATATAATGAAAGTCACAAGGGAAACCAAACTGATAGCCACAAGAGAAACAATTAAATATAAAGTCATATCTGATTGGGGTTTGGAATTTAAGAGAAAATTCCCTGATTTTGGTCTTTCTACTACAGCTTCATCTGCTATACTGACAAATACAGTGACAGTGGTAGATAATGGGGGATCCCCATGATCACTTATAGAAATTACTAGCTGCTGTTCTGTATTTTCTGCTTCTTGAAATCCTCTTACAGTCCTGATCTCTCCTGTATGTTTAGACACCTGGAATAGTGAAGAACTGGCAGGATCAATGAGATTAAATGCCAACCAGGCATTGTGACCAGAGTCCAGATCCACTGCAGTCAGTTTTGTCACCAGATATCCGGCACTTGTAGATTTTGGGATCCTCTCTTGGACAATGAGATCCTCAGAGTGCTCCGGATACAGCAGGGTGGGGGAATTGTCATTTGTATCCAATATGAATATAAAGACAGGGACAGTAGAAAATAACTTTGGAGATGCAGAATCCTCTACTTTTATGGTGATTTGTAGAGTCTGAATGTGCTCATAGTCAAAGGAACGCTGAGCAAATATATCACCATTATTAGAATTAATGTAAACAAAAGAGGATACAGAGGATACATCTATGTGGGTCTCCACTATAGAATACACCAGATCAGAGTTAACCCCCTCATCAGCATCAGTAGCAGACACTGTACATAGAAGAGACCCTGGGTCACTGTTCTCCTTAATGAAGGCATTATAGGTAGATTGTGTAAATGTTGGAGCATTATCATTAACATCAGAAACCCTGAGAATAACAATTGTGCTACTGGACAGAGCCGGAGAGCCTAAATCAGTAGCTGTCAGTTTAATAGTATATTGGGAGTTTTTTTCTCTATCCAGATTTCCATCAGTGATCAGTGAATAGCGATTTTTAACTGTTCTGATCTTGAACGGTAATTGTGGAGAGATATCCAATTGTATTTCTCCATTTTTCCCAGAATCTTTATCTCTCACATTAATTAATCCCACATTTGTTCCTATTTGTATATTTTCTGGAATCTCATTTATCAAGGAGGTGAATGAAATTTCTGGGAAATTATCATTGACATCTTCTATTTCCACCTGAACCAGACAATTCCCTATTAGGCTGGGTAATCCTTTATCTTCTGCTTTTATTGATAATTCATGAAGATGTGTCTCTTCATAATCAATATTTCCTTTTATAAAGATTTCCCCACTATGCTGGTTCAAATCAAATAACTGCATTGAGGATTCCGAAGTGTGACTATCAAAATAATACAGAATTTCTCCATTTGCCCCTTCATCCAGATCTGTTGCATTTAATAGCAGTACAGTAGTATTTAAAGGGAGATTTTCCTTCAGTTTAATCTTATAAATTGATTGATTAAAAACTGGTGGATTATCATTAATATCTAACACTTTTATTGTGATATGACAGGATCCTGATCTAGCTGGTTCTCCTCCATCAATAGCAGTGAGGATAAGATTGTGTTCTTGTTTCTCCTCCCTATCTAACACCTTCTCTAATATCAGCTGAGGGATGAGAGTGCCATCTACACGATTTTTTAGGGATAATGAGAAATAAGGATTTGTGTTTAATGTGTACTGACTAACACCATTAATACCAACATCTAGATCCTTTGCTATTTCTAAAGCAAACTGAATACCAGGACTTGTCAATAATTCTGTAATTTTAATAATATGATAGTTATTTTGGAAAGTGGGGACATTATCATTAATATCCTGAATCTCTAGGTCTAGACTAAAAATCTCCAAAGGATTTTCAGCAACCACCTCTAAATGTAACACACAGCTCACACTGGATCCACATAGGATCTCTCTATCAA
Organism: Rana temporaria; assembly: GCF_905171775.1. Classification (NCBI taxonomy): domain Eukaryota; kingdom Metazoa; phylum Chordata; class Amphibia; order Anura; family Ranidae; genus Rana; species Rana temporaria. The sequence continues at coordinate 316,803,228 of NC_053491.1, read as the reverse complement.
TCCTGTCATTAACAGTCAAGCCTCCATTTTCCTTATTAACAGTAAAATATTTTTGGTATTTCTCAGATGATAAATGTAATCTGCGCTGAGCAAACTCTGCACGTTTTATGCCCAGATCCTGAGCTACATTTCCTACCCATGTCCCTGGATCAGACTCCTCCGCAATAGAATAACGAAGCTGCCCAGAGACCCAGCCCCAGCTACAAAGAAGAAGGGAGAAAGCTACTTGCCATTTCCAACACAGACAGCAGTCTCTGATGTCCATATCTTTAGATAGGTCCTTGATATTTGATTGGGCATAGATCCTGTGTAATCCACAATGCCTATAGCTGTCAAAATGCTGTTCTTAACATTGAAAAAATAATCCATCCATAGAAAAACATCCACAGCATTATCTTTTCTGTACAGCAGCCCTTCTTTGTGTGCGAGGAAAGATGGGAGGGTGAATCACTGAGCCAGGGGGAGGAGAGAGCAGGCTTAGCTAGAACTGATCTAGCTGTAAAATTCTAAATATGCCAAGGCTGCCCTCTTCTGGCCATGATGTGAACTTCATCCACCAATTCAAAGTAAAGAAATCCAGGAAATATCCTATTGCATTTTTATTATTATGTTTTTTTTTATTTTAGGAAATAAATTAAACTGGTATTAAATACTCCTCTAGTTCACAACTTTTTTTTAAGTATTCCTCTTTTAAGATGATATTTGTTTGTGAATTATATTATTTTAGAGATACATGCTGATGATTTGTTGAGTCTAAAACAACGATAGCAGAAAAACATTACTTTGAAAAATAAACAAATTTATTGCTAGACAATTTCTTAGTTAGAGGTTAAATTATATGCTTTGTGATTTATTTTAATACCTTGAATGTGTAATATTGGGCTTCATTATCTATATTACTCCTGTTATAAATAATGTGTATAATGGTTAGTTAGTTATTTAAGTAAATCATGTTACTGTATATTCACCTGTAAGAAAACATTTCATATTCGGTAAATATGCATTTATTATAACATATATTTGAAAGAATCAGATATGTACAGTAGATTACATTTTTTTTGTATCATTTAGCGTGAAAAATTATTTTAATGTGATAGTACACATGTGTGATCACAAACGGGATCACAACAGATTGGCCTGTACAGTGACAGCATCTTGAAAACACATATGTAAAAAAAAAAAATGGCCATAGAAATGCAGGTAAATGCACAAAAATGCACCTAAAAGCAGGTGAATGTTCTTAAGTTTTTATGTACACAAGTGTGATCCTGCCCTCAAAAGCCTGCTGCTTTCTGTGAACAATGTACAGCAATTGCGGCATGTATTGTAGTGTATACATCAGCTACATCCTGCCAAGAATGGAGTCAGGTATGATGTAACTCCTGTGAGCATGTCCAGGATGCTGCCAAGTGGGCTGAAGAGGATGATGGAAATAGAAGCAGCAAACAAGCAAGATAATAGTGGTGGGGGAACAAAGCAGCGACTAACAGCACATATCAGCGGTTCCCAACCTTTTTGGCACCGGGGACCGACTGCGTATTAGAAAATTGCGCACATGGGCTAACATTTTTTTGTGGGCAATGGCTGGTGTTAGCGCTTCAATCATCACAACATCATGCTTGATATGGTGTCAGGGTGATTGAAGCACATTATTTCTATTATAACATTTAACATAATAATAACATATAACATAATAATAAATTAAATAGTTAAACTCAACATAATGCAAAATCAGAGGGAGCCCTGAGCGTGTCACTTGCCACTGTCACCTGCCACCAGATGCGGAATGTCACTTGCCACGCTGCCTGCCATGAGATGTGGATTGTCACTTGCCACATCACCTGCCTTGTTGCCACTCACCAGATGTGGATTGTCACTTGCCACACTGCCTGCCACAAGATGTGGATTGTCACTTGCCACGTGACTTGCCATATAACTTGCTATGTTGCTTGTCACCAGATGCAGAATGTCACTTGCCGCATCATCTGCCACGTTGCCTGTCACCAGATGCAGAATGTCACTTTCCACATCACCTGACACATTGCCTGTCACCAGATGCAGAATGTCACTTGCCACGTTGCCTGTCACCAGATGCAGAATGTCACTTGCCACATTGTCTTTCACAATATGTAGAATGTCACTTGCCATGCTGCCTGCCACCATTGCATTGGTGGTTGCACTGGTCCATTTACCACAGATGCAGGCCTCTGGGCAGTGATGAGTTCCAAATAAAGGCAGGAGAGTGGTGATGCAGGGTGGGCGGTGAGAGATTATGTCATCTCTCTGCTCCCCGCTGCACCTCCGACATTGAGACTGACAGAACACAGGCTGTGAGGGCGGAAGAGCGGTGATGCAGGGAGTGGAGAGAGATGATGTCATCTCGGCTTGCCTGCCCACTCGCTTCATCCATCAATCCGGCTCTCATATGCTGGCCGTTCGGCTGTCTCATGCTGCCCACCTGGCTCTCTTATGTCGGTTGCTCAGCTCTTTCATACCGCCCACCCAGGTGTCTCATGCCAGCATTGGAGGAGGGCAAACTCATAAATAATGTGCAAGTATACTGTGCATACTTTAAAATTATGGCAAGACTCACTATGTTTACTTCACATTACTTCTGCTCTAAATCAAAGCTGTCCCTAAATAAAGAGTATTTAACCCAAAACCAAAAATCTTATGCTGTATATTGCATCTAACCATCCTTTGATGTGCTGGCTACATTATTTTTCTTTTGCCACACTTTTTTCTTTTTTTTTTCACCTAGTAATTCTGCCAATAACACACTTACAGTCCTAGGATGACTGCACTCACCTAAACTAATGTATCAGGACAACAAAAACAGGGTAGGGCTTTAGGATGCCCCCCTCTCCTCTTACCCATGATATAGAGGATGTGGCTCTGTATTCCTCAAAGATAGCTGTGAAAAATGTAACTGATAACATTCAGCACAGGCAGAGAACACATGAAGTTAGGCTCATGAGAGTTCTGGCAAGATCAACATGTATTAAACAGATCTAACAAAACTCTTTCATTGGTACATTTAACAGACCAAAATGAGGCAAATGCATTAGGCAGGCATTAATTTTAAAGAGTTTACATACCCTTTTAGAATTATAATCTAACCGCATGTGGAGAAAGATGAAAACAACCTTTGAAGTACTACTAGCAAGTTATAATACAGTATTAGCATGATTTTAAACCTTTAAAATCATGTATGCAATCATATGCCCACATCATATCCCCAACAATGCAGGGATGCATCAATCAGGAGCTCACCATACTGCATTGTGAGACACAGTGGAGTTGTTTAATTATTGGATAGTGGAAACTTATAATGAAGTCAAAAATCTCATTGAATTTTGACCTTTAGCATTCATAATTACCCACAATTGTGCATTAGAAGCTATGAACTAAAATAAAAACAAAATCTTAAATAATAATAGCAATACCTCACCTTGCTTGGGTCTTTTAGGCAGCTTGCATCCGATGTACTATCATTGTCTTTAACTAGTTCTCGTAGCTGAGGAAAATCCAGAGACTGTAGAAAAGCAGAATCCCTCTGTTGTGAGGCTGGGGGCACATTAGTTTGGTAACATTGTCCTTGTCCTCCTGGAGGAACCATTCTGACCTCCATGTATTTTAAGGTTCCATCTGTATTCAGGAAAAGAGCCGGCTGATACTGATCCATGTATGGTTTGGTGTCAGACCCATTCAGGTAACAGCAACTGCTACTATAACCATAACTTTCTTTCCTCAGACATTTCACCAGTAATATAATGAAAGTCACAAGGGAAACTAAACTGATAGCCACAAGAGAAACAATTAAATATAATGTCATATCTGATGGTGGTTTGGCGTTTATGAGGAAATCTCCTGATTTTGGTCTTTCTACTACAACCTCATCTGCTATACTGACAAATACTGTGACAGTGGTAGATAATGGGGGATCCCCATGATCACTTATAGAGAGGACAAGTTGCCGTTCTGTATTTTCTGCTTCCTGCAATCCTCGTAAAGTCCTGACTTCTCCTGTATGTTTAGACACCTGGAATAGTGAAAAACTGGTAGGATCAATGAGATTAAAGGCCAACCAGGCATTGTGACCAGAGTCCAGATCCACCGCAGTCAGTTTTGTTACCAGATATCCGTCACTTGTAGATTTTGGGATCCTCTCTTGGACAATGAGATCCTCAGAGTGCTCCGGATACAGCAGGGTGGGGGAGTTGTCATTTGTATCCAATATGAATATAAAGACAGGGACAGTAGAAAGTAACTTTGGAGATCCAGAATCCTCTACTTTTATGGTGATTTGTAGAGTCTGAATGTGCTCATAGTCAAAGGAACGCTGAGCATATATATCACCAGTATTAGAATTAATGTAAACAAAAGAAGATACAGACGATCCATCTATGTGGGTCTCTACTATAGAGTAAACCAGATCAGAGTTAACCCCCTCATCTGCATCAGTAGCAGACACTGTACATAGAAGAGTCCCTGGGTCACTGTTTTCCTTAATGAAGGCATTATAGGTAGATTGTGTAAATGTTGGTGCATTATCATTAACATCAGAAACCCTGAGACTAACAATCGTGCTACTGGACAGAGCCGGAGAGCCTAAATCAGTAGCTGTCAGTTCAATAGTATATTGGAATTTTTTTTCTCTATCCAGATTCCCATCAGTGATCAGTGAATAGCGATTTTTAACTGTTCTGATCTTGAATGGCAATTGTGGAGAGATATCCAATTGTACTTCTCCATTTTTCCCAGAATCTTTATCTCTCACATTAATTAATCCCACAGTTGTTCCTATTTGTATATTTTCTGGAATCTCATTTAATAAGGAGGTGAAAGAAATTTCTGGGGGATTATCATTGACGTCTTCTATTTCTACCTGAATCAGACAATTACCTATTAGGCTGGGTAATCCTTTATCTTCTGCTTTAATTGATAATTCATGAAAATACAACTCTTCATAATCTACATTTCCTTTTATAAAGATTTCCCCACTATGCTGGTTCAAATCAAATAACTGCCTTGAGGATTCTGAAGTGTGACTATCAAAATAATACAGAATTTCTCCATTTGCCCCTTCATCCAGATCTGTTGCATTTAATAGCAGTACAGTAGTATTTAAAGGGAGATTTTCCTTCAGTTTAATCTTATAAATTGATTGGTTAAAAACTGGTGGATTATCATTAATATCTAACACTTTTATTGTGATATGACAGGATCCTGATCTAGCCGGTTCTCCGCCATCAATAGCAGTGAGAATAAGATTGTGTTCTTGTTTCTCCTCCCTATCTAACACCTTCTCTAATATCAGCTGAGGGATGAGAGTGCCATCCTTACGATTCTTTACAGATAATGAGAAATAAGGATTTGTGTTTAATATGTACTGACTAACACCATTAACACCAACATCTAAATCCTTTGCTATTTCTAAGGCAAACTGAGCACCAGGATTGGTAAACACTTCTGTAATTTTAATTATATGATCATTAATTAAGAAAGTGGGGATATTATCATTGATATCCTGAATCTCTAGGTCTAGACTAAAAATCTCCATAGGATTTTCAGCAACCACCTCTAAATGTAACACACAGCTCACACTGGATCCACATAGGATCTCTCTATCAATCCTGTCATTAACAGTCAAGCCTCCATTTTCCTTATTTACAGTAAAATATTTTTGGTATTTCTCAGATGACAAATGTAATCTGCGCTGAGCAATCTCTGCACGTTTTATGCCCAGATCCTGAGCTACATTCCCTACCCATGTCCCTGGATCAGACTCCTCCACAATAGAATAACGAAGCTGCCCAGAGACCCAGCCCCAGCTACAAAGGAGAAGGGAGAAAGCTACTTGCCATTTCCAACACAGACAGCAGTCTCTGATGTCCATATCTTAAGATAGGTCCTTGATATTTGATTGAGCATAGATCCTGTGTAATCCACAATGCCTTTAGATGTCAAAATGCTCTTCCTAACATTGAAAAGATAATCCATCCATAGAAAAACATCCACAGCATTATCTTTTCTGTACAGCAGCCCTTCTTTGTGTGTGAGGAAAGATGGGAGGGTGAATCACTGAGCCAGGGGGAGGAGAGAGCAGGCTTAGCTAGAACTGATCTAGCTGTAAAATTCTAAATATGCCAAGGATGCCCTCTTCTGGCCATAATGTGAACTTCATCCACCAATTCAAAGTAAAGAAATTAGGAAAATATTGTATAGTATTCTGTTTATTTATTTTGAGAACAAAATTAAATTGGTATTGGATACTCTTCTAGTTCATGAACTTTTTTTTTTTTTAAAGTGTTCCTCTTTTACGATGATATTTGTTTGTGAATTACATTATTTTAAAGATGCATGTTGATGATTTGTTTAGAGTAAAACAATGATAGCAAAAGAAACATAACTTTGAAAATGAATCAAATGTATTGCTAGACAAATACTAGAGATTAAATGATACACTTATATTTTTTTAAATACCTTGCATGTGTAAATATTAGGCTTCTTTCTCTACTGTATATGACTCCTGTTATAAATGGTTTGTTATTTAAGTAAACCTATTTACTGTATATTAACCTGTAAGAAACCCTTTATTATAGCTATACGTTTATTATAACATCTGTCTGTAAGACTCAGTTATGTACAATAGATTTAAATATTTTTATTTAATGTAGCTTGACAATTTCTCTCAATATTTGATAGTATACACATGTGATCACAAATAGGACCATTACACATTTATAAGGTAAACATATTAGAATTCGGTTTGCATTTGTTTGTTTTTTATGACAAATTATATACTAAGTTAGCAGATTTTCAGCACCGCTTTTCAAACCACTAGCGTGATTTCCAACTATTTAAATACACATATTTGAATTGCCAGCCCTGCTTACTGATATTCTATTTTGATATGTTTATTTTTTATGCAATTCAAAAATATACCTGAGGCTGTATTCACACCATCCTAAAACACCCTGCACAGCAGCACTCATATAGGGAGAGCGAAGTACAACAATCTCCACTAACCAGGGCTCTATTGCTTTGCACAAAACTTATCAGACAACATGTTTGCAAGAGATGGCTATCAATGTAGTGCTTATCTTTCTTTACCTAATCAGGGAAGGAGAGGTAAATGAGAAAGTAAAATGACAATATCCATTTTTTTTAAGTTATCAAGGGTAAGTATCATCGCAATGAATTTTAAGGGGGTAGGGGCGGTGCAGAATTGCAGATGATGCATAAGTTACAATATATGTTGGGACATATTTGTTGGATGTATATTTAAACTAATTAGATGATAGTTTATCCTCCCTGGCGGTATGATTCTTTCAGAAAAAAGGTGCTGAAAGCGGTACCATTATTTGCAAGGAAATTTGGCGTTTTATACTGTAGGCCTGTAATTTTTAGAAATAACTCACTTAAATCTGACCAAACAAGATTCTAACAGGCATCCCGGGTATGACATTTTTTTAAAAACAAAATTATAAATTATAATATAATAAATAATTATAAATAATTATAACAAGTAATAATATAATTATAATAAAAATGATTCAATAATGTAATCAAATCAAAATCACAGAAATTTGCTCAGTTGCAGAATTGTCACTGTCATTATTTTTTTTTTTTATGACGTATTTCCCCACAAATCGCTATCGCACAATTCTGCAAGTGATTATAATTTATTATCATTGTTTTTTAGCTGCTCTAAAACTATTTTTGACATAAAGGGACACTTTTGGTTGCTATGGACAATCTACAGTTTACAGGCAGAAAAAAAACGTTTTTATTATATAAAAGTACATGTAGGGCACTGGGCAGACCAATTGGACAAGGGGGTGTGTATTTTTTACATACAGTACTGTAATCTATAAGATTACAGTATACTGTATGTAATGTGTTTGTTTACATTTTTGAATTTGGCGCCGTTCTCCGCTCCCGTGCGTCGTAACGTCGCAGGCAACGGAGATCGGCGTCACACAGAGGCACTGTGTGAATCGAGCGAGGTCCCGCTCGCTCGCACAGCGCGGTCACATCGCTGGATCCAGGAGAAGGTAAGGAAACACTCCCTGTGGATTCAGCGAGGCGAGCCCGAGTCTGACTCGGGGTTACCGCTCGCAGCATGGAAATCTAACCCCGAGTCAGACTCAGGAATACCGCCAGGCAGGTTAACCAGGATTTCCACGCAATAATAAAGGTGTAATTTTTTCCATGCCTATAGGACATTTTTAAGTACAACGTTTTTAATATTTGTAAGAAGGGACTGCTGAGTGTATTATTTCAGTAGCAATGACCCCAGGCTAATCCCAACAAGTGCCAGCACCATTTCTACATGATTTTCCCTAATAAAAGGATTCATAAAGCACTGGCCTGAACCAGTATTACAAAATGCACTCAAGTTCTTTACGTAAAGTATAATCTTCCTTACAGAATGTAGCTGGACTTATGCATTCATTTTAGTGCTTTAGTGAAATAAGATAGTGTTGCCTATCAACAATTTTTTCTTTAGCTGAACACAAAACTTTACACTGGTAAGAGTATAGTTTGTATCAGGAATATATGTGATGTGTACTGTATAAATCAACAAGCTAGAAAGTTGCAATTGGGTTATCTAAATGAACATTAAAACAGCGTTAAACTCAAAAATTGTATACTGTATATAGCAGTTTACAAATCCTTTGATGTAGTGGCTGTAATCGTTTTTTGGGCTCTCTTTCATGGCAATCTGGCCAGTAACACACCTCTTGTACTATACAGACACCATTCTGGATGAAGGAGCACAGGGGGCAGATTTAGACAGCAGCATTTTTAGTCTGGGGGAGGAGAGTGTTATAAATACTAGCACTCTAACTCTACTTAAATACACTAATGTCCTGTACACACGATCGGTTCGTCTGATGAAAACTGACCGGTGGACCGTTTTCATCGGACGAACCGATTTTACTTTTATATTTTCCTTCACAAATTAGTCGTTTGTTGTGTTTGGCAGCTTATGTATATCACGTAGGGTTGGCACAAGTTTAGAAAATTTTCTTCATTTTGTGGGATACAAGAGGTCTGCATCTCCAACGTGTCATCTGCTGTAGTGACCATGCAATAAGTGTACATGGCAACAAGTATCTAGTCATTATCATGTCTTTCTGTATCAGACTGCACCTGCAGTGCTGTGCTCATAGCCATGGTGAATTTGTTTTGAGATGGTGATATTTCCTATGTATTGTATATAGCCTGAATTTGGTGACAGGGCGATATTTTTTTGCTGCCTGGAAGCTATCTGGCACACTTGATAGATGCCTGATTTTAGGCATCAGCTTTGATTGGTTGTGATTGATTGTGTAAGTTACAAACTATAGTATATTAATTGGGGATGTGGGTATCCTCTCCTGTGCTTCAAATCAGCAGCATTTGGTGCAGAATATTTTTTTTCTTGTTTTCCTCCTTTAAAACCTAGGTGCGTCTTATGGTCAGGTGCGTCTTATGGAGTCTAGTATATATATGTATATATATACTTTACATTTAGCCTAGATTCAATATTCAGTGTAGAATCTATATTCAATCAGTACAGGCGGTGTGTTTTATATATATATATATATATATATATATATATATATATATATATATATACACAACCTAGTATATACTCTGCATTTAGTGTAGATTAGATATTCAGTGTAGAATCTATATTCAGGCAGTGTAGTATTTATAATATAGTGTATTGAAGTGGTTAAGGCGAACCCTGCATCAAAATGTAAAATAAAATGGCGTGGGGGTCCATACCAGACCCTTATCCGAGCACGCAACCCGGCAGGCCACAGGGAAAGGGGGACGAGAGAGCGCCCCCTCCTGAACCGTACCAGGCCACGTTTGTGTCCTATAGACTTTAATTTCGTTCCCATGTTTGCACAAACTTTTTGTTTTTTTGAGCAGTTAGGTTATTTTACCCTCAGAGTGATTACTGTCCTTCACCTTATTGCAGATTGCTAATTGTTTTTAAAGTATCCTTATTTCGCTGATATCTACAGTATAGTACTGTGGAGTTTATTCATCATATGGTTTGGCCAAATTTCATATGGTTTTGGCAGAATTTTAAAGCGGATACACTGGGCCCTTGGCCAATTGGTCAGATTCAATTATCTCTAATAAAACATCAAATCAATCAATAAAAATAATCAATATTCAAATAATGAATATGTATAAATTAGGGCTGTGGAAATTAACTATTAATTCATCGATTAATCTTGAATTTTTTTGATCGATCAACATTTTTTTGATTGGTATTCACCTCTCCGCCGGCTTCCGGGCCTTCAGGGAGTTCCCTCTGAGATCTGGTGACGTCACGGACACCGGCGGGGCTTGCCGTGTTCATCTGAAGGGCTCCTTTGCTGTGCCTTCATATCTGCATGCCGGCGGGACCTTACTATCTGCCACACGCAAGGACTGTTACACTTCCCTCTATCACTTCCCTCTATCAACCTGGGATTCTACAACCATCCACTGGGAGTTGTGATAGTTCCCTTCACGGGACATCTACATGCCGACGGACTGATGTTTACCTCTCCTCATCTGGATTCAGCAGTGGCATCATTGTACACATTTGTATACCAGTATCATACTTAGCTACATGTTTTATGACTGCTTTTTGCTACGTTTGGTATTACTCGCACCATTTTTACAGTTTATGTAGCTACATTGATTTTATCTCCAGTGCAATATTTATTTTGTTACCTACTTGAAGACTATAAAAGTCTTAATGCTATTCCCATCGAGCGCTGCCTTTGTGTGTTTTTTGTATCCTGCTATCAATTTTTCGAGTGGTTGGTAGCTGCACTGGGAATCAGCCTGCAATGAGATCAGCTAAAAGTAGATCTGTATGTGCATTATAATTAATCGAAATTAGTTGATTAATCGATTAAAAAAAAATCGATTAATCAAACACAGAAATTTTGATCACTAACAGCCCTAGTGTAAATGCTATAATTATGTCTGAGTATTAAGTCATATTGGCAGACTGAAGTACAAAGGTACAAAGGAGAGAAGAAACCTTCTATACTGTAGATTGTGTGAAGACACAGACTGACTAAACCTGTTTCACTGTCACAAAAACACAATGCTGCACCTGTAGGTAATTAATTCATGTTAATTACTGAATAGGAATCCCTTCCACATTTACATGCAGGACAAATTGTTATAACAAAAATGACAGGAGCCAATTAACCTGCAAAGTATACAGCTGGTGAATGGTTTCCAACTTGCATACTTTTTCTTTCTTAAGCTGGCCATAAATGCATAGATTTATTTTGTTCAACCTAAGGGCTGAATGAAAGAAGTCTAGTAGATTCCTCCATCCACCATCCATCCAGCTGATTGGCTTCTGACAAAATTCTACCCGGCTCTTTCGATGAATTTAAGGTTTGCTGAATCAACAGGAAATTTATGTATGGATAGCTTTAGTAAATCGAAATATTCCAAATAATCAGCATGATAGCCAGGAAAGTAATATTAAATATGGTTGCGAAAGAACAGTAGTGGTGTGCTGGACATTGCAGGTTTAGCTTTGCACATTCTATCCACAGATAAATACAATGATCTAGGTGCACAGAAATATATATATATTTAGACACGCATGATCACGGCCATTTAAATAATTGAAGCTTGAATTGTTCTTCAGTATAATATAATTTAATACATATTTTTTTAACAGAGATATAAACAAGATGACTGGGATTAGATTACCTTCAACACCCCTATGTTGTACTGTAATACAAATAAACTAATGGTTCCACCTTAAAATATTTATCTTTATTCTTTGCCAAAAAGAGTACCTTTTGAAAACCTGCCATAAGTTAAGGTTTATAAAATTAACCTCATGGGTTAACCTCAATGTATACCTTTGATAACTACCAGAGAGCCTATGTGGAGCACCAGCATGATCTAAGAGTATCATTTCTTGTAATCATGGACACAGTCACCCCCACACAGACTCACATAATGCAGTAAGGAACATGTCAGTGGGTCACCATATTATTTGGTGCAAAGCAGTAGGGGTCTAATTGTATGAAGTGGTTTATGCAGTAGGAAGTTCTTGGAACATGATTGATCATGGCAGTGTCTACATGCAGCATGTTTTGTTTTTTGTTTTAAACAGGAATACCTTATAAAAAAGGAAAAAGCATACAAGAGAAATATAAACTCTAATACTGTATGAACTTTTTAAGCAGTTCTATGTAAGCCCTATTTATGCACCCTTTTTTACCAATTCACACATGAAGAATAGAATATTGATAAAATATAAATCTTGCCATTTACTACATAAATATTTGGAAGGTAAATCAAGGTAGACTGCACTTTTAACTCACCTTGCTTGGGCCATTTAGACAGCTTGCACCTGATGTGCTATCATTGTCTTTAACTAGTTCCCGTAGCTGAGGAAAATCCAGAGACTGCAGAAAAGCTGAATCCCTCTGTTGTGAGGCTGGGGGCACATTAGTTTGGTAACATTGTCCTTCTGGAGGAACCATCCTGACTTCCATGTATTTTAGGGTTCCGTCTGTGTTCAGGAAAAGAGCCGGCTGATACTGATCCATGTATGACTTTGATTCAGATGCACTAAGATAACAGCAGCTACTGCTATACCCATAACTTTCCTTTCTCAGACATTTGACCAGTAATATAATGAATGTCACAAGGGAAACTAAACTGATAGCCACAAGAGAAACAATTAAATATAAAGTCATATCTGATGGTGGTTTGGAGTTTGTGAGAAAATTCCCAGATCTGGGTTTCTCTACTACAACATCATCTGCTATACTAATAAGTACTGTAACAGTCGTAGATAATGGAGGATCCCCATGATCACTTATAGAGATGGCAAGTTGCTGCTCTGTATTTTCTATCTCCTGAAATCCTTGTACAGTCCTGACCTCTCCTGTATGTTTAGACACTTGGAATAGAGAATAACTACCAGGGTCAATTAGGTTAAAGGCCAACCAGGCATTGTGACCAGAGTCCAGATCCACCGCAGTCAGTTTTGTCACCAGATATCCAGCACTTGTAGATTTTGGGATCCTCTCTTGGACAATGAGATCCTCAGAGTGCTCCGGATACAGCAGGGTGGGGGAGTTGTCATTTGTATCCAATATGAATATAAAGACAGGGACAGTGGAAAATAATTTTGGAAATCCAGAATCTTCTACTTTTATGGTGATTTGTAATGTCTGAATGTGCTCATAGTCAAAGGAACGCTGAGCATATATATCACCATTATTAGAAGTAATGTAAACAAAAGAAGATACAGAGAAGCCATCAATCTCACTCTCCACTATAGAGTAAAACAGATCAGAATTAACTCCCTCATCTGTATCAAGAGCAGCTACAGTACATAGAAGTGTCCCTGGGTCACTGTTTTCTTTAATGAAGGCATTATAGGTAGATTGTGTAAATGTTGGTGCATTATCATTAACATCAGAAACCCTGAGAATGACAGTTGTCTTACTAGACAGAGTCGGAGACCCTAAATCAGAAGCTGTCAGCTCAACAGTATACTGGGAAATATTTTCTCTATCCAGACTGCCATCAGTGACCAATGAATAACGATTTTTATGAGTTCTAATTTTAAATGGCATTGTGGGGGATAGATCCAGTTTAATCTCTCCATTTTTCCCAGAATCTTTGTCTTGTACATTAATAAATCCCACAACAGTTCCAGTAGGTGCATTTTCTGGAATCTCATTTATCGCTGAAGCAAATGAAATTTCAGGATAATTGTCATTTACATCTTCTATTTTTATATGTACCACACAGTCACCTTCTAATTTAGGAAGTCCCTTGTCTACCGCTTTGATAGATAATTCATGAAAAACAATTTCTTCATAATCCACAGATCCGTTAACATAAATTTCTCCATTTTGACTATTTAAAACAAATAGTTTCCTTGCAGATTTAGATGTGTGACTATCAAAAGAATATTCAATTTCCGCATTTGCACCCTCATCCAGATCGGTGGCATTTAATTTTAAGATAACAGTATTTAAAGGGATATTTTCTTTAAGGTTAATTTTATAAATCGATTGCTCGAACATCGGTGGATTATCATTAATATCTAGCACTGTAATTGTGATATGACAGGATCCTGATCTAGCTGGTTCTCCTCCATCAATAGCAGTGAGAATAAGATTGTGTAGTTGCTTTTCTTCCCTATCTAACACTTTCTCTAATATTAGCTGAGGGATGAGAGTGCCATCTACACGATTCTTCACAGATAATGAGAAAAATGGATCTTTGCTTAATATATACTGACTTACACCATTAACACCTACATCTAGATCTTCTGCAATTTCCAAGGCAAATCTAGCACCTGGACTTGCCACTAATTCTGTGATCTCAATATTAAGTTCATAAATTAAAAAAGTGGGTGAATTATCATTAACATCCTGAATTTCTATTTCCAAACTGAAAAGCTCCAAGGGATTTTCAGCAACCACCTCTAAAATTAGCACACAGTTCACACTGGATCCACAAAGGATCTCTCTATCAATTCTGTCTTTAACAGTCAAGCCTCCATTTTCCTTATTTACAGTAAAATATTTTTGGTATTTCTCAGATGATAAATGTAATCTGCGCTGAGCAATCTCTGCACGTTTTATGCCCAGATCCTGAGCTACATTCCCTACCCATGTCCCTGGATCAGACTCCTCCACAATAGAATAACGAAGCTGCCCAGAGACCCAGCCCCAGCTACAAAGGAGAAGGGAGAAAGCTACTTGCCATTTCCAACACAGACAGCAGTCTCTGATGTCCATATCTTAAGATATGTCCTTGATATTTGTTGCACCATAGATCCTTTGTAATCCAAAATGCATGAAATTTACAGATTTTGCTTTCCAGTCCTACATAACGATCTATCCATAAATAAATAATCCATGGGATTCTCTAATGAGCACAACAGCAGCTCTTCTTTGTGTTTGAGGGAAAATAAGGGAGGGAGAATCACTGAGCCAGGGGGAGGAGAGAGCAGAGCTAGAATTAGAAGAGCCTGTTTTGTAACTGCAGTGATCAAATGGATGGCAAGCCTGCCCTCTTCTGGTCATTGGTTCTAATTTCATCCTAACAAGATTATCCAAGCTAAACATTTGTTTAGAAGAATCAAAAACGTAATCTCTATTTTTTCTTTAGCTGAACTAGATAAATAATATTTTGTTTTAAATTGTAGTAGACAACACAAACATCTTACTATTACTTGAGATAAAAAAACATGATATCTGGCAAAACAAAATAATACTTAAAGAATGTTGGAAAAGAAAGTGGAAGTTTTATTAGTTGTCACTTTTATCTAGTGAAGGTTAGCGAACAAGCAAAGACTTAAGAGCAACACCTATATGCATAGTTTCCTTTTATTTTTAGGATAACACCAATTTTTTTGATCTATGCATATCAGAAGGATCTAAGTAGTGTTGAGCAGAATACACCATATTCGATTTTGCGATATATCTCGAATATATAGTCGAATATTCGAGATATATTCGCTAAATTCGAATATTCGTGATATTTTATCGAAATGAAATGATTGCAAATTTTCGCTATTGCGAATGCGAAAATAATTGCGAAATTTCGATAACTGCGGTAGGAGCACTCTGATTGGCTCAGAATATTCTTGATATTTTTTCAAAATTTCGCAAAATGCGAATGCGATATTTACTGCGCAATTTCGACAAATGCTGTAGGAGCACTCTGATTGGCTCAGAATATTCGTGATATTTTACAATACAAAATAATTGCGAATATTCGGCAAATGAGGAAGGAGCACTCTGATTGGCTCAGAATATTCTTGATATTTTACAATACAAAATAATTGCGAATATTCGGCAAATGCGGAAGGAGCACTCTGATTGGCTCAGAATATTCGTGATATTTTACAATAGAAAATAAAAAGTGTTTTGCATTGGTGGTGATTCTTTACTCTATCCATCTGTCACAGCCGTTTGTCAATCAAACACCTTGAAGATTGAACACGTTCATGCTGCATGCTTTGGACTTTTTTTCAGTTCACATATCAAAGACATTTTTATGAAAGATTATTTTTCTATTATTGGGACTATATTTCTTTATATATTTGTTTCACTGTGTATTTCACAAGTTATTTGCGCTTGCTTATTTTATAATTTGCCCACATGTCTTGTCACTAGACATATTTTTTATTCTTGTAGAGCGACTCCATTTTCTGTCTTGTATTAATTTATGTTGTATAACATTTTTGAGTTGCTGCTGTATTCTCCCCTTTTTTTAAGGTATGCGCAATTTTTTCCTTCTTACAAAAAAAAATAATATCAAACATACAAATATTCATAACAGAAACATACACAAAGCCAACCCCCTTTTGCATCAGAGACAATCAGAGTTCTCCTACCACAGTTATCGAAAATTCGCAATCATTTTCGCATTCGCATTAGCGAAAATTCGCAATTTTTTATTTTTTTTTTAATTCGGCAACATAAAAGGATCGCCTCAGCTTAGCTACTCGGCCCAGGGTCTCTAATCATACCAGCAATGCTTTTAGACGTCGATAGGATGTGATCTGTTTTAAAAATAAAATTGAAAAAATGTGAATATTCGGAATAGCGAATATTCACCGCAAAATTCGAAATATATCGCGAATACTCGAATATGCCATATTCGAGCCGAATATTCGCAATACGAATATTCGTGAGCAACACTAGATCTAAGCAACCTCTGTTGCATATTCATAAACTTCTCTCCTCTGAAGAAGCATGTGTTAGTTTTGCCCTGTCCTTTCTCCAAACAATGTTTTAATTATAGGGTTTGCCGTCATTATAACAATCTGAGAAAATGTCTGTGCTCTTATTAAGAAAAGTGCAATGTTTGCACTCCTTTAGGAGAGCACAGGCTGTATACACAAAATCATCAAAAATGCCTAAAACTTGACTTGTAAGTTAATGCAGACATCCAAGAAAACCAGTAAACCAATCACACATGCAGGAGATGACATTTCTGGGACCATTCAGTACAGCAACATTATTGAAGTATCTTGGTTTCCCAAGAGCTGGTGATATTACTCTATTGGAATTGGTATCGCAAAGAAAATAATATGATGGGTTTTAGAATCTTTATCTGGCTAAATACAGGAATAAATGAAGAAAATGTTACAACATTATACCAAGTATATTGGATCTGCTTATTTTACAAATGCCATATCTTTCTGGTGAGTGGCTTGAGTCATAAGGGTAACGTGTAATTAACTCCAAATATTATTTTTTATTACTTTGGAAACAGTAAAAAAAAAGGTAAAACCTTTTAAAGGAGGTTTCCTTTCACCTTCAGTCCATCTAACATAACTGGAAGTGATAAAAAATCTCTCCAGAGAAAGGGAAGTGCCCTCGTAGACAGTTGTCATTGGAGCAAGTGTTCTCATTGGAAGATTTTGCCTCTATTAGTCTCTTTTCACAATGAAGCGCTTTTACAGTGTTTTAGCCTTAAAAATAGCGCTATTAAAACGCTCATATAACGCTCTCCATGCATCTCAATGGACCCTTTCACACTGAGTCCTGCTAGCAGTATCTTTGGAGCAGCTTTTGGGCACTGAAAAAAATGCTCCAAAAATGCCCCTCTCCATTGAAATGAATAGAAAGCGCTGTAAAACGCCTTACCCTTTCAAACTGAGGCATTGCACTGGCGGGGCGTTGAGAAAACTCCTGCAAGCTGCATCTTTGGAGCAGCTTTTGGGCGCTGAAAAAAACGCTCCAAAAACGCCCCTCTCCATTTAAATAAATTGAAAGCACTGTAAAAACGCCTTACCCTTTCACACTGAGGAACTGCAAAAACGCCCTAAAATGTTAGGGTCTTAGTGGTGCTTTACCAGCACATTGGGATTGCAGATGAGGCTTCGCTCGAATAACGCTCGAAAAACGCCCCAGCCTAAAGGTATATAAAGGTGTAGTTTCTGGAGTGACATATAGAACATTATTTTAATGTGCACTGTGCTATTTGGTGGACTTTACCTTTTTTTTTCGTGTATCATTCACTGTGTTTGTTTATAATTAGATGAACAAACATAGTACTGCATAATTTTCACAATGTTTGCCATATTTGCATTGTTTATATCACAGCAGCTGGGCCTGTTAATATGCTTTTATTAATCGTACATATTAGCAACATTTTAGGATATTGGTTTAAAACATTACATGCATATGTTTGGATTGTGAGCGTACAAATTTGATTTTGAAAGAATAGCACAGGAATTGGGATGTTAAATAAACATTAAGAATCTATTGTTTTCAGCTAGACTAAGCAAACAAATTTGCATTAAACCACAATGGCCCAGATTCAAGTAGAATCGCGCAATATTTGCGTGGGCAAATATTGCGCTTTGCCCGCGATTCACGGAGCAGTTGCTCCGTAAATTGCGCGGGCAATATGCTAAGCAGCCGGGCGCAAGGCTGCCTAATGTAAATGATCCCGCCGGGGGCGGGAATCATTTAAATTAGGCGCGCTCCCGCGCCGAGCGAACAGCCCATGCTCCGTCGGGAAACTTTCCCGACGTGCATTGCAGCAAATGACGTCGCAAGGACGTCATTTGCTTGTAAGTGAACGTGAATGGCGTCCAGCGCCATTCACGGTTCACTTACGTAAACGACGTGAAATTTGAACGTCGCGAGCGGGAGGCGCAGCTATACTTTAGCATTGGCTGCGCCTGCTATTAGCAGGAGCAACCTTATGCTAAAGGCGCCGTACGGAAACTCCGTACCTTGCGTACGCAGGGCCCACGCAACTTTTGTGAATCGGTGGTAGTATGCAATTTGCATACTACACGCCGATCACAAAGGCCGCGCCCCCTAGCGGCCAACGCAAGAATGCAGCCTGGGATGTGAAGGCATAAGGAGGCTTATGTTTGTCACATCCTAGGCTGCATTCGGTGTAACGAGGTTCCTGAATCAGGAGCACTCGTTACACCGGAGCAAGTAAGCACTTGCGCCGCGCAACTATGGTTGCGCGGGCGCAAGTGCTTCTTGAATCTGGGCCAATAACTATATAGTGCTAATAAAAAAGGAAGCAAAATCTGTATACCTAAGTGCAGCAAAGGATTTAGGGCGAATGTGGCCCTGACTGATATCTGGTTTACTGTAGAACAGTCACAGTTGTATCTGACCCCCTGAAATTTCACTGGGCCCTAGACTCCTGGCTGGGTTGCCTTGTGAATAACCTGACTCTGTGTAGGGGCCATTGCTGGTTGCCTACTCTCTCTCTCTCTCTCTCTCTCTCTCTCTCTCTCTATATATATATATATATATATATATGTATATATATGTATTTTTATATATATATATATATATATATATATATATATATATATATATGAAATGTTTACTTTTTGAATTTCTCTTAATTTGAGTGGACGATACACTGATGCTGTGTAAGATTACTACTGTGGTATATCAGTCTTTAAAAAAACCTCTACACTTGCCCATAAACTACATGATATGATGCCATGTAAGCACGTAAATTATTCTTTAAAATATAGAAAAAAATAGGAAATGTACCAAATATTCTATTATGTTGCATGACAGGCATGTTTATAAATCCCCTACAATCTAAACGTGGTAGTAGAAAAAGAAATTCACTTAAATAACCATAAAAAATATGTTTCCTTTGTTCATATAAAAACGAAAGCACATAACACCAATTCAAGGAACAAAATTAGTAAATGATATTAGTCAACATCTTATAACCTCTCTAACCTAATGCAACTTTGTTGGGACTATTACCCAAAGTATAGGAACATACAACTGGCAAGTTTACACTGCTAGTTACACACAAAAGACATATTAGGGGGCAGGTATCCAGGCAGCATGCTGGCATTAACTCTAGTTGTATTTTCCGACTAATTCAAGAAAAGGCACATTCAGATGACTGCTAGAAAAACAGCAGTATGAACAACTCCAATGCTTACCTAAAGAGCTGGTTACCTGTATAGAAGACACATGGGAGCCAGAAATCTTGCTGATTGATAGGGGGTCAAATATTTATTTCACTCAATAAAATGCACATCAATTTATAACTTTTTTGAAATGTTGTTAAAATATATCTACCATTAAAATACTTTTTTCCCTCTCTGTATAGCAATTTAGTCTTTACAGGGCTAGATTAGGTTAATCTTAGATTGTGGATGCCTGTAGATTTACAGATTTTAGTGTTAGGGTGGACCTCTACTTAATCGTTGCCTGACAAAAAAAAAACTTCAGTACATCTTTGCAATACACACATATTTCCCCCTGGTTCTGGAAGAATCAACGGGTGTTTTCTATATTCATGGGAAATACTGTATGGATGTATTGCAAAGATTTAAGAAGTTTTATAAATTTGAACTCCACTGTCTCAAACAGATTTTAAACACTGATTTATATGAAGACCTCTCAGTAGAGAAAAATAACATGACATTAAAGTACCATCATCCTAACATAATTTCAATAAAGGTAGGGATTGTTGGGACCCCAGAGACCCAAAAAAGCCGAAAGGAAGTGGGTGGGGGCTAGTGGACTTTATCGGTACTAGATAAATCAGTTATACAGAAGAGTATAGTAAAGGTAAAAAAGTTCAATTTATTAAAAAATAAACATAGCATAAGGGGATTAAGGAGTACACAATGTTTTCAGGATCTCGAGATCCTGATCTTTATGACCCCCTCTGCCTCATCGCTGCCCGCAGATTAGGGCTTACATACCATCTCTATGATGTGTTGGCTGGTCATATAATATATCTGTTTTACACTACTACTGTTGTAATTTTAAAACATTGTGTACTCCTTAATCCCCTTATGCTATGTTTATTTTTTAATAAATTGAACTTTTTTACCTTTACTATACTCTTCTGTATAACTGATTTATCTAGTACCGATAAAGTCCACTAGCCCCACCCACTTCCTTTGGCTTCTTTGGGTCTCTGGGGTCCCAACAAACCCTACCTTTATTTAGATTTTAAACATTATTTGGCTGATTTACTAAAGGAAACAATAAATCATTTTACGATTCACTACAATTATCCAATCATGTTAAAGTGGTTCTAAAATCTTCAGTGTGCAGCTCCCCCTCAACCCTCCCTTATACTTACCTGAGCCTGATCCTAATACAGCAATGTGCACGAGAGTCAGGGCTCTCCTGGGTCTCTCCCTCCTCATTGCCAGAGATATAGCAGCAAGAGCCATTGGCTCCCACTGCTGCCAATCACAGCCAGTGAGGAGGTTGTGGGGGCAGGGCTGAGCCGTGCTCTCTGTGTTTTATGGATCAATCAGTTACAAGTGCAACAAGAGCAACTATACAAAAAGAGTAACAAATTTTACATTCAGTATTTTTGGTACATAAGAAATTATCTATTATTAAAAATAGTGTATATTGTTTGGATCCATCAAACAGGGTGCCTTTAGTAAGATATCAGTGTCATTTACAAAACCTGTTCATTGTCAAAGATCCTGAGAATGCATTTCAATAAATCTCTAGGTTTAAAAAACAACTCACCTTGCTGGGATCATTCATACAGCTTGTATCAGATGTACTATCATTGTCTTTAACTAATTCCCGTAACTGGGGAAAATCCAGAGACTGCAGAAAAGCTGAATCCCTCTGTTGTGGGGCTGGGGGCACATTAGTTTGATAACATTGTCCTTGTCCTCCTGGAGGAACCATCCTGACCTCCATGTATTTTAGGGTTCCATCTGTGTTCAGGAAAAGAGCCGGCTGATATTGATCCATGTATGATTTTGATTCAGATCCACAGCAAGTGCTGTAACCATAACTTTCCTTTCTCAGGCATCTCACTAACAATATAATGAATGTTACAAGGGACACCAAACTGATAGCCACAAGAGAAACAATTAAATATAAAGTCATATCTGATGGTGGCTTGGAAGTTCTGTGGAAGTCTCCAGATTTGGGTCTTTCTACTACAATATTATCTGCTATCATGACAAGTACTGTGACAGTGGTAGATAATGGGGGATCGCCATGATCACTGATAGAAATGACTAGTTGCTGTTCTATATTTTCTGACTCATGAAATTCTCGTACAGTCCTGACCTCTCCTGTATGTTTAGATACTTGAAAGAGAGAAGAACTGCCTATGTCTTTGAAGTTAAAGGCCAACCAGGCATTGTGACCAGAGTCCAGATCCACTGCAGTGAGTTTTGTCACCAGATATCCAGCACTTGTAGATTTTGGGATCCTCTCTTGGACAATAAGATCCTCAGAGTGCTCCGGATACAGCAGGGTGGGGGAGTTGTCATTTGCATCCAATATAAAAATAAAGACAGGAACAGTGGAAAATAAATTTGGAGATCCAGAATCCTCTACTTTTATGGTGATTTGTAGAGTCTGAATGTGCTCATAGTCAAAGGAACGCTGAGCATATATATCACCATTATTAGAACTGATATAAACAAAAGAGGATACAGAGGTTCCATCTATATGGGTCTCAACTATAGAGTACACCACATCAGAGTTAACCCCCTCATCTTCATCAGTAGCAGACACTGTACATAGAAGAGTCCCCGGGTCACTGTTTTCCTTAATGAAGGCATTATAGGTAGATTGTGTAAATGTTGGAGCATTATCATTGACATCAGAAACCCTGAGAATAACAGTCATCTTAGCAGACAGTGCTGGAGATCCTAAATCAGAAGCTGTCAGCTGAATAGTGTATTGGGTTATTTTTTCTCTATCCAGATTTCCATCAGTGATGAGTGAAAAATGATTTTTAAGTGTGCTGATCCTAAAAGGTAATTGTGGTGACATAGCCAACTGTATTTCACCATTTTTTCCTGAATCTCTATCTTTTACTTTAATTATTCCTACAGTGGTTCCTAGGGGTATAGTTTCTGGAATTTCATTCATCAAAGAGGAGAAGGAAATTTCTGGGGGATTATCATTGACATCTTCTATTTCTATCTGAACCAGACAATTCCCTACCAGTCTGGGTAATCCTTTATCTTCTGCTTTTATTGATAATTCATGGAAATTGTACTCTTCATAATCCACATATCCTTTGGTAATGATTTCTCCACTATTCTGGTTCAGATCAAACAAATGTCTTGCGGATTCTGAAGTATGACTGCCAAAGTAATACAAAATGTCCCCATTCGCCCCCTCATCCAGATCTGATGCATTTAATGACAATACAACTGTATTTAAAGGGAGATTTTCCCTAAGTTTGATTTTATACACTGTCTGATCAAAGACTGGTGGATTATCATTAATATCTAACACTTTTATTGTGATATGACAGGATCCTGATCTAGCCGGTTCTCCACCATCAATAGCAGTGAGGATAATATTGTGTTCTTTCTTCTCCTCCCTATCTAACACCTTCTCTAATATCAGCTCAGGGATGAGAGTGCCATCCTTACGATTCTTTACAGACAATGAAAAAGAGGGATTTGTGCTTAATGTGTACTGACTAACACCATTAACACCAACATCCAAATCCTTTGCAATTTCTAAAGCAAACTGAATACCGGGACTTGTCAACAATTCTGTAATTTCAACAACATAATTATCAAACATGAATGTGGGAGAATTATCATTAATATCCTGAATCTCTATGTCTAGATTGAGAAGCTCTAAAGGATTTTCAGCAACCACCTCTAAATACAACACACAGCTTACACTGGATCCACATAAGATCTCTCTATCAATCCTGTCATTAACAGTCAAGCCTCCATTTTCCTTATTTACAGTAAAATATTTTTGGTATTTCTCAGATGATAAATGTAATCTGCGCTGAGAAATCTCTGCACGTTTTATGCCCAGATCCTGAGCTACATTCCCTACCCATGTCCCTGGATCAGACTCCTCCACAATAGAATAACGAAGCTGCCCAGAGACCCAGCCCCAGCTACAAAGGAGAAGGGAGAAAGCTACTTGCCATTTCCAACACAGACAGCAGTCTCTGATGTCCATATCTTACAATGTTTCCTTGGTATTTGATGGAACATAGATCCTGTGTAATCCACAATGCTTGTAGCTGACACAATTTCTTCTTTTATGAACAAAAAAATAATCCATTCATAGACAAACACATCCGCAGCACTGTCTTTTCTGTACAGCAGCCCTTCTTTGTGTGTGATGAAAGATGGGAGGGTGAATCACTGAGCCAGGGGGAGGAGAGTGTAGGCTTAGTCTGAATAGATCTAGCTGTAAACAACACATGCCAAACCTGCCCTCTCCTGGTCAGTATTATAAACTTTTTAAAACAATTTAATGTAAGGAAATCCAAAAACAAAATTGCCCATTCTGCTTTTTAAGAAGCTAACAAAAATATTGTATTATACATGCTGACACAATTGTCAATTGCCCCCAATAAGATCATATTTGTGTTTTAATAAAAAAAAGTTATATTTTCAACTATAATATAATATTTTGAAGAGGATGCACTGTGCATTAAAAAAAAAATGTAAGCCCATAATGTATTGCTATACAGTTTTTTTTAATGTGGAAATTATAAGCTTAATAATATGTTTTTCCTTCTTTGGGTGTCTAATCAAATAATGCATTTTCCCTGTATGTTATTGGTGCAATAATAATTAATAGTGTAAACTATTAATTATATGATATGTAAATATAAAACAATGACACGGATCAGTGACGATGATGCCTAGCAAGTAATTTCATGCCTGACAAGTGACCCTGACTCCTGACAGTTGATGCTGGAATTGATAATTGTTTTCTTAATACTGAAGTTTGAAGAAAGAAATTAACTCACAAAAATATAAAAAAAATTATAAACACACAAAATTACCATGTTGTGTACTAATTTAAAACAATTTTTTAATGTCCCTGTACATGAAACTATAATATATATGGTATATTTCTATCAGTCTACACAAGACCCCCAGGTTGAACGAAAAAAGACATCACTTTCAAAAAAAAATCAGCTCTATTATTTCTTAAAATCCATATTTATAATAAATACAATTTATATACATTTATCAAATATTTGGAAATTGGTTATCCCTATCCCAAAATAAGATCCTAAAATATTCCTAGTAATAACACTGCTAACATAGACGTGTGCACATGGTGTGCCTGGGCACACCCTTACCCCATGTGGTGCAGATTCCCCCTGTTTAGACCCCTGATATTTCACCAAAGCCCCTTAACAGGGCTCCTAAAAAATTACAAAAAAAAACAAAATAAATAATTAAAAACGATAAGAAATAAAATAATCAGAATAAATCCTACTAACACTGCCCACTGCCCTATTGACACCAATCTCTGACCTTATGACACTGTCCACTGCTTTACTGACACTGCATATATGTTTGAGATTTGGGGTGCACGCCCTAATGCAATGGCACACCTATGACTGCTAATAAAAATCTGCCATCGCAGAGAACCCATTGCCCCAGATAAATGTTTTCATTGTAAGTGGAAATATTCACTGGTGTGAATTCTCTGCAAGTTTTACACATTCCTCTCAGTGTGATCGCTGTCCTTTTTTTGTAGATCAGGGGAATTTACTCATTACTTGGGTTTACACTGATCCAATGCATGTTCCTATGACAAGAAAGAGCAGTGTGGTGCCAGGACATCCTGCTTAATTCAGTGAAGATTCATGTAAAGTTGTTTGTGACATGCAGCACATTTAAGTACTCTACTGTACCTGCACAGTTTGTAACCATGCTTGTATTCTTTACATTTGTTTTTGGTTAGTTACACTAATTTCACTTAGAGGGATGATCACTGTCTTCCATTGTATTGCAGATTGCTAATCCTTATGTTTTTTTCATTTCTCCCACCCTTATTGCGCTATGAACTTTATTATTCATGTGGGCAACATTTATACAGCTTTACCAGCCTAAAACTGAACATGCCTACAGAAAGGAAGAGCACAGTTATTAGCCATCACTGTTCTTCTGCTGTTAGCAGATTATAAGAGACTGACAGCAAGATAGAGTCAAGTATATAATATAGTTTCATGTAAAGATACATTTAGCACCAATTCACACCAGAATACAGTTCGGGAAACCCGCGTTTGGTGCACGTTTCCCACACCGAGTTCAAAGCGTACACTTGTGATCTGCAGGGGGTGTCAGTGGTAACTTAACACTCAGGTCACAAACACAGTGCGCTTGCCTGTACTGGATCGTCTGGTACTGAAGTATTATGCTATGACTTTTGAAAAGTAGTGCATGCATTACTATTGGAGACGTCAAATGAATGGGTTGAAATTGCACTGCTCCCAGTTTACATGTTAATCCCTGTCAGACCTTTTCTGATTCACAGAACACAGTTTTTTTACAGTTTGTGACTGCTAGCAGGAGGGAGATCCTCCGCTAGCTCTCAGACCAAGGGTTCAAGGGGAAGCGGGGGCCAGTGCATCTGTAATAAGTTACATGTTACACCCTGAATATGGGTATAACATGTTACAAAAGGTGAACTTATCCTTTAAGGATTGTTTTAAATTAATGCACAACTTGATAAAATTGGGTGATTTGTTTTTTTGTTATTTTGTGAGTAAGTAGTACTACAGAAGCAGTTTTTTCCAATAGTCACCTATCTGATAGGATAGTACCATGACAACTTGGATGATTGTGCTTGAATTTTTTATGCTTTGACCTCACAGGCTATCCGTACAGCATGGGTTAATCCACCTAAAGTCATGTCTAGGTCTTGCGCCACAGATTAGTAACTGTATACCCTACATAAGCCCGAGGTCAGCGTTTTGACAATCAGGTGGTGTGGCCTTGCCTTCTAAATGCATTCTGATTGGCCAAACACAGTGGTAGGCGGTATCAAGGCTTAACAGCCCTGAGAGAACCTGCAGGCATTTTCTCAAGTCTCCTTGAGGCTTCAGCTACCGCTGACACAAGGAACTTGCTGCAGACATCTCCCGGCTCCAGCACCATACGGTGCTCACTGCTGACATCTAAGGCCCTGTACACACGATCAGACATGTCCGATGAAAACGGTCCGCGGATGGGCCAGGCACTTCTTTCTCTTTTTTCCTGCCTTCTTGTGCTTGAATTTACCTGTGAGATTAAGCTAGGAAACACATGGAATGATTTAATGGATGTCTTAACATCACAATTTTTTCTTAACTTCAACTTAAAGCTTGTAGCTATTCATTTAATCAAAAAAAGATTCCCATAAGAATATATATGCATTTAATGTATTTTATGCATGTTAATTACCTGTAAAAGCCTCCATTATATAGACATCCGAAAGCCCTGAGACAGCCAATGCACATCACCTTCTTGAATGTCTCTTTACCTCACTTAAGTGACACTCAATGCACACATTCCTTCCTTGGAAGCTCAGTGGTGGAGGAGCTGGGCCAGCACAGAGAGTAATTTGACACGTCCAGAAGAAGACAGGGCTAAGACATATGCACTTTGTTTACAATGGAAATTAGAAGGCTGGCAGGCTGACAGACCACTGCTAGGAGGGAGATCAGGGAGGCTGAGCTACAGAGAGGAAGTGAAAGCTGAGAAGCTTCTGCTGCAACCTCTGAGGATGAATTGCTCCAAAGGGGCTGCAGCTACACAGGTCAATGAGGGCTTGTTTTAAAGGGCATTTACTGAAATCAATACTCATAGCCTCTTCACATTTCTTTTTTAAAGATGTAAGGTTTGCTTTAAATGTATTGAAAAATTTAAACATTTTGAAGATGCATTTTAACTTTCATATGTTCAAGCAGTAGTTAACTAAAAGAGATCCACCTCTTATTCCCCCATGAAAAAAATGTAATTATGAAAACATAAATTCTGCCATATTACACATAAATAATTGACAGATAAATAATTTTAGATTTCAATTATAACTCACCTTAGATGGATCATTCAGACAGCTTTTATCTGATGTACTATCATTGTCTTTAACTAGTTCCCGTAACTGAGGAAAATCCAGAGCCTGAAAAAAAGTGGAATCCCGCTGTTGTGAGGCTGGGGGCACATTAGTTTGGTAACATTGTCCTTGTCCCCCTGGAGGAACCATCCTGACCTCCATGTATTTTAGGGTTCCATCTGTGTTCAGGAAAAGAGCCGGCTGATACTGATCCATGTATGGTTTGGTGTCAGACCCACTCAGATAACAGCAACTGCTACTATAACCATAACTTTCCTTCCTTAAACATTTCACTAACAATATAATGAATGTGACAAGGGAAACTAAACTGATAGCTACAAGAGAAACAATTAAATATAAAGTCATATCTGATGGTGGTTTGGCGTTTGTGAGAAAATTCCCAGATTTGGGTCTTTCCATTACAACATTATCTGCTATACTGACAAGAACTGTGACAGTTGTAGATAATGGAGGGTCCCCATGATCATTTATAGAGATAACAATTTGCTGCTCTCTGTTTTCTATTTCCTGATATTCTTGCACAGTCCGTACTTCTCCTGTATGTTTAGAAACTTGGAACAGCGAAGAACTGTCAGGGTCTATTAGGTTAAAGGCCAACCAGGCATTGTGACCAGAGTCCAGATCCACCGCAGTCAGTTTTGTCACCAGATATCCAGCACTTGTAGATTTTGGGATCCTCTCTTGGACAATGAGATCCTCAGAGTGCTCCGGATACAGCAGGGTGGGGGAGTTGTCATTTGTATCCAATATGAATATAAAGACAGGGACAGTAGAAAATAACTTTGGAGATCCAGAATCCTCTACTTTTATGGTGATTTGTAGAGTCTGAATGTGCTCATAGTCAAAGGAACGCTGAGCATATATATCACCATTATTAGAACTGATATAAACAAAAGAGGATACAGAGGTTCCACCTACCTGGGTCTCCACTATAGAGTACACCAGATCAGAGTTAACCCCCTCATCTACATCAGTAGCAGACACTGTACATAGAAGAGTTCCTGGGTCACTGTTTTCCTTTATAAAAGCATTACAAGCAGACTGTAAAAATATTGGTGCATTATCATTTACATCAGAAACCCTGAGGATAACATTTGTCTTACTGGACAGAGCTGGAGATCCTAAATCAGTAGCTATCAGCTCTATAGTATATTCTGATATTTTTTCTCTATCCAAAATCCCATCAGTGACCAGTGAGTAACGGTTCTTACTAGTTCTGATTTTAAACGGAATATTGGGAGATAATTCTAAATGAATCTCTCCGTTTTTCCCTGAATCCTTGTCTCCCACATTAATAAATCCCACAGAAGTTCCCAGGGGTGAATTTTCAGGTATCTCATTTGCTATAGAAGCAAAAGAAATCTCAGGATAATTGTCATTCACATCTTCTACTTCTATTTGAACCAGACAGTCACCTTCCAGTTTAGGAAGTCCTTTGTTTACTGCTTTTATAGATAATTCATGAAAAACAATGTCTTCATAATCCACTGTCCCATTAATGTAAATTTCTCCATTCAGACCATTCAAACCAAATATTTTTTTAGCAGATTTATATGTGTGACTGTCAAAGAAATATTCAATTTCTCCATTTGCACCGTCATCTAGATCTGTTGCATTTAATTTTAGTATTACTGTGTTTATAGACAGATTTTCCCTCAGTCTGATTTTATATATTGATTGATCAAAAACTGGTGGATTATCGTTAATATCTAAGACTTTTATTATTATATGACAGGATCCTGATCTAGATGGCTCTCCACCATCTATAGCAGTGAGGATAAGATTGTGTTCTTGTTTTTCTTCCCTATCTAACATCTTCTCTAATATCAGCTGAGGGATGAGAGTGCCATCCTTATGATTCTTTACAGATAATGAAAAAAATGAATTTTTACTTAAGGTATACTGACTTACACCATTGATACCTACATCTAAATCCTCTGCGATTTCCAAAGCAAACCTAGCACCAGGGCTTGTTACTAATTCTGTAATTTCAATAATATGTTCATTCATCAAAAATGTAGGTGAATTATCATTGATATCTTGAAGCTCTATGTCTAGATTAAATAGCTCTAAAGGATTTTCGGCAATCACCTCTAAACGTAACACACAGATCACAATGGATCCACACAGGATTTCCCTATCAATCCTGTCATTAACAGTCAAACCTCCATTTTCCTTGTTTACAGTAAAATATCTTTGGTATTTCTCAGATGATAAATGTAATCTGCGCTGAGCAATCTCTGCACGTTTTATGCCCAGATCCTGAGCTACATTTCCTACCCATGTCCCTGGATCAGACTCCTCCACAATAGAATAACGAAGCTGCCCAGAGACCCAGCCCCAGCTACAAAGGAGAAGGGAGAATGCTACTTGCCATTTCCAACACAGATAGCAGTCTCTGATGTCCATATCTTGATATTTGCAGTAGCATAGATCCAATTTAATCCAAATGCCTTTAGTTTATAGATTAGTCTTTCCAGTTCTAAATAATAATATATCAATGAACAAAACATCCGTACAATTCTCTTATGAGAACAGCAGCAGCAAAAGCTCTTCTTTGTGTTTGAGGAAAAAGATGGGAGGGAGAATCACTGAGCCAGGGGGAGGAGAGATTCAACACTAGATGTGGAAGATTCTGTGCTGTAACTGCTGTTAACATATAGATGTTAAGCCTGCCCTCTTCTGGCCATTGCTTCTAATTCCATCCCTAGCAAGATGATTTAATTAGAGATGTTTTCCAGAAGGCTACAAAAAAAAATGAATATTAACTTCTTTTCAAATCGGAGCTAAAAAAAAAATCCGAATTGTTGCATTTATATAAATTCTGTATATTAATAATGATAATAAAAACATAAACAAATATTATTATTGCTAGTATTATTATTATTATTATTATTATTGAACATTTGAAAACTATCAGTTAATACATTATTTTTATAATGAAGGCTAGGGGGGGAAAAAAGAAAAGAATTGGGGGCAACACCTACTGTATATTCATTGTTTAAATTTTTTAAGTACAACTACAGTTATGTCATAATATAGTGAAAACCTAAGCCTTCTTCCACTATCTCGGAACTATTGAAATATTAGATCTTATAAATATAAACAATTCAGTAATCACAGTGATTCGATCTTTCACAGCGATTCAAAGTGTCAGCTGCCACTTAAAGTGCAAAATGCAAAACAATAATCCATACAATATAGTATAATGTCGACAGGTACTCCAAAGGTACCTTTGATTACTAAAGCGGCACTACTGTCATTGCTTACTATAACCAACCTTCATATGGTAATGGCACATGAGAAAATTGAAGAATGACAGATGGTGATAAAAGTCCAGGAAGAGACAGATGGTGGTCCTAATGTGGCATAAAAGATGTGCACCTCACACTAGAATATGCAAGCCTTGCGTCACACGCCCCTTAGGGGTTCTCACTCACTAGAAAGATGAACACATCAAGCTTTGATATGTTAACCACGGCTGTCTTCCATGTCATGGAGGGTGTCAAAGCTTGTACTGGATCTCCCACGGGTACTCGGACAGAAAAAAGGGGCTCAAATTGCGTAATTCCGTTTTTTTCTATCGTTTTTTTTTAACTCAAAATTATATGTTCCATAATATCCGTCAGTCAATCAATAATTAAAATTATCAGCATTAAAAAAGCATAAAGACTCATAAAACTAAGGAAGACAGCGTCCATCGCTTACTTTCGTTTGTCTCTTCCAGGCCGTGGAATGCAAACGTCACTTTCGGCTGCCATAAGGTCGCGCACTGAAGCGGTTCATTATTACGACTTCTTTTAAAGGCGTGGTCTTACGGCGCGGCGTCCCATTTTTTATATCGACACATTGCAGTGTAAACATTAACCCTCCAAGTTCAAAACCGCTCATATTAACTGATGCACATTGGCGGCCATCATTACTTGACTTGGGGATCAGTATACAGTCAGCATAAAGTATACATGACTTGTATATCTGAATTTAACATACATTGTGCTTCCTTTTTATAGAAAATTACTATTAGTATTGTACAGTGTATTTTAAATTCAGATAAACAAGGCATGTATACTTTTTATGACAACTACAGTTATGTTGAGTATACAGTATTTCACAAAAGTGAGTACACCCCTAACATTATTATATATTTTCATGTGACCACACTGAAGAAATTACACTTTGCTACAATGTAAAGAAGAGAGTGTACAGCTTGTATAACAGTGTAAATTTGCTGTCCTCTCAAAATAACTCAACACACAGCCATTAATGTCTAAAATGCTAGCAACAAAGGTGAGTAAACCCCTAAGTGAAAATGTCCAAATTGGGCCCAAAGTGTTAATATTTTATGTGGCAACCATTATTTTCCAGCACTGCCTTAGTTCTCTTGGGCATGGAGTTCCACTGGACTCCATGAGGATATCACAGGGCTGGTGGATGTTAGAGATCTGGCGCTCCTCCACCGTCTGTTTGAGGATGCCCCACAGATGCTCAATAGGGTTTGGAGGCATGTTTGGCCAGTCCATTACCTTTACCCTCAGTTTCTTTAGCAAAGCAGTGGTCATCTTGGAGGTGTGTGTTGGGGTCATTATCATGTTGGAATACTGCTCTGCGGGCCCAGTTTTCGAAAAGAGGGGATCATGCTCTGCTTCAGTATGTCACGGTACATGTTGGCATTCATGTTTCCCTCAATGAACTGTAGCTCCACAGTGTCGGCAGTACTCATGCAGCCCCAGACCATGATACTCCCACCACCATGCTTGACTGTAGGTAAGGCACACTTGTCTTTGTACTCCTCAACCGGTTGCCGCGACACACGCTTGACACCATCTGAGCCAAATAAGTTTATCTTGGTCTCATCAGATCACAGGACATGGTTCCAGTAATCCATGTCCTTAGTCTGCTTCTCTTCAGCAAACTGTTTGTGGGCTTTCTTGTGCATCATCTTTATAGGAGGATCCTTCTGGGATGACAGCCACGCAGACGAATTTGATGCAGTGTGTGGCGTATGGTCTGAGCACTGACAGGCTGACAGCACTCATACATCTATTTCCCAAAGACAACCTCTGGATATGATGCTGAACACATGCACTCAACTTCTTTGGTCGACCATGGTGAGTATAACCTGTCCTGTTAAACTGCTGTATGATCTTGGCCACTGTGCTGCAGCTCAGTTTCAGGGTTTTGGCAATCTTCTTATAGCCTAGGCCATCTTTATGTAGAGCAAAAATTATTATTTTTTTCAGATCCTCAAAGAGTTATTTGCCATAAGGTGCCATATTGAACTTTTAGTGACCAGTATGAGAGCGTGAGAGCGATAACACCAAGTTTAACACACTTTCTCCCCATTCACGCCTGAGACCTTGTAACACTAATGAGTCACATGACAGGGAGGGAAAATTGGGCCCAATTTGGACATTTTCACGTAGGTGTGTACTCACTTTTTTTGCCATCAGTTTAGACATTAATGGCTGCGTGTTGAGTTATTTCGAGGGGACAACACATTTACACTGTTATACAAGCTTTACGCTCACTACTTTACATTGTAGCAAAGTGTAATTTCTTCAGTGTTGTCACATGAAAAGATATAAAAAAATATTTACAAAAATGTAAGGGGTGTACTGACGTTTGTGAGATATTGTATGTATTACATTGCAAGGATTTTAGCAACCTTTGTTGCAGATTCATCTTTTTTTTTCACTTCTTGGTGTTTTTTTCACCAGGTCCTTTTCCTAACTGATTTCTGAATATGAGGGTCTACCTATTATATAACCATTGAAGCATTTCCAATGTTCTTTTAAAAAAAAATAGAGTTTACATCCCTTTATGAATCTACAGGTCTTTGGTAGAATCTCACCAAAATAAAAACTCCTTGTTCCGAAGATACCTACAATTTTACTTGCATCTTAATACAATCATATGGCAAAAGCAGTAAACCAAAGCAGTAAACCAATCACATAAACAGAAAATTACATTGCTAGGAACATTATATACAGCAAAAGTTCTCAATGCACTCAGGTCGCTGTGCTTTTCATCCAAAATTGTACTTTCTTAAAAGTTG
Organism: Rana temporaria; assembly: GCF_905171775.1. Classification (NCBI taxonomy): domain Eukaryota; kingdom Metazoa; phylum Chordata; class Amphibia; order Anura; family Ranidae; genus Rana; species Rana temporaria. The sequence goes on along the minus strand of NC_053491.1, from coordinate 316,769,304 downwards.
GTGACAATACTCTATTGGGATGTGTGTTGGCAAATAGGAGATGACCATCTGAATCCCTATCTAACTGATTGCAGATTTTTTTTAAATGAAAATGGGTGTGGACAGAGCAAGAGAGCAGAGACATTATACCTGGTGCATTATTAGTGCTATTTTTATATTTATCATTTCTGGTGAGTGGCTTGAGTCCCAGAGTATACCTCACAACAGGAAGTGAGAGAACATCTCAAAATGAGGGAAATGGCCTACTACACAGTTGTTGTAGGAACAAGTATCTTTGTCATATATGCATTATTTATACTACAACAGCTGGGATTAAGAGATAAATCCATACAAATTACTGATTATTGATCTACTGTTTTCAAACATAGTACACAAACAGGCTTCCAGTAAAACATCACAACTATATAGTACTACTAAAAAGGATGAACAATTTGTATACATAAGGCCAGAGAATCACAGATGGATTGAAGGAGAATGGATCTCCTATGCAAGGTCTTTTTTTCTTACTACTGGAGAATTAGGATATTATCTGGCCAGCCTGGAATTTTCTGGGCATTAGGCTCCTGCCTAGGTTACTTAGTGGATGATGTGGAAAGACCATAGTTGGCTGCCAACTTATTACATTAAGGCCTGATTCACACCTATGCATTTTTAGTGCTTTTTGCAATTTGCAGTTTTGCACTACAGAACGTGGTCCATAGGAAACCATGTTAGTTGGATCTGCAAAATGCAAAAAGCACTAAAAATGCGTAGGCGTGAATCAGGCCTAACAGGTAAAAGACACAAATGTAGGTTGTAAAAACGCACAGTCTCCCCAATTAAGCCATGTGATAATATGGCTTAAAGTGATTCTAAAAGTTTGCATTTTTTTTCTATATAACAAATATGTTATATGTACCTGCTCTGTGCAATTGTTTTGCACAGAGCAGCCCTGATCCCCTTCTTTTGAGTCAGCCAATGAGAAGAGAGAGACTCGGGAGAGCCGATGCTCTCATGCACAGCACTGGATTGAGATGGGGATCAGGTAAGTGGGGGCTGGGGGGGAGCTGCACCCAGCTGTTTTTTTTTTTTACCATAACCACATATAATGCATTAAGGTAAAAAGCCTTCTGCCTTTAAAACCACTTTAAATTTCAGTGAGTCCATAACAATGAACAAAAGTCCATAAGTTGGGCCAAAAAAAGGCACACATGTAGACAGCTCCACCAAAACACAGGAATCAATCTCTGGAATACAACAGAAGTACACAAGACGGGCAGAAACTAAGTGCAGTATTAATAAATAACTTTTAATGGCGCAGCCAAATGTAAACTCACATAAATCCACATAAAAGCACTTTTCAGTGCAGTAATAGCTGTTACAGGGATTGTTCACCCAAGACAGGCATGTCAGCAATGGCATTTAGCATGGATGGAGAAGCCATAAAGCTGCTTGTTAGTTGAGGCAGGAAGTCATCGGGAATCAGATCTGGTTTGACAAAGAAGCCTATTGGAGTTCCAACACGTGTTACCCTGGTTACAGTCCATTTCACAGAGTGACATCACTTCCAGTTCCGCGCTCCACGATGGTTCCGGATTACTTTTTGCCTTGGCTAACAAGCAGCTTCTCCATCCACACTGAATGCTGCTGCTGACATGCCTCTCTTGGGTGAATGATCCCTGTAACAGCTATTACTATACTGGCAAGTGCATTTCTGTGGATTTATGTGAATTTACATTTGGCTGCAGCATTAAAGCTCCGTTCACACCTGATTTTCAGCTTGAAGCTTGTAGCTCTAGAACGCTCAACAAGCTAAATTCTATTCATTTAAATGGCCCCTGTTCACAACTGAGCATTCTGTGTTCTCAAAAAAATTGCATGAGCTTATTTTTGGCAGATTACATGCGTTTTTGGCCCCATAGACTTCAATAGAAATGCATGACTTGAGTGTTTTACAGGCGTTTTCTGCCCTAATTTTCTCTCCCTATTCTCCCCCTAGTAAATTCTATTGGCTAAATAAAAATGCCTGAAGTTGTAAAATGCCTGTAATACACTTCTAGAATGTTTTAATAATGCTTGTAAAAAGCTACAAAAATGCTTGAAAAGCACCAGTAAATCAGGTGTGAATGGAGCCTAAAAGTTATTATTGATACTACATTTAGTTGGCACCCCCTTGTGGACATCTATAAAAATTAATTTCTTATTTAGCTGTGGATATAATATAAAGTTTTAGAACCCCTTTTAGATTTTTATTTCCACCTGTTTACCAATGAAGAGATATTCCCTTATTTGTTGACAGGCAACAGTGACCGAGAAAAAACATTTATTATGTGAACTGGGTAGGTGTTTGAGCATCTTTCTTGTCCTTGTGCCACAGGGATAAAAACATAAGCCTCGTACACACGCACAGTTTTCTCTGCAAGAAAACTGCTGGCAGAGCTTTCATGCCGAGTAAAGCATGTGTGTGTACGAGGCTTTCAGGTTTCTTGTAGAGAAAACTGCCCAGAATCTAGACAACAAAAATAGAGAACCTGCTCTCTATTTTCTCGTGTGATTCTCGGCAGTGTTTTCCTGCCGAGAAAACCTGAGCGTCTGTATACTTACCTGCCTCCATGGAAACCAAGGCATGTTAGCTTCCAAGGCATAGGTAGGGTGAAGAAATATGGCGGCTACAGCATCGAATGTGACGAGCGCATGCTCGTCGTAGTCGATGACGTCACCGTGTTCATGGCATTCAAAAGAACGGCGGTTCTTTTGAATCATACGTCTGTACACTCAGCCGGCAAGAAAATCTTGCCAGGAATCTCGTCAGGAAAAACAACGTTTTTTTCCTCACGAGAATCCCGGCCGTGTGTACAGGACTATAGCTAAAAATCCTGACAGTTCTTCCTACTCAGTCCAAAGCTCAAAAAACACGTTTTGGCTGAAGCAGGGCTTTTTAAAAACCATACTGTTCCTTCTACAACAGGCATGATAGGTTAGCATTCCTTAAATCATTTGTGGAGACACATACAATTAAAACGATGAGGCTTTTCTGCATTGGTGACATTCGCAAGAAAAAACAAAAACAAAAATGTATACACTGTAAAATGTATGTGTACATCATGACAGAAGTACATTTATGTTGTACATACTGAACCCGCCGAAAAATGAGAGTGAATGGGAAAGAACAAAGTGTTAACACAGGTTGAAATTCATACCTATGGTTAAGAGGCACCTAGTAATATGGGACAAAGTTCTACACTTGCATAGGGGACAGAACTGTAGACATTTATAGTTATACATCTTTTTTAAAACAAACAAATTAACAAATAATTAATCGTACAAATGTTCAGGGGCTAATATTTTAATTTGTAAGGACAATTTCTGCTTCATTAAAATGTATGCCTGACAAAAAAACAAGCAAAAAAACAACACATTAAGAACATCTTTGCAGTACAGTACAGTATATACTGCACCTTCCTGGCTGAATAAAAAGGTTTTATCTATACTTGCATGTTAGCTAACTTTGTCTGCACGCAATTAATATATCCTGCAGTAAATAATAATAATAATAATAATAATAATAATAAGCCAGCATGTATGTATGTGTATGTGTATACCACTTCACCTGACAATCATCTTGCCACATATTAGAACTTTCACTGCCATATTTTACAGTTCCTCTCCTACATGCCACTTGGCATTCTTTCTATGCAACAGAAAACAAAAACTCCTGTGCTGCCACAAATCACCACAATAATACAAAAAAAAAAAAAATATATATATATATATATATATATATATATATACACAAGAGCTGCTGCAAACGCCTAAATGTGTTCTCACATCCAAATACCTAACAACATGAATGATAAATAGTGTTGTGCTACTCAAAAGCTTTCTGTTTCTTCAAAACTCATAACATAGGTAAACACACTACAGAGCTATTTCTTGAAAGACGTATAACATACTATAGAGCTAAAACCAAAAGTACAAATGTAAAGTGTGAATACTGCAAGATAACCCCAATATGCAATAACAACAAATAAAATGAATAACATAAAAATTGCTATTTTGCATATAAAAAGAAAACATAAAATGTGTCATGAATTATAAAGTGCTACCCATAGTAGTCCAAAATGTCAATATCAGTCCACAATCTTTAGAAATGCACAAAATAATGTCACAAATCTAAATTGCACATATTTTCCCCTGTGCTGACAAAGCACACAGTTAGGTAATCTTTTCCATGCTCCTTTGACAGGTGCTTGACCACCACACAGACTGCATGGTCATCTCATGCCTCGTAGACACGACTGGTTTTCCAGACGGGAAAACTACCATGTTTGCTTTTTGTCGGAAAAAACGGTCGTGTGTATGCTCCATAGCAATTTTCCCGATGATAAAACTGCCCGCAAAAAAAATTAGAACCAGGTCTCTTATTTCCCGTCGTGATTTCCCGGCGGTCTGCTCATTAGTGTTGCTCACGAATATTCGCATTGCGAATATTCGACTCGAATATAGCATATTCGAGAAATCGCGCTATATTTCGAATTTCGCGGTGAATATTCGCAATTCCGAATATTCGCATTTTTTCAATTTGATTTTTAAAACAGATCACATCCTATCGACGTCTAAAAGCATTGCTGGTATGATTAGAGACCCTGGGCCGAGTAGCTAAGCTGAGGCGATCCTTTTATGTTGCCAAATTGAAAAAAAAAAAATTGCGATTTTTCGCTATTGCGAATGCGAAAATGATTGCGAATTTTCGATAACTGTGGTAGGAGAACTCTGATTGTCTCTGATGCAAAAGGGGGGGGGGGGGCTTTGTGTATGTTTCTGTTATGAATATTTGTATGTTTGATATTATTTTTTTGTAAGAAGGAAAAAATTGCGCATACCTTAAAAAAAGGGGAGAATACAGCAGCAACTCAAAAATGTTATACAACATAATTTAATACAAGACAGAAAATGGAGTCGCTCTACAAGAATAAAAAATATGTCTAGTGACAAGACATGTGGGCAAATTATAAAATAAGCAAGCGCAAATAACTTGTGAAATACACAGTGAAACAAATATATAAAGAAATATAGTCCCAATAATAGAAAAATAATCTTTCATAAAAATGTCTTTGATATGTGAAGTGAAAAAAAGTCCAAAGCATGCAGCATGAACGTGTTCAATCTTCAAGGTGTTTGATTGACAAACGGCTGTGACAGATGGATAGAGTAAAGAATCACCACCAATGCAAAACACTTTTTATTTTCTATTGTAAAATATCAAGAATATTCTGAGCCAATCAGAGTGCTCCTTCTGCATTTGCCGAATATTCGCAATTATTTTGTATTGTAAAATATCAAGAATATTCTGAGCCAATCAGAGTGCTCCTTCCGCATTTGCCGAATATTCGCAATTATTTTGTATTGTAAAATATCAAGAATATTCTGAGCCAATCAGAGTGCTCCTTCCGCATTTGCCGAATATTCGCAATTATTTTGTATTGTAAAATATCACGAATATTCTGAGCCAATCAGAGTGCTCCTACAGCATTTGTCGAATTTGCGCAGTAAATATCGCATTGGCATGTTGCGATATTTCGATAAAATATCACGAATATTCTGAGCCAATCAGAGCGCTCCTCCAGCATTTCTCGAAATTGCGCAATAAATATCGCATTCGCATGTTGCGATATTTCGATAAAATATCACGAATATTCTGAGCCAATCAGAGTGCTCCTACCGCAGTTATCAAAAAATCGCAATTATTTTCGCATTCGCAATAGCGAAAAATCGCAATCATTTACTTTCGATAAAATATCACGAATATTCGAATTTAGCGAATATATCTCGAATATTCGAATATATATTCGAGATATATCGCGAAATCGAATATGGCATATTCTGCTCAACACTACTGCTCATGTGTATGCTTTTCCGAGGGGAAACAAATAGCGCATGCTCAGAATCAAGTATGAGACGGGAGCGCTCGTTCTGGTAAATCTAGCGTTCATAATGGAGATAGCACATTCATCACGCTGTAACGGGCTGAAAAGCACAAAGACTGAAAAGCGCGAATCGTCTCTCACCAAACTTTTACTAACATGAGGATCAGCAAAAGCAGCCCAAAGGGTGGTGCCATTTAAATGGAACTTCCCCTTTATAGTCCTGTCGTACGTGTTGTACGTCACCGCGATTTGGTCGGGCAGGATTTGGCATGATCATCTGTATGCAAGGCAGGCTGGATAGGAATCACGTCGGGAAAATTATGTTTTTTTTTTCTGACAGGAAAACCGTGTGTACAAGGCATTTGGGTATGTCCCATTAAATATATAGGTCAACTGCACATGATTCAATAATGCTGGGATCTCTTCCACCTAGAAAAGATATCTTGTACCCAGAGGTTTGGTGTGCAGGTCCCTTTAAAAATCACTTTCTACTGCCAGTGGTTAGGGGTTATCAGGCTTCGGGTGACGTCACTTCCGGCCCGGAGTAGAAAAACAGAAATTGCACTTAAACACATCCTAAATATATTCTTAATACTGTACCTGAGTCTTATTGACTCTTAGCTTATGGGAGTGCATTTTCTGTCTAGTTTTTATTATTTTAATATACTTGTTGCACTGTGAGCGATCATTCCTTTGTTTGAGTTTGGCCCCGCACCAGCTGAAGGAGACTCTTAAAGGGACCTGCACATTACACCTCTGAGTATTAGACATCTAATCTGGGTGGGGGAGATCCCAGCATTATTGGATCAAGTGCTATTGACCCATGTATTTTATGTGTCATGCCCTGAAGTGATCATGCAATCTGTGGACTGGTGCAACACCGGTCAATGGAATGAAGCATGGTCTAGATTACCTAACTGCGTACTTTGTCAGTGCAGGTGGATATTTGTGGAATTAAGATTTGTGACATTATTTTGTGCATTCCTATGACTTAAAAGCAACTGTGGACTGATATTGACATTTTGGACTATTATTGGGGGTACTTTATAATTCATGGCACATTTTATGTTTACTTTTATATTCAAAATTGTTCGAAATTTCTATTTATTCATTTTATATGAGGTTATTGCTTAATTGGGTTATTTTGCACTATTTACACTTTATATTAAAGCTTTGGGGTTAATCTCTGTATGGTGTTAGTCTTTGAAGAAAAAGCTCTGTAGTGTGTTTAACTATATTATGAGTTTTGAAGAAACAGAATGGTGGTTTATTATTTACGTTGTTAGGTATTATTTCTATACACCTAAATTCAGATAAGAACATATCAGAATTCTAATGCCACTTTATGGGAAAACTATGCTACCTGCTAGTGACCCAAGACCATGGACTTAGGTTAAGTATCTAAGAAAAATAAGACTAAAACCAGAGAGGATGAACATTTGTTAGAGGTATTGGGGATCCAAAGAAATAAGATACATTAAATAAGAGCAACTGTAAAAAAAGGAAACATGAATTTTACCATAAGTATGTTGGATAAATAAGGAAAGATCTATCGGTATAAAGAACATATAGTATCCTGAGAATGGATTTCAGATGAGGAAATGAGCAGAAAACATGCTAAGGGTTTAAAAAATAACTCACCTTGCTGGGATCATTCAAACAGTTTGTATCCGATGTGCTATCATTGTCTTTAACTAGTTCACGCAACTGGGGAAAATCCAGAGACTGCAGAAAAACTGAGTCCCTCTGTTGTGGGGCTGGGGGCACACTAGTTTGGTAAAATTGTCCTTGTCCCCCTGGAGGAACCATCCTGACCTCCATGTATTTTAAGGTTCCATCTGTGTTCAGAAAAAGAGCCGGCTGATACTGATCCAAGTAGGATTTTGATTCAGATCCACTAAGATAACAGCAGCTACTATAATCATAACTTTCCTTCCTCAAACATTTCACTAGCAGTATAATGAATGTCACAAGGGAAACTAAACTGATAGCAACAAGAGAAACAATTAAATATAAAGTGATGTCTGATGGTGGTTTAGAATTTCTAAGGAAATCTCCAGATTTGGGTTTTTCTACTGCAACATCATCTGCTATACTGATAAGTACAGTGACAGTAGTAAATAATGGGGGATCCCCATGATCACTGATATAAATGATAAATTGCTGCTCTGTATTTTCTATCTCCTGAAATCCTCGGACAGTCCTGACCTCTCCTGTATGTTTAGAAACTTGGACCAGTGCAGAACTGCTAGGTTCTAAAAGGTTAAAGGCCAACCAGGCATTGTGACCAGAGTCCAGATCCACTGCAGTCAATTTTGTCACCAGATATCCAGCACTTGTAGATTTTGGGATCCTCTCTTGGACAATGAGATCCTCAGAGTGCTCCGGATACAGCAGGGTGGGAGAGTTGTCATTTGTATCCAATATGAATATATAGACAGGGACAGTAGAAAATAACTTTGGAGATCCAGAATCTTCTACTTTTATGGCGATTTGTAGAGTCTGAATGTGTTCATAGTCAAAGGAACGCTGAGCATATATATCACCAGTATTAGAATTTATATAAACAAAAGAAGATACAGACGATCCATCTATCTGGGTTTCGACTATAGAGTACAGCAGATCAGAGTTAACCCCCTCATCTGCATCAGTAGCAGACACTGTACATAGAAGAATTCCTGGGTCACTGTTCTCCTTAATAAAAGCATTATAGGTAGATTGTGTAAATGCTGGTGCATTATCATTAACATCAGAAACCCTGAGAATAACAGTCATTTTACTGGACAGAGCTGGAGAGCCTAAATCTGAAGCTGTGAGCTCTATAGTGTATTGGGCTATTTTTTCTCTATCCAAAATCCCATCAGTGACCAGTGAATAATGTTTTTTGATAGTTCCAATTCTAAATGGAATATTGGGGGATAATTCCAATTGAATCTCTCCATTTTTCCCAGAATCCTTGTCTACTACATTAATCAATCCCACAGAAGTTCCCACAGGAGCATTTTCTGGAATCTCATTTGCCATAGAAGCAAAAGAAATCTCAGGATAATTGTCATTTACATCTTCTACTTCTATATGAACCAGACAGTCACCTTCCAGTTTAGGAAGTCCTTTGTCTACTGCTTTGATGGAAATTTCATAAAAATTTGCTTCTTCAAAATCAACAGATCCATTAATACAGATCTGACCATGTTCATTTAAAGAAAATTTTTCTCGGGCAGATTCAGATGTGTGCTCATCAGTATAATACAAAATTTCACCATTTGCTCCCTCATCAAGATCTGAAGCATTTAAAGTTAATATCACCGTATAGAGAGGGAGATTTTCTTTCAGATTGAGTTTATATACTGGCTGATCAAAGACTGGTGGATTATCATTAATATCTAACACTTTTATTGTGATGTGACAGGATCCTGATCTAGCCGGTTCTCCACCATCAATAGCAGTGAGAATAAGATTGTGTTCTTGTTTCTCCTCCCTATCTAACACCTTCTCTAATATCAGCTGAGGGATGAGAGTGCCATCCTTGCGATTCTTTACAGACAATGAGAAATAAGGATTTGTATTTAATATGTACTGACTAACACCATTAATACCAACATCCAAATCCTTTGCAATCTCTAAGGAAAACTTAGCACCAGGACTTGTCCAGAACTCTGTAACTTCTATAATGCGATTATTAAATACAAATGTGGGAGAATTATCATTAATATCCTGAATATCTATGTCTAGACTAAAAAGCTCTAATGGATTTTCAGCAACCATCTCTAAATTCATCACACAGCTCACACTGGATCCACATAGGGTTTCTCTATCAATCCTGTCATTAACAATCAAACCTCCATTTTCCTTATTTACAGTAAAATATTTTTGCTTTTTCTCAGATGACAAATGTAATCTGCGCTGAGCAATCTCTGCACGTTTTATGCCCAGATCCTGAGCTACATTTCCTACCCATGTCCCTGGATCAGACTCCTCCACAATAGAATAACGAAGCTGCCCAGAGACCCAGCCCCAGCTACAAAGGAGAAGGGAGAAAGCTACTTGCCATTTCCAACACAGACAGCAGTCTCTGATGTCCATATCTTACAATGTTTCCTTGATATTTGCTGTATCATAGATGTTTTATAATCCACACTGCCTGTTGTTTATAAATTCATATGTGTTTTATAGCAAAAATAATCCATCTGTAGCAAAAACATCCTCAGGATCCCTAATGAAGCAGTCCTTTGTGTGTGAGAGGAGAGATGGGAGGGTGAATCACTGAGCCAGGGGGAGGAGAGAGCAGGGCTAGTTTGAGCAGATATATTTCTGTAGCTAAATAAAATCTTCAGAGGACAAGTCTGCCCTCTTGTGGCCTTTAGATATAACTGCAACCTTATGCAATACACCCAGGAGTTATGTTGATGAAAAGGAAGATGGAAACAACTCCCTGATAAATACTTGAGCTGTGCATACTGAAATAAAAAGCAATTGCTGCCAGAGATGGATACATAGGCATAACCTGATTTATTAATGTTTTTTAAAGTGATTGTAAAGTCTTGTTTTTTTTATATATATAAAAATTACTAACCTGCTCTGTTTCCATGGATTTGCACAGAGCAGTCCAGATCCTCCTCTTCTTGCGTTCCTCTCCTGTGCTCCTGACACCTCCCTCCTGTTGAGTGCCCCCACAGCAAGCAGCTTTCTATGGGGACACCCAAGATGAGCTGCAGCTCTGTGTGTCCATTCAGACTTTACAACCTCTTAATATCTATTTATGAACACATTTTTATTTCTTAAAAATGTGAACTGAATCAAACCAATATTAGTTAAACTGAGAACGCAATTGTAAACAATTACGGTTCTTGCAATCTCTCGCTCTCCTTCTCTCTCTCTCTCCCTTTCTCTCTGGGCTGAGTCCTGTATAATACTTTGTATCCCAATTAGTGCCAATGTATACAAATATAGACTTTAGAAATGTAAGTACTGGCGGGTTATAGACATGCAAAGCCATAATGTAATTGACTGTGATGCTATTAGACTTATGTTTGGGACTTCACTTTTCCTAATATGGATCATGAGCATTCACACAGGTTGCTATCAATGAGAAGAATCAAGCGGGATTGATTTGCTAAAACCGGAAAGTGGAAAATCTGGTACAACTGTGCATGGTAGCCAGACAACTTCTAGCTTCTGCATGTTCAATTAAGCTTTAGCAATAAAACCTGGAAGCTGATTAGTTTCGATGCAGAGCTGCAACAGATTTTGCAATCTCCAGTTTTAGTAAATCAACCTCAGTGTGTACTTCCCACCGTGAAGCTCATTAAAGCACAATCTAAGACTAAGTTTCAATTTTTTGCTCTTCTAAACTATATTAATTGTGCCATCACTAAAAATTCACATCTTTGGTTGTACATAATTCTCATATATTAACTAAAAAATAAATATATTTATTACCATGGGTAACTCATTATGAGATCAATTAAGATCAGGTGATTGGTTACAGATTGTCAACAGATGTGTAGATGACAAATGAGAAGCAAATAGTATAGCTATAATACAGCACTTGAGATACAAAACATACAAAGACTATCTTGATATGTGAGAAAATACAATACATATATTAAAAGCTCTAAAAGAGAATCTTTAACGAAAAAAATTATAGATTAAAAAAAATATATTGCTTGATGTGAAATATAAAGACTATACATAAAAGAAGTGCACATTCAAAGTGTATCACAAACAATGGGCATAATACAATGTCCATTGCTCCAGGACTTTTTTAAACATATTTCATAAAAAGGTCCACATCATAGCGATAGTTCATTCCCGCAAGGTGCCCTTGTTTGCAGGTGGAAAATCCACCAAACTTCACGTAAAAGAAGTGCACAGTGGATGCCCCCCCCCCCCCCCACATGAGGATAGTTTAACTCTTTCCAAACATGAGCACGAGAAGGATGCCATATTGCCATTATGTTCATACTTTGTCTGTATTGTTTGTTACATTTATTGCATTCCACAACATATACAACATTACTAGTGCCACAGTTGATAAATTCCCAGATCGCAAATTCTCGTCCTGTGGCACATGAAATTACTGTCTTGTGTTGTCTGGAGTGTCTACTACAAAAACGGCATGTTATTCCCGGAAATGTAAGAGCCCACAGTATTCAACCAAGTTTTTTTTGTGTTGCTGTGACTCAAACAGACTTGGGGACAGAAGGCCTCCTAGCGTTTTAGCACGGTGGCTTGGAAACCTACTGCGCGACTTAAGTATTGGTGCCAAATCTCCATCCATGGAAAGTATTGGTAAGTATGTATTAGTAGGTAAGTTGGTAAGTATTTATAGTTTATGGCATCCTTCTGACTATCAAAACTGAATTCCAAATTGAGATTATTTTTGTTTGCTAAGGATACAAAGGTGACACAGTCCACAAGGGAACCATCCCATACAATCAGAAGGTCGTCTATGTAGCGACTTTAACTAACTATAGAACCTGCACATGGGTTGTGTTGGGAGAAGAGAAAACTCTCCTCCCACCAGCCCATATACAGGTTCACCAGGGGTGGTGAAAAACAGGCCCCCATCGAGGCTCCCCTACATTGTAGATAAAAGACCCGATCGAACATGAAATAATTACGGCTGAGCAGAAATTCAACTGACATAATTATGAACAAATCGGTGTCGTAAGTGCTGTAGCATGTGAAGTGATGTTCAATGGCTTTGATTGCAAAATTGTGTGGAGTACAGGAATATAGGGCCAGATTCACAAAGGGGATACGCCGTCGTATCTCTGTTTCTATCTATGCGACTGATTCATAGAATTGTATAGTAATTGTTTTACACTGTCGGATCTTAGGATGCAGTACCACGGCCGCCGCTGGGGGGAGTTCGCTTCGTAAACCAGCGTCGGGTATGCAAATTAGGAGTTACAGCGATCCACGACGGGTTTTCGCGTTCGCTACGTCGCCGCTAGTCTAGTTTCCCGTCGCAAATTTAGTCATCGTTTTGGGTGCCCTAACTTTAGTCAGCAATCGTATTGCTGTCTAAAGTATGGCCGTCGTTCCCGCGTCGAAATGTAAAATTTAACGTTGTTTGCGTAACACATCCGGGAATACGGAAGTACGCTACGCGCGTCGTCGTTCGAAAAAATGACGTCACGGTGCGCAAAGCACGATGGGAATTGCGAAACGGAGCATGCGCAGTAGGTCCGGCGCGGGAGCGCGCCTAATTTAAATGGCACACGCCCATTTGAATTGGCCCGCCTTGCGCCGGAGGCTGCCGGCGTAGTTTTCATCGCAAGTGCTTTGTGAATCAGGCACTTGCGATGAAAACTTGCGGCGGTGTAATGTATCTACAATACGTTACGCCGCCACGATTCTACGTGAATCTGGCCCATAGTGACTTCACATCCATGGTGAGCCACTGGTACTCCTCTTTCCACACTACTTCCTGTAAAGATGCCAGTACTGATGTGGTATCCTTAATATAGCCAGGTAATCTTACAACCAATGGTTGAAGATACTGATCTAACCAATAACCCAAATGCTCAAAAAGGGAGCCGATACCTGCCACTATTGGTCTACCTTGTACCGGAACTATGTTCTTGTGGAGTTTGGGCATGTGATGGAAAATGGGGACTATAGGTGAATTGACCATAAGATGCTCTGCCACTTTTCTGTCAAACATGTGACAGTCTTTTATGTATAAATGTTCATGCTTTTCAACATACATGTGTGCTGTGAACAAGGCTTATCGCCAAAACTGCTGCTGACTACTCACTGTGAAGGCTTCACAATAAATACGCTTGATGTAATGGAGTTGCTGGATGCTTCTTTTACTCGATGACCGTTTATCTATTGGTGTGTGGGAGGACACTTCAGCTTTGACACCCTGACTGCAAACTTCCAAAGTAAGACTTTGTTTCCCACTGTTCTGAGCCATACAATCTTTGATTAACTCATTATGAGATTCCTGGTTTATTTATTATTTTATTACAGGTATTTATATATTGCCCAAAAAAAATCAGCACTTTACATACTGTACATTCAAATAGTCCCCTCCCTCAAGTAGCTTACAATCTAAGAATAAACACAGAAAAAATATATTTAAGAAGAAGATCCTGAAATGTAAGCTAACTTGTCTTTCCACAAGTGCTGCAAAAATGGGACTATAGGGTATTTGCAGATCCTGGCTCTACACAAATAATAAGTTGAGTCCCTCAAAACCCAATAGCACATAAAAAGCAACTTAGATAGAGAGTTTGATGTATCCTTTTGCATTTGAGACAGAATACTGTGTCTATATAAAACTACATCTAAATACATAACCAATATGTAATGTTCAAAGTACCATTCTCATCATAAGCACTTTTTTGTGTGATGCCCTTTTTTAAGACTTTAGCTGTGGTTTCTATTAATCACATTCCCTACAAAAGAACATCACTCCTTTTTAGACATGCTGCCTGTGGTATATATACACTTTAGAGCCTTACATATAGGTGATACATGCTATGACAAGACACACTCAAAACACATTGACAACACCCTTAGATGCATAATAAAAAGGCACATGTGTTATGTACCACAGTGTAGGTGGATACTAATAGAACACAAAACTAAAAACAGCCAAATATGTAATACACATACAATTAAGCTCACTAATAAATTGACAAAATTAGTCCTACAGCTGCACATTCTATAAGTCTATATATGCCTAATAGATTACTCCAAATACATGACTACCCCACTAGCTGCCAAATTTTAAATATTACATATGTTTTTTTAGATAAAAAAATTTACAGGCTTACAGAATAACTCACCTTATTTGGATCATTCAGGCAACTTGCATCTGAACAGTTATCACTGTCTTTAACAAGATCACGTAACTGGGGAAAATCCAGAGACTGCAAAAAAGCAGAATCCCGCTGTTGTGGGGCTGGGGGCACATTAGTTTGGTAACATTGTCCTTGTCCTCCTGGAACCATCCTGACCTCCATGTATTTTAGGGTTCCATCTGTGTTCAGGAAAAGAGCCGGATGATACTGATCCATGTATAATTTAGATTCAGATCCACTAAGATAACAGCAGCTGCTACTATACCCATAACTTTCCTTTCTCAGACATTTCACCAATAATATAATGAAAGTCACAAGGGAAACTAAACTGATAGCAACAAGAGAAACAATTAAATATAAAGTCATATCTGTTGGTGGTTTGGAACTTCTTTGAAAATCTCCAGATTTTGGTCTTTCCACTTCAACATCATCTGCTATGCTGACAACTACAGTGACAGTAGCAGATAACGGAGGCTCCCCATGATCACTGATGGAAATGACAACTTGCTGCTCACTATTTTCTATTACCTGAAATTCTTGTACAGTCCTGACCTCTCCTGTATGTTTAGACACTTGGAAAAGTGCAGAACTGCCAGGGTCAATAAGGTTAAAGGCCAACCAGGCATTGTGACCAGAGTCCAGATCCACTGCAGTCAGTTTTGTCACCAGATATCCGGCACTTGTAGATTTAGGGACCCTCTGTCGAACAATGAGATCCTCAGAGTGCTCCGGATACAGCAGGGTGGGGGAGTTGTCATTTGTATCCAATATGAATATAAAGACAGGGACAGTAGAAAATAGCTTTGGAGATCCAGAATCCTCCACTTTCACCATGATTTGCAGAGTCTGAAGATGCTCATAGTCAAAGGAACGCTGAGCATATATATCACCAGTATTAGAATTAATGTAAACAAAAGAGGATATAGAGGATCCATCTATCTGGGTCTCCACTATAGAGTAAACCATCTCAGAGTTAACACCCTCATCTGCATCAGTAGCAGACACTGTACATAGAAGAGTCCCTGGGGAACTGTTTTCCTTTATAAAAGCATTGTAAGTAGACTGTAAAAATGTTGGTGCATTATCATTAACATCAGAAATCTTGAGAATAACAGTAATTTTACTGGATAGAGCTGGAGAACCTAAATCAGAAGCCATCAGCTCAATAATGTATTGAGATTCTTTTTCTCTATCCAGAATAGCTACACTGACCAGTGAGTAATGGTTTTTATTCGTTTTTATTTTAAATGGAATATTGGGAGATAATTCCAATTGAATCTCTCCATTTTTCCCAGAATCCTTGTCTATAACATTAATAAATCCCACAGCAGTTCCCAGAGGAGCATTTTCTGGAATCTCATTTGGTATAGAAGAAAAAGAAATCTCAGGATAATTGTCATTTACATCTTCTATTTCTATATGAACCACACAGTCACCTTCTAGTTTAGGAAGTCCTTTGTCTACTGCTTTGATAGATAGTTCATAAAAGTTTACTTCTTCAAAATCTACAGAACCATTAATATAAATCTGACCATTCTGTTCATTCAGAGCAAATTTTTCTCTGGCAGATCCTGATGTATGCTCCTCAATATAATACAAGATTTCACCATTTGCTTCCCCATCAAGATCTGTTGCATTTAAAGTTAATATAACTGTATTTAGAGGTACATTTTCCTTTAGGTTGATCTTATACACTGACTGATCAAAGACTGGTGGATTATCATTAATATCTAACACTGTTATTGTGATATGACAGGATCCTGATCTAGCCGGTTCTCCTCCATCTATAGCAGTGAGAATAAGATTATGTTCTCGTTTCTCTTCCCTATCTAACACCTTCTCTAATATCAGCTGAGGGATGAGAGTGCCATCCTTGCGATTTTTTACAGACAATGAGAAATAAGGATTTGTATTTAATATGTACTGGCTAACACCATTAACACCAACATCTAAATCCTTAGCAATATCTAAGGTAAACCTAGCACCAGGGCTTGCAACTAACTCTGTAATCTCTAAAAGGCGCCTGTTAGATAAAAATATGGGGGAATTATCATTAATATCCTGAATCTCTATGTTTAAACTAGAAAGCTCTAAAGGATTTTCAGCAACCACTTCTAAAAGCAGCACACAATACACATTGGATCCACATAGGATCTCTCTATCAATCCTATCATTTATAGTCAAACCTCCATTTTCCTTGTTTACAGTAAAATATTTTTGGTATTTCTCAGATGATAAATGTAATCTGCGCTGAGCAATCTCTGCCCGTTTTATGCCCAGATCCTGAGCTACATTGCCTACCCATGTCCCTGGATCAGACTCCTCCACAATAGAGTAATGCAGCTGCCCAGAGACCCAGCCCCAGCTACAA